>NC_134556.1:8897929-9542683 GCF_025594145.1 Primulina tabacum | reverse complement strand
CCAAAACAATACTAGTGAGAAAACAAAATCAAATTCCTTGACACTCCAAGGAATTAAAAATGAATCAAAATAAACCACATAAAAACTAGATGCATAAAATAAAACGCGTGTTGCATAAAACCAAACAAAGTCCACTCTTCGATCAACACTCTGCGTCAGTGTTGTTCTTCGAGTGTGGGCCACACCAATCGGCAACACGGCAAAGTCTGTGACTCAATCACACAAAGTCTTCAACATCAAAAATTCTTCAGTAATCTCTGTAAAAGGACTATGCACTAAGTCCACGAAAAACCGCAGAGATCACACACGAGAAAGCTCACAAAGACACAAAAGAACACTCTTCAAAACCACGAAAGGAGACTCTCTCTCAAAACTTCTTTTCTCTCAAAATCTCATTCTCTCTCCAAGAACCCCTTTTTCTCTCTCAAGCCTCTTTTCTCTAAAACCACACCTCTTCTGCCGTCCACCACTGTGAATATATATACATGCATGACCTAGAAATGCTTCCTTAAAAAATCCTATAAAATATGGAAATAAGATTTCATTAGATATAAAAACTCTTTTAAACAAAGATAAAATATCATAGAGATACAAATCATATTAAAAAAAATTCTATATTATCTAGATTTAAATCAATTAAGATCTTATAATTTAGAATAAGTAAACCAAGATATTATCATTTAAAATTAAATCAAGCAAGATTTGATAATCTAGAAATAAATCAAATAAAATCTTTTAATCGAGAAATGCAAAATCTTAAATCGATATTATCAATTTAATAAAATAATAAAGGAGTAAAATATTCCTTTCAATCTCCCCCTTTTTGCCTTTCTGGACAAAACATCCAAAAATGATAATCTTGGTAAGCATCACAGTCAGTTAAGCTCCCCCTGCGTTAGAGTGTATCTCCCCTTGAGTAAAGTTCATCTCCCCCTGAATTAAACATGTTAGAGCACTGGTGTTGTGACAGTGTTGTCAACCACCATCGTTAGAACACCTGAAAACTTAGAAAACATACAAAAGAAAAATTCAATAATCACGCAAATAGGTATAAGAGCAACTCAAAGCAACATTAAAAACAGAGTGTAAGTATTCATTCAATATCAGCAACTCCATATGCTTCAGCATCATTATTTAGCATTTTGGTCCTCCTACTCCCCTTTTTTGGCCAGAATGTAAGCCAAATTCCAACAACAACTAGAATCAGCCACGCAGTAAGCACGAATTCTTTGGCCTTTTGAATCTGCTGTAGATCAAAGTAAATTTGCGCATCATAATCAAAAGAATCATGTTGTCAACGGTGTTGACAACATCAGACTCAACATCAGCGTATCTTCAGCCACATGTAGAACGTGAGAGAAAATTATAAGATATATCAAGAGTTAAGCACAGAAAAAAAACACAAGAAATCACGAGAGTAAGGAAAGATGCTAGTAAGTAAAAATAAGAAAGAGTAATTAACAGGCATTTAACGTCAACAAAACATATTTACTCTTACACAAAAAATCGATTCAATAATTCAGCTCCGAAAGAATCCGCACATTTAAGGTAATTTTTCCGAAATTTACCCAAACACTAAATACGGTTTTATCCCCACAAACTAAACAGTAAAATTGATTCAAACTCGTGTTACGACGATTTCAAAAGAATATCCAGTGAAACCCACGTCGATTATAACCCACTGACACAAGTAGTCACATAAATTCAAAATCTAGGTAATCAAGGTTTTTATCAACTGTCATAGGTCAGATACCGATATGTCACTGCACATGATAAATTCAAGAAACAAAAATCAATATGCATGTCCTAAATATGCCTCCAAAAATGATGAATTATCGAAATGTCAGGCAATGTATAAATTGTGTTGTGTCTGAACTTGGTGTTGGCAACACCTCCTGGTAACACCACTGAGTTTTAGTCAAACTTCCATAATTTTTTTTATATATAGAAATGGTAGCTCCCACACTAGAAGAACATTCTTCAATAGACTCCCCTAGGTAGCTTTTTCCATTACTATTTTGATTTAGAAGTGGTAGCGTCCCACACTAGAAGAACGGTCTTCAATAGACTCCTCTAGTAGCTTTTTTTCCAATTTCTTCTAACCATTTTTTTTAATTTACCTCTTTTCCTGTTTTTCTCCTTATGCTCACATTTACCAAGTCACTTTTTCACATTGGACAGATCACGATTTCCATGAACATCCTCAACAACTCGATGCCTTGGATTGAGCATAAGTTACTCCTCAACATTTGATTGGAAGTATGAACACTTAGAGAGTACCTTTCAGAAATTGCCTTCACTGTTCAGACATTACACAAATAAATAGGATGATTATGATTATGCAGTATGCCTAGCATCCTAAAAAATAGACATGCAAAAATTGTGTTGTCACCGTGTTGGCAACACCAATGACAACATGTGTGTGTGATTATTGTATGCACATGCTGAGATACTTCCGAAGTTGGAAAATCTCTCAAAGTCCCAAAGGTTTCGTGAAATATATCAGCCTGTTGTTCTCAGTCCTAACAAATTCCAGTCGGATTATCCTTTTCAACCCAAAGTTTGAATTAAATGTGTCTTATGTCCATGTGTTTTGTTCGAGAGTGGTTTGAACAGGATGTCTTAGAAATGTCCATAGCACTAGAGTTGTCACAATATACTATCCTGAAGTGCCTTGACCCAAAATTCATCTTTTAGTGCATTATTAATATTCTTGGGTTCCAATTTGAGACACAAAACACGAATGACTTACCTGGGAAAACGCTGGAGCTCATGCAGATTAAACCAACCATTTTGCGGTAGTCCACCTTTTCTTTGTTTCTTGTTTGCACACCATCATGTAATTCACCAATGATTTGTGATGATGGATGATTCTTTGAATCTTGTTGGGAATTTATCTTTCACAATTGATCATCACATCATCATTATCATCGTTATCATTATCCACAATTTCTGTTTGGTTCAGAGGCGGTGTTGTGCTTGGTGTTGCTTCACTGGTCTCAACACCAGACTCAACACTGTTTCTGGTCAGTGCCTCACTATATCAGCAATATCTTCTATATCAGCCTCCGGTGTTTTAACTGTCAGATCTGCAAGATCATCAAACACAACGTTAATTGATTCCATTGTAGTCCTAGTTCTCAGATTAAATACACGATAAGCACGACCATTAGTAGAGTATCCAAAAAAAAGACATTTAACACTTTTTGAATCAATTTAGCTAGATGATCTCTATCATTCAGCACATAACATACACATCCAAAAATATGAAAATATTTAAGGTTTGGTCTTCTTCCCATGATAATCTCGTATGAAGTCATTGTAGAACCACTCCTTAAATAACGCGGTTGGAAATGTGACATGCCGTATTTAAAGCTTCGGCCCAAAAACATTTTGACACATTCTTGGAACTAAGCATGACCCGAGCCATTTCTAGGAGGGTTCGATTTTTTCCTTTCAACTATGCCGATTTTTTTAGGGGTCTTCGGAGATGAATATTCATGAATGATACCTTTCTTATGGCATAAAGAAATAAATAGAATTTTCGAACTCTTCACCATGATCGGTTCTTATTTTAAACCATCCTCATATCATACAGATTTGTTATCCTAGCATGCAACTTCTTAAAAGCATCAAATGTATCAGATTTTCTCTAAGAAAACTTAGCCAAGTAAAATGCGAAAAATCATCAACACAAACAAACAAATATTTCTTACCACCCAAGCTCTCAACTTCCATCGGACACATTAGATCCATATGCAAGAGTTCAAGACACCGTGTTGTCCCAAAGTGTTGCAACACCAGGTGCGCAACACGGGTTTGTTTACCTTTCTGACACGGGCCACAGACATAATCATTACTTGAACTCAAATTTTGCATACCTCTCACAGCATCAAACTTACTCAGATTCTTCAAAGTCTTTGAAGCTCACATGTCCTAGTTTTTGATGCCATACGTCTAAATCACTCACCTTGGCACTTCGGCAACCATCACCTTCTCCCAATTGATAACAATTGTCAGTTGAACGAGTACCTACATTACACAAACATTAGCATCATTAAAAACTTTACAATTATTTTATTGAACTTAACATGTAATCATCATCACAAAGTTGACTTATGCTTATTAAGTTTGAGTTAAGTCCTTCAACGTGTAGAACATTATGAAGTTCAGGAAGCCCATCAACATTCAGGGTTCCTTTGCCTACAATTCTTCCTTTGGCACCACTACCATAGGTTACACACCCACTTTTTACTTCAACATAATCCGTGAGGTGTTCTTTAGATCCTGTCATGTGGTGTGAGCACCCACTGTCAAAGTACCATGCACCTGCAATGTTAGTTTTTAAAGAAGTATAAATGACATTGCAATGAATAACAGCTTTCGGTACCCAAACTTTCTTCACAGGAGGTTTATGGACTGTTGTGTTGCGCTTGGTGTTGGGCAACACAGTGGGCAACACCAGATTTGAATGCCAGTTCATATAGTCATTTCTCAGTTTAAAACAGAAAGGTTTGATGTGACCTGGCTTATGACAGTAGTGGCAAATAAAATGTCGTTTTCTTTGCTTTGATTTAGAAGTTGACATTGGCTTCTTGGTTTGTGGCATCTTCACTGGCGGGTCAACTTTCAAATGAGAAGATGAAGCTCTGTTGTGTTTCAGCATTTGTTCCGAGGCTTGCTTTGAGATTTGCAGAGTCTTCATGGGAGGTTTCACTGTTCGGGGGACAGAGCAGTCTTTGCTTGCCTTTACAAACACGGTTGATTTTGATTTAGAGTTGGAAGTTCACCATGTTCATATGTGCTTTCAACATATCCAAGACCAGTTCTGTTGTCCTTTCCCATAGTTAGAATTGAGTCAAGTTTTGACGAACTTGAGTTGAATTTTGCAAGAGTTTTTAGGCCCTTCTCAAGCTCATCCTTGACTTTGCACAGTTCAAGATCCTTTTTACTCAATACGACTTCGAGCCGAGACAATTTGCCTTTTAACTCAACATTTTCTTTTGAAAGAATGAATTTGTCTCGTTTCTTTTAAGCCAATCATCATACAACTCTTCATACATAGCCTGCACACTTTCAAAGGTGATTTCCTCAGAATCAGTATACTGGATTTCATGATTACCTGAGTCATTGTGAGATTTAGCATTGAGACACAAGGATTTTGAAGTGGTGTTGCGGCCCGGTGTTGCAACACCAGAGTCAACACCGTACGGGTTGACTTGCAGCCAGCATTTTTCCTTCAAAACAACAATGTTTGTAGACAGTACGTCCATTGAGATTCTGTAAAATTTCCTGCAAACAAAAACAACAATAACCAGAATCAATCACTAAGTGTATCAAGCGTTGGCTCTGATACCACTTGTAAGGAATTGTTGTTCATAAACGTACAGGAAATTAAAATATTATAATGTGTGTATCAATTAACAGGAAATAAATAGTTAAAACAGATATGTCAGAATTTGGTGTTGTGTTGGGTGTTGTCAACACGGAACACAACACTACAGCGGAAATTAACTTTTAAGCACACAATATAATTTTAATGAATAAACACCAGATTTAAATTATGCACAAGTACGAATACTTGTGTGATACTTCATGGCAAAAAATTCACTAGAAAATTATGTAAATCGTTACATCAAAACAATAATAGTGAGAAAACAAAACCAAATTCCTTGACACTCCAAGTAATTAAAAATGCATCAAAATAAACCACATAAAAACTAGATGCATAAAATAAAACGCGTGTTGCATAAAACCAAACAAAGTCCACTCTTCGATCAATACTCTGCGTCAGTGTTGTTCTTCGAGTGTGGGCAACACCAATCGGCAACACGGCAAAGTCTGTGACTCAATCACACAAAGTCTTCAACATCAAAACTATTCTTCTGTAATCTCTGTAAAAGGACTATGCACTACGTCCACGAAAAACCACGCAGAGATCACACACGAGAAAGCTCACGAAGACGCAAAAGAACACTCTTCAAAACCACGAAAGGAGACTCTCTCTCAAAACTTCTTTTCTCTCAAAATCTCATTCTCTCTCCAAGAACCCCTTTTCTCTCTCAAGCTCTTTTCTCTCTAAAACCACACCTCTTCTGCCGTCCCCACTATGAATATATATACATACTTGACCTAGAAATGCTACCATAAAAGAGTCCTATAAAATATGGAAATAAGATTTCATTAGATATAAAACTCTTTTAAACAAAGATAAAATATCATAGAGATACAAATCATATTAAAAAACAATCTTATATTATCTAGATTTAAATCAGTTAAGATCTTATAATTTAGAATAAGTAAACCAAGATATTATCATTTAAAATTAAATCAATCAAGATTTGATAATCTAAAAATAAATCAAATAAAATCTTTAATCTAGAAAGACAAAATCTTAAATGATATTATCATTTTAAACAAATAATAAAGGAATAAAATATTCTTTCAAGAATGATGTTTGACGAAAGTTTCATCAACAGCTTGTAAATGTTGACGTCCTTAATGTGAATATGTTCCTGCTGAAGTTCATTCCACTGTTGCCAAAACGGTTGTGTGGTATATGATGAGATTTATATATGCAAAATTAATTCTTTACGATCTTGGTGAACTTCTTAAAAAGATTACATCACAGCCGATCACGAGCCGTGGTGGTTCATTAGGGTAGAGCATGTAAGTTGAGTTGTATTTATTTTTTTTTCAATTATTTCTGCTGCACCCAAATGATAATAATTTTTTAAAGAAAATTCTAGGCATTCCCTCACACATTATGACTTATTATTCGATCTAACTTGCAATAATTTATGTTGAGGTTGATCTATATCTTATAATTTACTATGTAATCCTCTAGTATTTTCTTTTGAAGAACTTGGTTTCCCACGAGAATGAACTACTCATGTGTCAACGTTTATTCTTGTGTGGGTGACTATAATCTAATTCTCCTTGTCCTAGGAAATTTATTTTAATGTCCTTTTTAGTCGGGATAATTTTATTTGCCTCAAGATTTTGTGGTGATAAGCTGAAAAAGACACAGACTGTTTCTTGCATGATCAAATTCGTCGATAATGGTTTTGAACAAGTCTTCAGTTAAACTTTTCCCTAGAAATTTGGTATTATGGCTTATACAACTCCAATAGTCCAATGTGACCTGGCGAACCAACCTCACTGTGTTTTTATTGATTCTGCTTTGGTTCTATTAATCACATTGGCAAATTTACAGAAGTGTAGTTGTATCATGCTTGCATAAGAAATGTCTTTGAGAGTAATTCATGCATGTTGTTAATTGAAATATTAGATATCATTCTGATTCTTTTATATCATTTTTAGAGAGTAATTCATCTTATTTACCACCAATATTTTATCCAGGTTTAAGTTGATTTAATCGAAGACGATGGACCTTCCTGGCAAGTTTCCATGTATATAATAGTAACTTGTTATTTTGAATATGGATGCCTCTCTTTGTTATGTCTGCTGATGCTATGCCTAAACATTTATAACTACATGTTATGCTTTCTATGAGGCAATTTTTCAAAATTAAGGTATGTACATAAGTTTGGATTTATTGGATGGGAAATATTAAGTTCATTTGATAGCCAACTCGTAATTATATTTGATCTCTTTTTGTAACTTTCATGTCAGGGCAAAGTTCATATCAGCTGAAGAAAAAATAGGTGTTACCTTTGATGATTTTTCTAGCCAAGAATACATTAAGAGGGAGCTACAAGAGATTGTATGGATTCTAAATAAACGACAAGGAGTTCCAGAATAAAGGAATCTATTGTCCCAAAGGCATGCTTCTTCATGGTCCTCCTTGAACTGGTAAAACACTTCTGGCAAAGCTATAGCTGGCGAGGCACGTCTTCATTTTTTGCAGCCAATGGGAGTGATTTTTTTGAGGTGATATGCTTTTTTAAAAACTTCAGCATCCCGTTGTTGGGTAATTACGCCAAAGCGATGACGATCATGATGCTAATATAGTGCCAAAACACGGAATAAAATAATCAACAAGAACACAAAGATTTACGTGGTTCATCCAATATAGGCTACGTCCACAGAGCTACTAAAAATTTTTATTAGAAGAAATATTACAAATGTATACAACATTCAATCTCTCAAAATCTCAGTCATAAGTATAACCGAGAAATTTTTTACTCTAACTCACCCAAGAGAACACTCAGCACTCAAGAAAACTCTTTTCTTTTTATTTATTCTCTTTATTTCAGGATGCTTTTAAGAAGATGGGATGCTTGATAATTGAGGCAAATGAGCTCAAGTTATAGATGCAATCCTCCGTGTGAAAAAATGAATCAATTTTCCTTCGCCAACCAAATTCAGCTAGCAAATTCAGCTTTCACATTTTTATGTCAAAAGAAGTTGTTGTCCACATCCACCAACCATCAAAGTAATATAGCATCATGTACCTCCTCATTAACAATATTTGCATTATTCTTTGTAGATTTTCAGTTCTTTTTTCGAGTGACCAGTTTTACCACAGTCTCAGCACTTCAAATTCTTTTCAAAAGTGTTTTTGTCTTTTCCATTCCTGGACTTGGATCTACAGCGCCATCTGTTAGAACTTCTTTCGTACTCATGCCTCTTCCACTGTTCTCAAGATTTATTGAAGATCTCGATAATGTCCCTTACCTGAATCCATTCTGCGAATTTCTTCGACAATAATTTGATCTCTGAAATAATTGAATTATAGCTTTATTTTTTCAACAGAATTACTAACCGCTGCCTGCATCAGTTTTCAATTATTTGGTAAAGACATCAAAAGAATAAGTTCACAAATCTCATCATCAAAATTTATTTCAACTGATGTTAGGTGAGAAACAGTTGTGTTGAGTTCATTGATAGTTTAGCCACCGAAGCACCTTCTCCAATTTTCAAGTTGAATAACTTTTTCACAAGATGTGTTTTGTTGTTTGTTGATGGCTTTTCGTACATGTCCACAAAAATGGACATCACCTCTTATGTGGTTTGTGCCTCCGCCAAGTTATGTGTCACGTTTTTGTTAGGGTCAATCGTATTACACCTAACACCTATCGATCAAGGAGTTCCCAATCATCGTCCTCCATCTTTTTCAGCTTTTTCCTGTTATAAGTTGATGCAACTTCTTGTTATACAAATAATCTCTAATCAGGTAACCGGCATAACGAAAAATCTGTCATCGAACTTGTTGATTCTTAGTCCCGATCCGTTATCTCCGACCATCATTTCTCTAGTCTTCATAAAGAAAAATTTTAAAAAAATTTCTGATATGGAATATCAGAAAAAGCTGTAACCACATAGCATACTCAAAATTCTAACAAATGTTCACAACAAGGCTTTGATACCAGCTGTTGGGTAATTATGCTGAAGCGATGATGATCATGATGATAATATAATACAATAAATATGGAATATAATAATCAACAAGAAAACAAGATTACGAATGGTTCACCCAATATAGGCTACGTCCACAGAGAGCTACTGCAAATCTTTATTGGAAGAAATATTACAAGTGTATACAATACTCAATCTCTCACAATCTCAACCTCGAGTATAACCAAAAAAAAATTCTCTGAATCACACAAGAGAACAGTCAACACTCCAGAAAAAACCGTGTTCTTTTTATTTGCTCTCTCTATTCCAGGATGCTTTGAGAAGATGAAATGCTTGAAATTGAACAAATGAGCTCAATTGAAAGTAATCCTCCGTGTGAACAATGATCAATTTTCCTTAACCTACCAAATTTTACTAACGAATTCAGCTTTCACATTTTTTCTGTCAAAAGAAGTTGTTGTCTATATCTACCAACCATCAAAGCAGTTCAATCTCACCTAACACCCATTCACATTTCCATTTCCTTATAGTAAGATTATTCTGGGAATTGATCTTGTAGCAAATTAGGGAAAACATAGTAAACTGCTTTTGTCTAGAGTTGACTTGGTGGTCATGTACTGACACACTTTCCTAAAAATTATGCGATAATAAGTACATTTGAGTGATTCACATATAACTAAGTGAGCCTTGTTAGATTGCTGATAAACATCATTTTATTTCAAAAATCAAAGAATGTGAGACTTTTGAATTTTGAGTATGCTATGTGGTTACAGCTTTTTGATAAATCAGTCAAACATGTTGGATCACTCAACACATCATTTTATTTCTTTGCTAGCGCACTGCACGTCGTGGATACAGAATCGATAGCGCATACACACGTTGCGGATGACGGTATCTACACCGTGCATTATACGTCATGGACACAAGAAGCGATAGTGCACACTGCAACGTTGTAGCAAATATCATCGACAGCGCTCCACTGCACGTTGTGGATAAGCACATCAACAGTGTAAATTTCCGCACCGTTTAAATCAAATTTGTACAAAAAAATTCAATTTCATTCACAAAAAACGAAAATCAAAATTTTACAATAAATTTATTGCAAATTTAAGTCTAATCCACAAGCAAAGTTAAAAAAAGTCATTATTTCGCATCACCGAGAAACTACATTTCATCATTTGGCGAATTAGATCCACCTTCTCTACCAAAACCTTATCAATCCAAACTTTCCGATAAGGTCCACCAAGAACAACGTGATGCACTTTGTGTTTGTATCTGTAGATGCAATTCGACCTTCGCAAACAATAACCCATCACACACCAATAAAGCAGCTCACATTTAATAAAAGGACATATATCTCAACGACTAATATTCTTCAAATTTGACTGTAAATAAACAATATAAAATTATTTACTCTTCGACGCGTATTTTGCAAAAATTTTGTAGTTTAGAAATGCATAATTTCAAGATAGTTACTTGAACTGTAACAAGATGTTTTTTAACATTATCAAAATCACCACTTTTTTGGCACCGATATTGATATCATTATTGCTATCAACTTCATTCTCATAACCACTAGCAATCTAAGTTTACAAACAAATTGTGTCAAGCAATGTCATCATGATAATCCAAAAGCATTTAAGTACTGTACAATATATCAAACTGATTTTATATATGTTGTTTAATTACTAACTTGTTCTTTGTTGAATTTTTTCGTCTCATACTATTAAAAGCATAGACACCATTTCTAGAATTTCTTGTTAAGGTTATGCACCATAGTTTGAAGTTGTTTAACAGTGGTCATTTTGTTGCACATAAAGCTCCAACTTTCGATGGTGTAATTTCAAAGTCCATCCCACGCACTCTACCCTGAGCTTCATTACCAAACACAAGGCTAATTGCCTCATAAGCAATGTTTGTTGTATTCTGAGATTCAGGTAACTTTTGCAAAATAAAAGGAGATAATTGTATTCAATTTTATCTCCAACAACTTGAGTACTAAATTCCCTTTTTTTTCTTGTGCCCTTCAATACAAACATGCGATCTTGTAATGTTTGTATCTGCGGGAGTTAGGGGTGTTTATCGATCGATTCGGTTAGATTTCGGTTTTTACAAATATATAATCCGATATCCGAACCATTTTCTTCTTTCGGTTCGGTTACGGTTTTTTTACCGCAAGGTTCGGTTATGTCGGTCTGATTATTTCAGTTTCGATACAATTATTTAATTAATAAGATAAATATATTGTAAAATATAATATGTTATATTTTTACATGATTTCTTAGTAAAATATTAAATATAAAGTCTAAATGAATTACAATATAAACAACAATCAACTAAATATTATTCAAAATAATTATCATGTCACTAATATCATCTCAAAAAAAATATATAATAAAAAAATTATTAATTTAATGAAATTTCGGTTTTCGGTCGGTTCGATTTTGACAATATATAATCCGAAATCGAACCAAATAAATTTCGATTTTAACACTTATATCCGAATTATAAAATTCGGGTTTTTCGGTTTGATCAGTGTTGTGATTTTCGATTTGCCGGAATTGTCTTTTTCTTAATTATAGAAATATATAATTCAAAAGAATGTATCTACATCTCACTTATTATTTAAATTAAAAAATATATAAAAAAAATAATTTTATCATAATATAGTCAAACAAGCATAACTTCTCCGATTCATGAGTTGGAAAATTAAACTAATAAATGAGTTTATAATATTATGATTATAATTATTTTAGGTATGTCGCCTTTCATATTATACATAAATCATATAAAAAAATCTCTCCTTTTCACCATATAATAGAAATGTCTATTCATTTGGATCAACTAACTCATAAGTACTGTCGGGGACTGATAATCACGACCATAATATACTAACAAAAAAATGTTTAACTTGACTTCTAAATTATAAATGGATCTGCTATGGTTTCTTACATGATAATAATCTCAACATCCTTAGAAATGGTCTCTCTTTGCAACCGCTCGCGAATAATTCTTCGTATCTTCTGGTAATCCCATTGACTAAAATGTGTACGCTGCCATCTTTCGCGATTTACATGGTAGTGTATAGCATCCACAGAGACTGACAATCGTTCGAGGAAGACCGCATTTTTAAGGATATACAACATAAGATTATACTCATTCTGTGTCCCTCCAAATCCACTAAAATCCACCTCTTTCAACTGAGTGTGGGGCCTGACAACTCTCTTCTCTACTGGTTTTCCGTTAAATGTTGATGGCAGTAGCTGCATTCATAAAGCCATGTCAGCAATTCATTAAAAAAAATTATCACTGTGGAGTAAGGAGTAACGTGAATATGTGATGAATACCATCGATATATGGAACTTGTGTAAAAGAGGGCACAAATCCAAGATTGGAGCAAGTGCAAGCAGATCGATATTAATGTTCTGGTATTCTAAAACTAAAGCCAATTGTCTGAGGTGGATTAGCTTGTTAACTCCACCTATTTCAAATGCCTGAGACAAAATCCAGAAACTACTCTATAAGTATTTCTTCACTCCTAAGGAAATGAAGAAAGGTTAAATGGTGAAAAGAGATTCACTGCACCTCAAAGAATCTGGCATCAGTCCAAAAATACATGCATCTAAGATGAGGTAGATCTTTGGCGACATTTCCAAATATATAAGGTCCACTTTGTGTAGCAAAAACGATAACGTCATCATTCTATGGGTAAATAACTCAAAAGTAGTTAGATTTGTAGCAGACAAGTCTATCTCTACAACCTTCGAACAATTAAACACCCTCAGATTCTTCAATTGGAGATCACGACCATGAATATGTAATTTGGAAGGGAGTGTACAAGACTTAAATTTTAATGACTGGAGGCTGCAAAAGTTCAATAAAAGGCGCTCTACGGCCTCAGAAGTGAAAACCACATCAGTCAAATCAAGATCTTTGAGAGCTTTTTGGTTTGATATTTGGAAAGAACCACCCATCATATATACTTTCCACCGATGTTGCTTGAGGAAGAAAATCGGAAGATAAAACAAGAGGGTGGTTTCTCTTTAGAACATGGCTATGACAACAATATCGAATGATAAGTCTTTTCACTCCCATCTGCCAACATTATTCATCCATCTACTAAAACTGTCCAAGATGCATCCACGGAAACAACAAATCAATTCAAAGTACATTATTCTAGAACCAGAATGATGTTGTAAAAAGGCATCCACTACATGGACAAACTTCCTTCGTAATCGGCTCAGCTTTTCGCCCTCGAGTAAGCGACAAGGAGTAGAATCAGTGGACATACTACAACAACCAAATCTGACTTCTGAGATAAAGGTGTAAACATGCTTCCATCTCCTTGACAAGACGCTTGTCCTAACAGCAGCTCTAGTATCTAGTCGAGATATAATCAATGAGATCACATCATCTGGTAATTGACTAATCCTATCTTCTCTCCCCCTACGAACGTATCAGCATCAATACCATGCTTGTGATGAGTAACTACACGAAACACCTTTAGTGCAAATATAGTAAGAGGTTTGATCGATCAAGAAACAAGAACTTCAACAGCACTGAAGATAGCAACATCGTACCTTCACCCGACGACCCTCGCCTCTCCTGTCTGCCATAAAACCACCAAACACCTGATCCCGCAAAAACACCAAGAATCGAAATTTCGTACAAAAAATCACCAAAATCACATCACAATCTACTACCAGAAGTACATAACAACCAGCAAAGGAATGTCAAAAAACAAAAACGAGAGAATCATAACAGAACCAACTGGGCAAGAAAAGATTTGACGCATATACAAACAGAGTGGTTAACATATTTCCACCAAAGAAACCAGAAAAGCATCAAAGGAAGTAAAACTCACCGGTTATACAAGCGCGCAACATTAAAAACAAAATCCTAAACCAAACCGAGATTTTAATGAATAAAACGCAAACGGGAAGATGCAGATTCACGATATTCTGCTAACTCCTACGGTCGGCTAAGAGGCATGTCATAATCCATCTGTTGGTATATCAATATCATTAGGGTTGTTTGACATTAATTTTGTTCGTAAATATTCCATAAATTAATAAGTTTTTTATATAATATTTTTTTTGACCTGATATATTAATATTCGATTTAATATTCAATAAAATAATTATTTTTTAAGAAAATATTTTTTATGATCTATCTTATCAATGTGTTAAAAATATGATAATTTTGATTTTCCTTTGTCCCCGCCAAATACATAACTAGTACAATTTAGTAAAATATATATTTTTTTTATTTTTTTCATGAAATTTAACTATATTTTTATTTTTGTTTACTAGTATATCGGTGGTCTGATGTACAAAGTGTTATTTTATATAATTAATTATTAAATTTAGTATGTATATGATCGAATAATTTTTTAAAAAATTTGATATAATGTAATCTATATTATTATAATATTAAGTTTGAGACGTTTAGAGTAATTAATTTGTCGTGTCATGGTCTGTTTTAATAATTTTATATATATATTTATAGTGCTATATTTTAAGTTTTTATTCTCTAAGCATCAAAGTTGCTGGTTCAATTCTTATTAGAATCTTTTTTTCTTTCTATTTATTTATTTTTTTAAAATCATATATCACATGGCAATGTTGACCCATTATTTTTTATAATAACATTTTGATTCACATTTAAATATAAACCAAATGAATTATAAAAATATTGTATAAGCACGCAACGCGTACTTCGGTGCACTAGTTGTTATAATATTTCTATTATCCTTAGGTTTTTGTAATTCACAAAATAAATAACATCGAACTGTTTCAGGATCCAATCACTCTCTTTTATGTAAAACAGTTTTTAGACCGCTGAATCAATTCAGGAGTTCAAGTCGTTACATCAAGAATTCAAATCGTTGTATTTATGAAATCTAGTTGCAAGATCATCTAACAAAGTGACCAATCCGAAAATTCAATGTAGTGCAAATATTCAAACCGTCTCATTCCAATCGCATTACAAATAGATAGTTTGAGCATTTGTAGGAGTGTTTCAAATCAAGCCGTTTAGAAGAATGCTTCAAATGGAAAGATCACACACTATCATACCAACCCTCAAATTGGCAGAAAGTTACATATTTGGTCTACGCTCTATCAGCTTTTCAATTAGCATGGACTTAAAGCACAAAAACAAAACGAATATTAAAGAGCATTTAATAATATATACAAAGATTGAAAAAACTTGTCCATGTTGTTGGGAAATAGTGCAGATGATCATTGAAAAAAAATCCGACCGTTAGAGCTATTCAGCTATAAATATGTAGAACATTCAAAGTGTAGAATGCCGGAAACTCTAAAATCAAGTTTTCCAGCCGTGAATTAAATAATTACAGTCTGTATATTTTCAGATAGTTTGAGCACTTAATAGTTACATTGCACACTGCTCAATCAAAGCACAAGCTTACCAGATTGATTCAGATCTTCAAGGATTAAATTGTGCTATCTCAACCAAGTCAAGCCATTGCAAAGCTGGTCATTGGATCATTGTTATTTATTGCGTTGTCTGATGAACCAGGTTTCTTAAACGTCAAGACCTTGTAAAGTGGTCACAAAGAGTTTCAATTTAGGCAGTTTAATAAGTCCTAACTGAAGTGGGCTATAACAAGACGTTTTAAAGCCAAAGTATTTTAATGGAAAATTTTCTAAGTGGAAGAATGGGTGACGTAATATTTTTATCTTAAACATCATTAAAAACCTTACACTTTACATTTCTTCGCATTATAGTTTTCGACCGTTTCTTGTTAAAATGTCAACCATTTATTTATCACTAGCCAAACCGAACAGTTTCTGCACTTACTCTCTTTTAAAGTGGTTCACTAAAGCTAGTTGTTCGAGGATAGTTTTTACAGATTAAAAATATTAAAAACAATTTAAAGAATTTGTAAATAGTTTATTCACCCCCTTCATAAACTCTAAATCGATCCTAATAAGTGGTATCAGAACGGTTTTTCTTGAACTCTGATAACTACACTTTCAAATGACATCATTTAACAAAATTCTCATGTTTTAAAGGAATATTACGATGATTGAAAAATCCAATGCAGGCAACAGCAGCCAAGATGATGACATGTGGTATGTCATCATAAACGATCCAATGAAGATTTTAAAAGCAAATCCAGCTGTTCATTATCTGATGGTGCTCCACATATGGTGGAGAAGAACAGGTTCGAGTGGATGGTTGAGGACAAGAAGAAGGCCAACCTCGAAAACGTGGCCAAGGATATCCTTTACAAAACTTTAGATAAAATATATTTAGCGAAATCAAAACTTGTTCTACAACTAAAGAGATCTGGGGAAATTGACTCAGAGTAATGACCAGATTAATGAGAACAAGCTAACAGTTGCCATACAGAGTTTGATAATGCAAAATTAAGCCCGATGAAACTTCAAATGGGTTTGATGAACGGTTTAGTACTATCATTATTGAACTTGCATCTCTCGGTAAAAATATTTACCGTGAAATTTCTTTGAAGTTAATGAGAGCACTTTCGAGAGAATAACATGTAATGACAGAGGCCATGAGGGAATCCAAAGACCCAACAAACTAGAGCTATATGATTTGTTTGTTACCTGAAAGCTTACAAATTTGAGATAAGAATCAGGACAGAAGAGGAGCCATCCACTGCCCAACCACAAAAGTTCTGGCCGCCACAACATCAACTCCAACCATTAATGAAGAAGCCTCTAGCATAAATTCTACTGACCATTTCATTTTAGATTATAATAGGCCAAAGAAGGATGAAAAGAAACTTTTAAAAGACGAAGGTCCAAAGATGAAAGAAGATCTTTCAAAAAGGAGAAAGCCAAAAAGTGCTTGTTGTGAGGAGAGCAAAAGCAAATGGGCCGATTCAAATTCAGAAAGCCTAGTTCGAAGATCTCATCAAATAAAATGATGATGAGAAGGTTTAGTGTCTCATGGAAGATGTTGAGACAGAGATTTCTGAAGTGAGCTAGAAACTGTCGATGACATGATATTTAATTTTGACTAAATTGAATTTATTGCTTTTCGATTCGTACACATGAATATCTGTCGATGGGACTTCATCATTCTTATTGACTTCAGTACTTTCGTCTCCAGTTCCAATGCTTGACTTGTCCTTGTAAAATACTTTTCATTGAAGATTACATATCTGCTCCGATGATCTTCCGATTTTGGTCATTCCAAAAATGATAACCAAACTCTTTATCATTATAACCAATGAAGAAACACTTTTTGATTTCGGATCAAGCTTTGTTCTGCTAGCCGAGTCAATATGAACATAGGATAAATATCCAAATACTTTCAAGAAAGAAAGGTTTACTTCTTTGCCGTTCCATACCTCTTCAGGTATTTTGTAGTCAAGCGGTACGAATATCCTTCGTTGATCAGATATGTTGCAGTGTTAATAGCATCAGCATAGAATGATTTCGGTAATCCTGAGTGAAATCTCATACTCAGCACGTTCATTCAGGGTCATATTCATCCTTTCAGCTACGCCATTTTGTTAGGTGTAATAGGAATAGTTTTCTCCATCTTGATCTCATTATATGCAAAATATTTCTTGAACTCATCATTTTTGTATTCATCATGTTGGAATTAGAATTTCGAAATTTGACAAATTGAGCGTTTGAATTACAAAACTGATTGACTCAACTGAACGTAACTGAACTAAATTTAACTATATTGTTATTATTTTTGTTTACTAGTATATCAATCGTGTGATGTACAAAATGTTATTTTATATAATTAATTATTAAATTTACTATGTATGAGCTCGAAATTTTTTTAAAATTTTGATATAATGTAGTTGTTATAATATTTCTATTATCCTTAAGTTTTTGAATTCACAAAACAAATAGCACCGGATTGTTTCAGGATCCAACCACTTCTTTTATGTAAAACATTTTTTCAGACCACTTAATCAATTCAGGAGTTCAAGTTGTTACATCAAGATCAAATCGTTGTATTTATTGAAATCCAGTTGCAAGAGATCATCTAACAAAACTGATCGGTTCGAAAATTCAATGTAGCGCAAGGATTCAAACGTCTTATTCCAACCGCATTACAAACAGATAGTTTTGAGCATTTGTAGGAGGGTATTGCAAGTCAATCCGTTCAGACAAATGCTGCAAATGGAAATCACACAGTATCGTATCAACCCCCGAATTGGTTGAAAGTTACGTATTTGGTCTGTGTTTTGTCAGCTTTTCAAATAACATGGACTTAAAGTCACAAAAGTAAAAAATATTAAAGAGCATTTAATGATACATACAAAGATTGAAAATGACTTGTCATGTTGTTGGGAAACAGTATAGATGATCATTGAAAAGAAAATCCGATAGTTAGAGCTTTTCAACTATAAATATGGAAAACATTCAAAGTGTAGAATATCGGAAACTCTAAAATCAAGTATTACAGCCGTTGAATTAAATAATTCTACCGTCTATATTTTCAGATAGTTTGAGCATACTTAACAGTTTACATTTCAGATTGCTCAATCAAAGCACAAGCTTACCAGCTTTATTCAGATCTTCAAGGATCAAATTGTGCGATCTCAACCAAGTCAAGCCGTTACAAAGCTGGTCGTTTGATCATTGTTATTTATTGTGTTGTTGATGAACCAAGGGTTCTTAAACATCAAGATTCAAGGCTTTGTAAAGTGATCACTAAGAGTTTCAATTTAGATAGTGTTATACGTCCTAACTGAAACGAGCTATTACAAGATGATACAAACCAAAGTCTTTTAGTGGAGAAATTTCTAAGTGGAAGAATGGGTAATGTAGGAGTTTTTCTCCAGATCTATAAAAACCTTATGTCATTTACTTACGCACTTTACATTTATTCATTTATAGTTTTTTCCTACCATTTCTTGTTAAAATGTCGACCGTTTATTTATCATTAGTCAAACCGAACCGTTTCATCACTTACTCAATTTTAAGTGTTTCACTAAAACTAGTTGTTAAGAATAGTTTTAACAGCTTAAAAATGTTAATAAGTTTAAAAATTTGTAAAGAGTTTATTCATCCCTCTTTAAACTCTAATCGATCCTAATAAGTGGTATCGGAGCGTGTTTTTCTTGAAATCTGATAACTACACTATCAAATGACATCATTTAACAAAATTCATATGTTTTAAATGGGATATTACGATGATTGAAAAATCAAATACAGCACATTTAACAATCCAAGATGATGATATGTGGTATGTCATCATAAATGATCCAATGAAGATTTTAAAAGATTATCTGATGGTTCTCCACAGATGGTGGAGAAGCACTAGTCGAGTGGATGGTTGAGCACAAGAAGAAGGCCAACCTCAAAAACGTGGCAATGATATCTTTTACAAAACTTTAGATAAAAATATGTTTAGCGAAATCAAAACTTGTTCCACAACTAAAGAGATCTGGGAGAAACTGACTCAACTATGAGAATAATGACCAGATTAATGAGAACAAGCTAATAGTTGCCATATAGAAGTTCGATAATGCAAAATTAAGCCCGACGAAACTTTAAATGAGTTTGATGAATGGTTTAGCACTATCATTATTGAATTTGCATCTCTCGGTAGAAATTATTTTAACCGTGATTTATGAATTTTAGCATTTTAAAGTCAAATTTAAATTTTTAGGTGTATTTAAAGATTTTAAACATCTTATTAGAAAATTTCCAAAATTAGGATATTTAACTCTTGGGAATGATTTTAATATTTTATTAATTATTTGAGTGGTCTCATGTGAGACTGTCTCACAGATCCTAATCTGTGATACGGGTCAACCCTACCGAAATTCACAATAAAAAGTAATACTCTTAGCATAAAAAGTAATATTTTTTCATGGGTGACCCAAATAAGAGATCTGTCTCACAAATACACCCTTGAGACCGTCTCATACAAGTTTTTGCCTAATTATTTTATGTCTTAATTAAATTGTTTAGTTAGCATTTAATTAAATTTGCAAAATTTTAAAAATAAGAAAAAAAAGATAAAAACACACGCGCGCACACACACAAAAAACCTAGGGTTCTTGGCTCCCAAGCAACCACTACCCTTTCTCCACTCCTACCTACAATATTTTGGTGATTTCTCGCAAGTTCTGTAAAAAAAACGTTTAGAATCATTCTCCGTTCATCCTCCACATTCTCCCGTGCCGGTATTCATTTATTCTAGCGTTTATATACAAGGCACGTTCTAAACCATTCTTGTCGCAGCAATCTTGTTTATATTATTATTTGATGATGAATATGTATGAAAAACATGTATTGCATGCTGAAATTTTTCTGCTCGTAATCCTTCAAGTTTTCACGAGTTTTTGATGCGTATGCTTTGTGTGGATTGTCTGGGATATTGCTGCTGTGTATGGGTATGTATTAGGATGTATCTAGATATTATTTATCCGTCTTCGAAATGTCGGAATTTGTCTGGTTGCGCATAGAATAGGTGGAGCACAAGTTGCCGCATCGCCGTGCATGGGGGCTGTTTTATGGGTTCGGTCTTGGGGCAGGTTTGGGCTAGGTTAGAGCTTGTGGCTAGGGTTTGGACCGTGTCTTAGGGTGTTAAGGTGGGTCTGGTCTTGGTCGTTTATGGGCTGGTTGGGTAGTAAAGTCGCTGGAGGCAAGAAGGATAGCACGCGCGCATGAAGGCGCGAAAGGCGCTGTCATGGCCGGCTTGCTATACGATGTCAACGTGTGACCTGGGTTTGTAAAGGCTGTATCAGTTGCTTGGTTAGTGTTTAAGGTCATGGTATAGGACTTGGTTAAGGGCTGGTTCGAGCCGTGGTATGTTTGGAGCCATATGTAAAACGAACGTGTCAAAAAGAGGCCGAATAGAGTCTAGAATGGCCTAGAGTTGCTTGTCTTGTTTCGGGATGGCTTGGAGCTATTCCATAGATTATTCTAGGGGTATGGACAATGAGTTAGGTTGCTAGTCAAAGTTGAGACGAGTCCCGAGTCGTGGGGTAAGTTGTAAGTTGTTTTATTTAATTCGGGAGTCGTACAGGTAGGATGCAAGCTTATGGGCTGTTTGAGTTGTAATTTAAAGTAGTGGCAGCTGGTCCAGGGGGTCGATTCAATGAGGTCCACGATGTTCTTAAATAAATATAACGTGAAAAAATATTATTTTTGAGGTATGTAAATTGTCTTGTGGCCAAATTATGCATGTACGGGTCTGGAAGGCAGAAAACGTGTTCGAGGATCTTTGCAACTTATCTCATGATTGGTAGTGAATATCAGTCTCAAGGCTGTGGTGATCCTTGCTGGCCAAGTGTTGTGGTGTTAGTTTGATCAAACAAATTATGTTATGGTGCCACATTTTAATGAGCAGAACTCTACGCAAAATGATTAAATTTATGTAATATCAAGTACGAAGCACGTTTTATGGTATTATTTATGCAGGAAAGTCAGTTCATATTTATTTATGCCTAATTTATTTTACGTATAAATTATGTTTAATTTTCATGATTTTCTTTATTATGTAGTATTTGCTACTCACATTTTATGCATGTTGAGTCTTTAGACTTACTAAACTTGATTGATGCAGATTATAACGTTGAGGAGGCTGGAGGCGATGACAAGTGAGCAAGCTAGGACAGTAGGCAGTGCACGTCCGATGGCCTTGCAGTTTATGAATCTTTATGCATGTTAAAATTTCTTTAAACTCTAATTTATTTTATTTTACTTATAGTTGGGAAAAAATTATTTTAGTTTCGCTTTGACATATTTTATGGATGTTTGACACGAATAATTTTTATGCCTTAAAATAATCAGTATTTGAATTTTTAAATCCGCAGTTTTCGAATTTTTTGAGTTTATTTATTGTAATTTTTGAAAATATTAATTAGGTAATTATTAAGTTTTAAAGTTAAGAATTATGAAATTAAATAAATAGAAAAATTTTATTTTTTGCATACTTTAAGTAGTAAAGAAGTACGGTGGATATCAGAGCAAGGTCCTGATAACGGGTTGTGCCTACTGCCGTTTGCGATAAGCTCAAGAAGTCACGCCTCAAGTCTGTAAGTTTTTTCGATTTTAAATTTAATAAGTATTAAAGTGAGAGTTTTTTTAATTGCGTGTCTATGTTTTGAATCACATTTAGCATGTTATATGAATATTATTGTTATGCATGTTGGTTATTTGTTGGGTTGGATTGTAGAACAGTATGCCTCCAAGACGTGTAGTTGATCGTGGGGCTAGTGAGGAGGAGAGGGCTTCCTCTCCACATCCGCCACCAGATCTTCAGGCACAGATGCTTGCTGGCTTGACCTAGTTCTTTGTACAGTTCGCTAGGAACAATGCTGAAGGGAAAGGGAGGAAGAAGGTATATGAGCGTTTGTCACAAGATGGGCCCCAAGGATTTTGCAGGGACGACAAATCCTATGGTGGCAGAGGGATGGATTAAGTCCATAGCTGTGATCTTTACCTTTATGGAATTGTAGGATGTTGATATAGTCAGATGTTCCATCTACTTGCTGAAAGAGGATGCGAGACTGTGGTGGTAAGAAGTGTCAGTGACGGTGAACCTTGCGGACACTTACTTGGGAGGGCTTCAAGGAAGTGTTCTACTCGAAGTATTTCACAGATGATGTCCACTCTCGAATGACTAGGGAGTTTATGACGCTAAGGCAGGGAGACCGCACTGTGGCGGATTTTGTGAGAAATTTGAGCAAAGTTGTCACTTTTTCCCATGATTACTAATAATCCCAGGAGAGAAGTTGAGACATTTCCTAGATGGTTTGCCGGTCGATCGTGCGCCGTGATGTTCTTGTGGCTGGTCCTACGACCTTTCTCTGTTGTTGTGACTAGAGCCTTAGCGGTGGAAACAGGATCAGAGGGACATTAAGAATGATAGGCAGGGCAAGAGGCCTTATCAGGCGCCTCGACATCACCCTCACAGCAGAAATAAGAAGTCATTTCAGGGGACCATTCAAAGTCAAGGGACAGCAACCCCAGAAAAAAGGCTACTCAGAAGCCTAATGACTATCATGAGTGCCCGAAGTGCCATCGCCAGCATGAAGGAGCTTGCTTATCGATGACAGATGCATGAAGAGGGGGCATATCCAGACACTACTATCCTTACAAGTATTATATTTAATTCAGCACATTATAGTTTATTGAAATTTGGGATGCATGGTTCGAAATTTTTGGTATATAAGCAAGCTGATTTTCGAATTTTAAAAAAAAATTCTGGAGATTGGATTCAATCTGTACATCGTAAGTAAGTCTAGTCCTTTTGAGAATTGTTGAGTTTAGTGTTATGTTAATGTTATCTCAGGAATTATCTTTATAGCGAGAGTAGCCATGAATGCTCTGTAGATTTCGGGGCTACTCATTCATTAATATCAGATAGTTTTGTGAATTATTTGGGCGTCAAGCCACCAGACTTGAAATAATTATTTAGTGATTAGTCCCATCTGGGGACGAATAATTGTCAGCCTGAGTGTGGTCAGAGGACATGGATCTCAAGCTACAGGGCCACTCAGTCCATGACGATCTATTATATTGCCACTGCCAATAATTTGTCATTATTTTGGGAATTGATTGGTTGTCGAAGAATGGGTATAATTGACTTTCAGCGAAGGTCGGTTATTGGTTAGGACCGTTGGGTATGAAGAAATTTGTATTTAGCCAAATGGCTGTAGACATCTACCTCGAATGATATCATGCATTCGACCAAGGAAGCTTATTTGTAAGGGATGTAGACATTCTTAGCTAGCATTATTTCAGCCCTTGTTACAACCAGTAAGTCAATATCAAATATCCCAGTTGTCAGAGACTTTCCTGACATGTTTCTTGACAAGTTGCGTGTTTCCTCCCAAGCATGAGGTGGAGTTTTATATTGACCTTATGCCAAGTACCATGCCCAATCTCTAAGGCAAAAATCAGTTAGAAACTGCAGAAATGAAAGAGCTTCAAACCGCAGATACAGAGCTACTAGATAAGGGATTCATACGCCCTAGTTGCTCACCTTGGGGCGCATCAGTGCCTTTCGTGAAGAAGAATGATGGAAGCATGAGACTTTGTCTTGATTACTGTGAATTGAATAGAGTTATGGTAAAGAACAAGTACCCATTACCGAGGATCGAGAACTTTTCGATCGGTTCACGGGAGCAATTTTGTTCTCCAAAATAGATCCCACCCTGGGTATCATCAGATGAAGGTGAAAGACGCAGATATGCATAAGAAATATTTCAGAACTCGATATGGGCATTATGAGTTTTTAGTAATGTCGTTCGGGTTGACAATTGCTCCAGCGATTTTTCATGGATCTCATGATTGTGTATTTCACCTTACTTGGATCAATTTGTCATTGTATTCATAGATGAAGTCCTCATCTATTCGAAGAATCATGAGGAGCAAGTCAACATTTACATACAGCGTTGCAGGTAATGCAGAGCCGAAAGCTGTATGCAAAATTAGAAAGTGTAAGTTTTGGTTAGAAGAGCATTCTTGGGTCACGTTATCTCTAGCAGTGTATTGAGGTTGATCCGTCCAAAGTAGAATCTGTGAAGGAATGATTGTACCAAGAACGCATATGATTCCAGTTTCCTCGGCTTGGCGGGTTATTAAAGAAAGTTCATGAGGGATTCTCTTCTATTGCGTGGCACTTACCTCGTTGACGAAGAAGAATGCTAAATTTGTGTGGAGTGTTGAGCATGAAGAGTTTTAGATATTATGAAGCAAGCTCTTAAACATCGCCAGTTTTAGCCATGCCACCAGGGCATGGTAACTTTGCGTTTATGCCGATGCTTCCAAGCTCGGTTTAGGCTCCGTTCTGATGCAGCATAACCGACTAATTTCATATGCCTCTAGACAGTTGAAGGTGTATGAAAGGATTATACTACCCATGATCTTGGGTTAGCCGCCATTGTCATTGCTTTGAAATTATGGAGACACTACTTGTACGATGAGAAATGCAAGATATTTACTGATCACAAGAGTCTCAAATACCTTTTCACGTAGAAAGAGTTAAACATGTGACAGAGACTGTAGAACCCGTTAAATCAGACTACATATAAGCCATGCATAATTTCTAGTATTTAAATTAAAAATGATTTCTTTATTATTTAAACATTTTTTTAAAGTTGTTAGTCATGATTACTTATTTTAAATCGCATAAGTTTAGTTTATCTTTTCAGTTAAATAAGTGAGGTCGGACCGGAGTTGGAGTATTGAGATAAAATTTAATATTAAGAAACATTTCCTAGAATTTATTTAAGATAAATAATAAGTTATTTTAATGTAAAAGAATGTTTAAAGGATTTATTTAATTAATTAGAGATAAGTAGTTAATAAGTTTCTTTATGTCCAATAATTTAATAAAAGCCTAAATTAGAATTGTGACCAATTGAGATAAGTTAATCTAAGCTTATTTTATTTAAGAAATTGTAACTTAGCAAAATTTAATTTAAAAATTAGCCATGCATGCAAGATAATTACTATCCTAAATTAATTTATTATTCACTAAAATGCTTAATGGGTAGATAAAACTTTAAAGATTTAAAACACAATATTTAAGCATATTTTCACTCCTTGATCTAGCAATTTTCGGCCACTACATAGAAGATTTGAATTTAGTTTGACAACTCACAAACTTTGATTCCTTTTCATGGTAGATAATCCCTTCATTTTAATCCCCACTAATTAATAATTAAGCAATATTCCTACCCTCATTTTTATAAGAAAATCGGTCATCACCCTTAATAGATTTAAAAATATTTGGCAACTCTCCATCTTTAATTCATTTCCTTATCTTTTCTTGGGAGATAATTCCCTCACATTTAATCCTCAATAATTAAACAATTAAGCAATTTTCTCCCTTGTTTTTGAAAGCAAGATTTCCGTCACCACCTCATAAATATCCCTCAAACTCTTGATATCATAGCAACTTCTTATCTTTCAACTGTAGGATAGAAGATTCATTTGCCATTCAATTTTCCCTTTTATCTTGAAACTTCCCTTCACATTTCCTAGCCTTCTCTCCCACTCCATGTTCTCGAAATTCACTAGACATTCAACAAAATCGTGTGAGGTTGAGAGAAAACAAGAGAGAAAAAGTAGAAAGAAAAAGAGACTCGTCTCCCTCCCTCCCGCCGCGTCGTCGTATTCGTTTGTTTTATTTCAAAACAATCCAAGGCATGTCTATATCCTTCATTTCTCTTCAATCAAGCCATATAGGTATTTTAAGCATCACATATGCATGATTTGGTATGGCAAAACCGAAATTTATATCAAGCAATTTTCGAAAATATGTGCAGATTTTTCGGCCCTTTCCTCTATGCCTTCACGGTTTTTGTTTGTGTTGTGGTTTCAGGGTTGGCTCGATTTCCAGGGGCTCAAGGCTGCTTTTAACATGTACTAGGATGTGTTAGGGAGTGTTGGTCCATTGGTTTGAGTCCTTTCGCCACAAGCAAGACGAAATGGACAGCAACTCCCATAGTTCAGTTTTTGTGTTTTGATTTCTGGTTTTTCTTGCCTAAGGTGTGGGTTCTGATTGTGGCTGCCCTAGGGCTGTAGCCATGGTTAGAATCCCTCCTTGGTATGTCTAGGACGTGACCAAAAGGCCCTTCATGGCTTTGTTAATGTCCCCATTGGTTTTTAAAACAAAAAAAGAACAGCGCCCCTTCGGTTTTAAATTCTGGTTTTGTTGAGTGTGTTGTCTATCGGTTTTTGGTGGTGTCAAGTGGGTTGTGGTTGGCTTATAGCCTTAGCCATGACTCATGCAACACCTTATCATGTCTATCATGGACCATGGTTAACCTCATAGCCATGGATCCTTCATTTGACAGCAAAACAAGCAACACCCCACGCGTGCGATGTGTGTTTCTCGGGTGAAGCTTGTATTGTCGTAGGTATTGGCTTGAATTGCGGTTGGCCTAGGGCCTTTAGCCATGGTTCAAACCATACCTTAGAATGTTGGTAAGAGGCTCTGGTCGGTGGTTCAAGCCCCAATGACCAATAGCCTCACAAACGAAGCACGGAAGCACGGCCGCTGCTGCTGTATTTTGTTGGGCAGCAGGTTGGCTTCGGTTCAGAGGTCGTTCGAGTTCTTGGTTAGCTTTTAGCCTATGGCCTTGGAGTGGACAGTACCTCATTAGTTATAAAGGTCAAGTTTTTGGCCGTTTGTAATTTGGTTAATTTAGAGGTCGTACGAGAATTTACGGTGCAATGTGCCAAAGTGACTCTCGAAAGAGCGTTTCATGATTTTTGGCCTCCATGCACAATTTTCGTGAATTACAACTCTTGGTATTTATTTTCTATCATTTTAGGTTTATTTTAATCATGGCTAAATGATGGTTAAATGTGGTGGTCGGGTTGGTAAGAAGCCATGGTTGAATACTAAGTTAGTTGGGCGTAATTGTCTCGTTTTGTTCGATTTTGAAGTGTTGGTCAAGTTAAGTTTATTTGCATATTTCTCACGTTAGAATTAGGTCGCAGCAAGCCTGGGAACGATCCAACCCATTCGGTAAATAAAACAGATTTTTAATTATTTACGTGCATAAAAATATAAAAGTTTATTTTGAGATATATGCGATATTGCTTGTGGCCACTTCACGCTCATGGGATTGCAGCTTATGGGATTATTACTTCACCCGTGACTCACGACCGGTTCATGTTCATGTATGGTATGGATATCCAGTCCAAGGGCTGTGATGATCTCTACCGCACAGTATACTGTTGTTTAGTCTGATCAGACGATTCAGTTCATGTTATGGCCACTTGCGTAGAACATATTACAGGGCTCTATCGAGCAAATTTTACTTACGATTTTTCAGTTATGCACGTATTATAATTATTTCATGACACAATATTTTCACGTTACGCCAGACTTATGATATTTTTACTTTGCATGCGATTTTATGATTATTACTTGTTATTTACGATATATGCATGCTGAGTCTTTAGACTCACTAGACTTGATTGTTGTAGGTACTGATGGGTCGGGACCGAGGGCGGGGACCAGTGAGCCATCTTGGGTCGGCAGTAGTAGGAACTCCCGAGAACCTCATTTTCAGCACTTACATTTTTATTCCAAACTCAGTTCTTATTTTTGTTGAATTATTTTAAGTTGTTATTTGAAAACATTATTTACTTCCGCTGCTACTTTAAACATTGAATCTTTTTACCAGTATATTTATGAATGAGGCATTTTATTTACTTAAAGAGAAAATTTTAAATTTTTTCCGCAAATTTTCAAATACGAATTTCGGGCCTCTACAGAGACAGTGGTTAGAGTTGGTGAAGAACTACAATTGAGACATTAGCTATCATCCGAAAGCTAACGTTGGTGTAGATGTCTTGAGTAGAAAAGTAGCATTCGCAGCACAGCTGTCAGTGCATAGACCTCTACAGTTAGATATTTAGAGGTTTGATCTTGATATTTATTCTAGGGACAGAGCTCCTAGGTTATCCACCCTGACAGTATAGTCTCCTCAATAGACTGTATCCATAGTGGATAGGCGTCTGATGAGCAGATGCATAATTGAGACTGAGAGATGAATCTAAAAGCAGTAATCTTTATACAGTGGTCGACGAAGTTGTAAGGTACAGAGAGAGAATGTGGGTGCCTAGTGATGATTCGATTAGAGGAGATATTTTCATAGGCGCATACATCACCATATTACATTTATCCAGGGAGTACTAAAATGTATATGGACTTGCAGATGCTTTATTGGTGGCCAGGAAGCAAGACATTCGACATTTTGTATATGAATGTCTAACTTGTAATCAGGTGAAAACCGAGCATCAAAGGCAAGCAGAGATGCTATAACTTGCCATCAGGTGAAAGCAGAGTATCAACGATCATGTCTGACAGAGACACGAGATTCACATCGTCCTTTTGGAAGAGTTTGCATTCCGCAATGGAGACGGAGTTGATATTCAGTACAGCTTTCCATCCTCGTACGGCCCTTTGAGAGGATACGAGGATTCGCGTGAATTGTGAATGATTTCCTTGAGAGTTGGGATCGAAGATACGTCTAGTGAGTTTACCTATACAACAGTTTTCAGCTGTCAATAGGTATGGCTCCTTTTGATGCATTAAATGGAAGAAAGTGTAGATTGCATATTCATTAGGACGAGGTTGGCGAGAGATTCAAACTTGACCCAGAGATTGTTCAGCAGACCACAGACATAGTAGTCAAAATCTTGGACAGGATGAAGACTGCGGAGAGTCGTCAAAAGTTATACTGACAAAGAGAGGGACCTCGAATTTTTTGTGGGAGATCATGTATTTGTAAAGATAGTGTAGTGCCCAAAACAGTACACGTAAACCCCATGCATGATTCAAATAATTTAATTTATTTAATAAAAAGTAAGTGATGCATGTTACGTGTTAAATTATTTTAAATGTATATATATTTCATTTATTTATTTTATTATGCCATTTTAGATCCTTTATCGAGTTTTAGTTTTTAAGACGAATATTCGATGCCGAACCGAGAAAGGAGACCGAGACGTTTGAGGTGTAAAATGTAACGTACCATACTTTTTAACTATTTAAAAATTTGCGGAAAAATTAAAAATTAGATCAACATCAATTCGATGCAATAAAATCCCCAACAAAATTTTTGCTAAGATTTCTTGTTCAAACTTCATAACCAGAACATCAACTCAGAGTTATTTGAAACTATCATAAAATCTTAAATGACATGGGCAGTCCTCGGGTCTAGCCTTCTGCTCAGTCCAAGCCAGCTTTCTTGGTCCCACCCCTATCTTCTCAACATACTCATCACCTGAATCGATCAAGTCTAGTGAGTCTAAAGACTCAACACGTATAAACTGGAAGTATCAAGTAATACGTAATAAGATCACATGCAACTTCAAAATAGAGCGTACATAATGAAAACATGAAACTGAACATGATAACATAGGTGTACTTGAGCTTGAACATAATAGCATAACATAGACGTGCCATAATCATGAAAACTTCGTAAACATACTTGCATCATACATACATGAGCATACTTATCATAATTTTGCGTAGAGGCATGTTTCAAAGTAAGTGACCCATACATAAATGCCTGATCAGACTAAACCATAGTATTGGGCTGACAGGACGAATCCATTGCCACATACATGAGATCCCCGTTCATACTTTAACGGGTGGATTGGTCCCCGTTCATGCTTTAACGCTTCCAATCCTGATCTAAACTCGTTCATGCTTTAATGGGGTGGGTTGGTCCCTGGTCATGCTTTACCACTTTCCAACTCCATACATAAGTGGTCACAAGACATTTAGCATACCTCATAAACTTGAAATATTTACTTTTGCACGTCAACATACTTACTTGGCGTTGAGGGATTCGTTGGATCGCGTTTGGGGCCACTGCTGCGCAAACTGTCATGAATTCATGTACTTAACTTGCATAACTTAGACATAATATTCATACTTATACCAAGCTCATTCGTTTTCCTTAAGATGTTCTGAAATTCCCATGACTCGACCTTGTTAATCATTGCACTTAAACTAAGACATCAATCCCCAAAGCATTCAACGTTAATTTTCCCAAAAAGTGAACACGGACCCCGTTCCCGGGTCCGTGCATAGGTCCGTGTAGGTACTGTAAAATGTGTCGTGAAGAAAAAAGGGCACGGACCCCGTGCCTAGGTCCGTCTAAGGGTCGGTGTAGGTACTGTGAAATGACATTCCGGAAGGAACAACGACACGCCCCCGTGTAAAGGTCCGGGTGAAGGTCCGTGTACCTACTGTGAATATACTCCTCGAGTGAAACAAAGACACAGACCCTGTGTCAGGGTCAATGTACGGGGTCCGTGCAGCCCTCAACAAAAACGAAAGCTGCGGGAAAACTTAATATGACATTTCTTTCTTCCAACCAACCCAAATGGATATGAATCGACACCTCGAGACACATCCTAGGATGCTACGGCATTGTACCAAACCCAAGTTAAACGTTAAAATTGTTCCCAAGAGCGAAAATCCACAACCAACGACACAATTCGGAATTCGACACTAATTTTCTTCCTACGATGCTTAATTCAACTTGTTGCCTAACGACGCGAAAAGTGACACCAATAATAATCCCAACATTTTTCTTGACTTACCTAAGCGCAGCGGCGATCGTCCGTTGATTCCCAACGAAGCCTGCAACAAATAACTTCAAGAACACAATTTACATAAAAGTCGCAGTTTGATCCGTCCTACGAAAAACGTCATAACTCACTCAATTTTTATCCAAATAATTCGAATTTTATATCAAATAGAAGGTATCAAAAAGTTCTACGGTTTTTAAGTTTAAAGTTTCCTCAAAATCGTTACCGAAAAATCGTAGTATTTTAAAGAATAGCAAAAACGTGATTTTTAGATCCAAACCTTCTTCAAAACGCATCCAAATAATTTCTGCTCAAACTATTACATATCTTACACATGTTTTCATACAAAACACATCAAATTTAATATTATGACAAGATCGACGCAGGAAAAACAGAATATACATGCCTTTGAATCTTAACGTTACAAGAATGATGACACGAAGCGGAGATGGCGCGAGGATTGATCCGGAACGATTGTGGCTCGATTTCTTTGAAGAAAACCAACAAAATTATACTGGAAAAATTCAAGGGAGGGGGCGGCTGCTCTTCTCTCAAGAACCCTAAGTTTTCTCTCCAAAATATGAAAAGAAATGGATGTGTATGTGTGTTGTGTGAAAAATGGTTTGTGTGTGTGTGTGATACGTGTAGGCGTGTGTGTATAAGTGTGTGAGCGTGTGTTATGATAGTAATTAGGGGGAATTAAATTGTTTAATCACTCAATTAAAAATGCTAATAACATTCTAACTAAGATGTTAATCTCATTACTAAGCAAACTCCCCCAATTAAAAATAAAAACACACAAGTACTAAATCCTTGAGAGTTTAAAATCATACTCACCTAGTAATTAAATTAGGCTTTAAAGGTGCTAAAAGTTTAATAAATTATTTAAAATGCCTCATCCTTAGCTTTAAATAAAATACCGTATTAAAATTGCCAAAAATCGTCGCCGGTCTTTTCCTCAATCCCGTCTCGAATAATCGCCTGAAACATGAACTCGAAAAACATTTTAACTTGCATCACATAAACATAATTAATTTAAAATAATGCATTTAATAAATCATGCATGGCTAAATTCATTTGAATTAAAATAAATCAATTAAATAATCGCATGGGTTTTACGTGTACTGAATTGAGCTCTACAGTTCCTCCCCCACTTATATAAATTTCGTCCTCCCAAATTAAATCTTACCAAAAAACTCCGGATAGCGAGTCCTCATGTCTGATTCAGTCTCCCAAGTGACCTCCTCCACTGATTGGTTAGCCACCGGACTTTGACTAGCTTAGTCACTTTGTTCCGGAGTCTCCGCTCCTGTCTGTCTAGGATTTGGACAGGTCTTTCCTCATACGACAGGTCTGTAGCCAACTGTAACGGTTCATAGCTCAACACGTGCGAAGGATTAGCAAGGTACTTCCTCAGCATCGAGACGTGGAACACATTGTGAACTCCGGCTAGATTCGGCGGAAGGGCAACACGATAGGCTAGTGTCCCAACTCTGTCCAGAATCTCGAAAGGTCCAATAAACTTCGGACGCAGCTTGCCTCTTTCTCAAATCTCATAACACCCTTCATGGGTGCTATCTTTACAAAACGTGATCACCTACGGCAAACTCGAGGTCTTTGATAGGATCGATTAACGTATCAAGAGTGTTTAGAAGGGGGGTTGAATAAACACTCACAATTAAACTGATCTTTCGAATTTTGAGTTCAGTTTGGTGACAAACTGATTCTCGGAATCTTGTTGGTCAATGACAATCAGTTAAACTAAGTAGTGCGGAAAGTAACTGACTGAAAGATAGAATACAAAACTGAAATAAATACACAAGGATTGTTTCTGGATGTTCGGAGATTTCAGTTACTCCTACGTCACCCCTTCTATCTCAAGGATAGGATTTTCACTAAAATACTTTGATCGAATACAAGATTTGTACTGACCCACTTCAGTTTGGACTTATCACTGCCAAAAGCTGAAACGCTTAGTATTACAAAATGTTCTCAGTGCGTAACTGATCTTAGCACTATCAAATTTAACGATTATTACAAAGTGCTAGTGAGCTCAAATTGTAGCCTTGACTGCTACGAATAAACCAAGTAAGAGTGAGCTAAGATTTTGGCAGAATAACAGCAAGCTTTTGAATAGAGTAATCTTCTTATTCTCTTTATTCAGCTGTTCTTCTGTCATATTTATAAGCTTCCCTTCCAACGGTGACTTGAGATATATTTGAATCTTTGTATCCGTTGATTTCCACTTCATTATTTCTTGGGCATTGTTTGCTTCATTTATTGTAATGCGGCGTCTTAACTGCTTTAGCCGAAATGCGTTGTTCTAAGCTGTATTGATTGAAGTGCGGCGTTTCATATTCAGTTGCAGTCTTCTATGTCTCTTTGTCGGTTGAATGTTCTTTCCCGAGACATGTTTAGTTGAAGGATGCTTAGCTTAAAAACATACGGCTGAATATATCAACTGATCAGTTTTCTTTATTAGATCTGCTGATTTTAGTTGTTAAGTCCAGTTGCTGAATATAATTGTGCGTATCAGTTGGTTGATCAGTTTGTCAAACTCCAGAATTTAGATTTTGGTTTTCAACATTTCCCCCTTTATGGTGTTTGACAAAACTCAGCAAATAATAACAACTGAATATCTGAACACATTGTGGATAAAATAAGAGGTTGATCAACTGAATAATAGTCTTCAGAATAAAAGATTGTAACTAGAAACTGAAATTCACTGCTTTTCAATGGCTACTCTTCTTTTGTTGTTCCAGCAGCTCTTTGATCTCTTCCCCATTTTTGTCAAACAACTCCATTTGAACAGATAATTTTCGAACATCGGTTGATAAAATGTTGACAGTAGTGGATATGCTGGAGACAGCAGAAGTCATTGTGGTATGCAATGAGTCCATTTTTCTTGATACAAAAGTCTCTAGATTTTCAACTTGTTTGCTGATCGAGTCTTAGTGACAAAGAGACTTTTACCCAAACCTTTGTTCTTCTGAATGTCATCCACTGTTCGAGAGAGAGAAGTTAAAGCTTCTTGGATTGCTTTCAGTTTTTCTGAGTTGAAAGTTTCAGAATGTTCCAGTTTCAAAGAATGTTCTAGCTGAGTATGCTGAATCTTGTATATGTCTGTGATTAATTTTTGCATATTATTCTAAAGATCCTGAATTTCTTTAAGAACTAGGTCAAGATCTGTAGAAGCATGAGGAGGTGACTGACTAGACGCTCCTGTTTCCTGTGAAACTTGATCAAAAATTACCATGGTTGTTTCAGCAATATTTTGAGTTGGAACATCTGTTTCAGTTGTTTCCATTTGAACTGGAGTTGGTGAAAACTGATGTTGAGCGGCAGTAGGACTTTCGTGCTGAATTCGTAATTCTGTAGGATCTTCAGTGAGAAGAGCATGAACTGATGCTTCTGCTTGACAGTCCTCTGAGATTCGGGCTGATTCATCAGTTGGAAGTTTTTCAGAAGTAATCAACAAATTTTCCATATTTTCAGCAACCTGTTGATTTGTTGATGGAATAGGCACCACTGTTTGATCCTCTAGTTCAGAAACAGCAGGCTGAACTGGTGCTTCTGTAGAAATAGGAACTTCTTGAGCGATTTGATCAGTTGAGTGATCAACTTCTTCAGAAATGGGTTCACTAATAAGAGATTCTTGCACCACTGCTTGAATAATTTCATCAATGTTGGCAAAATTTAACTCTGCTTCAGAGTACATCTGATGTTCCACAGTAGATGATTGTAGCACATCCTGAACTGTTTCTTCAGTTGCAACAGTAGTTTGTTCTGAGGATGGCTCTTTCTGCTGAGAGAAGGGTTCTTCTTCTTCTTCTTCAGAGGCTTCCTCAGGAAGAACTAACTCCTGATCCATTTCCCACACTTTTATCTGAGATTGCAAGCCAGTAAGATCTGTATCTAGCTGAGTGATAACAACTCGATCATTATAGGCAGTTGGATCGGTGGGAATATAGTTTGCCTTCAGTTTTTCAATTAGTTGAGCCAACTTCTTGGCTCTAATTTTATCAAAGAAATATGTTTTTCTATCCAAAGCTTGAAGAATGGTAGCAGCCTTGACTACAAGGAGAACAACTACTTCCATTTTAATAAACTTGTTCAGTTGCGACTTTTTTTTCAACTGCTTAGCCAGAACTTGAGTTCGGAACATTGTCCACTCATCAAAAATCTGAATTTTGGTCGCAGCAAAGGCATTTACCTGTTCCCAGACGAGGTCAATGTGGGTTTGTATGGCATTGGATGGTCTGGGTTCTTCAATCATTTTTTCTTTGCCTTTTCCACCACTGAGAAGATGTGGAATGTTCAATCCAGTGTGAGTTGTATCCACCAATTCTCGAATCACTACCCCTTTGTGTCTAGCAGGTGGAAGGACAGTAGGGCAATTGATATGGATCAGAGGAGCTTTGGCTCTCACTGACTTCTTTTCACCAGCTGAAACTTCTGGTGGAATGACCTTTAGGGGAACAGCCTGAATAGGCTGTTGAGCAACTGATGATTGAAGTCTTTCAGTAGGAATTGATTGCAACGTATCCATTTGTTTAATTCTTTGAGTTCTTGGCTTCTTGGCGATCTTGGGAGATGGAGTTTTCTCTGACTCAGATTCGCTTACAATCAACTTTCTCTTTGCTTTCTTCAGTTGAGCCAGTGTCTTGGCTTGTTTAACTGATTTGGGAGCAGCCTGTTGCGTCCCAATCTCCTTCTTGATCTTCACGAACTGATCAGGAGAGATGTCCAATTTAGTCTTGGGTGGCAGAATATTCTTCCCATTGAAAATTTTGAATTTTGATAATCGCTCCGAATTAGCAGCCATCAATCCTTTGACTTTCATCAAATAGCTCAGCGGCACTGCAAATCCTTTGGATTGCTTGGTGGAGGAAAACATATTCTTCAAGATACTGAAAATAAGGTGCTTCCAGTTGAGTCTTCTTCCAGCCATAATGACGGTAATAGCTTGAAATTTTTCCAAGGTTAGGGCAGCATAAGATCCTGCTTTAGCTAATAGCCCTTTGGCTACGATATCAGCCAGCAACTGAACCTCATGTTTCAGTTCCTTCTTAGGATCGGAAACTTTGATTTTCCGTCCATCAGCAGAGAGTGCAGTTTGCATTTCTTCAATATCTGATGCTTTAACATCAGCAAGGTGTACCAGTCCATCAGAAGGTAATGAAAAGATTTCTCCGAAGAATCTTCAGAAATGGTCACCAACTGACCATTAATAGTGGAAATGATGCTTCCATCAGAGTTGATATATACATTTGAGTAGAGGTTCTGGAGTTCTTTTGGGTAAATCTCTTGCGAGTATTGTCCCAAAAATATCCTGAGACCAGCAGATTCAATCTTCAAAAAGACGTTCTTAACTTCAGCTTCTTGAACTGATAAAACTGAGTCAAAATCAATGGCCATAGCGTTCAACACGTGAGCTGGGATTTGATTCGCCATTTTGAAAGATAAAATGATCTGAAATTCGTAAAAGATAAGCTCTGGAATTAGTGTGCTCTTAGGAACTGATTGTATTCGTAAGAAAGAAAACTGAATTGAAGCGGGCATAGTACATTTGTACGTGACTGTTCAAATTCGGGACACGTGTCAGTCTATCAAAATTTTGAATAAAAACGTGTGTACGTGTGCTGTAAGCGTGTGTACAATTTAAACAGTTCAAATGCTTCCACGTTTTTAAAATAAGATTCATCATTAGATAGCAGACAGTCACGTCACTTGATTTGGAATATAATATGGTTAATTAGTTAACTTATATGAGAAGATTAGTGAAATACCCAACTAAACGATAAGTTGTAAGACTGTGTCCTTCCAGTTGAGAGTTTACTAACATTTGTCTTCTCAGTTAACCTCTTAAAACCATTATTCCCCCTTAATACATGCATATGATAATTAAAGTGACGATATATAAAATAAATTTAAAGGTCATAAAGATTATCGTTTGCTGAAACGTTGACGGCCCTTCAGCTTCCATGATTTTCGGCTATAAATAGAAGTAACACGGTTAGTTTCAGTCATATTGGTGAAAATATTCAAGACAAAAGAATGGCAGATACGAGTAGCTCGAGTGCTTCGCCGTTTGCTCTGGAGACCAGGAAGGCTGTTATAGAAGATGAAGTCTTCTATAAGAGTCTTCACTACTGGGAAAAGTTACAGAAGCTTGAGTTCCTGTATAATACTGGAAAGGCTACCACTCCCGAACTGGTGGCAGAGTTGAAGAAAGTACGGGAGCACTTGAACATAGATGTGTGGGTGGACATCTTTAAGGATGGTCATATCTATCAGCTAATGCTTCGAAAGGAACTGAAAATCCTTAATCGCATAGCTGTTTCTCATAGCTTTGTCAAGACATCTACCGCACCTTTATCCACTTGGTTGAAAATTTGGATAATTGTTGTAGAGGAAAAATATGATGATGTAATCCGTGCAAACGTTTATGGTTGAATGAAGTATTTATATGAGCTTAACTTTGTTTTTCTCTTTCTTATATAAGTTGATTATGAACTGAAATCAGTTAAGCATTAAGTAATAAATGACAAACTGATTTCAGTTGATAATGAACAACTGATAAATAAGAAGCCTGGGTAAATGAGAAAAACGCTTCGGTTGACTTGAGACTCTTTAGTTTCTTCAACATTTAATGTCATCTGTCTATAAATAAGACGATAGAGATAAAATGTGAGACAATAACAGTTCAATATGTCGGATTCAAGTAATTCTGATGCATGCAGCAGTACGCATATTCAAGTTACTGAACAATTAAGTCCTTATTTAGAAGAGTTGAAGAAAACGATGGAGGAATATGTCTTGACGAAAGTGATGTCAACATGGTTCAAAATTCATGATTTGCAGAGAATAAGTAGTAGTGGTGCTGCTCTTTCTCGTGCTCAAGCAGCAACAGCAAGAAAATACATTAATCGTTTTGAAGTCAGGCATGTTACAGACCTGGTTGATGACAATATTCTGTTACATGCAATGCTATGGAAGGAATGGCATGTGATTGAGAAGATTTCTACAACTGAATCATTTTCTAGAATCCGAATTTATGAGTTGAATAATTTGATTACACAATGGCAAGATTCAGTTGGTTCTAAGTTGTCTTCTGTAAGATGGAATCGATTTTATTCTTAATAAAGTATCATTTCCAATTTGTTGTTGTGTTCTTATTTTCTGCAAATAATTTTATTAGTAAAACAACATCAATAATAATTTTAAGACAAGTCAATTAAACCAAGAATATTGCGAAAGTAAGAAAACTTAGTCTCGGGTAATGGTTTGGTGAAGATGTCAACTGCTTGTTGCTCAGTTGAAATATACTCCAGTCTAATGTCCTTCTTCAAAGCATGATCTCTAATGAAGTGGTGCCTTAAATCTATATGCTTGGTCCTTGAGTGAAGAACTGGATTATAGGTGATGGAAATTGTGCTCGTATTGTCAAAAAATATGGGCGATTCATTTGTAATTACTCCATAATCTCTCAGTTGTTACTAGATCCAGATCAGTTGTACCAGCAGCAAGGTATTCTGCTTTAGTTGTTGAGGTAGCTATGGATGTCTGCTTTTTGCTGAACCAAGAGATCAGTCTGTCTCCTAGAAACTGACAAGATCCACTTGTACTTTTACGATCAAGCTTACATCCTGCATAATCTGCATCTGAATATCCAACTAAATTGAAAGTAGAGTCTTTAGAATACCATAACCTAACATTTTGTGTACCCTTAAGATATTTCAAAATTCTTTTAGCAGCTGAGAAATGTGATTGCTTAGGATTTGCTTGAAATCTAGCACACATACAGACAGCAAATACAATATCAGGACGACTGGCAGTTAAGTACAACAATGAACCTATTAAACCTCGATATAATGTTGCCTCAACTGATATTCCCCCTTGATCAGTGTCCAATTTTACTGATGAGCTCATGGGAGTATTTGCAGCTGAACATGATTCCATGCAAAATTTCTTCAGCAGCTCCTTTGTATATTTAGTTTGACTGATGAATATACCGTTCTCCAGTTGCTTCACTTGCAGTCCAAGAAAGAATGTCAGTTCACCCATCATGCTCATTTCGAACTTTTCCTGCATCAACTTAGCAAATTTCTCGCATAATTTGGGGTTAGTTGACCCAAATATGATATCATCAACATAAATTTGAACTAATAAAATGTGATCATTCTTAGCAAATTTGAACAAGGTCTTATCAACTGATCCAATAGAAAAATCATGATCAGTTAGAAATTTTGAAAGAGTTTCGTACCAAGCTCTGGGAGCTTGTTTAAGATCATATAAGGCTTTGTTCAAATGATATACATGATCAGGAAAGTTGTGATTTACAAAACTGGGGGTTGTTCAACATATACTTCCTCTTGTAATTGACCATTCAGGAATGCATTCTTTACATCCATCTGATAGACCTTGAAGTTCTTGTGTGATGCATAAGCAAGAAAAATTCTGATTGCTTCCAGTCTTGCAACTAGAGCATACGTCTCATCATAGTCAATTCCTTCTTTTTGCCTATATCCTTGTGCCACTAATCTTACTTTGTTGCGTCCAACTGAACCATCATCGTTCAGTTTATTTTTGTATACCCATTTTGTACCTATAATAGTTTTTGAAATTGGTCTTGGAACTAAGTTCCAGACATTGTTATAAGTGAACTGATTTAGCTCTTCTTGCATTGCATTTACCCAGTTAGGATCAGCAAGAGCTTCATCAGTTTTCTTCGGTGCTAGTTGTGAAACAAATGCTGAATGGATAAATAAATTTAGCATTTGATTGCGAGTTCTTACTGGATCAGATGGATTTCCTATTACCAGTTCAGGTGGATGTGATTTTCTCCATCTGTACTCAGTATTTGTTGTATCAGCAATTTCTTCAGTTGGTAACTAAACATAGTTTTCAGTCTCAGTTGGTGCTTCGTCAACTGGTATTTGAATGTTATCATTATGCTCTATCAACTGATCATCAGCAACGACTTCCTCCACATCTGATTGGTCCAGTACTTCTGGTTCAGGTGTTTGAAGTATGTTTTGATTGCCGTGACTTTCATTTTTGTCATCATCTTCCAAACTGATATCTGTAAATCGATCAACTAGCTCAACTTGATCAGTTGGCTTATCAGTTAGTTCAGTTTCATCGAAATCAACATGAGCAAATTGTTCAACATTTAGGGTTTTCTTGTTGAAGACTCTATAAGCTATACTAACTGATGAGTATCCAAGAAATATTCCTTCTGCAGATTTAGCATCAAATGCTTTTAAATAATTTTTACCATTATCAAGAATAAAACATCTGCAGCCGAATATTTTGAAATAAGTAATTATACTTTTTCTTCCATGCCAGATCTCATATGGTGTTTTCATATGATTCTTATTAATCATTGATCTGTTTTGAGTGTAACACGCAGTGTTTACTGCCTCTGCCCAAAATCTTTGAGAAATACCAGAATCAGGAAGCATTGTTCTAGCAGCTTCTTTAAGAGTCCGATTTCTTCTCTCAGCTACACCATTTTGCTGAGGAGTTCTGGCTGCTGAGAGCTCATGCTTAATTCCAGCATTTTCTAGGAAATTTGAAAGAGTTTGATTTATGAATTCAGTTCCTCGATCAAATCTGATTCGATCAATTCCAACTGATTTTTCATTTAAAAGTCCTTTGAAGAGCTTTATTAGTTGCGAAGCAGTATGGTCTTTAGATTTGAGAAAAATAACCCAAGTAAATCTTGAAAAATCATCTACGACTACCAAGGTGTATTTCATTCCCCCTAAGCTCATGACTGGTATAGGACCAAAGAGATCCATGTGCAACAGTTCTAAGCATCGGGATGAAGATTTACAGCCCTTGTTTTAAAAGAGGATCGTACTTGTTTACCATACTGACATGATGAGCAAAGTTTTTCTTTTGAAAAGTCTATTTTGGGCAAACCAGTTACAAATTCATGTTTACTCAGATAGGCAATGGATTTAAAGTTTAAATGATTTAGTCTCTTATGCCACAACCAGTTTTTAGATGATTTGGAAGCAATAAAACAAACTGGTGCATAAGTTTGATCATTCCAACTGACTTTATATGTGTTTCCACAACGTTTGCCAGTTAGTATGATTTCATCAGTTGAAGTTTTGACTGAACATGAGTTTTTGTCAAATTGTACTGAGAATCCACTGTCGCATAACTGACTGATGCTAATCAAGTTATACTTCAGGTTTTCTACTAATAGAACATCTTTAAAAGTAAAATTACCATGGATAAGCTTACCCTTACCCACAGTTCAACCTTTGGAATTGTCCCTGAAACTGATGTTTGGACCACTGTATTTGATCAGTTGAGATAACGCACTTGCATCTACTGTCATATGTCGTGAACATCCACTGTCCAAATACCATATTGAGTTCTTGTTTGTACCTGTTACCTACAATCTCACACATAATATAACTTGGTACCCATATCTATTTGGGTCCTGAGCTGATTAGTCCATTAGGAACCCACACTTGGATTAGTCTAACAGACTTTCCAGTAGCTGTATTCCAAATGGTTTTTCTCGGCTTTTGTGTGCTTGGAGTGTAGTGTATAGATGATACAATATGTGTTTTAGCTTTATTCAACTGATTGTTCAGTCTATATCTCTTCTGAACTGGCTTGCAGTTATAGTAATTGAAATAGCTATTCGAATAGTTCTTGTGAAACCTCTTTGATGACTGACTTTGTGAATCAGTTGAGAATTTTTTACTATAACCAATCTCATATCTTCTACCCTTGTTCATATTCTCAGTAAGTTGCTCAATTAGTTTCCTGGGCTCAATTTGTTCTTGTACCACTGCTGATTTGACAAAGTGAATGTATTTCCCTTTGTCTACTTTTAGCTTTGGTTGAGTATCATTTGGATACATTTCTCCTTGAGTGTTGAACCCTAAACCAGTTTTATCAGAAACTGACTTTTGTGAATTCTGCATCTCATTCAGTGCAGTAGATGACTTGTTCCAAGACTGAATGAGCTCAGTCTGTTTTGAGTTTTCAAGAATCATCTTCTGGATTAATGACTGATTTTTGTTTCTCCGTGCTTTTAACTCAGCAATTTTCCTTTTTAGACTCAACCCATCAACTGATTCATCATTTTTGGTTTTATTGTATGTGGGATCAGTTTGCTTTGCTTTGATTTTTTCAAATGATGATGCAAGCTTTTGATACTCATTTACCATGTCATGTAATGTTAGAATGAGTTCTTCTCGTGTGAAATCAGTTGAGCTGAAATCAAATACAAGTTGGCTAGATGATTCTTCTTTTGCATCATTAGCCATCAAGCACTTAACTTCCTCATCATCACTAGAGCTGTATGAGCTTTCTGGTTCTGACTCCTCACTGTCAGTTTCTGCCCATTTAGATTTGTTTTTTCAGCTAAGAGTACCTCATGTTTCTTTCTGAAGGACTTCTTATCTTCCTTGGGTCTTTTTTTGTGCTCTATGATTTCTTTCTTCTATCAGTTGAGCCTTGACTGTCCTTCTTGGGTTTAGGACAATCAGCAATAAAGTGACCTGATTTGCCACAGTTGTAGCAGACATTTGATTCATCTTTGGAGCTGTTCCTTTGGTATGACTTCTGGAAGTTTCCTTGAATCTTTCTCATGAACCTTCCAAATTTTTTGATGAACAATGACATAGCATAACTGCTCAACTGATCAGCAGATTTCTCGACTGAACTGATTGATTCTGTTCTGACAGCAGCTAGAGCAGTTGTGGCTGCAGGGGTAGATGGTTCTCCTTCTTTGGTCTGCAACTCAAATTCATAAGCCTTTAAATCAGCAAACATATCATGAAGTTCAATCTGGTTCAGATCTTTGGACTCCCTCATTCCCATGGTCTTGACATCCCATTCCTTGGGAAGACCTCTCATTACATTCAGTGCAATCTCTTTGTTAGTATACACTTTTTAAAGTGCATTTAACTCATTGATGATACTGCTTACTCTTTCATCATACTCGTGCATTGATTCTCCTGTTTTCATTTTGATGTTATCAAACTTTTGAACAGCAACAGAAAGTTTATTTCCTTTGGTTTGATCATTTCCTTCACACAGCTGGATCAGCTTTTCCCAAATTTCTTTGGCTGACTTACACATCTTTATTTTGCTGAAGGTTACTTTGTCCAGCGTTTTGTACAGAATGTCTTTAGCCACATTATCAAGATTTGCTTTTCTTTTATCTTCAGTTGTCCATTCATCTCTGGGCTTTTCTATTCTTTGTGGTGCCCCTTCTGTTATGGCAACTGCTGTATTTGTTTTTAGAATCTTCATGGGTCCATCAGTTATGACATACCACATGTCATCATCTTGTGCAGCTAAATGAGCCTGCATTCTGATTTTCCAATCATCAAATTCTTCTCTGGAGAACATAGGAATTTTGTTGAATCAAGTCATGCTAGCAAGTTTATAGATCAAAAGTATTCAAGAACAAGATTCAACCGCTCTGATACCACTTGATAGGATCGATTAACGTATCAAGAGTGTTTAGAAGGGGGGGTTGAATAAACACTCACAATTAAAACTGATCTTTTCGAATTTTGAGTTCAGTTTGGTGACAAACTGATTCTCGGAATCTTGTTGGTCAATGAAAATCAGTTAAACTAAAGTAGTTGCGGAAAGTAACTGACTGAAAGATAGAATACAAAACTGAAATAAAATACACAAGGATTGTTTCTGGATGTTCGGAGATTTCAGTTACTCCTACGTCACCATTTCTATCTCAAGAATAGGATTTCCACTAAAAGACTTTGATCGAATACAAGATTTGTACTGACCCACTTCAGTTTGGACTTATCACTGCCAAAAGCTGAAACTCTTAGTATTACAAAATGTTCTCAGTGCGTAACTGATCTTAGCACTATCGAATTTAACGATTATTACAAAGTGCTAGTGAGCTCAAATTGTAGCCTTGACTGCTACGAATAAACCAAGTAAGAGTGAGCTAAGATTTTGACAGAGTAACAGCAAGCTTTTGAATAGAGTGATCTTCTTGTTCTCTTTTATTCAGCTGTTCTTCTGTCATATTTATAAGCTTCCCTTCCAACGGTAACTTGAGATATATTTGAATCTTTGTATCTGTTTATTATCACTTCATTATTTCTTGGGCATTGTTTGCTTCATTTATTGTAATGCGGCGTCATAACTACTTTAGCCGAAATGCGTTGTTCTAAGCTGTATTGATTGAAGTGCGGCGTTTCATATTCAGTTGCAGTCTTCTATGTCTCTTTGTCGGTTGAATGTTCTTTCCCAAGACATGTTTAGTTGAAGGATGCTTAGCTTAAAAACATACGGCTGAATATATCAACTGATCGGTTTCCAACTGATCAGTTTTCTTTATTAGATCTGCTGATTTCAGTTGTTAAGTCCAGTTGCTGAATATAATTGCGCGTATCAGTTGGTTGATCAGTTTGTCAAACTCCAGAATTTAGATTTTTGTTTTCAACAGTCTCTCCTTCTCTTATATACATAAATTTTCTGATGACGCTGGGCAGTCTTCATCCTGTCTCAGATCTTGACCACCACATCTACAGTCTGCTGAACTATCTCTGGACCAAGTTGTGCTCTCTTCCCGACTTCATCCCAATGTATCGGCGATCTGCACTTCCTTCCATACAATTTCTCGTAGAGAGCCATACCTATAGATGCTTAGAAACTATTGTTCTAGGTAAACTCCACTAGAGGTAGCTTAGATTCCCAATTCCCATGGAAGTCAATCATACAAGCTCTTAGCAAGTCCTCCAAAATTTGAATCACTCGCTCAGACTGGCCATCTGTCTGCGGGTGAAAAGCTCTACTGAAAAGCAACTTCGTCCTCATGGCTGCATGAAGGCTCTTCCAAAGGACGATGTAAATCTCGGGTCTCTGTCAGACATAATAGACACTGGGATTTCGTGCAAATGAACTATCTCCCTGATATAAAGCTCCACATACTGCGTCATGGAGAAAGTCGTCTTTACTGGCAAGAAGTGCGCTGACTTAGTGAGTCGATCCACTATAACTCAAATGGAATTTGATCCTTTGACTGACCTCGGCAAACCTACGACGAAATCTATTGTGATATTCTCCCATTTCCACTCTGGGATAGGGAGCGGCTTAAGCATTCCTGCTGGCCTTTGATGCTTCGTCTTCACCTGCTGAGAAGTGAGGCATTTAGACACAAATCTGCGGATATCTCTCTTCATACCTGGCCGCCAATATAGGATTTGCAAATCCTTGTACATTTTGGTACCTCCTGGGTGGATAGAATATGGAGATGTATGTGCCTCTGACAAAATATCTTCTCTGATCGAGTCAACACTAGGCACCCACATTCTACATATGTATCTCACAATCCCATCTGACACTGTGTAGAGTACACTGCCCTTGGCCTCATCTTTCAGTCTCCATTTCTGTAGCTGTTCATTTGATGACTGACCTGTACGGATTCGGTCTATCAACGAAGACCGAACTGTCAGATTTGATAGCCTAGGAGCTCTGCCCTTACTCTAAACTTCCAACCCAAATCTCTGAATTTCTGACTGAAGTGGTCGCTGCACTGATAACTGAGCTACGACTGCAACTTTTTGGCTCAAGGCATCTGCCACTACATTAGCTTTCCCGGATGGTAGCTAATCTCACAATCATAGTCTTTCACCAGTTCTAACCACCGTCTCTGTCTCATATTTAGTTCTTTCTGCGTGAAAAAATACTTGAGACTTTTGTGATCAGTGAATATCTGACATTTCTCGCCGTACAAGTAATGTCTCCAAATCTTCAACGCAAAGACGACGACTGCCAACTCAAGATCATGGATCGGGTAGTTCTTCTCATGCACCTTCAACTGTCTGAAAGCATAAGCTATAAACCCGACCAAGCTGCATCAACACTGCATCACATCGAGCCCAATGGACTTGAGGTCCAAATGATTAGAAACTGCCTCCGAAATAAAGGAGTGAGTGGCTCCCGAATCTATCAGGGCCTTCGTGGCTAATCTCTTTATAAAAATGTTTCCTGAGAGACGATAGCACAACACACCCGACTTATATCCCAATATTCTAACATAAAATTTATGCACAAAAGACACCAAATTCTCAACTAAAACACTAAAAATCCAAAATCAGAAAAAACATGCAAGGCAAAAATAATCCATACTGTACTGAATTAAATAAGTTACAGGTCAATAGTGTCGTGCTAGGTTCGCCTCCTGTGCATGCATGGCGAATACTCTGCCCTGAGTTGGCTGCCTCCACTTTGGGCACTCCTTGAGCATGTGGTCACTGGCTCCATATTTAAAGCACTTTCCTGACCCATAAAGAAACTGGCCTAGATGCTGGCAGTTGTATTTAGGACACATTGGGAAATTACCAGGCCTCGGAGGCGCCTGCCGCTACGGCATAGGACCCTTGCCCTTCGGCGGTCCCTGGTATGGCTTCTTCCCTGGCTGCCCTTGAAAAGGTTTCTTAAATTGTGACCGCTGCTGATATTGTTGTTGCGGGGCCGGATAGGGCCTCTTGCCCTGCCTTTCGTTCTCAATATCCTTCAAGTCCTGCTCGTCCGCTAGAGCTCTCGTCATGACGACCACATAAGTCGTAGGACCCGCCACCTTCACGTCACGGCGCAAGATCGGCCGTAACCCATCAAGAAATGTCTCAATTTTGCCCGGGGCATCATTGGCAATCAGGGGCACAAAGTAACACCCTATCTCAAACTTCCTCACGAATTCTGCTATGCTGCTATACCCCTGACGCAGCTTCATAAATTCTCTAGTCAATCTGGCTTGTACCTCCTCATTGAAGTACTTGGAGTAAAAGAATTCCTTGAACCCATCCCATGATAGGGTCTGCATATTAACTTTCACGGACGCAATCTCCCACCATATTCTAGCGTCCCTCTTTAGCAGAAATACGGCACACCTAACTCTGTCGGCGTCCTGAAGTTGCATGAAGTCGAAGATCACCTCGATGGACTTAATCCATCCATCAGCTATCATCGGGTCCGTAGTCCCTGAGAAATCCTTTGGATTCATCTGGCTAAACCGTTCATACACAACTTCTGGTCTGGGCCTCGCCGTTGCGTCTGCTACCGTCTGATTTCCCATAAACTGGGCAAAGAATTGTGTCATTCCCGCAAGTATCTGAGCCTGCATATTTGGCGGTGGAGGTGGAGGATTGGCTCTCTCCTCATCACGGGCCTCTCTGCCCTCCTCCCTAGCTCCACGGTTCAACACGCGCCTGGGAGGCGTACTGTTCCAAGAAATTACCCAACACGTAAACCCAACATGCATGCACATATACATATATATCAAGGATGCACGTAATTTGACCTTAAAACATGCACTTGCTAAAATCGTGACTGAATGCTTAATACGTGAAATAATTTAAAAATTTACAACTTACAGACATGAGGTGTGACCTCGTGAGCTTCTCGCAACTGGCAGTAGGCATAACCCTTTACAAGAACCTGGCTCTGATGTCAACTGTAACATACCGTACTTTTAACTATTTAAAATTTGCAGAAAAATTAAAAATTTTCTTAAATATAAAATAAACTATGAAATTTGATCAACATATTTGCAATAAAATATCCCCAATAAAATTTTTGCTAAGATAAATTCTTGTTCAAAAATTCATAACTAGAACATCAACTCAGAGTTATTTGAAACTTTCATAAAATCATAAAATGACATGGGCGGTCCTCGGGTCTAGCTTTCTGCTCAGTCCAAGCCAGCTCCTTGGTCCCCACCCCTCGTCTCCTCAACATACTCATCACCTGCATCGATCAAGTCTAGTGAGTCTAAAGACTCAACACGTATAAACTGGAAGTATCAAGTAATACGTAATAAGATCACATGCAACTTCAAAATAGAGCGTACATAATGAAAACATGAAACTGAACATGATAACATAGGTGTACTTGAGCTTGAACATAATAACATAACATAGACGTGCCATAATCTTGAAAACTTCGTAAACATACTTGCATCATACATACATGAGAATACTTATCATAATTTTGCGTAGAGGCATGTTTCAAAGCAAGTGACCCATACATAAAATGCCTCATCAGACTAAACCACAGTACTGGGCTGACAGGGACGAATCCACTACCACATACATGAGATCCACGTTCATGCTTTAACGGGTGGATTGGTCCCCGTTCATGCTTTAACGCTTTCCAATCCTTATCTAAACCCGTTCATTCTTTAATGAGGTGGGTTGGTCCCTGGTCATGCTTTACCGCTTTCCAACCCCATACATAATTGGTCACAAGACATTTAGTATACCTTAAAAACTTGAAATATTTACTTTTGCACGTCAACATACTTACTTGGCATTGAGAGATTCGTTGGATCTCGTTTGGGGCCACTGCTGCGGAAACTGTCATGAATTCATATACTTAACTTTCATAACTTAGACATAATATTCATACTTATACCCAAGCTCATTCGTTTCCTTAGGACGTTCTGAAATTCCCATGACTCGACCTTGTTAATCATTACACTTAAACTAAGACATCAATCCCCAAATCATTCAACGTTAATTTTCCCAAAGAGTGAAGTACAGGGATCCCGTGCCCGGGTCCGTGCATAGGTCCATGTAGGTACTGTAATATGTGTCGTGAAGAAAAAGAAGGGCACGGACCCCATGCCTAGGTCTGTCTAGGGGTCCGTATAGGTACTGTGAAATGACACTTCGGAAGGAATAACGACTCGGACCCCATGTAGAGGTCCGGGTGAAGGTCCGTGTACCTACTGTGAATCTACTTCTCGAGTGAAACAAAGGCACGAACCCCGTGTCAGGGTCCGTGTACGGGTCCGTGCAGCCTCAGCAAAAACGAAAGCTGCGGGAAAACTTAACATGACATTTCTTTCTTCCAACCAACCCAAATGGCTTTGAATCGACACCTCGAGACACATCCTAGGACGCTACGGCATTGTACTAAACCCAAGTAAAACGTTAAAATTGTTCCCAAGAGCGACAATCCACAACCAACAACACAATTCGAAATTCGACACCAATTTTCTTCCTACGACGCTTAATTCAACTTGGTGCCTAACGACACAAAAAGTGACACCAATAATAATCCCAACATCTTTCTTGACTTACCTAAACGCAGCAGCGATCGCCCGTCGATTCTCAACGAATCCTGCAACAAATAACTTCAAGAACACAATTTACATAAAAGTTGCAGTTTGAGCAGTCCCACGAAAAACATCATAACTCACTCAATTTTTATCCAAATAATTCTAATTTTATATCAAATCGAAGGTATCAAAAAGTTCTACGGTTTTTATGTTTAATGTTTTCTCAAAATCATTACCGAAAAATCGCAGTATTTTAAATAATAGCCAAAACATGATTTTTAGATCCAAACCTTCTTCAAAACGCATCCAAATAATTTCTTCTCAAACTACAGCATATCTTACACATGTTTTAATACAAAACACATCAAACTTAATACTATGACAAGATCGACGCAGGAAAAGCAGAATATACGTGCCTTTGAATCTTTAACGTTACCGAAATGACGACACCGAAGCGGAGATGGCGCGAGGATTGATCCTGAACGATTGTGGCTCGATTTTCTTTGAAGAAAACCAACGAAATTATGCTGGAATAATTCAGGGGAGGGGGCAGCTGCTCTTCTCTCAAGAACCTAAGTTTGCTCTCCAAAATATGAAAAGAAATGGATGTGTATGTGTGTTGTGTGAAAAACGGTATTGTGTGTGTGTGATACGTGTAGGCGTGTGTGTATAAGTGTGTGTGCGTGTGTTATGATAGTAATTAGGGAAAATTAAATTGTTTAATCACTCAATTAAAAATGCTACTAACATTCTAATTAAGATGTTAAATTCCCATTACTAGGCAAACTCTCCTAATTAAAAATAAAAACACACAAGTACTAAATCCTTATGAGTTTAAAATCATACTCACCTAGTAATTAAATTAGGCTTTAAAGGTGCTAAAAATTTAAGAAATTATTTAAAATGCCCCATCCTTAGCTTAAAATAAAATACCGTATTAAAATTGCCAAAAATCGTCGCCGGTCTTTTTCTCGATCCTGTCTCGAATAATCGCCTGAAACATGAACTCGAAAAACATTTTAACGTGCATCACATAAACATAATTAATTTAAAATAATGCATTTAAATAAATCATGTATGGCTAAATTCATTTGAATTAAAATAAATCAATTAAATAATCGCATAAGTTTTATGTGTACTGAATTTGGGCTCTACAAAAAATTTAATGTTGTATTTTTTATTTAAACCGAAAAATTAGGCATTTCAATAGAATTATAAATTTTAGCATTTATGGCTAAATTTAATTTATTGAGTGAAATAAAAGTATGTTAAGAATTTCAATTAGAAAAATTCAAAAATAAGAGATTTAAATACGTCCACTTGAAATAAATATTTTAATTATTATTTTTATGACTTAATTAATTAAATTAGATAGTATTTAATTATGGGTAGACTTTAAAATTTGTAGGACTCTTAATTTCAAAAGTTGGAGGGCTTAGTTAGTAATTTAAATTGTGAAGAGTCATTATCCTATTTAAATACTAGGAGGAGTCCTACACTATACCATATCAAACCCACGGAACAAACACAAACACCAAAAACACACACTGAATTCTCAAATTCTCGGCCGACTTTTCAAGGTAAGTGCTAGGCTTGTTTTTTATTTTCTTATATTAGCAAGCTTAGGGCGTTTATCACATAACATTCCTTGGTAAATTTAGCCACTTTTCAAGCCATTAAACGCGGCGAACCGTTTCCATTTGGCCTTCGTTCTTCCCCGTGTTCGTTTGTTGATATATCGTGCGTTTTAATGCAAAGACATGTCCAAACATTTTTTTTATGTATTGATCATCTTATATACTGTATTTTGATATAAAATATACATGAAAACTAGTTGGTTTAATTATATGTATGCTGAAACATTATTAAAACTCGTTTCGATACGAAATATGTATTAACTTCTACGTTTTCTTTGAGTTTTGATCGTCGTATTCGTTGGACCGATCCTATGGCTTGATACTACATATGGTTATGTTTTTGGTTATGTTTAGATGTCTTTATGTGGGCCGGGATGGGCCGATAGGGCGTTGGTGTAACAAGGAACGAAACAAGCGCATCCACACACAATAGGGGAGAGCCGTGGGTTTCACGTCGGGTTGGTTGTAGACTGGACCAAGGCTCATGGCTAGGGTTTATGTGGGGTTTTAGGGTCCTGGGGTAGGCCTGATATATGTGGGTTAGGGTTCGGTTGGGCGGTATGGGCTGGAGCCATGAATTACCCCTTGCGCGTAGGAAGGAGAGGCGCGACCTAGATGCTTGCGGGTTGGTGTTGTTTAAAGGGCTGTGGCACATTATGGGCTGGAACGGAGGTTTAAGTTATGTCTAAGGGTCGAGTCTAGAGCTTGGTTCGGGCTTGGTTTGAGTTGGAATCGATAGAAAGTCGTACGGAATGCACAAGTGCCGTAGAGTCACTCTTCGGGCAGCTTGTGTGTATATAGATTGTTGTACATGGTTTGGCCTTTGGTTATGGTTCGTGGCTAGTTTCGGGCCTTGGAACAGTAGGTTAGGATGTATTGTATGTATGGGTCGAGTCCCGAGTCGATTGGTACGCCCTAAGTGGTTCTATTTAATTTGGGAGTCGTGTTTATCCGAATGCACTTTAGGGGCTGTTTTGGGTATTTAATTTTTGTTGTGGTGGCAGTATGTCCGAGGACGATCTAACGAGGTTCATGATGTTCGTAAGTATTTATGACGTGCAAAATAATTATTTTGAGGTATGCAATTGTGGGGACCCGGACGCTAATCATCTTCTTAATCATTCTTTGGGTATAATAGGAACAATTCATTAAACTGCGTCTAATTTTTTTTTTAAATGTGGAACGTAATGGAATTCAACTAATATACATATCAGTATAAAAGTACAAGTCTTGTACAAAATACATTCAAACCAAACTAGGGTTCAACCACTATACATCAAGTGCTTAAACTCAAATCTAAATCAAAGTCCGTAGTCTCCACTCTAATCTCGATCTCTCATCCACTTCTTGACCCTGATCCTGTCCCACCTGTTGCCATGTACACATACAAACACGACAACAGCCGGATAACTCCGGTGAGAATATAATCCCCAGTATAAATCAAGTATACATGCAATGTATGAACTCATAAACATTTATTAAAAGCAGGTATCATAATCTGAATCATAATCGATAAAACATGTAACATAATCTATGAAACATAATCGATACAGTTCTGTAATTCAAACTCTGACTCTTATTCTCTGACTCGACTCAATCTGGCCTAGTCTAGGGATCCCGGTTGAATAAGAACGCAACAACTCATCTACTCTCCTCAGCTAGATAGTGGTACGTTCTTATTCCCAGACTTTGGTACACTATATCGAATATCTGCAATAGAAGCCGATCTGCATTCTAAGCAACATCGATATAAACCAAACGTCCAGTGACCTGGCACCTCTGCCATTTTTGGCACCTTTGCCAAAGACTCTCTGTCTCAATCAATCGTCTAACTCATGCTTTACTATAATTCAATAGACTAAGCATATCAGTCTCGTGAATGACAAATATCAATGAAATTAAAATAAAGTATGTGGTTTTTGGGAAACTCAAGTTTAATCTGACTCAAGTCGATCTCCCGATTATCATTGATTTATACCTTTCATTCGTTGAGTTCTGGCTCTGTCGAAGTCTCGAGTTCGAAGTCTGTCAATACTCAATCTGGCACTGACAATATCGAGGAGTATAATATCAATATACCACTCAAACCAATACTGGATATAATCAGAAATTAGTCCAATTCTGTTTCGGGCATAACAACACAATCTCAATATACCCAACAATATAAATATCAACAGATATCAATCTGAACTCATAATCGATAACAAACTCAATCTGATATCACATCTGTATAATCTCAATCAATTCCATTCTGAAAATCATAACAATTTCATACGATATCTGTTCTTCAATTCGGTTTAGATTATACGATGTCTACTATGTCAAGAACATCATATATGAATCATATCTAATTCCTTCAATATCATATTTTCAAATCATAACAAAACGTAGTAAAACTTACGTCCAGTTGAAGCTCTTGTCGATAGAAACACGGTACTGCACTCGGATTCAAAATCGAACGGGCGGATCTTGCATGATTAAACTTGCATGATTAAGATACGTGTCTCATTTTTCCTTTTTCTAAACTTCTGGAAGAATTTTGATAATATATATCACCTTGCATGATTAAGATACGTGTCTCATTTTTCCATTTTTCTCAAGCGGCGCTCGGGCGGTAAAGGATTACCGCTCGGGCGCGAAATGTTCTGTCCGAGAACTAAACTTGTTACACACTAGAGCTCGAGCGGCCAAAAACTACCGCTCGGGCGCGGAATGTTTTGTCCAAATATTCGACTTGTTCTACACTGGCGCTCGGGCAGTCAAAAACTACCGCTCGGGCGCCGAACCTTCTGTCCAAATTCTTTTCTTGTGGTGTACTGGTGCTCGGGCGGTCATTTTCTACCGCTCGGGCGCCAGATGTTCTGTCCAACATCTTAGCTTGCAATGCACTTACGCCCGACTTCGTCGCTTGAGCTCCTAAAACCTTCATTAATCGCAATTCTGTCAATTAATCAATTTCTGATTATAGTAATCAAATCTCGGGCATTACAGCAATTTTCTTGTGACCAAATTATGTTATAAGTTTGGAAGCCCGAGAACGTGTTCGGGGACCTCTTCAACCTCTTCGGAGGATTTATGTTATGTTAGGGAGTGGACATCCAGTCCAAGGACTATGGTGATACCTGCCAGCCCAGTACTGTGACTTATTTTGATCAAACGATTTATGTTATGAGTTACTTGCATTGAACAGAACTCTACGCAAAATGATTTATGATTACGATTAATATGACGAGTATGGAAATATGATTTTTATGAAAATGTTTATGGAGAAAAGTGGCAATATGCATATGTATGCTTATATTATGCTATGTCTAAATTGCATGAATTTTATTACTTATTATTTGTTATTTAGAGTTTATGCATGCTGAGTTATTAGGCTCACTAGACTTTATCAATGCAGATGATGTAGTTGAGGAGATGGGAGGCAGTGATCAGTGAGCAGGCTCGGACTAACGGCAGTGCAAACTCGAGGACCTTGTTGTTCACGAGAGTTTTAATTATGCACGTTTAAAACTATTTTCTTAAATTTTATGCCTTAGTATTGGTGACTAGTAAGTTGAGACTTTTTATATTATGTGGGATTTTTCAAAATTATGGTGGATGTTTTAACATGGATTTTATGGTTGTGGTATTTAAATGATAGAGTTTTAATATTAATTTTATTTTATTATGAGTGGTGACCGTTATTTTATTTTACGAGTTATATTTAAAATAAATTATTTAATAAGAAAATTTTAAATTTTCCTGCAAATATTAAAGTAGTAGTATTTTAAGTCACGATTCTTCAGAGATAGCACCTATGAAAGGTGTAACGTACCGTACTTTTAACTATTTAAAATTTGCGGAAGAATTAAAAATTTTCTTAAATACAAAAAATAACAATCAATTCGGTCTTCAATTCATCGTTCAATCAAAAGTATTTACCATAAAAGTTCACCATGGAGATTCTGCCAACATAAATACGTGTTTAAACATCTTAAACAAAACGTGAAATCGGAGTATTTGAAACTTTCATAAATTCTTAAAATAACATTGGGCGGTCCTCGGGTCTAGCCTTCTGCTCAGTCCAAGCCAGCTCCTTGGTCCCCACCCATAGTCTCCTCGACATCACTCTCACCTGCATCGATCGTGTCTAGTGAGTCTAAAGACTCGACACGTATAAACTGGAAGTAACAGGTAATACGTAATAAAACCACATTCAACTTCAAAATAGAGCATACATACTAAAACTTGAGCATATCATTCTTGGAACTTGAACATGCAAACGTATGCTCGAACATACATACATACATAGACGTGCCATCAACGAAAACTTTTCATAAACATTCTTGTATCTTAAACTTTAGCGTACATAACATAATTTCGCGTAAAGGCATGTTTCAAACCAAGTGACCCATACATAAATATGCCAGATCAGACTAAACTACAATACTGGGCCGACAGAGAAAATCCACTGCCACATACATAAGATCCCCGTTCATAAGTTTAACGGGTGGATTGGTCCATGGTCATAATTTTACCTCTTTCCAATCCTGATCTGAACCCGTTCATAAGTTTAACGGGGCGGAGAGGTTCTCGGCCACGTTCGCCGACTTCCAAACCCATACATACATTTGGTCACAAGACAATTAGCATACCTCAAAAACTTGAAATATTTTCTTTTGCATGTTGAACAAACTTACTTGCCGTTGAGGGATTCGTTGGATCTCGCTTGGGCCACTGCTGCAACATACTATCATGAGTTTAAATACTTACTTGCATATCTTAGACGTAGATACTCGAGCTCACCACCAAAGTGAATAAATAGCTTATGACATTCTAGTTCACTCGGGACTTGACCTCATTTAATCGTCGTACTAAACCATGACATCAAACCCCAAAGCAATTAATATAATTTCACCCAAAACTGGAGAACACGGACCCCGTGCCCAGGTCCGGCTCTAGGTCCGTGTAGGTTCTGTAACTTATGTTGTCAAGAAAAGGGAAGGCACGAACCCCGTGCCTAGGTCCATGTGGGGGTCCGTGTAGATACTGTAAAATGCCACTCCAAAGGAAACGAAGGCAAGAACCCCGTGTAGAGGTCTGGGTGAAAGTCTGTGTACCTATTGTGAATCTACACCTCAAGTGAAACAAAGGCACGGACCCCGTGTCAGGGTCCGTGTACGGGTCCGTGTAGCCTCAGAATGAACAAACCTGCGGGGAAAAATTTACACGATATCTACTTCTCCCTACATAGCCAACTGAGCCAATAATCAATGCTCCAAGGCCCATCCTAGGATGCTATGGTATTGACTCCAACCCGAACGAACCATCAAGACGATCCCAGCGACGACAAGCAACAACAAGAGACACATCCCGCACTTTAATGCCATTATCTTCCTACGACTTCTATTACCTCCCAATTCAATCCCGACTCGAAACGAAATAACAAATGGTGCCTAAACACATCCCACATGGTGACCAAATGCAGTGGTAGCGGCCCGGCGATGCCCAACGAAGCCTGCAACTCAAAAAACTCCAAGAATACTTCAATAACATAATTTTCCGAATAACACAGCTTGAGCAGTCCAACGAAAACGATCATAACTCACTCAAATTTCGTCCAAAACTTTCGAATTTTATATCAAATCGAAGGTATCAAAAATTTCTACGATTTGTATGTTGAAAATATTTTCAGAAAACGAACCGAAATTTCACAGGAACCGTAACACCAGCAAAAATGTTTTCTTGGGACTCAAAATGTTTCAGAAATCGATTAGTTGCAAAATCGTTCAAACTTTCCACATGATAATCACACTTTAATGCATAACATACATCAAATTATCTACTATGACGAGATAGATGCATACAACGTAGAATATACATGCCTGTGATGTGAAAAACTCATGATACGGCGATACCGAAGTGGAGAAAGGTGCGAGGTTGATCCGAGACGATTGTGGCTCGATTTTCTTGCAACAAAACCAACAAAAACTTGCTGGAAAAATGAATGGAAAGGGGCGGCTACTCTTCATTTCTAAGAACCCTAATATTTTCTCTCAAAGATGAAATGAAGGTGAATGAAATTGTGTGTGTGTGGAACGATTTTAGGTGTGTGAAAAGCGCGTGTGTGTGCGTGAGTTAGTGTAGGTAATTAGGGGCAATTATGTGTTAAATTGGTAATTAACAACTAATTTAAAATACTAACTCACCACTAACTTTAAAATAAAATCCTTTATTTAAAATAAAATGTTACAAGTGACAATTCATTAAAACTTTAAAGTCTCAAAATCTCCTAATAATCAAATTAGGCTTTAAAATACTAAAAATTAAATAAATCATTTATAATTCCATATCCTCAACTTAAAATAAAATACCATGTTTTAAAATTGTCAAAATCGTCACTGGTCTCTTTTCCTCGATTCCGCATCGAATAATCGACTGAAACATGAAACTTGAAAAACATTGTAACATGCATCTCATAAACATAAATAATTTAAAATAACGCATTTAAATAAGTCAGACATCGCTAAAATAACTTTTAAATTTAAATAGATGATTTAATAATTAAATAATTGCATGGGTTTTACGTGTACTGAGTTTGGGCCCTACAGTTCCTCCCCCACTTATAAAAATTTCGTCCTCGAAATTAAATCTTACCAAACAATTCCGGGTAGCGACTTCTCATGTCTGCTTCGGTTTCCCAAGTGGCCTCCTCCACTGATTGATTTAGCCACCGGACTTTGACCAGTTTGGTTACTTTGTTCCGAAGTCCACGCTCTTGTCTGTCTAGGATTTGGACGGATCTTTACTCATACGACAGATCTGGAGCAAGTTGCAACGGCTCGTAGCTCAAAACATGTGAGGGATTTGCTAGGTACTTCCTTTGCATTGAGACGTGGAACACATTGTGTACCCCGACCAGATTCGGTGGAAGGGCAACATGATAGGCTAGTGTCCCAACTCTGTCAAGAATCTCGAACGGTCCAATAAACCTCGGACTCAGCTTGCCTCTTTTCCCAAATCTCATAACACCCTTCATGGGTGCTATCTTTACAAAAACGTGATCACCTACGGCAAACTCGAGATCCCTCCTCCTTTTGTCAGCATAACTCTTCTGACGGCTCTGGGCGGCGGTCTTCATTATATCTCGGATCTTGACCACCACATCTGCAGTCTGCTGAAAAATTTCTGGACCAAGTTCTGCCCTCTCACCGACTTCATCCCAATGAATCGATGATCTGTACTTCCTTCCGTACAATGCCTCGTAGGGTGCCATTCCTATCGATGACTGAAAACTGTTGTTGTAGGTAAACTCCACTAGGGGTAGCTTTGATTCCCAATTCCCATGGAAGTCAATTACACAAGCTCTCATTAAATCCTCCAGAATCTGAATCACTCGCTCAGACTGGCCATCTATCTGCGGGTGAAAAGCCGCACTAAATAACAACTTCGTCCCCATGGCTGCATGAAGGCTCTTCCAAAAGGATGATGTGAATCTTTGGTCTCTGTTAGACACAATAGACACTGGGATTCCATGCAATCGAACTATCTCCCTGATATAAAGCTCCGCATATTGCATCATGAAGAAAGTCGTCTTCCTTGGTAAGAAATGCGCTGACTTAGTGAGTCGATCAACTATAACCCAAATTGAATTTGACCCTCTGACTGACCTCGGCAAACCAACCAAAAATTCCATTGTGATATTCTCCCATTTCCACTCTATGATAGGGAGCGGCTTAAGCATTCCTACTGGCCTCTGATGCTTTGCCTTCACTTGGTGACAAGTGAGGCATTCGGACACAAATCTGCGGATGTCGCTCTTCATTCCTGGCCACCAATAAAGGATTTGCATGTCCTTGTACATTTTGGTGCCTCCTAGGTGAATGGAATACGGAGATGTATGTGCCTCTGTCAGAATATCCTCTCGGATTGAATCAACACTGGGCACCCATATTCTATCTCTGTATCTCACAATACCATCCGACACTGTGTAGAGTACACTGCCCTTGGCTTCATCTTTCAGTCTCCATTTCTGTAACTGCTCATCTGAAAACTGACCTGCACGGATTTGGTCTAGCAAGGAAGACTGAACTGTCAAATTAGATAGCTTAGGAGTTCTGCCCTTGGGATATACCTCTAACCCAAATCTCTGGATCTAATACTGAAGAGGTCTCTGCACTGACAATTGTGCTACAACTGCAACTTTTCTACTCAAGGCATCTGCCACAACATTAGCTTTCCCCGGATGGTAGCTAATCTCGCAATCGTAGTCTTTCACCAGCTCTAACCATCATCTCTGTCTCATATTCAGTTCCTTCTACGTGAAGAAATACTTGAGACTTTTGTGATCAGAAAATATATGGAATTTCTCACCGTACAATTAATGTCTCCAAATCTTCAATGCAAAGACGACGGCTGCTAACTCAAAATCATGAGTCAGGTAGTTCTTCTCATGCACCTTTAACTGTCTGGAAGCATAAGATATAACCCGACCATGCTGCATCAACACTGCGCCTAATCCGAGCTTAGATGCATCGGTGTATAGAACGAAATTGTCTTGCCCTAATGGCATGGATAACACTAGCGCTGAAATAAGAGCTTGCTTCAATGTATCAAAGCCCTTCTGACACTCGTCATTCCACATGAATTTAGCATTCTTCTTGGTCAGTGAAGTGAGCGGCACTGCTATCGACGAGAACCCCTGAATAAATTTACGGTAGTAACCGGCTAAACCCAGAAAACCGCGGATCTCTGATGCATTCTTTGGCTCAACCCATTCCTTAACAGCTGCCACCTTTGCTGGATCCACCTCAATCCCACTGCTAGAAACTATGTGACCCAAAAACGCTACCTTCTCCAATAAGAATTCACACTTAATGAACTTCTCAAACAACTTGCGACTCTGCAGGATCTGTAAAACTTTCCTCAAATGCTGACTGTGCTCCTCATGGCTCTTCGAGTAAATAAGAATATCGTCAATGAACACTATGACGAATTGATCAAGATAAGGCTGAAATACTCGATTCATGAGGTCCATGAATAATGCTGGAGAATTTGTCCATCCAAATGGCATCACTAAGAATTTGTAATGCCCATATTTAGTTCTGAAAGTTGTCTTGTGCACATCTGCATCCTTTACCTTCAGCTGGTGATACCCTGATCGAAGATCTATTTTTGAGAACACTGTAGCTCCCTGCAACTGATCAAACAAGTCCTCGATCCTTGGGAATGGGTATTTATTCTTGATCGTTACCTTGTTCAACACTCGGTAATCGATGCACAGCCTCATGCTCCCGTCTTTCTTCTTTACAAATAGCACCGGTGCGCCCCATGGTGAGAAACTAGGGAGAATAAATTCCTTGTCTAGGAGCTCTTGATTCTGCTGCTTGAGTTCTAACATCTCAGCTGGAGCTAATTGATACGGTGCCTTAGAAATTGGCACGGTGCCTGGCATGAGATCAATTGCAAACTCCACATCTCTCTCTGGTGGAAGGTCTGTGACATCGTCAGGAAAGACGTCTGGATGTCTCTGACTAATGGCACATCGGATAAAGATGGAGTGGATACGTCAGGTGCAGAAATAATACTGGTCAAGAAAGCCTGTCACCCCTTAGAAATTAGTCTCCGAGCCTGCATGCAAGAAATCATGCGAGGAAAACTTCTCCATCTGTCTGGCTCAAATAGAAACTGCTCCATGCCCAACGGCCTTACTAACACTGACCTCTTTTGGAAATCAATCAGGACTCTATTCTTTGTCAGCCAGTCCATACCCAAAATAATATCAAATTCTGGCATGGGAAACACTATCAGATCGGCATATACCAGGTGGCCATGCAGTTCTAGATCAATATCTCTGACCACGCTAGTAGCTAATAACTCTTCTCTGATGGGACCGTCACTGAATAGTTCACATCAAGGCCAATAGACTTGATGTCTAAATGATTAGCGAATGTCTCCGAGATAAAGGAGTGAATGGCTAATCTCTTTATGAAAATATTTCCTGAAAGACGTTAGCACAACACACCAACTTATATCCTCAAAATTCTAACATTAACCCCATGCAATAAAAGACACCAAAATGCCAACTAGCATCCTAATAATCCCAAATCAAAACAAGCATGCAAGGCAAAATTTTATTATTGTACTAAATTAAATAAATTACCTGTCAGCAGTGTCGTGTCTGGGTTCGCCTCCTGAGCATGCATGGCGAACACCCTTCCTTGGGTCGGCTGCCTCCACTGTGGGCAGTCTCTCACAATATGGTCACTGGATTCGCATTTGAAACATTTGCCTGATCCAAATAAACACTGGCTCCTGTGCTGACGGTTGCACTTTGGGAACACTGGGTATTCCGGCTTCTGAGGAGCTTGCGGTTGAGAGATAGGACCCTTGCCCTTCGGTGGTCCTTGGTATGGCTTCTTCCCCGGCTGCCCCGGGCAAGGCCTCTTGAACTAAGGTCGCTGCTGATGCTGATGCTGATGCTGCTGCTGCTCGGTGCCTGATAAGGCCTCTTGCACTGATGGTCGTTCTCAATATCCTACAGGTCCTGCTCAGTCGCTAAAGCTCTCGTCACAGCGACTGCATAGGTTGTAGGACCCGCTACCTTCACATCACGCAGCAAGATCGGCCGCAACCCATTGAGAAAATGCCTCACCTTAGCCTGGGCATCATTTGATATCAGTGGTACAAAGTAACACCCCCTCTCAAATTTCCTGACAAATGCAGCCATGCTGCTGTCTCCCTGCCGCAGCGTCATAAACTCCTTTGTCGGTCTAGATTGTACTTCCTCATTGAAGTACTTGGAGTAGAACACTTCTTTAAACCCATCCCAAGAAAGGGTCTGCAGATTCACCGATACTGACGCACTCTCCCACCATATTCTAGCATCTCCGATTAGTAAGAAGACGGCACACCTAACCCTGTTTGCGTCCTGCAGCTCCATAAAGTCAAATATTACCTCATTCGACTTGATCCACCCTTCGGCCACCATCGGGTCAGTAATCCCCGAAAATTCTTTTGGGTTCATCCTGCTGAACCTCTCATAAATCGCTTCCGGTCGGGGCCTCGCCCCTGTGTCTACTGCAGCCTGGTTCCCCATGAACTGGGCGAAAAACTGAGTCATGCCTGCAAGCATCTGAGCCTGTATATTTGGCGGTGGAGGAGGAGGATTGGCTCTCTCCGCATCTCGGGCATCTCTGCCCTCATCTCTGGCTCCCCGGTTTAACACACGTCTAGGAGGCATACTGTTCAAAGAATTTACCCAACACGTAAACTCAACATGCATGAAGATATATATAAATATCAAAGATGCACGTCATTTGAACTTAAAACATGTACATGCTGAAATCGCGACATGATGCGCAATACATAGAAGAATTTAAAACTTTACAACTTACAGACTTGAGGTGTGACTTCGTGAGCTTCTCGCAAATGGCAGTAGGCGTAACCATTTACAAGAACCTGGCTTTGATACCAACTGTAACGTATCGTACTTTTAACTATTCAAAATTTACGGAAAAATTAAAAATTTTCTTAAATACAAAAAATAACAATCAATTCGGTCGTCAATTCATCGTTCAATCAAAAGTATTTGCCATAAAAGTTCACCATGGAGTTTTGCCAACGGAAATACTTGTTTACACATCTTAAACAAAACATGAAATCAGAGTCTTTGAAACTTTCATAAATTCTTAAAATAACATTGGGCGGTCCTCGGGTATAGCCTCCTGCTCAGTCCAAGCCAGCTCCTTGGTCCCCACCCCTAGTCTCCTCGACATCACTCTCACCTGTATCGATCGAGTCTAGTGAGTCTAAAGACTCCACACGTATAATCTGGAAGTAACAAGTAATACGTAATAAAACCACATGTAACTTCAAAATAGAGCATACATACTAAAACTTGAGCATATCATTCTTGGAACTTGAACATGCAAACGTATGCTCGAACATACATACATACATACATACATACATGCATATACATTTCTGTGTTGAGAAAGTACATGGCGAGTCCTTCACATGTATTGAACTTTGAACCGTTACAGCTTTCACCGAACCTTTCATACAAGGAGAGACCTATTTAGATTCTAGAGAGACAAGAGAGGAGGTTACAGAACAAAGACATCAAGTCGGTAAAAGGTTAAGTAGCTGAATCATTCCGATGAGTAAGCTACTTGAGAAACCGAAGCAAAGATGAGGAGTCACTATCCAGACTTGTTTGATAAGCCTTAATTTCGAGAACGAAATTTTGTTAATGGGAGGAGGAATTGTAGAAAACCAATATATGTAAGTCGCATGCATAATTTAATAATTTATTTAATTTAAATGATTTAAATGGATTAAATGATGCATTCAACATGTTTAATTTATTTTAAATATTTATGTGGTTATGTTATGGGATTTAATGTTATTTCTCGAGTTTAGTTTTTTAGGCAAATATTCGCTGCTTAGCCGGGGATAGGAGATCGGAGACGATTAAGGTGCTAAAATTAAATGTTATATTTTTATTCTTAGCCAAGAACTTAGTTAATTGAAATGATTTATGAATTTTAGAATTTTAAAGTCAAATTTAAAATTTTAGTTGAATCTAAAGATTTTAAACATCTTATTACCAAATTTCCAAAATTAGGATATTCAATTATTGAGCATGATTTTTAGTATTTTATTACTTATTTTATGTCTTAATTAAATTATTAATTCTTTTATGTCTTAATTAAATTTTTTAGTTAGCATTTAATTAAATTTGGTATGTTTTTTTTAAAAAAAAGATAAAAACGCGTGCACACAAACAAAAGAAAACATATACGCAAAGACATGTTCTAAACCCTTATTGACGCATCAATTTTGTTATATACTATTATCCGATGATGAATATGCATGAAAATTTTTTTATACATGACAGATTTGAATCAAAACATGTATTTGCATGCTGAAATTTTTCTGCGCATGATCCTTCAAATTTTCATGAGTTTTTGATAGGTAGGCTTCATGTGGATCGTCCAGGCTATTGCTGTTGTATATGGGATTGTATTAGGATGTGTTTAGATGTTATTTATCAGCCTTTGAAAGGTCTGAAGTTGTCTGGTTGCGCATAGAATAGGCGGAGCACAAGCTGCTGCATCATCGAACGTGGGGGCTGTTTTATGGTTTCGGTCAGTTGGGGAAGGTTTGGGGTTGGTTACTTTCTTGATATTTTTTTTACATTCAATTGGTTAACTTATCCTTAATCATTTCATCAGGGAACACATGACATTTTTTGATGCAAAATTTCCTCATAAGGCTAAGTCCAAAAGGTGGTTACAAGATGAGCATAATCGAACCTTTATTAACTGGTTACGTGATAGTGTAAGCTGTCTAAATATCAGTATTATGGGGTTTTTTAAAACTTAAGGATAAATTTTAGTACTTTGTGAAATGTAGGTTGCAAGTGCAGTTGGCAATTCCAATCGTGAAATTTCAGAAAGATTGAAGTGGATAGCGCGCGGACCTAGCAAACAAGTGTTAAAGTACTCTAGTTATTTGATTGATGGGGTCACTTATCATACAAAAGAGCAAGATGATATACGAGTTGTGCAAAATTCCGGAGTACGCTTAGTCGCAACGACAATGCAAGTTGCTAGTGCAAAGGATAAAAATCCAGTTGCGTCAAACATGATTTTTTATGGAGTTATTCAAGAAATATGGGAACTTGATTACCAAATGTTTCAAATTTCAATGTTTAAATGTAATTGAATTGAGAATATTAACGGTATTAAAGTTGATGATCTTGGTTTCACGTTGGTAAACCTGAAGATAATTGGATTCAAGTCTGACTCTTTTATCTTGGGCAGTCAAGCAAAGCAGGTGTTTTACATTGAAGATCCTCAAGATCCTGCATGGCATGTTGTACTTGCAAGTCCCACCAGAGAGTACATTGAATACATGAATGGTGATGAATTGGAAAATGTTGTAACCCACTATCAATGTTTTATACGAGGGTTTATACCAATGGATGTTGATGGAATAGATGAAAATGAACCGCCATGCATTCGTGAAGATTGTGATGGGTATTGGGTTGACAATAATTAAGTGCAATCCTAAATGACTTGAACCAGCATAATAGGTTACACTCCCTTACTGTTCTGCACATTACAGTTTCACGTAGAAAGAAAAATAAAGAAGTGAATACTAACTTTTTTATGACATGCGTTGCATAGTGCATTTTTGTGATTTCCTAGCAAATTGTAAATGCTTACAGGATGTCAAAGAATGAGAAGCCTAAACAGAATACTGCATATTCTGCCACTGACAATATTTGTGGGGGAAAAACAGTTTTGGAATGTACAGAGACCGAAACAACAAGATCATCTAGAGGTCATACACGTTTGGATAGGCTTGTTAGGCAAAGGGTTCATGGAATTAGAAAGGATGTAAGGTTCAATAAATTGGGACAGCCAGTAGGAGAATTTGCAGGTGAGATGCAAAGTTATATTGGAGTTCTTGTTCGAGAAAAGGTAAAGTTAAGTTATCAGACTCAAAGAATTAATATGGGAATCAGTTAATGTAAGTTATAATGTTTTGACTATTTTAATTAGTTTTCATATGGTTATGATATGTTTAATGTTATGGGTTAATATGACTTCTACAGCTGACGTACAATATTGATCGAAGCTGGAAGAAGGTATGTCTGAACTCTTCAAATAACAAGTGGCGACAGTATAAAGCTTTTCTCACTCAAAAGTTCATTTTTAGCAAGCGGGATAAAACTAAGGATTTGAAAGAACCACCTACTGAGTTTGGTATTACTTGAGATTATTGGAGTTCATTTGTAATCAGTCGCTTGTCTAATGACTTCATGGTAAGATTCTAAGTAGCTTGTGGAATTGGTTTGAATTCTCAGCATAACTATCATATGCATCATGTATCATACTTATAGGTTCCTCGGTAAAATATTTGCGTTCATCTTGCCCTACTCGATCACTATCATTCATTGAGTTCCCGAACATAGATCTTTCGCCATGCCAAATCCATGTTTGATAGGTTAAATCTATACCATTACAACACAAATGAGCCCTTATAGTGTAAATATCTTTCGTCTTTAGATTACCGCATTTTGCACATGGGCAAGGCATTGCATTCGGATTGTTAGCGTTTCGTGATGCAAACTGCAAGAAATACTCCACCCCAGCCTCATATTCATGTGACAACCTATTCTTTGACATCCAATCTTTGTCCATTATACGTACAGCTAACCAACCAGCAATGAGTGAAATCCTTCAAAAAAATTGTAAAAATACTGTTAGGTTGGTGTTCAAAATAGTTGTAAACAACAAAATTAGACATCAATGTTGTGACGAATCTATCAACAATGGTTGTGTTACATAGCTTCATTTGCTGTATTTTCGTTGCGATGGCTTTATCAACAATGAAATTAATTTAATTCATAAATATGCAGAAACATACTTGCAAGAAATCTCCGCCGCAACTTTTTTACCGACTGTAAACTTGAAAGTAAGCAAATTTCCTACCCCATTGTCACCTTCAATTTTGTGCACATAAAGCATGAAAAATTCATATCAGGCCCATCACGTGACACAACTACACTTGAAAAACAACCATAACTCAAATCCGCATCAAAGAAGCTTGCTCCTGATAGCTTGCCACCTTTGAAATTGGTCTGTCGCAGTAAATACAAGTAAAATAACTGCAATCAAACAGTAAAAACTAGTCAAATTACCAACTTGGTTTAATCAACTTGCTCAACAATTAAAGATCCTATGGCTGATTACATTATGGGGTTATTTACCAAATTCAACATTGACAAGTTAAAGAACATTTAAAGAAGAAGTGAAAAGTAAATGATTAAATGAAATGGCTTGTGATTGAAGTATCTTGTTTTGAAACTAGAAGGCATTGTTATCCGATTTCAGTGCTTCGAATTGGCTCTTCAAGACATCATAGTCCTTCTCCAATTGCTTAGTCTTCCAACGGTTCCTCCTCTTCTCGAACCATACGAACCCTTCATAGAGCCAACCCCCAATTTCTGTAATTTCGATCTCTATTTCTTCACAATATGAACCAACACAGTAATGATATATGTTCCTAACAGTGAAGGTTTAGAGACATGGGAAAATGATATGAGCTTCTGCAATATAGTTAGCTGCGATCTCATGTAATATAAGAGGTTTAATACAATGAAAACCCAAAAAAATCGAAGCACAACCTCAACTAAACACAAAACACCCAAGAAATCGAAGCACAAACTCACCTAAAATATGTTGGAATCGCGCGCACTGGAACAACCGAGCAAAGAAGGCTCGCGCTTGCTAGATCCGGGCTTGTTTTCCTTCTGTTAAAGTTGCTTCGGGCTGGTGACGTCTTCGTCTAGCTGAGGCGGTGTTCGGAGCTACGATTACAGGAGGTGCGAAGACGAGATGGCGAGGGAGATGAACGATGAGGGAATGAAGCAATTAGGTTTTTATTTTTCTTCGTTGAAAACATCAGCTGTAGGTTTATATTCACACCAATAATTGAGTTTAATTAAGTATCTCTTTTAATCCGATCTTGATAATTTAAAAACATAATAATATTTAAACTTCAAATGTATTTGATACCATTTTAATATTTGATATTATAAAATAGACATTATAATATATTTTTAAATTTTTTAGATATAAATAATTATTTTAAATTAACATATCAACAATAATTTTAAAATCTCAAAATTAAAAGATAATTAATTACAATTATATATAGAGCTATCAGACGGGCCAATCCAAGACGAGGCGGGTCAGCTCGCAAAAAACCAGTCATTTGGCGGGTATGGTGGGCCGGCCCACAATCCCGACCGGATGGAAATTTTCAACCCAACCCAACCCAAGGTGAATTGTGGGTCAGACGAGACAACTCGCAGATCAGACTAAAAAAATAAAACAAAAAAATAAAATAATAAACCATTATAATATATCTAAATTTTCATTTCATAAATAAACATTTATGGAAAAAAATATCAATAAAATTTTTAATTATTGATTTCATACTTGTATATTTTATACAAATTAATTAATACAAAAATATTCAAAAATTTCATTAAAAAATACTTATATTATCATATATAAAAATACAAAAAAATTTGTTTTTTCCAGGTCCACGGACCGCTTGGGTTGGCCCACCTAGTCCCGCGCGGTTGACCAGCCTAGGCTCGCCTTTTTTTGGGTTGAAATTTTTTCAACCCAACTCACTTAAATTATGTGGCGGGATGGGCTAACTCGACGAGAACAATCTAAATTGATGGCTCTAACTAAATATGTATTTAATAATACATATTTTAACAAAATTTTAAATCGCTAATCAACAACGGTTATATAACACCGTTGTCTTTTTCCAAAAAAACATGCTAATTAACAACGGTTCGCTAAAAACGTTGTCGTTTCTCCAATAAAACACTAATCAACAATGGTTATAGCTAATCGTTATTGTTTTCCAAAAAAAAAATGCTAATCAACAACGGTTAGCTAAAACCTTAGTTGTTTGTCCAAAAAACACGCTAATCAACAACGGTTTACTAAAACTGTTGTCGTTTGTCCAAAAAAACACGCTAATAGACATCGGTTTATAAAACCGTTGTTTAAACAATAAGACAACGGTTTCTGAAAATCCGTTGTTGTAACTACGAAAAAACACGCAAAACTACAACAGTTTCTCATATACCGTTGTCGTAGCTTTGAAAAAACCGCTAATACACAACGGTTTTATTAAAATCGTTGTTAAAATATAAATTACAACGGTTTCCAATAAAATCGTTGTTGTTTGACAGTTGTTGAATAATAAATTTGTTGTAGTGTCCACTGCTTCCTTGTGAACTCCTTCTATTCCAACAATTTGGTCTTGAAGCATGGGAGAGGAGGGATCCATCTTAGATTGGTCAAAGTCAAATTGTGACATCTTCTTATCAAGGGCAACAACTTCCTTGACCCTTTTTTCCTTCCGGATCACAAAAAATGTACAAAGGTTCGGAAGTCTACACAATGGTCGAGCTCTGCCATTCTCTCTTTGGAATTTTGATTAACCTGATCTATAGTTAGGTTGATGTCAACTTGCACATTGAACAATGTTTTAGCGGGGAACAAGGATATCCTTTCTTTTAGCCTTGGTATCGATCAGATGTAGCCCAAAAAGAGTATAAAAGATGTCACGCTCAGGAATTGTGAATCCTTTTGATAGAGAAAAGATGAAAACGGCTGGGATTGGGGCAGGAACCAAAGGAGTGTTGATGTGCTTAATCAATTTTATCATCTAGATTTTGGGCCTCTCCGTACTCTTTTATTTGTCGAAGAATACTTGATTGAGAAGAAACTTATCTCGATCATCTTTAGAATCTGAAGAGTGAATCTGTTTTCATTCAATTTCCTTAGCCGGTGTCCTGGCCTGCTTCGAGACTTTCTTCTTCTTTTCTTCCTCACCTATCTCAATCTTGACTACTAATAGCATGGAACCTATTGGCGTATTCTTTACTCGGTATGGCTCTACAATGTTCCAGTCCAACAAATTCATTTTGTGAAGTTTCACAACATCCACCACTTTTGCCTTTGATTGTTCCTATAGATAGCAGACAAGAACAACTAATCCCGATGATTGGAATTCCTTCCAATAGATAGCAAACAAGAACAACAATATCTGCAAGTAGCCTATAATCGACCTTCATATCTCAATTAATTTGGTTGGTGGGAGCAATGAGTGAAGATGAAATGTCCACTACTCGTTTTTTTAAAAATATACTAATTTTTTTTTCCAAACCACTTGGCCGAAAACACCATGCATAAATATATAAATATGTTTGATATCCTTTAAAATAAACTCACCAATTAATTATTTGAAAATCCAAAAGATAGCATCCAAAACATAAGAACGCAAATCATTTTACCAAACCTAACTTAGCATTTTGCAAAATAAATCATAAACTCTTAAATCTCTCAAAAATATATAAAAGTCGTAAAATCTTTAAATAATCGTAAATCATAAATCATAATCGTAAGTGCGGAAAGCTACCGACGGTCCTTCGGTTGTGTGCACCTTCAGTCCAAATAGATCAACCAACAAATCCTCCATCCAAATCATGCTCACATGCATCTAGCACACCTACTGAGTCTATTGACTCAGCAAACCATAATCATGATAACAAGTAATACATATACAATCACATGCAACTGTGAAAATACTTTTACTTAAAATAGCTTCCATGAACATGCATAAACATAAACATTTTTTTTTCATCATAATCATTTTCCTTTTCATCATATACGTATACGTTTTTCTTTTTATTTAATTCGGAACGTTAATTGTAACTTTCGTATCAGTTGAAGGTCGATGGATCCAACTACGTGTAAACAAAGTACTGGGCGACGGGGACATCAGCGACACTCTCACCCGTCAACTGAGCATTGGCCTTACATATCATCATAATCATTGTATCATCATAATCATCGTATTAGTCATAATTACATCAACTCCTCCAACGTTTCATATTTTCATCACTTTAAAAATTCATGCATATATAAATCATTTTTCTTTTAAAATCAAGCATGCAACATATCTTTTAGCATTAACGTTTTATCATAAATTTCATAAACATTTGAAATAAACATATTAACATATTTTTCAGCCTTCACGGCACTTCTACTATTTTTAGGTGTAAAATGACTGTTTTACCCCTAGAAGCATAATTTTTCGTATTTATCCATAGACCTCGAACCGACGACCCCAAATCATTCCAAACTTAACATATCACCTTAAAATACACCCGTAAATATTTTTTAGACGTAAACTTATGCCTCTCGACTAATTTCCCAATTCATTTTGACAACTTAGATGTATATCCCGGTTTTGACTCGTATGAACTCGAAACTTAACCAAATCTCACCAAACTTGAACCCAAGCTTCATAACACCTAACTAAACCATACATGACCCAATTCAAACCCAATAAGTCCCTTGAACATGCTAGAACACCTACTGAACTTCCTGCCCTCTAGTTTCGAGAAAACCTAGTTCCCTAGCCATACAATCCACGGCTCCAGCCCATGTCCACCCCGACCAGACCCTAGCTGAACAACCTAGGACCCTGCTTCAAAACCTAAGGACCCTACTGGACCAACCCTAGAAGCCCTAGATTCCTTGGCCCCTCAACCCGTGAACTAGCATGTGCGCGGCACCCCCATGACCCGCGATCGACCTTTCCCCTCGAGCCAACCATGGTGCAGCCAACTTAGGGCCCTTGTACAGCCTCCCTTGGGTCTCCTAGTTACGCCCCACAGTAGCTGAAACCCTTAACCCACCAGGACTCCCCAAGCGAAGACCCCTTAGCCACTAGGACTCTTATATACGTTCAGCCTAGGTGCCTCCCATCTCCATCCCTTATGTCGATGTATCTAGGCCCTCAAACCCTCTTAAACTCATCCTTTTTTAGTGTCCCTAAGGTGGCAGCCCTTCAAGCAACAACACAACATGGTTTGGATCACAAAAAACTTGAATTATATACATGCTATGGCATAAAAACGAAAATAATTAAAATTCTAACATATTTTTCATGCAAACATGCTTCAATCGTGTATTATGGTGTGAAAAATGTTTGAAATAAGATTATGGCGTGCCTTTGCGTATTTTACGCACGACAATTAAGTTGATATGCGAAGAACTGAGACGAACGGAACCCATGCTTGCTTTTCTCTCAAAGGCGTGCGTTTCCTCCTTTACTCACATGTGGTGTGTGCTGAATTCTGATGGGGAGAGTCCTTGTAAATTTTGAGGGGAAGGGGACGCGAGTTTTGGGGTTATGGGGAGGGTTTGTGACTTATTTATTTGCTTTAAAACTCCTAGTATAAGCCTAGGCCCATTAGCATGGTTTAATAGGTCCATTAAGCCTATTAGTGAATATTTAAAATATTTCGTTAAGGAAAGTTCGTGAAAATATTAGCCGAGCTCTCGAAAAATTCATATTTTGGTCGAAAATCGAATACCGTTTAAAAATACGTCTTGGCATATAAAAACACCACCAAACACATCATTTTCGAAAATTACCATATAGCATGTACCATATTTTAAATAATTAAAAACAATTATTTAATAAAAATAATTTTTTTTCAGCCCTCGATCTTCGTTCCTCGATTGCATCTCGAATAGCCTTTAAAACATAGTTTTATGCATTCTAGTTGAAAACCATATTTTAAACATGTAAACATGCCTACTATAATTACAAGATGCAATTAAAACAATTTAATTAAAATACATATGAAATTTGATACTTTTGCATGCATGTGGTTCACGTGGACCTTTAAATTTTTGGGGCGTTACAGAAGAGCTGGAGGGTGAAAATTCCTCCCTCCAATTAGCAAAGTTACCTTCTGGAAGAGTCGAGAAGGATGTAATGTCAATCTTTGGCAGATCAAACATTTCCGCAAACAACTTCTGGGTAATATAGATTGAAGTTCCCTGAATTGAGTAGATAATAGATCCATGTTCCATCGTGGTTATAGAGAAAAGTTCATTCAGCATTGTATCTGAGCATCTTTCACTGCATCCTAGAAACTTCCCGAGGCCTGAATCCTTGAGCATCTTGAAGATGATAACCATGGGCTCATACTTCATGGCCAGTACAGAAACAAAATTCACTGCTATAGTGTTTTGTGAGAAGTTTTTCTTTTGATAGATTTAATGAAAACGACTTGAAATTTTTTCTACAGAATCGATTAAAAACAAGAGAATAAAAATGAAAGAATGCCAAAAGTTTGATTATCCGATTGATCGGAAATAAATAAAGTTGGTAAACTCATATATACAACCTGATGTGAAAGACATGTCAGTCCACATGTCTGAATATCGTTAGAGGATTTTAAGATTTTGAAAAACTAATTTTAGGCTGTTGATATTTTTCGATTAAAAATAAATAATTTTAAAAATTGAAAAGTAAATATCAGACAATTAAATGTGCAATATTAAATAATTCAAAAATTGAACTTTTTGAAATCTAAAAATTGGACCGTTCGATAATTGATTGATATGTATCAGGAGGAAACTGTCAGAACATATGATAATATTAAGTTTCCACAAATTTCAGCCAGACAGGTTGAAGTTGTGCACTTACTTAATACACTGTTATATCAGTTCGAAATTTGTTTCCCTAAATTCATGCATTAATTTAAATCAACTAAACCGAGAGTATTATGAAATTAAGAAAACTTAGAGTCTGGTAAAGGCTGTGAAGATGTCAGCGGCTTGATTGTCTGTTGAGATGTCTATTTATATCCCCCCCCCCCCCCCCCCCCCCTTCATATTTGTCTAGATTGATTGAAGAGCTCATAGTGGTTGTGGAAACATCACAATTCTCTGTACCAAACTTTTTGAGTAGATCTTTGTATACTTAGCTTGGTTGATGAAAATACCATTTTCTAGTTGTTTGACTTGTATCTTGAGAAGGAACATGAGTTCTCTCATCATACTCATTCCAAAATTTTCCTGATTAGCTTGGAAAATTTCTCACACAATTTGGGATTAGTTGAGCAAAACATGATGTCATCAACATATATTTGTACAAGTAAAACATTAACACCTTTAACAAATTATAATAAAGTTTTATTGACCATTCCAATTGCAAATTCATGCTCAATCAAGAATTTAGTCAAAGTACAATACCATGTACGAGAGGCTTGTTTTAGACCACATAAATTTTTATCAAGTTTATACACATAGCCAGGATTAATATGATTAACAAAGCCAAGAGGTTGTTCAACATTAACTTCCTCATTAAGAAAACTGTTTTAGAAATATTGATTTAACATCCTTTTGATATACTTTGAAATCTTTAAATGCAACAAATTCATGAAATATCCTAATAGTCTCAAGTCTAGCGGTTGTGTTATCAATGACTAGCTCGAGTGGATAATTCTTATTTCATCGGAATCTTGGTCCAAATAGATTGGATCTGGCTGTTCAACAATTCAATATTCATTGCTTTCAACATAATCTTCTTCTTGATGAATTTTGGGCTGGTGATTGTCCACTGACTCAGTTTCTAGGACGGCTTGATTTTGTACAATTTCTTTATGGACAACTTGATTTTCATCAAAATTGATTCTAGTCATTCTTCTTAAATCTATCTCACGATCACTGCTAGTAGCATCAAATATTTTACTTAAATTATTCACATTCCTACAATTGTTATCATGTCAGATAAATGATTTATCAAATACTACATGCACAAATTCTTTAATGACCAGAGTTCTACAGTTATAGGATCTATAAGCTTTACTGACAGTTGAATAGCTTAAAAAGACACCATTGACAGATTTAGCATCAAAATTGGTTAGATTTGTTTTGCCATTTTTATAACAAAAGATCCGAAAGTATGATATTTTAGGTTGTTTGCCTTTCCAGATCTTGTTAGATTAGGTGCCCGGCAAGCCAACTTGTGGCTCGGGCTTTATTGACTCTAATGTAAAACAATCTTTGTTTTAATAATATTTTACGATTTATTCGATTATGGCATTATACTTTATCTGTATACCCATGCAAGCTGCATAGATAAAGTCCTTGGATATACAATAGGTACCATGAGGTCTGCGTCGCAACGTAAGATCATGAAATTCATTAGGAAGTGTACTATATATTCTAAACAGGTTTCTAGTCGAATCAACCGCCTAAAACAAGGATAAAGGTCGCTCGAGCTTGAGACTAGCATCTGTGGTGTAAACGCCATGTTTAATTGGCAAGGGCATGGAGATGTCCATTCACACAGATGGGTGATCATATGATGATGCAATGAACAACCCTCCCTCGGACTATCCAAGTGTTTCCCTTTTATCGAGTAGAATAGTCCGCAGTTATGATTGTACACCATTAGTCCTTTGACCAGGACAATGTAAGGGCTATACGTACTAGCATGCACTTTGATCCGTTTACCGACTCCATCGAGGGTCATCAGGTGGCGAGGTTGGGTGTAGTTTCGAAATACGTAGGAGCAATTACATTGTAGTTGGGTATTCACCGTTTACCTACGGGTAAAGATATCATATGTGATCTGCTGAGTTAATAGTGCAAGGAGTCTCTGGCCAAGGCAATAAATGTGCTTTAGGGAAAGGTGTTTTCCTAGTTGCACATACCATGCCACTATTAATACTCAAAGATAAATCGCATCGTTATCGAATTCATATGCAACTCTCGATATATCAATGGTAGCAGATTCGATCGGGATATATGTGTAGAAGGGACCGTACTGTACGCTAACCATGACTAAAGGTTCTTGCAGGCACTATCAGTGATACCTAGGGGATCATGGGGCGATGCTACTAGACGCTCTTACCATGATCCGATGGGTGCAATCAGAAATGAGTTCTGACATTCTTGATCAAGGAGTTGATGAAAAGAATGGGGTTAACTAGGGTAAACCCGAATAAGAATAAATGTTATTCTGAATCACATGGAGATGTGAACCCATGGCTAGCTGTATCCCTGAACCATTGAGGGTCACACAAGTATCAGATTCTGTGTTCCCGTTGAGATAGTCGAATTTCAAGGAGTTGGAATTTGGCGACTATAGTTTGATGAATATCAAACAAGAAGCTTATAAAGGAGTTTATGAGCTGATTCCATAGGATGGAAGAAATGGAAGTTGGCATGATTGTTAAATAAGGAAGGAGAGTGAAACTGCCTGTTTTGTGAAGGAGTTCACTAAAACTGGCAGCTGCCAAATAAGGTAACTGTCATATATGGTAAGTTCTAAATTTGGTAAATGAAAATTTTGATCTTCGAAATTTTCGATTTTCATTATATGAACAAGATTTGTATCCTTGCTACATCGACGCTTTCGGATCGTCGATCGGGGTTTTAATGAGTCCGGAATCATTTTTTAGTGAATTTGGAATTTACTATTTAAATGATTGTGCTAGTAGTGGTGACTACTAATATGCATAAATTTCCATAAATATTTTAGAAGAGTCTAGAATTAAATTAACCAAGGAGTTAGTTTATAAATTAAATAATGGTTATTTAATTTAATATACATATACATGTATATATTTTATATGGTGATATAAAATATGTGTATATGATATTATTATATCATGTATTATTAAAGGTTAATAAATACATTATATATTAATTATATGGGATTTTAAATATAATAAAATTATTAGAGTCCTTGTGGGAGAGGGACTCCTAATTAAATTAGGAGTCTCACTCTATAAATAAATCATTAGGACTCATAATTGCTAACCTAGTTTTTGCACACAAAAGAAGAAAAAAAAAAAACTCTCCTCCCCTTGATAAATAGCTCTCGGCCATAACAAAGAAAAAAAGGAAAAATTGTTGGCCTTTTGGTTTTTCTTCCAATCGTTGCACAATCTTTGGATTTTGGAGATTCGGAGATTGCTATCTCAACGCACAAATCGTTTGTGATTACTAGTGCAATCCAAACAAGGAATTCAGTTTCTGATCGTGAACCAAATTAGACGATCAAAGTTGAAGAGCCGTTCGTAGGGATTTACAAGAAGGACTATATCCGCCTCAAACCGGAATAGTTTGGAGTCCAGCGTTTAAAACGCAAAGGTATAACCTAAATGTCCTATGAATGTTTTAAACACACGACGCCCAAGAACAAAAAATTTTAAACTTCCGCTGCGTCTTGGATGCGAGAATACGATATCCCAACAGTGGTATCAGAGCAGGTTATTCTCAATCGTGTGTTTTAATTAAATTGTGTTGAGTTTATTATTTCTAAACGCGTAAGAATTTTTATGAAAAACGCCCCTAAATTTTTTTTTGAAAAATATGTTTTTGAGAAAAAAATATAAAATTAAAAAATATATATATTTTTTTGGGTCTTCCCGGAACTGTTCGCGCGCGCGGGGCACCGCGCACGCCGCGCTATGCTGCACGGCGCGCGCGCAGGCGCCGCACGGCAGGCGCGCAGCGCGCGCGCACGGCCTGCGCGCCTGTGCGCGCGGCCAGCGCACGGCGCGCCCGCCAGCGCCCGATCGGATCGGGCAGCGGGCGGGTGCCCGGGAACGTCTCGGGCATCGTGCTGGGTTGTGGGCTTGAATTGTTCGGGCCCGGAGGCGATTTTCTGATTTTTTAAAAATTTTTGGTTAAATTGATATTTTATGAAAATACGGAAAATTTTACACGTACAAAATTTTTATAAAATAAATAATTGAAATATGATTTTAATTATTTATGGTAAAAGGTGTTTTACAAGAAATTTAATTATTTGAAATTAAATAAAAGTGTTTATTTAATTTGATAATTATGATGGTTAGTGATAATTTACGAGATACACGATTTATTGATAATATGTTATATTATGGTATTTATATAATATATGATATTATATTTTAAAAAGATGATCGAGAGCCATGACCAATGTGCTAGGTGTATGTTAGGATATTTTACGTGTTTTAATTTTGATTATTTATTAATTAAAAGTGGACCTGGTTTATGGTCTGTTCCCACCCCCTAAATTTGTATCCCAATGTGCCATGGATATTTAATGTAAATATTAAAATTAGTTGGAGATCAAGATTTGAAGACGGTGGGCCCGATCCTCGAAAAGAGTTTTGAAGATCGAAGACATGTAAAATATTGGAAGCTTATGTAATATTGCATTTGCATCCCTGCATTTACCTAGGTTATGGACATGGATCCGTATGTGGCTCGTACGGATCAATTAGCTCTCGGTTATCGATCATCCTTTATTATTTATGATGTATGTGATATATTATGAATAATCAGTATGTGAGTTATTATTAATATGATAACAAGAGTTGCAGGAATCCGGCAATCATACAAACAATCATGGCACGAGTTTTAAAATTAATGATGAGACAAATTTTTAAAATTAAAATCCCTCATTTTGGATGAGCTCCAAAATTTAAATCAAGCCCATTAAAAGGATAATTAAAAGAAAGTTTAATAATTCCTTGTTTTCCATCAACGGTGGTTTCATGATGAACGCTACCCGCGGTCAGTGTCTGCCTCATATTATTGGGGAGGCCTGGACTCCGGAAAGCTGTGACTTCCACTGACATATTTGATGTGAACTACGTGGAACTCCCATGACTTCGGCTCATATTATTGGGGGATCTCATGGCGACCGTCCATTAAGGTTCAACATTGATGGGCCGGGGTTGACACGTGAAGAGAAAGGGGATTATATTATTGGACCCTCCCCAAACATGAGGCAAAATTACGTAAGGGTTGCAAGGAGTTGCAATTGGGCTCTACCTTTTGGAAGTTATGATTGGCTGATATTACTCGTGATCATAATTTCGCAATTGGGCCTTGCGTACTCACTAAGGAAATTGGATTTCCCGTTTTTCATCAGAGGGTGGTGAAAATGTCAAAATAGTGGGAGGCAATTCGTAAAAATAAAAGTCCATATTTTACGTCTTACAAAATATTTTAAAATAGTCGGCAATGTTTATTCTGTTTCCATATCAGTATATTTATGATTTCGTCACGTAATCCATTTCTATCATTAAAACAAGCTAACCGAATACTAATTTTCAAGATTGGCTGGGAAAATTGTTCTAAATTCGGAGAAAATAGCATACACACTAATGTCAGTCTTGCTGAACTGACAAAGCATGCAAGATGGTAGGACCATAATATGCAAGTTAAAGTGTTATGTTCTCGCTTTTATGTCAAATGAACTGTAGAGACAGTTTGAGGAAATGTTGAATGTTGTTGACATTCAAATACACATGCAAGAGTTGCATAGTGCATGAAACTCGCATAATGATGCACACCATTATCAAGGAACACATGACTACATGCATGCAAGATGGGGCTCTTGCCAATGAGCATGATGTAAGTATGATTGGGTCTATTGAGAAAGTGGTGGACCTGGAATTTGACAAAGCCCGATAAGTCAGAACATTTTGCTTCACTGCAAGAAGTTAGGAAATAAGAAATTATCTGGGCCAGAAATGTTTTGGAAATGATAAGTGAATGTCCAAGTAAACACGATTTTAACAACAACCAAAAGAAAACAAGATAGTCTAAACCAAGCACATTTGTAACACGTCAGGCTAGGACATATTTCCCAAAGAAGGATCCACAAGCTAGTGGGAGAGGGCATGTTTGACTCGTCAGACATAAACTCTCTAAGAGACATGTGAGTCCTGTCAGAAAGAAAAAATGACGAAGGCCCATTTCCTAGGGAAAGTTGAACGTGCGCATGATCTGTTGGATTTGATCCATACAGATGTGTGTGGCCCACTAAGTGTTAGCATGAGATTTGGCCATTCCTACTTCATTACCTTTACCGATGACCATTCGAGGTTTGGGTATGTGTATTTAATGAAATACAAGTCTGAAGACTTTGAAAAGTTCAAAGAATTCAGAGCAGAAGTAGAGAAACAATTAGGAAAGAGTATTAAAACACTACGATTAGATCGAGGTGGAGAATACTTGAGTACTGAGTTTCAAGACTACCTTAAAGAGAATGAGATTCTCTCACAGTAGACTCCACCTGCCACACCCTAGTTGTACGGTGTGTCAGAACATTGTAAACGGACATTGATGGACATGGTCCGATCTATGATGAGATTCACTGAGTTACCGCCATCCCTTTGGGGATATGCGATTGAAACAGCGGCAAAATTAATGAATCGAGTCCATACAAAGGCAGTGGATAAAACACCATATAAGATATGAATGGGAAAACCGCCCAAATATTATTATCTAAGAATATGGGGATGCCCTGCTTACGTGAAGCAGGCAGTGGGAGACAAATTGGTTAGTAGTATCAATTTGTGCTACTTTGTGGGATAACCAAAGAACTCTGTTGGATATTATTATCCTAGTGAAACAAAGGTATTTGTTTCAAGAAATGCCACCTTCTTGGAGAAGGAGTTTCTATTAGATAGAAAAGACCGGATGATAGAACTCGATGAGATTTGAGAACTACCCACTACACAAGTAGTAGAACCTACACCCCAACATCCAATCAAAGGAACACATGCTCTTAAAAGATCTGAAAGGATCTCAAGGTCGCCTAATAGGTTGAGCCTGCTTCTTGAAGAGGGCCAAGGTAAGCACATTCCTGGATGTGATCCAAGAAATTTCAAGGAAGCATTGTCTGATGCCGATTCATCTAAATGGCTTGAAGTCATGCAGTCCGAGATGGACTCCATGTATTCGAACCAAGTATGGTTCTTAGTAGATCTACCTAAGGGAATTGTTCCAATAGGATGCAAATGGATTTACAAAAGGAAACTTGGAGCGGATGGGAAGGTGATGACCTTCAAAGATAGATTGGTAGCAAAAGGATATACTCAAAGACAATGCGTTGACAATGAGGAAACCTTTTCTCCAGTCGCAATGTTCAAGTTCATTAGGATACTGCTAGCCATAGCAGCATGATATGAATATGAAATATGGCAGATGAAAGTGAAAACAGCGTTCCTTAATGGGGATATTAAGGAAGAGATTTACATGTCTCAACCTGAAGGATTCACATCAGTAGGAAGTGAGCATAAAGTATGCAAACTTCAGAGATCCATTTATAGACTCAAACAGGCATCAAGGAGCTGGAACCTCAGAATTGACGACAATATCAAAGAGTTTGATTTTGCCAAAAATCCTGAGGAACCTAGTGTATACAAGAAGGTTAGTAGGAGTGCAATGACATTCCTAGTGCTTTATGTTGATGACATACTACTCATTGGAAATGATGTAGGGATGTTGCAGTCAACTAAAGTATTGTTAGTTGGTAAGTTCTCCATGAAGGATATGGGTGAAGCATCATATGTATTAGGAATACAGATCTATAGGGATAGATCAAAAAGGATGCTAGGGCTCACCCAATCCACATATATCGCTACCATACTGAGGAGATTCTCTATGGAGGAGTCCATGAGAGGATATCTCCCAATGTCTCATGGTGTGAATCTATCCAAGTCTATGTGCCCTAAGACTAATGAAGATATAGAAACCATGAGCCGCATTCCATATGCGTCTGCCATAGGCAGTATTATGTATAGTATGATATCTACTCGACCTGATCTGGCATCTGCATTGAGTATTGCAAGCCAATATCAGTCGAATCCCGGTCCACTGCATTGGAAAGCAGTGAAGGATATTCTTAAGTACTAAATAAGAACTAAGAATTTGTTCTTCATATACAGGAGTGGAGAACTAAAATTGGAAGGCTACACTGATTCTAGCTTCCAATCAGATGTGGATGATTTGAAATCAGCCTCTGGAATTGTATTCAAGCTCAATGGTGGTGCTGTCTCTTGGAAGAGTTCCAAGAAGAACACCACAGCGGATTCAACCACTGAGGCCGAATACATAGCTGCATCGGCTGCAGCAAAAGAGGGTGTTTGGATGAGGAATTTCATCCAAGAGTTGGGTGTCATTCCTCAAACAGTTGATCCAGTCTCGGTCAACTGTGACAACACCGGTGCCATTCCGCAAGCGATGAAACCGAGGTCTCATCAGTGATCCAAACATATACTGAGGAAGTTCCACATAATCCGGGAGATTGTGGGAAAAGGAGACATATTGGTAGAGAAAGTCTCCTCCGCAGATAACGTTGTTGATCCACTGACGAAGCCCCTGCCAGGACCATTGTTTGAGAAGCATCGCAAAGCAATGGGTCTAAGATCTATGGGTAGTTGGCTATAGGGCAAGTGGGAGATTGTTAGAGTAGGTGCCCGGCAAGCCAACTTGTGGCTCGGGCTTTATTGACTCTAATGTAAAATAATATTTGTTTTAATAATATTTTACGATTTTATTCGATTATGGCATTATACTTTATCTGTATACCCATGCAAGCTGCATAGATAAAGTTCTTGGATATACAATAGGTACCATGAGGTCTGCGTCGCAACGTAAGATCATGAAACTCATTAGGAAGTGTACCTTATATTCTAAACAGGTTCCTAGTCGAATCAGCCGCCTAAAACAAGGATAAAGGTCGCTCGAGCTTGAGACTAGCATCTGTGGTGTAAACGCCATGTTTCATTGGCAAGGGCATGGAGATCTCCATTCACACAGATGGGTGATCATATGATGATGCAATGAACAACCCTCCCTCGGACTATCCAAGTGGTTCCCACTTATCGAGTGGAATAGTCCGCAGTTATGATTGTACACCATTAGTCCTTTGACCAGGACAATGTAAGGGCTATACGTACTAACATGCACTTTGATCCGTTTACCGACTCCATCGAGGGTCATCAGGTGGCGAGGTTGGGTGTAGTTTCGAAATACGTAGGAGCAATTACATTGTAGTTGGGTATTCACCGTTTACCTACGGGTAAAGATATCATATGTGATCTGCTGAGTTAATAGTGTAAGGAGTCTCTGGCCAAGGCAATAAATGTGCTTTAGGGAAAGGTGTTTTCCTAGTTGCACATACCATGCCACTATTAATACTCAAAGATAAATCGCATCGTTATCGAATTCATATGCAACTCTCGATATATCAATGGTAGAAGATTCGATCGGGATATATGTGTAGACGGGACCGTACTGTACGCTAACCATGACTAAAGGTTCTTGCAGGCACTATCAGTGATACCTAGGGGATCATGGGGCGATGCTACTAGACGCTCTTACCATGATCCGATGGGTGCAATCAGAAATGAGTTCTGACATTCTTGATCAAGGAGTTGATGAAAAGAATGGGGTTAACTAGGGTAAACCCGAATAAGAATAAATGTTATTCTGAATCACATGGAGATGTGAACCAACGGCTAGCTGTATCCCTGAACCATTGAGGGTCACACAAGTATCGGATTCTGTGTTCCCGTTGAGATAGTCGAATTTCAAGGAGTTGGAATTTGGCGACTATAGTTTGATGAATATCAAACAAGAAGCTTATAAAGGAGTTTATTAGCTGATTCCATAAGATGGTAGAAATGGAAGTTGGCATTATTGCTAAATAAGGAAGGAAAATGGAACTGCCTGTTTTGTGAAGGAGTTCACTAAAACTGGCAGCTGCCAAATATGGTAACTGCCATATATGGTAAGTTCTAAATTTGGTAAATGAAAATTTTGATCTTCGAAATTTTCGATTTTCATTATATGAACAAGATTTGTATCATTGGTACATCGACGCTTTCGGATCGTCGATCGGGATTATAATGAGTTCGGAATCATTTTTTTAGTGAATTTTGAATTTACTAATTAAATGATTATGCTAGTAGTGGTGACTACTAATATGCATAAATTCCCTTAAATATTCTAGAATAGTCTAGAATTAAATTAACCAAGGAGTTATTTTATAAATTAAATAATGGTTATTTAATTTAATATACATATACATGTATATATTTTATATGGTGATATAAAATATGTGTATATGATATTATTATATCATGTATTATTAAAGGTTAATAAATACATTATATATTAATTATATGTGAGTTTAAATATAATGAAATTATTAGAGTCCTTGTAGGAGGGGGACTCCTAATTAGATTAGGAGTCTCACTCTATAAATAAACCATTAGAACTCATAATTGCTAACCTAGTTTTTGCACACAAAAGGAAAAAAAAAAAAACTCTCCTCCCCTTGATAAATAGCTCTCGGCCATAACAAAGAAAAAAAAGGAAAAATTGTTGGCCTTTTGGTTTTTCTTCCAATCGTTGCACAATCTTTGGATTTTGGAGATTCGGAGATTGCTATCTCAACGCACAAATCGTTTGTGATTACTAGTGCAATCCAAACAAGGAATTCAGTTTCTGATCGTGGACCAAATTAGACGATCAAAGTTGAAGAGCCGTTCGTAGGGATTTACAAGAAGGGCTATATCCGCCTCAAACCGGAATAGTTTGGAGTCAAAGGTATAATCCTAAACGCCCTATGAATGTTTTAAACACACGACGCCCAAGAACAAAAATTTTTAAACTTCCGCTGCGTCTTGGGTGCGAGAATACGATGTCCCAACAGATCTCATAAGGATCCTTTCCATGATTTTTGTTAATAATTGGTCTATTTCGTGAATATCATTCGATGTTGACAACTTCTGCCTTAAACCTTTGAGACATGCCAGATTCTGCTAGCATGGTTCAAGCAGCCACTTTGAGTGTTATGTTTATTCTCTCAGCACACCATTTTTTTGAGGTGATCTAGTGGCCGAAAGTTCATGCTTGATCCATTATCTTCTATATAGGTTGAGAGGAGTCTGATTGGGAACTAATTACCTCGTTCACTCCTAATAATAATCACAATAGAGGTTATATTAGTTTGTAATCTTCTTATGAGCTTGATTAACTGGGCAGCGGTCTTTTTTGGGTTAAGCGTGCATTATTGAGAGTAGTACTAGGATGGGTGACCTCGTAGGAAGTTCTCGTGCGTCAATCTGTTGACATTACGCCGCTTGATCTGGTTGGCTTAGAAGGCCGTAAAACAGTGACTTCAGATCTTAATGGGTAATATTGTCTCTCCTAGGAAATGGTCGACAGTAGGAAATGTGAAGACTTATCTCTAAAGTATGTGAGACAACACTAGCAGATAGATACGCACCTCCCGGACCCATGTACCTAACAACCATCCCATTAGCACTCAAGTAGTCGCACTCTGTGCTGCCATTTTTTGTTTAATGAGATTGACAATATATTTGAAATTTAGATGATTAAATTGTTTATGGAAAAGCCAGTTCTTATTACCATGCAGAGCAATAAAGCATGTAGGATCATTTAGATTATCATTGTCCAAGCTAACTTTATAAGTGTTCTGTTCTCTCAAATCGGTTAGCATGATGTCACCATTTACAAATTTGACAGTGCAAGAGTGCTTTTGAAACTCAACAGTTTACCTATTATCACATAACTTACTTACACTAATCAAATTGTAACAAATATTTTTAACCAACAACACATCCCTAATGATTACTTTTTCATGGATAATCTCACCCTTACCCACGACCTTATCCTTAGAATTATCAACAAATGTAATTTTTGATCATTTGTAATCAATCACTTCTGAAAATAGCTTGATGTCACCGGTCATGTGTCTCGAACATCCACTGTCCAAGAATCGGATATATTCTTTAATAATCTTCTTCTTTTGTACCTGCAATCATCAATATAATACTTTGGTACCCACGAATAGTTGGATAATGAATGAATTAACCATTTTAGGACTCACACTTGAATTATCCAAACATATTTTTCATTGTTTGTTACCAATAGGGTGTTCTCTCTCTTACTGAATGTTGTTTGGGTCGTTCATCATTCCCGTCCAATTTAAATCTATTTTGGACCAGCCGGTAGTTATGGTAACAGTTTGATTTTCCCTTCGAAGAATAATATCCGTTGGACTTGACTTTTTGCAAGACCATTTCAAGCTGTGGTGAACGGCTTGATTTTGTCTTCCCTTTAGCCATGACTGGTTGGACTTAGAACTCTCAAATTTGATGTAACCTAAGCAATGATGCTTGACTTTGTTATCGAGATTTACATTCTGGTTGGTTTGAACATCAGGCAAGAAATGTTCATATATCATTCTAGATCTGAAAAGTTTATCGTTTTTTACTTGCCCCTTGTCTAAACATGATTGAATATTTGCATTAGAAGTACTACAATCATTACTGTCAAACCCTTGCCCAGTTCTATCATCGACTGGTTTTTTCAATTCATGCATCTTCTCTATGGAAGTAGAGACTTGTTCCAAGAGTTAACTAGGAGTGTCAACGGTTTGTTTTCATTCAACGTTTCTTGGAACATTCTCTGCATATCATCATTCTCAACTGCTAACAGATTAACTTTTACTTTCAGACCGTCAACCTCTTTTCGATGCAAACAGCTAGAATTGATTGATTTATCTTTCAAGTTTTTGCTTCTTGTATAGGATTCATGGAATAATTGCGAGAATCATTTGTTCTCTTGCCATGTCATCCAGTGCCATGACAAGATCTGTAACGACACATACTACTTTACCACTTAAAGCATGCGGAAAATAAAATTTTCTATTTATTTAAATTAATAATTCTTAACTTTAAACTTAATAATTACCTAATTAATATTTTCAAAAATTACAATAAATAAACTCAAGAAATTCAAAAACTACATATTTAAAAATTCAAATATTGATTATTTTAAGGCATAAAAATTATTAATCTCAAACATCCATAAAATATTTCAAAGCGTACCTAAAAGTAATTTGTTTCCCAACCATAAGTAAAATAAAATAATCAGAGTCTAAAGAAATTTTAACATCCAAAAGACTCATAAACTGCAAGGCCATCGGACGTGCACTGCCTACTGTCCGAGCTCTCTCACTCGTCATGGCCTCCGGCCTCCTCAACAATATCATCTACATCAATTAAGTCTAGTGAGTCTAAAGACTCAGCATGCATAAACTTTGAGTAGCAAATACTACATAATAAAGAAAACCATGCAAATTAAACATAATTGATACGTGAAATAACTTAGACATAAATAAATATGACGTGACGTCCCTGCATAAATAATACCATAAAATGTGCTTCGTACTTGACATAACATAAATTTAATCATTTTGCGTAGAGTTCTGCTCATTGAAATGTGGCACCATAACATATTTTTTTGATCAAACTAACACCACAGCGCTTGTCCGATAAGGATCACCACAGTCCTCGGACTGCATATCCACTACCAATCATAAAATATAAGTTGGAAAGGTCCCCGGACACATTTTTCGGCTTCCAAACCCGTACATGCATAATTTTGCCACAAGACAACTTACATACATCAAAAATAATATTTTAGCATGTTATATTTATTTACGAATGTCATGGACCTGCTGCCACCACTTATAACTTACAACTCAAAACAGCCCATAAGCTTGCATCTTACTCGTACGACTCTCGAATTAAATCAAGCGACTTACGACTTACCCCACGACTCGGGACTTGACTAAAATTTGACCAGAAACCTAACTCACTGTCCATACCCTTAGAATCACCTCTGAAACAGCCCCAAGCCATCTCGAAATAACACAAGCAATTCTAGGCCATTCTAGACTCTATTCGGTCTATTTTTAACACGTTCGAGTTCCATACGACTCCAAAGATATTTTCAAATAAGTAGACCATAAAAAATTATTTCTATTGAAATCTGATATATGTCGGCAATGTTCAATTAACTAGAAAGTAAGTGATGAACAAAAGAAGAGAAGAAAGCAAAACATATACCCCATTGTATGTCTCGCAAAGGATATGCACGTTTTGCCGACGAAATAGTAAGTATGATTTTAATAAATCTGTCTACATACATATTTTTTGTAGGCAGATGAGTAGTGACGTGTATTTGAAAATTGATGCAATGAAAAAAGCTATAATGTTGTTACTTAACGGTGAATCCCTACCTCAGCTGTTTATCACTATTGTTCGATATTTTTTGCCTTCTGATGACCACACTGTTCAGAAACTCTTAATGTTTTACTTGGAAATTATTGAGAAAGTTTGCAGAACAAATAAGGCAGAGAAAGGGAGTTAATTCGGAAAGTTTATTAAATCCATGCTATGTGATTTATAAATTTGTTGATATCATACATATTGTTTGTAGGCAAATGAGTTATGTGACGATGATGAGTTAAATCGAGCAATTATGTGGAAGAAAGGACGGGTCAATAAGAAGGGTCAATATGAAGGCGATGAGTTGAAATCGGCAATAGAAAAGATTGTAAGAAAACAATACATGAAAATGAATAATTTTTATTCATTATTACTGTTTTTAGTAATTATCTTGTTCTTTTGTGCATGACAGGATGATTATGTGCAACAAAAACTCGAGGGTACTTTGCAATTTGAAGAGGGAAAAAATGATATCCTTACGAAAGCACTGGATTCACATGAACATGCTGGTTGTGTGAGAGGTGTTGGAGGTCATATCACTCAAAGCATCTACTTTAATATTAGTATAATATGGAAGAGTCCTCTTGTTGATGACCATATAATCCTTAATCAAAAGAAAGATTTGATGGAGGCGAAGATATTAATCTCAGAACAAGATGCACACATCGCAGAACAAAATGCACGCATATCAGATCAAGATGCACGCATACAGAGACTTGAATAAATGTTCAAAAAGGGTGCAAGCAACTTTGAGATTGAAGAAAAAGGTAGTTGCTCGGTAAATTTGCATCCCACGAGTGACGATAAAATCAAAAGAGTGTCTCGAACTATGCAACTTCGAATGATAATGACGTGAAAGCTTTGAGCTATGTTGATTTTTTGTAGGTAAATATTTAATTGTGGTTATATTACTTTGTAGTATTTTATTAGGATTGAATCTGGCTAAATTCTGGTTGTATTAGCTTTGAGCAATGAAAAAGATAGCCGATTATTGCAATTGTCAATGACTATGATTTGTATCAATTTATAACTTGATTATTTGTCTTCTAGGGTAAGCCGGTTGCGTTGGCATTGGAATCTAGGGCCAATATTGTTGCCTAAAGTACAATTGTCCATGTCAATGCGGCTGATAAATTATTTCATGGTGTTCCATTACCCATGAGTTGCATGCACGTATCCATTGATAATGCTGTGAACAAATTATCACATTTGCCATTTTCAATTCCAAATGAATGTGATATTGTTGGTGATGCTACCAGCACACTTGGTAGTAATGCAAGATGAGGTAAATGTCATATTATATTTAAATTTAAATTATCATAAAGAATTCAATATTGCAGCTAACATGTGTACATTTTCGATGTTTAGAAGCTTCAAAGGAAGAAAAATGTTGACCGCATAAATAACCTTGGTTTGTCTTCAAGTGTGCCAAGATCTTTACATCTATTGTATTCTTATTGTAAACGTGCTCTAGACGATGAACAAAATCTATCACTGGTTTTTTATCATGATTTCTTTAACGAGGATTACGAACTACTTGTGCACCTTGAAGACATCATTCCTTTCTATAATTTGGATCCAATATCTTCCAATTGTATAGTTGTGTACATGTGGTAAGTCTTCTTCTTTTGTTTGTTACCACTTATGATGTATAAACTTCATTAATTTAGCATATTCACATTATTCTGTTTGAAATTGTAGACATCTTTATAAAAAGATGAAAAAAGATAACAAGACCGACAAGTTTTGATTTGTGAATCCACACACGATCCCATACATTCCATATGTGACCAAACTTGACAAAAACGGTAAAATCGAACACTTGAATGAAAGAGCGAGTGTTTTGGCCGACAGCCTGAGTGGTGCATGAAATCAACTAGTTTTGGTGCCACATAATGTTGGGTGAGTAAAAATTACAATATCAGATTTAATTTATTTTCTCGACAGTTTATTGAATTGTATACACTAATTATGTGTTATGTGCGTAGTTACCATTGGATTCTCACTGTCATCGATCCTTACAAGGAGATGGTTTATTTTTTGGATTCACTTAGTCATTGAAACCGTTACGATGACTGGAAATATGTGGTGGATATGTAAGTTAATATTTTGTTTTTATGTCAAATTTAATTTAGTGAATAAAACAATCATATGTTGACTGTTACTGATGTATGAAGGAGTGTAAGATTGTTTAATTCAAACAAGGAAAGGAAATGGAAAAAACAAGCTATATGGGAAGTAGTAAAGGTATGCATGTGTACTTGTCATTAATTAACGTTTATTTCAATTTTTGTATCAATCACTAACAATTTTTTTTAAACATAGGGTTCTCGACAACTAGATGCAAAACAATATGGTTTTTATGTTATGAGATTTTATGAGAGAAATGATTGAAAAAAATGATACCAGTGAGAAGGACTCACTATCTTCAATTGTAATATTCGACATATTCTCAATATTCACAAATAATTGTGTATTTCTCATTTTTCAATGTCTTTATTGATTTTTTTTTTATTAATATTATCATTGTTTTTGTTCAAAGTTCATGAAAACAGAGTACTCTAAGGAAGAAATTGATGAAGTGTGATCTGAGTGGGCGGAATGCATACAAGATTATATTTACGAATAGGTATGCAAAGTATTGATGAAGTGCTTTGTGTTAGAATGACCCAAATCAATCATTTTTCTATTTTCTTCAGTAAATGATGCCCCTGAGCACATATTCTGGTCATGATAGTAAATAGTCTAAATCATACGAACATTCTGCTCATGATCTTGAACTGTATATTTGGTAACAATCCCAGGTAGGTTGACGAAACAGAGCTTGTGAATATTGGTCCCGTTTTTATTTTCTCTGTTTTTGAGGTTTATTTGTTCTAAACAGTCAGACTTGTGGTTCCATATGCATTTGTAGTGTAATATCTCTGTATTTAAAACTTTGTTTTTTTATAGCACTCTCGCACCTCGTATCCTTCTCTTTTTTGTTTTTCCTTTTTCTTGCTTTTTCTCTCTGTTTAGCCAACAAGAATATGCAGTTCGTCTCTGTTTTCTTTTGGGTTTTCTCAGTACGTAATTGGAAGGAATATTTTGTATTCATTTTCTCAAAGAAAACGATGTCATGGGCTGTACCTGTAATAAGTTGGGTGATGCTAAGTTGATTTTCATAGGTTTTGGAGGTTTTGAATTACGGCAATTAAATTATTGCTCATCGAGGGATTTTTGTCAACAATATTAACATCACATTAAAAAAATGATTTTTTGTGAGTTTTCAGATGCTTTTTATTAGGTTTAGGGCAATGAAATAGTTTTCAGATCTTTATTCAGTAGAAAATCTAAACTCTACAAAAATAATGTTCAATTATCCATCCACTAAATGTTACAGTCCGGAATTGTATTGCTTGCTAGCGGCATGTATTATCTTGAGGCCTTTCTACCAAATGGTGTATTTGTGAAACAACTTTAAAGATATCTGAATTATAATGGATACATATTGTGAGGAGGTGATGCACGATTGCATAATTAAGCTCAAATGTTGTTTTCATTGTTTGAGTCTTCCAACTTAAGATTGAATATGAACTTTTCAGACCTTTTTCGTGAGTCTGTTGCATCTTGTTCGTGTAGAATTTGGTGGGTGAAGTTAACAAGTTAAAAAGTTTCATACAGCTATTGTAGTGTCGTTAACTTATATCGTTTCAACTGAAACTCTGGATGAAAGAAGATTGATTAATGTACTTTTTGTCCCGTTATTTTTTTACCATGATGAAATGAATACTTCCCAACAAAGATTTAGCTTGGTAAATTTGAGGTTTATTTGTTCTAAACAGTCAGACTTGTGGTTCCATATGCAGTTGTAGTGTAATATGTCAGTATTTAAAACTTTTTTTTATAGTACCATTATGACAACCATGACTCTTTTCATTGATAACTTTAGAAGTTAGACTTCAGTTTCACATTAGTTCTAGCTTCCTAGAACATAAATGTTATTGTACATCAGAAACATTAGTTTTATACAACTATTTTGTTTCTTCATACAGGCTGTATATCGGAAAATTGGGAATATATTTTTTTGAACAACCATTCAAAAAGCAACGACATCATCACAAAGTAAGTGTACTCTTAATCATGTCAATATTCTTTGTCTTTGTATGTAGTCTAGTGTTGTGATTGTCTTTGTTGATTATTTGAGCAGTGCAATTGGATACTGTCAAAGCTAGGCTGCAAAATCTGGGTTCAGTTTGATATCATTAACTAATTTGATATGTTGTATACTGTAAAATCCAGGATTTTAGATTGATAATATTTTGTACCAAGATTTGCAAGATTTTCGAAATGGAATGGATAATTTTATCTTGAGCATTATTTGGAACTCAAGAATTTAAATAATATCGTTTATATCTCGGAATTTGAGATATGCAGAATTATACCGGATATAGATATAAGATTTGATATACCTGGATAAAGATTTAAGCAGGAAGATAATGCAATCTTGGATTACAAATCTTGAAGTAGATATCATAGGATTTTCGAAAAAATTGAAGGATTTAGGGAGGATTTTCGAAATTGATGAGATATAGGGAAAAGTCTACACGATAAAATACAGGCTTGGGAAAATTTTAAAAGTTTAACTATCAGGATTTTTAAGAAAAAAATATCAAAATCTTATATTGGAAAAATACCACTAAATTTCGAGTTTAGGTAGGGAAATTTTGGGATTTAAGAAATATAATTGGTGTCACGCCCCGAGATCGGGGTTGGTCGACACCGACGTTGTTCATCAATCACACAATCGAAAAACAACCAGCCTCGTAGAACAGTATAAACCGAAACCAGTTTATTTCATAAATTCGCAAAATTTGAACATTTGTCTTTACAACGGAAAATAAATAAATGCGGAAACGTTTTACAAATAAAAAAAATACGAAAATTCTAAATCCGAATACTACAATTCTCGAAATTTATCACCAGCCCCAGAATTGTTCTGACTCTTCTTCCTCAACCTGCTCTTCGGATTTATCTGGGGAGGGAGTAAGGGGTGAGTATTTTGGGAAATACTCAGCAAGTGGGGGCCGTTCGAGTACACAACAACATGCATATAAAATTTCGAAATACATACACACACCATGCATAATTTGACTCATATCACATTCCTATCATTGACCTGACACTGAGATTCCTCTACTTTCAATGGTTTACTGAATTCAGTCCCTAATTTTTATTCCTCTAAGGGGGCGAGGCCGAATCGGTTATATCCCCACCGTATGAGGGTCATATCATAGTTGGGATTCCCTCCCATATCAAGTTGAATCCTCATAGTGTCAACATAAAACCCATGCAGCAATCATAACCAGAAGGGGGGTAGAAGAAGAATTGTACTCGACCGAAATTTCAAAAAACGAAAATGCATACACAGAAATTACACATTTAAAACAAGCCCACTTACCTTAAATTCTTGAGGATAAAAACGTGAAAACCTCGGGATTCTTGCACTGGAATTTCGAAAATTCCTCTTCGGCGACTGAACTGCGGCAGCGCTTCGCGGCTCTCGAGAATCCTAAGAAAACTAGGGGAGAAACTCGAAAAACTGGAGTAGAAAATGGTGTGAATTTTCGAGTTATAGGCCCTCCTATTTATAGGGGTTGGCTGCTATCTCGATCGAGTTTATCCGCGCGTTTGAATTGAATCAAATCTTCATCTAGAATCGTGATCTAAATCTAAATATTTATCCCTGATCCTGGATGATAAATTTCGAAATCTTGATATCCTTCCCTTGGATAAATTTCGAAATTATGCTATGTCCAGCCTGAAAAATTTTGACTTCTGTGTCTAATTTCCAATATTCGGTAGACTTTTTATTTCCCAATTATATTTCTTAAATCCCAAAATTTTCCTACCTAAACTCGAAATTTAGTGGTATTTTTCCAAGATAAGATTTTGATATTTTTTCTTAAATATCCTGGTAGTTAAACTTTTAAATTTTTCCCAAGCTTGTATTTTATCGTGCAGACTTTTCCCTATATCTCAACAATTTCGAAAATCCTCCCTAAATCCTTCAATATTTTCGAAAATCCTATGATATCTACTTCAAGATTTGTAATCCAAGATTGAATTATCTTCCTGCTTAAATCTTTATCCAGGTATATCAAATCTTAGATCTATATCCGGTATAATTTTGCATATCTCAAATTCCGAAATATACACGATATTATTTAAATTCTTGAGTTCCAAATAATGCTCAAGATAAAATTATCCATTCCATTTCGAAAATCTTGCAATGGTACAAAATATTATCATGATAAAATCTAAAATCCTGGATTTTACAATTGGGAAATAAAAAGTCTACCGAATATTGGAAATTAGACACAGAAGTCAAAATTTTTCAGGCTGGACATAGCATAATTTCGAAATTTATCCAAGGGAAGGATATCAAGATTTCGAAATTTATCATCCAGGATCAGGGATAAATATTTAGATTTAGATCACGATTCTAGATGAAGATTTGATTCAATTCAAACGTGCGGATAAACTCGATCGAGATAGCAGCCAACCCCTATAAATAGGAGGGCCTATAACTCGAAAATTCACACCATTTTCTACTCCAGTTTTTTCGAGTTTCTCCCCTAGTTTTCTTAGGATTCTCGAGAGCCGCGAATCGCTGCCGCAGTTCAGTCGCCGAAGAGGAATTTTCAAAATTCCAGTGCAAGAATCCCGAGGTTTTCACATTTTTCTCCTCAAGAATTTAAGGTAAGTGGGCTTGTTTTAAATGTGTAATTTCGGTGTATGCATTTTCGTTTTTTTTTGAAAAAATTCAGTCGAGTACAATTCTTCTTCTACCCCCTTCTGGTTATGATTTCTGCATGAGTTTTATGTTGAAACTGTGAGGATTCAACTTGATATGAGAGGGAATCCCAACTATGATATGACCCTCATACTGTGGGGATATTACCGATTCGGCCTCGCCCCCTTAGAGGAATAAAAATTAGGGACTGAATTCAGTAAACCATTGAAAGTAGAGGAATCTCAGTGTTAGGTCAATGATACGAATGTGATATGAGTCAAATTATGCATGGTGTGTGTATGTATTTCGAAATTTTTTATGCATGTTGTTGTGTACTCGAACGGCCCCCACTTTCTGAGTATTTCCCAAAATACTCACCCCTTACTCTCCTCTCCCCAGATAAATCAGAAGAACAGGTTGAGGAAGAAGAGTCGGAACAATTCTGGGGTAGTGATTTCGAGATTTAGTCTTAGCCATGTTCTCATTATTTTCGAATTTTAGCAGTTTAATTTTCATGTAAAACGTTTCCGCATTTATTTATTTTCCGTTGTAAAGACAAATGTTCAAATTTTGCGAATTTATGAAATAAACTGGTTTCGGTTTATACTGTGCTACGAGGCTGGTTGTTTTTCGATTGTGTGATTGATGAACAACGCCGGTGTCGACCAACCCCGGTCTCGGGGCGTGACATTTAAGTGGTATCAGAGCCGCCAGGTTCATAATCCGGGTGGGAAAAGATTTTTTTTTCGGAAAAAAAAAAAACGAAAAATTTTCGGACGAATTTTTAATCGGGACCGACGCTATTCCCTCCGAAACGGCCCAACGATCGAGACTCACGACCCTAAAGTCGTGAGGTAGGGGTCCAAATCGCGAAAATCCTTCGTTTAGGCCTCCAAAACGTCGTTTTTTCCGTTTTAGGAAAAGTTTTGTAACCCTTATAACTTTTCATAGGAAACTCCGAATTCGATTCCGTCAACTGTTCTGGAATCCTCTCGACATATGCTTCGAATCCATGTGTCTTTCTCAAAACTTTCCATTTTTGAAATTTCCGAAAATTTTGATTATTTTCGTATATTTGACTCTATATAACCTTGAAATTTTTATTCTGTCCTATTTGTGATATTCTAAGCATTTTCTTTTTATTTTTTTTCAGGAAATGGCTCGTTTTCGTGTCACTGCTCGTAAGAAAGTAACTCGATTACCCATAGGGAGACTATTCAGTTGGATTACCACCAGCATTGCACGCGCGCTCAGGCTGCTATACATTTAAAGGAATTTGCTATAGGACACCAGGATAGGACTAACAGGAGGCTGAGAGTTAGTAATCTTGAGAGGAGGCAACAAGTGGAAAATCTGACTACCAAACTGGAGGCAGCAGAGAAAAGAATTGACGAGGTCTTCCAAATGTTCGAGCTCGTTAAAGAACATAACTGCGAACTGCGAGAGTCATTACAAATAACGATGAGTCAAGCCAAGCAAGCTAAGGAGGAAGTGGATAGACGCACCATAGAACTGTCTGAAGCCCGTCAAGCCCGGCTGAGGGATAAGAAAAAAATTGAAGAATCCTGGAATGTGATCATGCAATTATCTGAGAATAACCAAAGGCTATCCAAGGAGGTAGACGAAAGGAAAGCAAAGGAGAGGGAGCTCATCCAGAAGAATGAAACAAACTGCGCACACGCAAGAAATGAATTGAATGACGCGATATGAAAGATTCTGACCCACAGGGAAGAGATTGCTGAGTTGGAATCGGAAAATCAGAGTCTTCATATGCAGTTTGCAGAGTTCTTAGACCCAGAGGTGCCTGAGGATCCCGAGGAGGAAGAAGCCCTACCTGATGTGGCCGAGGGGAATGGAGAGATAGCGGATTAGAAAATTTTAGTGAATCATTCTTAGTAGTTTATTCCCATTGTTGCTACGTTTTCTTTTCTTCAGTACATTTATTTATTTAGATTGGTCATGTTCATTTATTTTCCTGTTTGAGAAGTCAATAAAATATTTTATTTGTTCCATTGATTTAAATTTATTTCTGCGCAATCTATTGCATGAAACCTACTCGTACCAATTTTTAGAACTTGCGAATGTAGGAAATGGCCGGCAGACCCCCAAGGCAAAACCGCAACCCGCGTTACGCTAATGCCGATCGCGAAGAGAGACAGGAGAATCGACAGGAGAATGGACCACCGCCTGCAGTTAATCTAAGCCGAGCTGATCTTATGGCCATAGCCACCATAGTGGCGACAACACTGCAAGGGTTGGGAAACCCAAATGCTAATCAACCACCTCCACCATCACCACCGAATGGAATCAAATTTCATTATGAATCCCTCCGAAAGAACAGATGTCCGATATTCAGAGGGGACGCTGATCCCGAAGTTGGCCAGAGTTGGCTAAAGAGTGTCGAGACTCAGTTAAGGCTTTTGGAAGTTCCCGAGGCACTCAAAGTGGATGTGATTGTGCCTTTCCTGGAAGACAGAGCAGCTAAATGGTGGGAAGCAGTCTCGCCAGCCATGATCGCTGCTGGACCAATCACATAACGAAACTTCCGAGAAACATTTCTGAAACAGTACTATCCGGCAGAGGTCAGATTGCAGAAGTTAAGTGAGTTTGAAAATCTCACTCAAGCTCCAGACATGTCAATGGTGGAATACACCTCCCAGTTAATGCACTTGGGTCTTATGCTCCGGCCATCATGGCGGACGAAGTTTTGAAGCTGCACCGCTTCAAGAGAGGATTAAATAGTAGAATCCAGTCAGCCTTAGCAGTTTATCACCCCGCCAATTTTGCAGATCTTATGGGTGCAGCTATCCGAGCTGAAACCGACATCCGCCGCAGGGAGGGAGAGAATAAGAACAAGCGACCTCATGCCGGTCAGTCTTCTCAGGGCGGTCAGAAGTTCAGAAATCCAAACCAATCAGGTGGACCTTCCTCAGGGCAAAACTTAGCGGCCAACCATCAAGGACCCAAGCCATGCCCGAAGTGCGGTTTCAGACACCCCGGGGAATATCGAAGAGCCAGTGGTGCGTGCTTCGGATATGGGAAAGCATGGCACAGGATCGCAGATTGTCCTACGGCCGCCAACCAAGCAGCTGGGCCCAACAAGGGAACTGGGACGAATGTGGGAGCTAACCCCAACAAAAAAAAAAGAGAATAAGCCTAATGCCAGGGTGTTCGCTATGAACCAAGAAGAGGCGGACGACGCCAATGAAGTCGTATCAGGTACCATCTTACTTCAAAAATTACCTTCTTATGCATTGTTTGACTGTGGTGCTACACACTCTTTTGTGTCAAAAAGGTTTGCTAAGAAATTAGGACTTAAGCCCGAATCTCTAACTGAACCTTTTTGGATAGCCACACCTACGAGTAAGAACATAGAAACTCATGAAATTCACAAGGATTGTAAGATCGGTATTGCTAATCAGACTTTCAGTGCCGACTTGATACAATTGGTTATGGTCGATTTCGACATCATTCTAGGGATGGATTGGTTAGCCAATAATAATGCCATAGTGGACTGTAAAGGGAAAAGAGTTAAGCTCCGAACCCCAAATCAAAAAGAGATCGTGTATCATGGTAAATCCAAGAAACGAAAATCACTCCTTTCCGCTTCCTAGGCATGGAAGGCCATGAAATCCGGAGAAGACATCTACCTAGCAATGATCAACGAAGTGCAAGGAGAAGTCGAAATGAGGATAGAAGACATCCCAATAGTATGTGAGTTCCCGGATGTTTTCCCAGAAGAACTCCCAGGGACAGTTCCTGACCGCGAAGTTTAGTTCGAAATTAATCTGGTTCCTGGTGCAGCACCAATCTCTAAAGCACCTTACAGGATGGCGCCAGCTGAACTCAAGGAGCTAAAAGAGCAACTCCAAGAATTGCTGGACAAAAAACAAATTCGACCTAGTGTGTCCCCATGGGGAGCGCCAGTACTCTTTGTGAAGAAGAAAGATGGGAGTATGAGATTGTGCATTGATTATAGGGAACTGAACAAGATCACTATCAAGAACAAGTACCCTCTTCCAAGAATAGACGATCTATTTGACCAGCTCAAGGGAGCCGCAATCTTTTATAAATTGAATCTGAGGACTGGATACCACCAACTGAAGGTCAGGGCTGAAGATATCTCCAAAACAGCTTTTCGGACAAGATATGGGCATTATGAGTTCACAGTGATGCCTTTTGGGTTGACCAATGCGCCTGTAGCCTTTATGGACCTAATGAACAGAGTGTTCAAACCATTTCTGGACCGGTTCGTAGTGGTATTTATTGATGACATCCTCATTTATTCTCCCAACGAGGAAGAACATGAAGAGCACCTCCGCCTTGCACTACAGACACTGAGGGAGAAAGAGCTATATGCTAAGTTTAAGAAATGTGAGTTCTGGCTTAAGAGTGTATCCTTTTTAGGACATGTGATCTCGGAAGCAGGAGTATCAGTGGATCCCAAGAAAGTTGAGGCAATTACAGAGTGGCCAAAACCTAAGAACGCCACAGACATCAGGAGCTTTCTTGGACTGGCAGGTTATTACAGAAAGTTCGTCGAAGGTTTTTCTTCCATAGCTATACCACTGACTAAGCTCACTCAAAAGAATTCCAAGTTCATCTGGGACGAAGGTTGCGAGAAAAGTTTTCAGACATTGAAAGAAAAACTTGCATCCACGCCAGTGCTAATCTTACCTACTGAAGATAAGGAATTCACCATCTACAGTGACGCATCTATGGAAGGTCTGGGATGCGTACTCATGCAAGAGGGAAGAGTGATCGCCTATGCGTCAAGGCAGTTGAAACCGCACGAAAAGAACTACCCTACGCATAATCTTGAGTTAGCAGCAATTGTCTTTGCCTTAAAAATTTGGAGGCACTACCTCTATGGCGCCAAGTGTGAAATTTTCACAGATCACCAAAGCCTCAAGTACTTGTTCACCCAAAAAGAACTAAACATGAGGCAAAGGCGATGGATCGAACTACTGAAGGATTACGACTTGACTATAAGCTACCATCCAGGTAAAGCGAACAAAGTGGCCGATGCTCTGAGTCGGAAAAATAGAGGCAAGATCACTCTAGCTTCCCTCTCGGCCCAGCCATGTCTGCAGGAGACCGTCAAGTTAAATCAGGACCGAGACCCCGAGCTAAAGAAACTTAAGGAGCAAGTCGAAAGCGGGAAGTCTCAAGATCTACAAATTGATGACAAGGGAGTCCTATGGATGAATGGACGACTGTGCGTACCGAACAACGATAACCTTCGCCAAGAAATACTATCAGAAGCACACAATTCCAAGTTTTCAGTACATCCAGGCAGTACAAAAATGTACAGAGACCTTAAGAGGAATTTTTGGTGGAACGGAATGAAAAGAGATGTGGCAGTATTCGTCTCTAAGTGTCATGTTTTTCAACAGGTCAAAGCAGAGCACCAGCGACCCGGAGGTATATTGCAACCGTTGGAGATACCTGAGTGGAAGTGGGACCATATCTCCATGGACTTTGTGGTAGGATTACCAAAGTCAAGGCAAGGTCAGGACGGAATATGGGTAATTGTAGATAGACTTACAAAATCTGCACACTTCCTACCCGTCCGTATGAACTACAATCTGGACAAATTAGCTACACTGTACATGGACAATATTGTAAGACTTCATGGAGTACCAGTGAGCATCCTGTCTGACAGAGACCCAAGGTTCGTCTCGCGCTTTTGGAAGAGCTTTCAAGAGGCCATGGGAACAAAAGTAACCCTATGTACGGCCTATCATCCTCAAACCGATGGACAAACGGAGAGAACCATCCAAACTTTGGAAGATATGCTATGAGCATGAACTCTTGAATTCAGTAGCAATTGGAGCACTCATCTACCTTTAATTGAGTTTTCTTACAACAACAGCTATCACAGCAGCATCGGAATGGCCCCATACGAAGCTCTTTATGGAAGAAAATGTCGATCACCACTTTATTGGGATGAAGTGGGAGAAAAAGCAGTAGTAGGACCCGAGCTCGTACAGATAACAGTAGACAAGGTTACAGTTGTCCGAGAAAAACTCAAGACAGCTCAAGGCCGACAAAAGAGTTGGGCAGATCTTAAAAGAAGGCCAGTGGAATTCAACGTGGGCGATAAGGCCTACGTTAAAGTCTCGCCTATGAAAGAAGTTGTCCGATTCAGCAAAGCTGGGAAGCTGAACCCCCGTTATGTAGGACCTTTTGAAATTCTGGAAAAGGTGGGTACACTGGCATACAGATTGGCACTGCCGCCAAACATGTCAAGAATTCATAATATTTTCCACGTGTCCCAAATACAGAGATACATCTCTGATCCAAGCCACGTGTTGGAAGTAGAACCGCTCATGACCGAAAGTAACTTGGGAGAAGAGCTGAAGTACGAAGAAGTTCCCATCAGGATCGTGGACACCAAAGACCAAGTACTAAGGCGACGAATCATTCCCTACGTCAAGGTGCAATGGTCTAACCACACTGAAAGAGAAGCCACATGGGAGCTGGAAGAAAGGATGAGGAACCAATACCCTTACCTCTTCATAGAACTAGTCAACCCAAGTTTCGAGGACGAAACTTCCCATCAGGAGGGAGGGATGTAAAATCCAGGATTTTAGATTGATAATATTTTGTACAAAGATTTGCAAGATTTTCGAAATGGAATGGATAATTTTATCTTGAGCATTATTTGGAACTCAAGAATTTAAATAATATCGTGTATATTTCGGAATTTGAGATATGCATAATTATACCGGATATAGATATAAGATTTGATATACTTGGATAAAGATTTAAGCAGGAAGATAATGCAATCTTGGATTACAAATATTGAAGTAGATATCATAGGATTTTCAAAAATATTGAAGGATTTAGGGAGGATTTTCGAAATTGATGAGATATAGGGAAAAGTCTGCACGATAAAATACAGGCTTGGGAAAAATTTAAAAGTTTAACTACCAGGATTTTTAAGAAAAAAATATCAAAATCTTATCTTCGAAAAATACCACTAAATTTCGAGTTTAGGTAGGGAAATTTTGGGATTTAAGAAATATAATTGAGAAATAAAAAGTCTACCGAATATTGGAAATTAGACACAGAAGTCAAAATTTTTCTGGCTGGACATAGCATAATTTCGAAATTTATCCAAGGGAAGGATATCAAATTTCGAAATTTATCATCCAGGATTAGGGATAAATATTTAGATTTAGATCACGATTCTAGATGAAGATTTGATTCAATTCAAACGCACGGATAAACTCGATCGAGATAGCAGCCAACCCCTATAAATAGGAGGGCCTATAACTCGAAAATTCACACCATTTTCTACTCCAGTTTTTCGAGTTTCTCCCCTAGTTTTCTTAGGATTCTCGAGAGCCGCGAAGCGCTGCCGCAGTTCAGTCGCCGCACTGGAATTTTCGAAATTCCAGTGCAAGAATCCCGAGGTTTTCACGTTTTTCTCCTCAAGAATTTAAGGTAAGTGGGCTTGTTTTAAATGTGTAATTTCGGTGTATGCATTTTCGTTTTTTTTGAAAAATTCAGTCGAGTACAATTCTTCTTCTACCCCCTTCTTGTTATGATTTCTGCATGAGTTTTATGTTGACACTGTGAGGATTCAACTTGATATGGGAGGGAATCCCAACTATGATATGACCCTCATACGGTGAGGATATAACCGATTCGGCCTCGCCCCCTTAGAGGAATAAAAATTAGGGACTGAATTCAGTAAACCATTGAAAGTAGAGGAATCTCAGTGTCAGGTCAATGATACGAATGTGATATGAGTCAAATTATGCATGGTGTGTGTATGTATTTCGAAATTTTATATGCATGTTGTTGTGTACTCGAACGGCCGCCACTTGCTGAGTATTTCCCAAAATACTCACCCCTTACTCTCCCCTCCCCAGATAAATCAGAAGAACAGGTTGAGGAAGAAGAGTCGAAACAATTCTGGGGATGGTGATTTCGAGATTTAGTCTTAGCCATGTTCTCATTATTTTCGAATTTTAGCAGTTTAATTTTCATGTAAAACGTTTCCGCATTTATTTAGTTTCCGTTGTAAAGACAAATGTTCAAATTTTGCGAATTTATGAAATAAACTGGTTTCGGTTTATACTGTGCTACGAGGCTGGTTGTTTTTCGATTGTGTGATTGATGAACAACGCCGGTGTCGACCAACCCCGGTCTCGGGGCGTGACATATACAATGTAAAAATTCACTTAGCTTTCAAATTCCATTGTGTGGGATATATTTATTATGGGAAAACAATGTATTATCGTCTCTATGCACCATTTGTGTTAGCTGCATTTCCAGTGTATGTCTTTGCTTGCAATATCATCTCTTACATGGGGTTTTAATGGGCTTTCTATGTGTGGATTATATGCCAGGGATGAAATGGCATGGGAAGGTTTTGATGCAGAAATGTTGATGAGGTTTGAGGAGATCGAGGCCGATAATGACAAAAGATTGCAGTATATCCGTATTTTCTGTTTGGAAAATTTTGATATTGTGGGACTCTACTGCCATATTGCCACATTGATGACGAACATGTATCAAGGTCAATTACAGTATTAAATTCAAATTTGTTAAAATTTTGTTAATCGTTGGCATATTTTGGATGATGGATTTTGAACATAACATAGCCACGGATTGAAATTAGTAAATATTTTATTTTCGATTGTTATTTTTGGTTTAATTATATATATATCGTAAATAAAAAACATTTTAATACAATAATTTTTAACTAATGAAAAAAATTATTAAAGACAACAGTTTTGAATTCTAGTGAAGAAAATTTAAAAACAACGGTTTTGAATTGATGTAGATTCAACAAAACACTACGGTTTTTAGGTGTTGCAAAACTGTTGTCGATTGTGTTAAAAAAACAACGGTCCCACACGTGGCGAAACTATTGTCGTTGATAAATAATGACAACGGGTTAAAACCGTCGAAAAACTGTTGTCAATCGTGCTAAAAGACAACGGTCTTTAAACGTTGCGAAACTGTTGTCGTTGGTATTAAATGACAACGGTTTAAAATCGTTGCGAAACTGTTGTGGTTGGTATTAAAGTACAACGGTTTAAAACCGTTGCAAAACTATTGTCGTTGGCACTAAAAGACAACGGTTTAATACCGTTGCAAAAATGTTGTCGTTGGTACTAAAAGACAACGGTTGAAAACCGTTGTCGTTGAACGCACTTTCAACAACACTGTCAGTTACAACGGTTTTCTGGCAGCTACGACAACGGATATTTTGCGTTTTTGCTGTAGTAGGATACCATTGGATCAATTCCAACTTCCCCGGCCGGCATAGAAATGAAGCAGATCCTACTCTCTCCTGAGAAGTTAACTGGCTCGGAGATAGTGTTTTACGGTGCAGAGCAGGCACAGAAGTAGATGTTGGCTAAACAATGGCCTGAAGATACACAATTCATGTCGCTCTCTCAGCCGTTGATCCTCAAGAAGTAATCTCTTCTATTTCTCTTCTCCAACATCTATAGCTCCAATCAAGATATCCTATTCGTGAAGAATATTTTCCATCTGGTATCAACTTAAATGTATTTTCTGAGTTCGATGATAATTCTTCTAAGTTTATACTTGATCAAGTTCACATGCAAATCAAGAATCTCTCCACAGCCATCAACAATGTCGAGATCAAATAGTTTTCTCATACTGTCGATTTTGACAATTTTTGGAGAGGTGTTCTCTGTGATTTTGACTCTATGAACAAGAACTTCATTTTTCTTGCCACTGATCTAGCCATAGCCAAGTGTCAAACTAAAATTTGGGTATAACTCTATCAAGTCAAATAACTCGATCCCAATAGCACATGAACCCCCGGTTTGATCATCTCCAACCCCCGATTGGTAGTCAGTGGCAAGAAATTATTGATCATATGTAACCTGGTGATATAAAAAATGGGGAAGCAGTGGATTAAAAAAAGCTAGAAGAGCAGAAAAGACAAGATGACATAGCTAAATTTAAAGAAGACAAGAGGCGATCTGAAGAAGATAGGAGAAGAAGAGGTAGAGGCAGAGGCGATTCGAGCATTAGAAGATTTTGTTTTTACTTAATAGAGGTAATAGGCTTTCAAATTTTACGCACATGTAACATTTTAATTTTATTATCTCAATGAAATATAAATAGTTTTTGCTTAAATCTCAGATACGATATTTTTTCTTAACTAATTGTATAGTTTTGCGACTTGAATTTATCATCATCAAAAAATGGAGAAATTGTTAGAATATTTCTATTACCATTAAATTTTGGTGATTGACAAAATAAAAAGCATTGAGCTGTTTCAGGATCCAGTCATTCTCTCTGTTAAGCTGCCAAGGGTTTATTTATCACTAGCCAAACCAGTATGTTTCTGGCTGCACGAATTCTATTTTAAAGTGGTAGAGTAAAGCTATCCGTTCCAAGAATTGTTTTTACAGATTAAAAACTGTTAAGAACAGTTTAAAGTTCCAATAATCTTTAAAGTTTTTATTCACCCCTTCCAAACTCTAAATCGATCCTAACAGTAATGAATATATTTAAAATTTAAATATTATTATATAAAAAATGTTTATACCATTTGATATAACACTCAAAAGAAGATAATAATCTTGAATTTTTACCATTGAATTCGATATCTTGGATCATTTGAACCGCTAATAATAAAAATAATAGAAAAAATATTTATAAAATCATATATTATTTTGTTTATCAAAATTTATAGAATAAATAAATATTTTTTAAAAAATTCAAAATTTTCTTCATTTATTAGATGAATTACTTTCGATTAAAAATTGCAATATTTTTTAGAATATGTTAAAAAAAAAAGTATACTAAACTTCTGATAATTAAGTTGCATAATAAAATGCTCAAATGAGAATAATAATCTTCTACTGTCACGTTGTTTTTTTATCATTGCAATCGATATCTTACATGAGTGAAACTACTATTAATAAAAAAATATAAAAAGTTTAGAAAATTATAAATTATTTCGTCTGTCAAAATTTTAAAAAATAAATAAATATTTTTCAAAAAATCAAAATTCTCGTCATTTATTAGATGAATGAATTTTGATAAAATTGGATATTATGATAATTTTTAATGTGTAATTAAAACGTAAATAAAAACTAAATTGATCGTGAATAATATATGTAATGTGAGAAAAATATTTTTCAAAGTATGAAAAACTTCATTAAGTACAACAATTTTTATTGAGTTTCCTTGATTATCGTCTAAATCACATGTTAAAATTTTTAGACTTTTAAGATTTGTAACTCGGAAAACAACGACGAACGATTAAATAACAAATAAACATTAGAGAGAGTATACGTCAAATAATAAATATTAGTGTATGCATAATTTAAGATATGTCAATTGTGTTATCAATTAACTCATATTGTTTGTTATATCACTTGAAGGAGATTATTTCGTCAGTAAAAGTGTGCTCATGTCAGTATCATATTTAGTTGAGAAATTTTGGACAAAATATTTGAATTTTTTGTTTAGCAATCACGACATAAAATATATTTTGTAAGCTCATAAATTAACAATATACTAAAAGATTAAAATTAGAAATTACAGAAAAAAATGAACACATTTTATTAGCATTTGTCCTAGCCTATTTTAAATTCATATCGTTAATTATTAAATCTTATATGATCTTAAATATTTTTATAACTTAAATATTCTTAATAACATTTCGTTTCTCTCTCCACGTATCCACCTCAAATAAATCATTACACTCTATGTTAGGACCACAACAACCACTCACATGCATTATAGGACACTAATATTCCAACTTTCTTTTTCTAACAAAAGTTAATATTTAATAATATATCACACTATCGATTAAATAATAAATATTTTAATTTTTTTCTCGAAAACAAAATTAACTACTTGGGAACAGAAGAAACAGGGGAGTAGCTATCTAATCTTTTAGTCGTGTAAGGAACAAAAAACGCGAGTCATGAGGATCCAGCAGACAATTGCAACCTTTCAAATTATTAGCACATCGATATTTTGCTGCTTCTTTTTTAATTTTCCCAACGAACTAAACAGGGGAGTGATAAAATTGCCATCAATCTATGTTAGGCACCCCCAACAAAGAAAAGGTGGTATCTTCACTTGAACAGTAGAAATAGCAAGTGTCAGAGAGGAAAGAATTGGTATATTCATTCTTTTACATGAAATTACAATAAAACATATAGGGGTAAACTAAATTCAAAATGCACTACAATAACATAGTAAGCATGTCTAATTGATTTACGACCATAGCCTGTTCTATTGTTTCATCTTTGTTGTTGTGCTTACTAGTTCTACTAATGGAAGAATTCATTGGTACAAGTAGTAACCCTTTTTCACTGGAAAACGGAATATTGTATGTATGTGATATTTATGAGATAATATACTGTAAATGACAAAAGCTTTCCTTTAACTATGCACCTGAAATCACGACACCTTGGAGCCATGGCTTCGGCTGGATAACAAGGTGGCGATGGTGACCGGGGCGTCGTCCGGAATTGGCCGAGACTTCTGTCTGGACTTGGCCAAAGCCGGCTGCAGAATTATAGCCGCGGCTCGGCGTGTCGACCGGTTACAATTAATCGCTGTGCACTGAGATCAATAATGGGCTCGGCTCGTCGAGCCGAGATCAACCCAGAGCGATTAAAGTTGATCTGCCGTCGGTGCAGATCGCTTGGGATGCATTTGGAAGAATGGACGTTTTGATCAACAATGCTGGAGTTAGAGGTCACATAAGTAACCATGGAAAAATATTTTTTATTTTTTTATCTGTCTTATATGGAAGTAGCATTATTATGAGTTAAAAGGCTCAGTTATATCAATAGTGCTGTTGATATAATGTAATTAGTTTGTCTTGCAGGGAATTTATCAGTTTTTCTTCATGCATTCAACTCTAAGTTTGGTTTAGTAGGTTCTTTGTATGGTTAATTGATAGGAAAAGATACCTCCATGAAGTTGGGGCAAACCAAACTTCTAGTGAAAATTCAGCCCATCACATTATTTGTTTTTTTATCAGTCAAGTTGATTGGTCAATTTTATTTATATTCCTTCAACATCTGTCTGTAGGTTAATATTGCTAGTCGCAACTCGTTATCAATCCGTATAATCTCAATAGCGCAAACTGAAAAAGATGATTTAGGTTGGGAAAAAAAAAAGGAATTAGATTACTCATATAAAACACACATGCACAGACTCACACAGACATGCGGGTGCATGATGCGCTGTTCTTGAGCATATGATTAGAAGGCATGATATTGATAATTGATTCTAAGATTCTTTGAGAAATATTTGTTCCAAAAGAAGAGGCATATATTGCAAAAAAAAAAAAAAAAAAAAGTGACTCAAGTTTCTTTCATTCTTCATAGACATATGAGCCTGAATCCAAAATAAAAGAGAGTAGATGATCACAAAATACGCAAGACAGCCGAATCATAATCCAGAATCTCATAGCAGATAAATAAAGGTACTGGAGCGTGAAGCTTGGCAATGTCTTTTGTATTTTCTCCATTGATTTCAGTAAGAACTCGAACTTCCTCATCTACATCTTCCTTTTCCCTAAAAAAAACTTGCTAGAAACAAATTAATATTTTTCGAAAAGTCAATTTCCAAATCTTTTTACCCAACAAGTAACTAGAAACCAAAAACTACAAATAATCCCATATATCTTTTTATTCAGAGATATCTATTTACCTCGCCTCCAATCGAAAAATTCCAATTTCGAAATCTTTTCGCCTAACACGTAACTAGAAACCAAAAACTTGGAAAAAAGATTTTTTCTTCGGAGATATCTATTTACCTTGCCTCGAACCCAAATTATTTTGGGTTCGAACTTTATTGAGAAACCATCTTTTTTCCACCTGTCGACCCCCTGGCCGAACTTCAAAGCTAAGTAAACAACCGTAGTGCAGTAAACTATTGCGACGATTCCATCCAATATATTCACCGCTGCTTCTCCAAAACCACCACCACCACTGGAGACACGGCTATTCTGGCCTCCAATCTGAATATTCTGGACTACCGAATTTACGGGGCAAGAATTCACATGATTAACGATCCGGATACCAGAATCTTGAGAATTAATCCGAATATTCTGGATCCGGATACCAGAGGCTTGAGAATTAATCCGAATATTCTGGACTACAGAATTCACGGGGCCAGAATTGACATGATTACCTCCAGAATTCTCCACATTTTCACCGGGGTTCTCAACCTTCCGTGGAATTTTGATTTCACAACCAGAGTTTTCAGATTTACTCATCACGAGATCATAGTATTTCTTCTTGGTTGAAGGGATTATTTCTTTATCCATCGTAAGAGTTTAGAGAGAGTGGGGAAAATATGAAATTAGGTTAACTCCCCTTTACTTTATATGCAGGGATTCAAAACCCATATCGGGAATCTTTTTTTGAGCAACATCAAAAAGTTTTTTATATTTTATTCTTTTTTTTTTTTTCTCTTGCAACAATATGTATTTTTTTAATATGTAATATTACTTCTTTTTAAACAAATAGATGTCTTTTGCATTTTTCCGAACATTGGTTTTGTAAAGTCTAAAAATTTATCATGTATCTATAGCATTTAATAAATTTATTTTATATAATACGATAAATATAAGTTATCGTAACTTTTAATTTTCAAATTTCCATTTTAAAATTATTGATTTTAACAAAAGAATGAATGAATCAATATTGCTTTTTGAATAATGATAGCACTTGAAAATATTTTATTAATAATCATAAATTCCGTGTCAGTTCACACATTTGTGTAAATAATATAAATTTAAAAAATAGTAAGGTTAGTGAAAAATAAGAAAAAGACAAATGAATAAGTGAAAATGGGAAAAGATTAATAAAAGAGGAGAAAGAAAGAGAAGAAGAAAATAAGAATGGAAAATGATACATATATTACAAATTAGTTACAAAATACATTTGAAATTACAAAATTGAATTGATAGCAACAAACATTAGGAGCCAGGAAGAGCAATTAACAGAACTTGGGTTTCTAGATGGCGCACAAACTAGAAATTATGTGGATACCAAACCTGCTTGCGAATCTGCAGGCAGTGGAGGTTGTTGCGGCCACATTGGCTGACCCATTTAAGGAGAGCAGGATCCACAGGCTTCCCCAAGAACATCTCTGGAGTGCCAACTGGTGGTGCACCTGGTTGTGCCATATAAATAACAAGGAAGCTCTTGGTTTTATATGAACAATACATATATAGAATGACAAATTAAAAATGAGATCCCAATTATCACGACAATAAAAAATTATAAACATATTTTAGAATATATTTTTTAAGAAATTTTTTGAAAATAGCTTGCTTGTGCATATGAAGAAATGAAAACTTTGGCTTGTGGCTTTTATATTTTTACATTGTTATGCATTCGCATTCACATTCAATAAAAAATACGAAATCTGAATTTTTAATCATATGAGGTGGATTCATATGAGGTGGATGAAAGAATATGATATTTTTATGATTATATCGTGTTTCAACTTTTGTAATATGTTGTCTATCTTAAAAATCATTTTTATGGAAAATATTATGTAACAATATAAAAATAAGAATCCGCATAATTAATTATTAATTTCTCATTATGATAGATGAACATATACATTACATTCGATTATGTGGGTATGTCGTACCGTACCGAAAATTTTATACTGTATATCGTACCGAAGATTACGGTATAAGAAAAATTTTATATAGATATCGGTACATATAATTAACATATTGATTATATCGAAATTGTATAGTATACCGATATTTCTGTACCGTAACTTTATATATCATTTTATACTAAAAAAACTTTTTAAAATTTTTATAAATTTATTGTTTAAATATTATATATTTTATATATTATTTCGGTATTCCACTATATAGCGAAATTTTTAAATTTCATACCGTTGTCATACCGAAAACTGAAATCTTCATTACACTAAAAATTCGATATTTTCGATATGGTAATCTCGAAATACCGAAAAATTCGGTATTTTTATATCACTCCTACATTCGACAAGAGAATATTTTATGTACTTAAACATACAAAAACAACATTAAATAAATATATTTTTCGTGTATTTATAGAATTTAATAAAGTTTTTTTATATATACTATGAATATAAGATTATCATAACTTTTAATTTTAACATATCCTATTTAAAATTATTAATTTTAACAAAAAAATGAAAGAATCAATGAAACTTTTTGGATAATGATAGCATTTGAAAATATTTTATTAGTAATCATAAATTCCGTACAATTTTTTATTTAGAGTCAGTTCATACATTTGTGTAAATAATATAAATTTAAAAAATAGCATGGTTAGTGAAAAATAAGAAAAAGACAAATCAATAAGTGAAAATAGGAAAAGATTAATAAGAGACGAATTAGTTACAAAATACATTTGAAATTACGAAATTGAATTGATAACGACAAATATCAAGAGAATAAGCCAGGAAGAGCAATTAACAGAACTTGGGTTTCTAGATGGCTCAGAAACTAGAAATTATGTGGAGACCAAACCTGCTTAAGAATCTACGGGCTCGTGCAAAGATAACAAGTGCTTCAGCTGAGATCATTCTAACATCTTCATTAGCTTTCATTATCTTCTTGATTCTAGCCAGCGGCAGGCTATGGCTCTTAAAGTCGGTTACCTGATCAATGTCTTCATAACAGCTAGGCCAAAAAATTTGGAGTTGCTGTTGCAATTGTTGCTGCTGCTAATGATGTATGTGCTGGTAGGCGAGATGATGATGTGCCATCTGAGCTGGAGAGGCAGAAAGACCACCAGCTTGGGACGATTGAATCAATCCAACCGGTGCTGGAGAAGAGGTTCCAGCCATTTGGTTGGCCGGATATGACATCATGCCATATGGCATCTGAGCAAAGCTACCCAAGACCCCAATACCCGGCGACTGTCCATTTCCTTTCTGCTCCATTACAAATTATAATCTTCGGAAATCCTTTACTCTTCAAACTCCCTAAAATCACTCGTAACACATGATAAGCACGACACTCCAAATTTTTAAAAATTTAAGAATTGAATTTCTGATTGATGGCCTTTATAATCAAGGTTCAGCATCACTATACCTTCAGCAACACAGGACACGGGTGTTTCCAATATTGAATAATCAAGATTAGCCACAGAATAATTTTATAATGCTATCAAGAGACAAAACATGAAAAGTGCTTGAAACAAAGACAATGCCCCTGAAGCACAGCAATACGATAGAAACCAACATGAACCCTCAGCATGATAAAACATTATAAAGCTGCAAGACATGGATAAACAGTGTACTTTCGTGCGGCATAACTTTTAAACCAAACAACTAAAACGAAAAATTTGCTTGTGATGGAATCCAAATGTAGTGCCAAATCGTAATAGGAAAATGGAAACTAAACAGTTCTTTAAGGAATTTGATATTTTCAATTATAGCATCTGTGGTTATGTTTATGTATCTTATCTCATATACATTGGCAAATTCAAATGGGTAAAATAAAGTAGAATTATAAACATATATGCACACCCCCTCAAGAAAATAGACACATCTCTACAACCAAGGAAAAGATGTAGAATAAAACAGTGTTATGATTGCAAACTTGTGGAACATGCTCGCTTTTCTGGAAAACTAGAATGTAAACAACAAGAGACCTCAACATTTCTAAATCTCAGTTTGCATCTCATTCTTCACAGCAAATTACGTATTATAGAACTTAAAATCAAAGAAAAACTTACCACAAAGTTCATAAGGCCAGGCCAATGATGCTTCCGTAAATTCTCACTCCAAAGACAGATTGCTTCAGAGCTTCAAAATGGAAATAATGGATGGGAATAGAACTAAAGGTTACCCATTTTATCCTTCGTTTCCGAAACAAACTAACATACGAGTAATTTCATAATGCAGTCATGTCACTAAGAATACTTCAACCGTGTCTCGCATGCAACCACGGTCGTTAATTCACCACCTCATTTACGAGAAACTATTTGTTCGAAGTGTTAAATGCAAGCTAAACATTTAACTGCACGTTCCACTTATAAAGCACTCGAAACTGATCTCTTCGTCAAAATTTCTTCAAGAACCACGAAAGCAAATTTATTTTCTACAAGTAGGACAAATATTTGGAAACAACTATAAAAAAGCACAAAAATTGAAACTATAGTCAACCAAGTGAAAGAATAAAAGGAGGAACTCTATCCCCAGGAACTAATCATGACAAAAAAGAGTGAATCTCATGCCCCAGGTCCAATCCTGTGCAAACCACGATTGTAGAAAACTAGTCAAACATATAGCAGCACGTTCCGATTTAAAAAAACTAGTTAAAATGGAATCAAATATGTGCATCTAAGTTCCAATTATCAAGTTAAGGAATCACACCTTATACCTATTAATAGTAAAAAATTTCTCCCAGGTGTAAATAACTAGGACTCCTCATTATCTTGCATAAATTAAAACTCATCTCCATGCTCCATGTCTCTTCTCGCATATAAATAATCATACCAAAAATTCAATTCACTGTATTTTGCAAGCATGTATAAGTACGTACTATCATAGAAAAATAACTTACAACGGGTAAACAAAAAAAACAGAATCAAAGTAGATAAAAATCGAAAAAAAACCCACAAATACAAATATAAATATAGAAACAACCATACTTGAGCAAAAAATAAAAATCAAATCCGGACCTTTTCCAGCAATAAAAATATCTGAACGAGACATAAAACAATAACTTTCAAAAAAAATTTGTAGTTAATCCAAAGTCAAGCAAAAGGTTAGGGCTTGTACCAATCAGTTGAAGCTGGAATCTGTGATTGAATTGGGGCCTCTGGAATTAATACCCGATTTGAATCCAGCTGCATTTATTATTTTTTGTTTTAATTGAAGCACCTTCGGATGTCGAATTTTGATTTATCAAACTAGATGCTTTGTGAATTACTCAGAATAACCCTACTCATATGCATTTTTAAATCAAATTCAAAATATATATGTACCAATATTATGTGTTAAAGATATCACTAGAACACTATCGTTAGAGAGCAATAAAGATATCACTAGAACACTATATTAATTTTAATTTATGTGAAGCTTATGGATGAGACGACGAAGAACTAATCAATTGAAAGATAAAGATAACATAATTAATTTTGATTGTTAACTCATTTTGATACGATTATGTCATTTCTCGGAGTCAGGTCCGTGCTTGCACTATTACACAATGAACTTTTATAGAAACTAACTCGTATCCGTATTTTCTTTACGAAAATGATTAACACAAGTTACTTTAGGAGTCCATTGAAATCGCTAGAAACTGTTTAAAAGTTTCATTTTTAATCAATATAATGTGAGACGACGATAATATATTTTATAATGGCCCGAAAATTCGTGTTTGAAAATTTGCGGAAAAATTTAAAATTTTCTTTTTTAAAATAATTAAATGCCTCATTCATAAAATAAACTGATAAATCAAGTTTAATGTTCATAAACTGAAATGTTCCTTTTTTAGAAACGATATTTATTGATTAATAAAATTAGTTACAAAAAACGAACCAGAGATCCACATAAGACAAAATGAGATTCATATTCAAAATAGAATAACATAATATACTACAACATAAATGACTTTTTGCAGCGTACATTGCATGTTGCACAATTAAAAGTTGTTGAAAGTCGTAGGTATTGACAGCGCACAATGCATGCTGGGGAAAATAGCGTCGACAACGCGCACTGCACGCTGTGGATACAAGAATCGACAACACATAACACATGTTGCGGATAACGGTATCTACACCGCGCATTATATGTCCCGGATACAAGAATCTATAGCGCACACTGCACGTTGTAGCAAATATCATCGACAGCGCTACACTGCATGTTGTGGATAAGCACATCAACAGTGTACATTTGCATACCGTTGAAATCAAATTTGTACAAAAAAATTCAATGTCATTCACAAAAACGAAAATGAAAATTTTACAATAAATTTATTGCAAATTTAAGTCTAATCCACAAGCCAAATTAATAAAAGTCATTATTTTTCATCATAATACCAAAACAGAATGTCTCAAGATCTAAATCAAGATACAAAATCTATTACAAAACAATGCTACAAATTTAGATAACCATGTGCATTGCTTCCTATTGCATCACCGAGAAACTGCATTTCATCATTTGGTCGAATTAGATCCACCTTCTCTACCAAAACCTTATCAACCCAAACTTTCTAATAAGGTCCACCAAGAACAATGTGATGCACTTTTGTGTTTGTATCTGTAGATGTCATTCTACCTTCTGCAACAATTAATCTATCAACACACCAATGAAGCAGCTTACATTTAATAATAGGACATATATCTCCACGACTCATATTCTTCAAATTTGACTGTAAATAAACAATACAAAATTATTTACTCTTCGATGATTACTTTGTAAAAAAATTGTAGTTTAGAAATGCATAATTTTAAGATAGTTTCTGAACTGTAGCAAGATATTTGTTAACATTATCAGAATCACAACTTTTTTGGCACCTCTATTGAGATCACTATTGCAACCAACTTCATTCTCAATACCACTACCAATACCACCACTAACAAACTAAGTTTACAAATAAATTGTGTCAAGCAATGTCATCATGATAATCCAAAAGCATTTAAGTGTACAATATATCAAACTTATTTATATATGTTGTTTAATTACTATGTTCTTGTTGATTTTGTCGTCTCATACTATTAAAAGCATAGACCTCATTTCTAGCATTTCTTGTTGAAGGTTATGCACCATTGAACAGTGCCATTTTGTTTCACATAAGCTTCAACTTTCGATGATGTAACTCCAAAGCCCATCTCACGCACTCTACCCTAAGCTTCATTACCAAGCACAAGGCTAATTGTTTGTTGTATTCTGAGATCAAGTAGACATAATTTCTGAGAAAATAACAAATTTAGGTTGCCCATTTTTTCTTATGAACTTTTGCAAATAAAAAGGAGATAATTCTATTAAAATTTTCTCTCCGACAAATTGAGTACTAGATTCCAAATTTTTTTTCCTTGTGCCCTTCAATACAAACTTGCGATCTTGTAACTTTTGTATCTACCGGAGTTGTCTTTTTCTTAATTATAGAAATATATAAATTCAAAAAGATGTATATACATCATTACTTATTAATTAAATTAGAAAATATCAAAAAATAATATTTATCATAATGTGAGTCAAACAAGCATAACCTCTACGGCTCACTATGTGAATGTGGTCTTGTTTATCCTCGTTGCTCTAAATCTTGCACTCTTTTCCTGAGATATAACAAAACCAAGACATTAATTACAACAAAAGGAAAACACATTAATACATTGTTGAACCAACACCAATGCTGAAAAAGCATCAGCTACTAAACCGACACTAATTCTAGGTCTATCGCAATGTTTCACCTGAAGTTCATGTTTGGAAGGAATATACTTTATTGTATCTATTGAAATATTTTATAGTTGACTATTATTTTTCAAATTCTAAGTTGCCAACTATTTAATTTTGCAGCCAACTGGTGAAGGTGGTGCCACATGTGCTCCAATATGTGTTGATTTAACAAGGGATGGCTCTAAGGGTAGTAAATCAATTATTTTTTCCATAAAGAGCTAGCTTATAATATTCTGGTCAAATCCAATGTAGAGCAGTGCAACAGTAGCTTTCTTGGTTCAGATCATAATGTGAAAAACACATTCAAATGCAACATGATTATTAATTTTTCATGCTCAATAAATTCAGCTTCTAGTTGTATGAAGAGAATATCACCAACTCTTTAATAATCAATTTAGTTATTGTTTCACCTATAAATACTTACTTGAAAAGTAGGTGATAGTGTCCTCTTTACAAACAAGTCCCACTGATTTTGGCCAATAAATTCGGGCTTCAAAAGACTGAGATTTTGTGAAGCCACTTGACTTATATTAGCTTTTCGTACAAATATTTGCAGTTAAGATTTTCTATCGTGCCACAATTTAGCTAACTTTTAAAAAATTGATTTCTTTTCTCAATCCTCAACTTTATAAGTCTTATGTACATAGAAACACGAAAATATGTCAACAATTTATTATAAAAATGGAAATGAAATATTTAGTGGCTGAAGATACCAGAAGACAACTCCACATCCTATCCTTCAATTCTTCGTCTATATCATTCCATCCATCCAACGTATATAGCACAAATTCCTTTATCGTGCAACCTAGAAAAGAAGCATACTTAAATGAATTATCTTCAATCGGCTGTCCTAACTCATTACGCTCCACCTCTTTGCGCTTGTCTTAGCCACTAATCATTTTCAACTTTGATGCACCCCGTCCTTTTTTCTTATTAGTTTTTTTTGTCATTAATCATTTCTTTACCATGCAAATCTTGTGATGAATTAGCTGAATTGTTAGAATTCATTCTTTATAAACTACTAGCTATATTTTCCTGTAAAATAGCAAAAAGATATATTGAAATGTACAAGTGTACTTTATTAAAATAAACAAAGATTTAAAATATAAACAATATAATATAACCTGAATTTCATCTCCAGAAGCTTTGTTACAAATTTTTCTCATTTTAGTCATGTCTTCAGTGCTATGTAATGGCTTGATCAAATATGACATTATACATCGCTGAAAATAAACTGACAAATTTATTGCAACAATAAATAAAGATTTATGTAACTTGCAAAGAACATTTATCAATCAAAATAAATAACTATAAAATCTACAAATGAAAATTTCAGTCATGTCTCAGTCACATCAATTCTGTCAAACTCATTCCTTGCATACGGTTCTTTATAAGTATTGTTAATCTCAAGTCGGAACACATCCAGAGGTGTTGATGACATATAGGAATCATCTTCAACCATATTCATGTTATGAATACCTCGAGATGGCGCTTTTAGCAACACATAACAATTTGACTCATCATTTTCCTAGAATAGAATACTTGTTTTGCTTGTGATGCAAAAATGGAAGGACCACTTTCAAAAGTTATAATTCTTTGGTGTAAGTTGACGAGTGTAAAACCATCTTCAACTTTGATACACGTTCCATGATTGGCCCAATTGCACCTAAAAACCGGAACTTTGAAAGATAGAAGTCTAGCAAAACAATATCCCATATAATCCTATAGTATGATATAGTTTTCTTACTGTATGTGAATAATCATTAGCATTAGATTGATAAACAATACCGGCTTCAATGGAAACACCATTATCTTAGGTCGACCTTCCAACATCAATTGTGTAACCAATGTCCATTATAATATAATCTGCATAACTTGTAACTTGCTTTCTCGAACCATGAGCTAGCTATTGAATTCGTCTTGAAGAGTTAACATGGGCATGTTTTGATAGCCATTCAGCAAATGTTTCTTATGTTACTTTTGTAACAACATTTCATTACTTAAGAAACAACGATCCTGAAGCATGTTAGCTAATATCTTAAAGAGCTCATTGAAACTATTGCCAGTGTAACCATTAATAAACTTGTGATTATATAATGTGATGATTGCTTACAACTTTGTGTAAGTAGTACAACCAGATAAAAGAGGAGTTTTTTGCATCTTCTAATAAATCAGCAAAGACATAATCTTTTGCTTCAGACATATTGTGTCGAGCCATTTCTTCCGGCACAAAGACATTCTTATATAAGTGATATATCTTTCTACTTTTATTCTCTTTCTTAATAGTTTAATAAAGTACGTGTATATTTGATCAATCAATAATTTTATGTATTTTGCTAGTTAATTAACTAAATTAAATAAGAATGAATCCGTTAAATTGTTACAAAATCAGCAACAATAATACGAACAAATTGATTAATAGAGTAATAAAAAATATATGATTGGATAATTTTCATAAATAAAAAACATATAATAATCAAAGACGTACATATTGTGATAAATATAATAAATTGAAGAGATCTTTTTCAAATTACAAACGATATATTCAGCGAAAAAAATATTCATGATCGCCGGCACATCAATTGAGGAGTCCAGCCCAAATTTTTTTGCTTGGAACAAGAAAAATTACGGATGAACACATACTTGACACATGATATATGTCATGTGTGAAGGAGAAATCAATTTCTCCAAGTGTAGTTAGTTGTCAGTGTGTTATTTATCAGTTTAATGCTACCTGGTCTCTAGTTTAGCTGTTTGAAGGAGAAATACCTGTAGAAATGTTTAACTTGACTTCTAAATTATAAATGGATTTGCTATGGTTTCTTACACGATATTAATCTCAACATCCTTAGAAATGATCTCTCTTTGCAACCGCTCGCGAACAATTCTTCGTATCTTCTTGTAATCCAATTGACTACAATGTGTAGTACGATGCCATCCTTCGAGATTTACATGGTAGTATATAGCATCCACAGAGACTGACAATCGTTCGAGGAAGACCGCATTTTTAAGGATATACAACATAAGATTATACTCATTCTGTGTCCCTCGAAATCCACTAAAATCCACCTCTTTCAACTGAGTGTGGGGCCTGACAACTCTCTTCTCTACTGGTTTTGCGTTAAATGTTGATGGCAGTAGCTGCATTCATAAAGCCATGTTAGCAATTCATTATAAAAAATTATCACTGTGATGTAACGAGTAACGTGAATATGTGATGAATACCATCGATATATGAAACTTGTGTAAAAGAGGGCACAAATCCAGGATTGTAGCAAGTGCAAGCAGATCGATATTGTTCTGGTGTTCTAAAAATAAAGCCAATTGTCTGAGGTGGATTAGCTTGTTAACTCCACCTATTTCAAATGCCTGAGACAAAATCCAGAAACTACTCCATAAGTATCTCTTCACTCCTAAGGAAATGAAGAATGGTTAAATGGTGAAAAGAGAGTCACTGCACCTCAAAGAATCTGGCATCGGTCCAAAAATACATGCATCTAAGATGAGGTAGATCTTTGGCGACATTTCCAAATATATAAGGAGCCACTTTGTGGTCGCAAATGTCGACGCGTATATTTTGTAGCAACGGTACGTTAGAAAACGACAACGTCATCATTCTATGGGTAAATAACTCAAAAGTAGTTAGATTTATAGCAGACAAGTCTATCTCTACAACCTTCGAACAATTAAACAGCCTCAGATTCTTCAATTGGAGATCAGGACCATGAATATGTAATTTGGAAGAGAGCGTACAAGACTTAAATTTTAATGACTGGAGGCTGCAAAAGTTCAATAAAATGCGCTCTACGGCCTCAGAAGTGAAAGCCACATCAGTCAAATCAAGATCTTTGAGAGCTTTTTGGCTTGATATTTGGAAAGAACCACCCACCAAATATATACTCTCCAACGACGATGTTTGAGGAAGAAAATCGGAAGGTAAAACAAGAGGGTAGTTTCTCTTTAGATCATGGCTATAACAACAATATCGAATGACAAGTCTTTTCACTCCCAATCTGCCAACATAATTCATCCATCTTCTAAAACTGCCCAATATGCATCCACGGAAACAACAAATCAATTCAAAGTACATTATTCTAGGACCAGAATGATGTTGCAAAAAGGCATCCACTGCATGGACAAACTTCCTTTGTAATTGGCTCAGCTTTTCGCCCTCGAGTAAGTGACAAGGAGTAGAATCAGTGGACATACTAGAACAACCAAATCTGACTTCTGAGATAAAGGTGTAAACATGCTTCCATCTCCTGACACCACGCTTGTCCTAACAACATCTCTCGTATCTAATCGAGATATAATCAATGAGATCACATCATCTGGTAATTGACTAATCCTATCTTCTCTCCCCTCTACGAACGTATCAGCATCAATACCATGCTTGTGATGAGTAACTACACGAAACACCTTTAGAGCACATATAGTAAGAGGTTTGATCGATCAAGAAACAAGAACTTCAACAGCAACTGAAGATAGCAACATCGTACCTTCACCCGACGACGCCTCGTTCCGTACTCCAAAACCCTGAATCTGCCGCATAAAAACACCAAACAAGCAATTCCTGAAAGAACCCACAGAAAGAAACTTCCCAGAAACACAAGAATCGAAATTTCGTACAAAAAATCACCAAAATCACATCACAATCTACTACCAGAAGTACATAACACCCAGCAAAGGAATGTCAAAAAACAAAAACGAGAGAATCATAACAGAACCAACTGGGCAAGAAAAGATTTGACGCATATACAAACAGAGTGGTTAACATATTTCCACCAAAGAAACCAGAAAAGCATCAAAGGAAGTAAAACTCACCGGTTATACAAGCGCGCAACATTAAAAACAAAATCCTAAACCAACCGAGATTTTAATGAATAAAACGCAAACGGGAAGATGCAGATTCACGATATTCTGCTAACTCCTACGGTCGGCTAAGAGGCAGTCAGCATAACCCATCTGTTGTTATATCAATATCATTAGGGTTGTTTGACATTAATTTTGTTCGTAAATATTCCATAAATTAATAAGTTTTTTATATAATATTTTTTTTGACCTGATATATTAATATTCGATTTAATATCAACAAATTAATAATTTTGTAAGAAAATATTTTTTATGATCTGTCTTATCAATGTGTTAAATTAATTCGATAACTTAAATAATAATTTTTCGAAATACCTCCGTCTCCAAATACATAACTAGTACAATTTAGTAAAATATATATATTTTTATTTTTTCATGAAATTTAACTATTTTTTTATTTTTGTTTACTAGTATATCGATCGTCTGATGTACAAAGTGTTATTTATATGATTAATTATTAAATTAGTACGTATGTGCTCGAATAATTTTTAAAAAAATTTGATATAATGTAATCTATATTATTATAATATTAAGTTTGAGACGTTTACAGTAATTAATTTGTCGTGTCACGATCTGTTTTAATAATTATATATATATATATATATATATATAATATATATATATATATATATAGTGCTATATTTTTAAAGCAAGTTTTTGTAGCCAAGTGTTTAAAGTTTTTATTCTCTAAGCATCAAATTGCAGGTTCAATTCTTATTAGAATATTTTTTCCTCTCTTTTTCTATTTATTTTTTTTAAAATCATATATCAAATGACAATGTTGACCCATTATTTTTTATAATAACATTTTGATTCACATTTAAATATAAATCAAATGAATTATAAAAAATATTGTATAAGCACGCAACGCGTACTTCGATGCACTAGTTGTTATAATATTTCTATTATCCTTAGGTTTTTGTAATTCACAAATAAATAACATCGAACTGTTTCAGGATCCAATCACTCTCTTTTATGTAAAACAATTTTTTAGACCGCTGAATCAATTCAGGAGTTCAAGTCGTTACATCAAGAATTCAAATCGCTGTATTTATGAAATCTAGTTGCAAAAAGATCATCTAACAAAACTGACCATCCTAAAATTCAATGTTGTGCAAATATTCAAACCGTCTCATTCCAATCGCATTACAAATAGATAGTTTGAGCATTTGTAGGAAGATGTTTCAAATCAAGCCGTTTAGAAGAATGCTGCAAATGGAAAGATCACACACTATCATACCAACCCTCGAATTGGCAGAAAGTTACATATTTGGTCTACGGTCTATTAGCTTTTCAATTAGCATGGACTTAAAGTCACAAAAACAAAAGAATATTAAAGAGCATTTAATAATATATACAAAGATTGAAAAAGACTTGTCCATGTTGTTGGGAAATAGTGCAGATGATCATTGAAAAACAAATCCGACCGTTAGAGCTATTCAACTATAAATATGCAGAACATTCAAAATGTAGAATGCCGGAAACTCTAAAATCAAGTTTTCCAGCCGTTGAATTAAATAATTATACAGTCTGTATGTTTTTCAGATAGTTTGAGCACACTTAACAATTCACATTGCACACTGCTCAATCAAAGCACAAGCTTACCAGATTGATTCAGATCTTCAAGGATTAATTGTGCTATCTCAACCAAGTCAAGCCGTTACAAAGCTGGTCGTTGGATCATTGTTATTTATTGCGTTGTCTGATGAACCAGGGTTTCTTAAACGTCAAGACCTTGTAAAGTGGTCACAAAGAGTTTCAATTTAGGCAGTTTAATAAGTCCTAACTGAAGCGGGCTATAACAAGACGATGTAAAGCCAAAGTATTTTAATGGAAAATTTTCTAAGTGGAAGAATGGGTGACGTAAATTTTTGTCTTCAAACATCCTTAAAAACCTTGCACTTTACATTTCTTCGCATTATAGTTTTTCGACCGTTTCTGTTAAAATGTCAACCATTTATTTATCACTAGTCAAACCGAACAGTTTCTGCACTTACTCTCTTTTAAAGTGGTTCACTAAAGCTAGTTGTTCGAGGATAGTTTTTACAGATTAAAATATTAAAAACAATTTAAAGAATTTGTAAATAGTTTATTCACCCCCTCATAAACTCTATATCGATCCTAATAAGTGGTATCAGAACGGGTTTTTCTTGAACTCTGATAACTACACTTTCAAATGACATCATTTAACAAAATTCTCATGTTTCAAAGGAATATTACGATGATTGAAAAATCCGAATGCAGAAACATTAGCAGCCTAAGATGATGACATGTGGTATGTCATCATAAACGATCCAATGAAGATTTTAAAAGCAAATCCTGCTGTTCCATTATCTGATGGTGCTCCACATATGGTGGAGAAGAACAGGTTCGAGTGGATGGTTGAGGACAAGAAGAAGGCCAACCTCGAAAACGTGGCCAAGGATATCCTTTACAAAACTTTAGATAAAAATATATTTAGCGAAATCAAAACTTGTTGTGCAACTAAAGAGATCTGGGGGAAATTGACTCAACTTTATGAGAGTAATGACCAGATTAATGAGAACAAGCTAACAGTTGCCATACAGTAGTTTGATAATGCAAAATTAAGCCCGATGAAACTTCAAATGGGTTTGATGAACGGTTTAGTACTATCATTATTGAACTTGCATCTCTCGGTAAAAATATTCTAACCGTGAAATTTCTTTGAAGTTAATGAGAGCACTTCCGAGAGAATAACATGTAATGACAGAGGCCATGAGGGAATCCAAAGACCTCAACAAACTAGAGCTATATGATTTGTTTGTTGACCTTAAAGCTTACAAATTTGAGATAAGAATCAGGACAGAAGAGGAGCCATCCACTGCCCAACTCACAAAAGTTCTGGCCGCCCACAACATCAACTCCAACCATTAATGAAGAAGCCTCTAGCATAAATTCTACTGACCATTTCATTTTAGATTATAATAGGCCAAAGAGGGATGAAAAGAAACTTTTTAAAAGACGAAGGTCCAAAGATGAAAGAAGATCTTTCAAAAAGGAGAAAGTCAAAAAGTGCTTGTTGTTGGGAGAGCAAAGCAAATGGGCCGATTCAAATTCAGAGAAGCCCTAGTTTGAAGATCTCATCAAATAAAATGATGATGAGAAGGTTTAGTGTCTCATGGAAGATGTTGAGACAGAGATTTCTGAAGCTGAGCTAGAAACTGTTGATGACATGATATTTAATTTTGACTAAATTGAATTTATTGCTTTTCGATTCGTACACATGAATATCTGTCGATGGGACTTCATCATTCTTATTGACTTCAGTACTTTCGTCTCCAGTTCCAATGCTTGACTTGTCCTTGTAAAATACTTTCTCATTGAAGATTACATATCTGCTCCGAATGATCTTCCGATTTTGGTCATTCCAAAAATGATAACCAAACTCTTTATCATTATAACCAATGAAGAAACACTTCTTTGATTTCGGATCAAGCTTTGTTCTACTAGCCGAGTCAATATGAACATAGGATAAATATCCAAATACTTTCAAGAAAGAAAGGTTTACTTCTTTGCCGTTCCATACCTCTTCAGGTATTTTGTAGTCAAGCGGTACAGAATATCCTTCGTTGATCAGATATGTTGCAGTGTTAATAGCATCAGCATAGAATGATTTCGGTAATCCAGAGTTAAATCTCATACTCGTAGCACGTTCATTCAGGGTCATATTCATCCTTTCAGCTACGCCATTTTGTTGAGGTGTAATAGGAATAACTTTCTCCATCTTGATCTCATTATATGCAAAATATTTCTTGAACTCATCATTTTTGTATTCATCATGTTGGAATTAGAATTTCAAAATTTGACAAATTGAGCGTTTGAAGATTACAAAACTGATTGACTCAACTGAACGTAACTGAACTAAATTTAACTATATTGTTATTATTTTTGTTTACTAGTATATCAATCATGTGATGTACAAAATGTTATTTTATATAATTAATTATTAAATTTACTATGTATGAGCTCGAAATTTTTTTAAAAAATTTTGATATAATGTAGTTGTTATAATATTTCTATTATCCTTAAGTTTTTGTAATTCACAAAATAAATAGCACCGGATTGTTTCAGGATCCAACCACTCTCTTTTATGTAAAACATTTTTTCAGACCACTTAATCAATTCAGGAGTTCAAGTTGTTACATCAAGATGTCAAATCGTTGTATTTATTGAAATCCAGTTGCAAGAGATCATCTAACAAAACTGATCGGTTCGAAAATTCAATGTAGCGCAAAGATTCAAATCGTCTTATTCCAACCGCATTACAAACAGATTGTTTTGAGCATTTGTAGGAGGATATTGCAAGTCAAGCCGTTCAGACAAATGCTGCAAATGGAAACATCACACAGTATCATATCAACCCCCAAATTGGTTGAAAGTTACGTATTTGGTCTGTGTTTTGTCAGCTTTTCAAATAGCATGGACTTAAAGTCGCAAAAGTAAAAACAATATTAAAGAGCATTTAATGATACATCCAAAGATTGAAAATGACTTGTCCATGTTGTTGGGAAACAGTATAGATGATCATTGAAAAGAAAATCCGACAGTTAGAGCTTTTCAACTATAAATATGGAAAACATTCAAAGTGTAGAATATCGGAAACTCTAAAAGCAAGTATTCCAGCCGTTGAATTAAATAATTCTACAGTCTATATTTCAGATAGTTTGAGCATACTTAACAGTTTACATTTCAGATTGCTCAATCAAAGCACAAACTTACCAGCTTTATTCAGATCTTCAAGGATCAAATTGTGCGATCTCAACCAAGTCAAGCCGTTACAAAGCTGGTCGTTTGATCATTGTTATTTATTGTGTTGTATGATGAACCAAGGGTTCTTAAAAATCAAGATTCAAGGCTTTGTAAAGTGATCACTAAGAGTTTCAATTTAGATAGTGTTATACGTCCTAACTGAAACGAGCTATTACAAGATGATATAAGCCAAAGTCTTTTAGTGGAGAAATTTCTAAGGGGAAGAATGGGTAATGTAGGAGTTTTTCTCCAGAAATCTATAAAAACCTTATGTCATTTACTTACTCACTTTACATTTATTCATTTATAGTTTTTTCCTACCATTTCTTGTTAAAATGTCGACCGTTTATTTATCATTAGTCAAACCGAACCGTTTCATCACTTACTCAATTTTAAGTGTTTCACTAAAACTAGTTGTTAAGAATAGTTCTTAACAGCTTAAAATGTTAATAACAGTTTAAAATTTTGTAAAGAATTTATTCATCCCCTCTTTAAACTCTAAATCGATCCTAATAAGTGGCATCAGAGCGTGTTTTTCTTGAAATCTGATAACTACACAATCAAATGACATCATTTAACAAAATTCATATGTTTTAAATGGGATATTACGATGATTAAAAATCTAAATACAAGCACATTTAGCAATCCAAGATGATGATATGTGGTATGTCATCATAAATGATCCAATGAAGATTTTAAAAGATTATCTGATGGTTCTCCACAGATGGTGGAGAAGCACCAGTACGAGTGGATGGTTGAGCACAAGAAGAAGGCCAACCTCAAAAACGTGGTCAATGATATCTTTTACAAAACTTTAGATAAAAATATGTTTAGCGAAATCAAAACTTGTTCCATAACTAAAGAGATCTGGGAGAAACTGACTCAACTATATGAGAATAATGACCAGATTAATGAGAACAAGCTAATAGTTGCCATATAGAAGTTCGATAATGCAAAATTAAGCCCGACGAAACTTTAAATGAGTTTGATGAATGGTTTAGCACTATCATTATTGAATTTGCATCTCTCGGTAGAAATTATTTTAACCGTGATTTATGAATTTTAGCATTTTAAAGTCAAATTTAAATTTTTAGGTGTATTTAAAGATTTTAAACATCTTATTAGAAAATTTCCAAAATTAGGATATTTAACTCTTGGGAATGATGGTTAATATTTTATTAATTATTTGAGTGGTTCTCATGTGAGACCGTCTCACGGATCCTAATCTGTGAGACGGGTCAACTCTACCGAAATTCACAATAAAATGTAATACTCTTAGCATAAAAGTAATATTTTTTCATGGGTGACCCAAATAAGAGATCCGTCTCACAAATACAACCCGTGAGACCGTCTCATTCAAGTTTTTGCCTAATTACTTTATGTCTTAATTAAATTGTTTAGTTAGAGTTTAATTAAATTTGCAAAATTTAAAAATAAGAAAAAAAGATAAAAACACACGCGCGCGCGCACACAAGAAAACCTAGGGTTCTTGGTTCCCAAGCAACCACTACCCTTTCTCCACTCCTACCTACAATATTTTGGTGATTTCTCGCAAGTTCTGTAAAAAAAAAACGTTTAGCAATCATTCTCCGTTCATCCTCCACGTTCTCCCGTGCCGGTATTCATTTATTCAAGCGTTTATATACAAGGCACGTTCTAAACCATTCTTGTCGCAGCAATCTTGTTATATATTATTATTTGATGATGAATATGTATGAAAAACATGTATCTGCATGCTGAAATTTTTCTGCTCGTAATCCTTCAAGTTTTCACGAGTTTTTGATGCGTATGCTTTGTGTGGATTGTCTGGGATATTGCTGTTGTGTATGGGTATTTATTAGGATGTGTCTAGATATTATTTATCCGTCTTCGAAAGGTCGGAATTTGTCTAGTTGCGCATAGAATAGGTGGAGCACAAGTTGCCGCATCGCCGTGCATGGGGGCTGTTTTATGGGTTCGGTCGGTTGGGGCAGGTTTTGGGCTAGGTTAGAACTTGTGGCTAGGGTCTGGACCGTGTCTTAGGGTGTTAAGATGGGTCTGGTCTTGGTCGTTTATGGGCTAGTTGGGTAGTAAAGTCTCTGGAGGCAAGAAGGGATAGCACGCGCGCATGAAGGCGCGAAAGGCGCTATCATGACCGGCTTGCTATACGATGTCAACGTGTGACCTGGGTTTGTAAAGGCTGTATCAGTTGCTTCGTTAGTATTTAAGGTCATGGTATAGGACTTGGTTAAGGGCTGGTTCGAGCCGTGGTATGTTTGGAGCCATATGTAACCCGAACGTGTCAAAAAGGGGCCGAATAGAGTCTAGAATGGCCTAGAGTTGCTTGTCTTGTTTCGGGATGGCTTGGAGCTATTCCATAGATTATTCTAGGGGTATGGACAATGAGTTAGGTTGTTGGTCAAAGTTGAGACGAGTCCCGAGTCGTGGGGTAAGTTGTAAGTCGTTTTATTTAATTCGGGAGTCGTACAGGTAGGATGCAAGCTTATGGGCAGTTTGGAGTTGTAATTTATAGCAGTGGCAGCTGGTCCAGGGGGTCGATTCAATGAGGTCCACGACGTTCTTAAATAAATATAACGTGAAAAAATATTATTTTTTAGGTATGTAAATTGTCTTGTGGCCAAATTATGCATGTACGGGTCTGGAAGGCAGAAAACGTGTTCGAGGATCTTAGCAACTTATCTCATGATTGGTAGTGAATATCCAGTCCAAAGGCTGTGGTGATCCTTGCTGGCCAAGTGTTGTGGTGTTAGTTTGATCAAACGAATTATGTTATGGTGCCACATTTTAATGAGCAGAACTCTACGCAAAATGATCAAATTTATGTAATGTCAAGTAAGAAGCACGTTTTATGGTATTATTTATGCAGGAAAGTCAGTTCATATTTATTTATGCCTAATTTATTTTACGTATAAATTATGTTTAATTTTCATGATTTTCTTTATTATGTAGTATTTGCTACTCACATTTTATGCATGTTGAGTCTTTAGACTTACTAGACTTAATTGATGTAGATGATAACGTTGAGGAGGCTGGAGGCGATGACAAGTGAGCAAGCTAGGACAGTAGGCAGTGCACGCCCGATGGCCTTGCATTTTATGAGTCTTTATGCATGTTAAAGTTTCTTTAAACTCTAATTTATTTTATTTTACTTATAGTTGGGAAAAAAATTATTTTTAGTTTCGCTTTGACATATTTTATGGATGTTTGACACGAATAATTTTTATGCCTTAAAATAATCAGTATTTGAATTTTTAAATCCGCAGTTTTTGAATTTTTTGAGTTTATTTATTGTAATTTTTGAAAATATTAATTAGGTAATTATTAAGTTTTAAAGTTAAGAATTATGAAATTAAATAAATAGAAAAATTTTATTTTTTGCATACTTTAAGTAGTAAAGAAAGACGGTTGGTATCAGAGCAAGGTCCTGATAAAAGGTTGTGCCTACTGCTGTTTGCGAGGAGCTCAAGAAGTCACGCCTCAAGTCTGTAAGTTTTTTCGGTTTTAAATTTAATAAGTATTAAGTGAGAGTTTTTTAATTGCGTGTCTAAGGTTTGAATCACATTTAGCATGTTATATGAATATTATTGTTATGCATGTTGGTTACTTGTTGGGTTGGATTGTAGAACAGTATGCCTCCAAGACGTGTAGTTGATCGTGGGGCTAGTGAGGAGGAGAGGGCTTCCTCTCCACATCCGCCACCAGATCTTCAGGCACAGATGCTTGCTGGCTTGACCTAGTTCTTTGTACAGTTCGCTAGGAACAATGCATAAGGGAAAGGAGGAAGAAGTTTATGAGCGTTTTCACAAGATGGGCCCCAAGGATTTTGCAGGGACGACAAATCCTATGGTGGCAGAGGGATGGATTAAGTCCATAGTTGCGATCTTTACCTTTATGGAATTGCAAGATGTTGATATAGTCAGATGTTCCATCTACTTGCTGAAAGAGGATGCGAGACTGTGGTGGTAAGGAGTGTCAGTGACGGTGAACCTTGCGACACTTACTTGGGAGGGCTTCAAGGAAGTGTTCTACTCGAAGTATTTCATAGATGATGTCCACTCTCGACTGACTAGGGAGTTTATGACGGTAAGGCAGAAAGACCGCACTGTGGCGGATTTTGTGAGAAATTTGAGCAAGGTTGTCACTTTGTTCCCATGATTACTAATAATCTAGGAGAGAAGTTGAGACATTTTCTAGATGGTTTGCGGTCGATCGTGCGCCGTGATGTACGTGTGGCTGGTCCTACGACTTTCTCTGTTGTTGTGACTAGAGCCTTAGCGGCGGAGCAGGATCAGAGGGACATTAAGAATGATAGGTAGGGCAAGAGGCCTTATCAGGCGCCTCGACATCACCCTCAACAGTAGAATAAGAAGTCATTTCAGGGACCATTCAAAGTCAAGGGACAGCAACCCCAGAGAAAAGGCTACTCAGAAGCCTAATGACTATCATGAGTGCCCGAAGTGCCATCGCCAGCATGAAGGAGTTTGCTTATCGAGGACAGATGCATGAAGAGGAGGCATATCCAGACACTACTATCCTTACAAGTATTATATTTAATTCAGCACATTATAGTTTATTGAAATTTGGGATGCATGGTTCGAAATTTTTGGGATATTAGCAAGCTGATTTTCGAATTTAAAAAAAAAAATTATGGAGAGTGGATTCAATCTGTACACGTAAGTAAGTCTAGTCCTTTTGAGAATTGTTGAGTTTAGTGTTATGTTAATGTTATCTCAGGAATTATCTTTATAGCGAGAGTAGCCATGAATGCTCTGTTAGATTTCGGGGCTACTCATTCTTTTATATCAGACAGTTTTGTGAATTATTTGGGCGTCAAGCCCACCAGACTAGAAATAAGTTATTTAGTGATAGTCCCATCTGGGGAAGAATTGTCAGCCTTGAGTGTGGTCAGAGACGTGTATCTCAAGCTACAGGGCCACTCAGTCCATGACGATCTTATTATATTGCCAATGCCATAATTTGTCATTATTTTGGGAATGGATTGGTTGTCGAAGAATGGGTATTAATTGACTTTCAGCGAAGGTCGGTATTGGTTAGACCATTGGGTATGAAGAAATTTGTATTTTAGCCAAATGGATGTAGACATCTGCCTCGAATGATATCATGCATTCGACCAAGGAAGATTATTTGTAAGGGATGTCAGACATTCTTAGCTAGCATTATTTCAGCCCCTGTTACAACCAGTCAGTCAATATCAGATATCCCAGTTGTCAGAGACTTTCCTGACATGTTTCTTGACAACGTTGTGTGTTTTCCTCCCAAGCATGAGGTGGAGTTTTCTATTGACCTTATGCCAAGTACCATGCCAATCTCTAAGGCAACATATAAGTTAGAAACTGCAGAAATGAAAGAGCTCAAACAGCAGCTACATGAGCTACTAGATATAAGATTCATACGCCCTAGTTGCTCACCTTGGGGCGCATCGGTGCCTTTTGAAGAAGAATGATGGAAGCATGAGACTTTGTCTTGATTACTGTGAATTGAATAGAGTTATGGTAAAGAACAAGTACCCATTATCGAGGATCAAGAACTTATTCGATCGGTTATAGGGAGCAGTTTTGTTCTCCAAAATAGATCTCCACCCTGGGTATCATCAGATGAAGGTGAAAGATGCAGATGTGCATAAGACATATTTCAGAACTCGCTATGGGCATTACGAGTTTTTAGTAATGTCGTTCGGGTTGACAATTGCTCCAGCGATTTTCATGGATCTCATGAATTGTGTATTTCAGCCTTACTTGGATCAATTTGTCATTGTATTCATAGATGACATCCTCATCTATTCAAAGAACCATGAGGAGCATAGTCAACATTTACATACAGCGTTGCAGGTAATGCAGAGCCGAAAGCTGTATGCAAAATTAAGCAAGTGTAAGTTTTGGTTAGAAGTAGCATTCTTGGGTCACATTATCTCTAGCAGTGGTATTGAGGTTGATCCGTCCAAAGTAGAAGCTGTGAAGGAATGGAATGTACCCAAGAACGCATATGAGATTCGCAGTTTCCTCGGCTTGGCGGGTTATTAAAGAAAGTTCATTGAGGGATTCTCTTCTATTGCGGTGGCACTTACCTCGTTGACGAAGAAGAATGCTAAATTTGTTTGGAGTGTTGAATGCATGAAGAGTTTAGATATTATGAAGCAAGCTCTTATAACATCGCCAGTTTTAGCCATGCCACCAGGGCATGGTAACTTTGCGTTATATGTCGATGCTTCCAAGCTCGGTTAAGGCTCCGTTCTGATGCAGCATAACCGACTAATTTCATATGCCTCTAGACAGTTGAAGGTGTATGAAAAGAATTATACTACCCATGATCTTGGGTTAGCCGCCATTGTCATTGCTTTGAAATTATGGAGAGACTACTTGTACGATGAGAAATGCAAGATATTTACTGATCACAAGAGTCTCAAATACCTTTTCACGTAGAAAGAGTTAAACATGTGACAGAGACAGTGGTTAGAGTTGGTGAAGAACTACAATTGTGACATTAACTATCATTCGAGAAAGCTAACGTTGGTGTAGATGTCTTGACTAGAAAAGTAGCAGTCGCAGCACAACTGTCAGTGCAGAGACCTCTACAGTTAGATATTTAGAGGTTTGATCTTGAGATTTATTCTAGGGGCAGAGCTCCTAGGTTATCCACCCTGACAGTATAGTCTTCCTCAATAGACTGTATCCATAGTGGATAGGCGTCTGATGAGCAGATGCATAAATGGAGACTGAGAGATGAATCTAAAGGCAGTAAGCTTTATACAGTGGTCGATGAAGTTGTAAGGTACAGAGAGAGAATGTGGGTGCCTAGTGATGATTCAATTAGAGGAGATATTTTGTCATAGGTGCATACATCACCATATTACATTTATCCAAGGAGTACTAAAATGTATAGGGACTTGCATATGCTTTATTGGTGGCCAGGAATGAAGCGAGACATTCGACATTCGAAATTTTGTATATGAATCTCTAACTTGTAATCAGGTGAAAACCGAGCATCAAAGGCAAGCAGAGATGCTATAACTTGCCATCAGGTGAAAGTAGAGCATCAACGATCATGTCTGACAGAGACACGAGATTCACATCGTCCTTTTGGAAGAGTTTGCATTCCACAATGGGTACAGAGTTGATATTCAGTACAGCTTTCCATCCTCATACAGGCGGCCCGTTTGCGAGGGTGATACAGATTTTATAGGATTTACTGCGTGAATGTGTGATTGATTTCCTTGAGAGTTGGGAATCAAAGCTACGTCTAGTGGAGTTTACCTATAACAACAGTTTTCAGCTGTCAATAGGTATGGCTCCTTATGATGCATTAAATGAAAGAAAGTGTAGATCGCATATTAATTAGGACGAGGTTGGCGAGAGATTCAAAACTTGACCCAGAGATTGTTCAGCAGACTGCAGACATAATAGTCAAAATCTTGGACAGGATGAAGACCGCGGAGAGTCGTCAAAAGAGTTACACTAACAAGAGAAGGAGGGACCTCGAATTTTCTGTGGGAGATCATGTATTTGTAAAGATAGTGTAGTGCCCAAAATCAGTACACGTAAACCCCATGCATAATTCAAATAATTTAATTTATTTAATAAATAAAGTAAGTGATGCATGTTACGTGTTAAATTATTTTAAATGTATATTTATTCATTTATTTATTTTATTATTCCATTTAAGATCCTTTATCGAGTTTTAGTTTTTAGACGAATATTCGATGCCGAACCGAGAAAGGAGACCGGAGACGTTTGAGGTGTAAAAATATAACGTACCATACTTTTAACTATTTAAAATTTGCGGAAAAATTAAAAATTTTCTTAAATATAAAATTAACTATCAAATTCGATCAACATATTTGCAATAAAATATCCCAATAAAATTTTTGCTAAGATAAATGCTTGTTCAAAACTTCATAACCAGAACATCAACTCAGAGTTATTTGAAACTTTCATAAAATCTTAAAATGACATGGGCGGTCCTCGGGTCTAGCCTTCTGCACAGTCGAAAGCCAGCTCCTTGGTCGCCACCCCTCGTCTCCTCAACATACTCATCACCTGCATCGATCAAGTCTATTGAGTCTAAAGACTCAACACGTATAAACTGGAAGTATCAAGTAATACGTAATAAGATCACATTAAACTTCAAAATAGACGTGCCATAATCATGAAAACTTCGTAAACATACTTGCATCATACAAACATGAGCATACTTATCATAATTTTGCTTAGAGGCATGTTTCAAAGCAAGTGACCCATACATAAAATGCTTCATCAGACTAAACAACATTACTGGGCTGACAGGGACGAATTCACTGCCACATACATGAGATCCCCGTACATGCTTTAACGGGTGGATTGGTCTCCGTTCATGCTTTAACGCTTTCCAATCCTGATATAAACCCGTTCATGCTTTAACGGGGTGGGTTGGTCCCTGGTCATGCTTTACCGCCTTTCAACCCCATACATAATTGGTCACAAGACATTTAGCATACCTCAAAAACTTGAAATATTTACTTTTGCACGTCAACATACTTACCTGGCGTTGAGGGATTCGTTGGATCTCGTTTGGGGCCACTGCTGTGCAAACTGTCATGAATTCATATACTTAACTTGCATAACTTAGACATAATATTCATACTTATACCCAAGCTCATTCGTTTCCTTAGGACGTTCTGAAATTCCCACGACTCGACCTTTTTAATCATTGCACTTAAACTAAGACATCAGCCCCCAAAGCATTCAACGTTAATTTTCCCAAAGAGTGAACACGGACCCCGTGCCCGGGTCCGTGCATAGGTCCGTGTAGGTACTGTAAAATGTGTCGTGAAGAAAAAGAAGGGCACGGACCCCGTGCCTAGGTCCGTCTAGGGGTCCGTGTAGGTACTATGAAATGACAGAAGGAACAACGACACGGACCCCGTGTAAAGGTTCGGGTGAAGGTCCGTGTACCTACTGTGAATATACTCCTCGAGTGAAACAAAGACACGGACCCTGTGTCAGGGTCCGTGTACGGGTCCGTGCAGCCTCAACAAAAACGAAAGCTGCGGGAAAACTTAACATGACATTTCTTTCTTCCAACCAACCCAAATGGCTATGAATCGACACCTCGAGACACATCCTAGGACGCTACGGCATTGTACCAAATCCAAGTAAAACGTTAAAATTGTTCCCAAGAGCGACAATCCACAACCAACGACACAATTCGGAATTCGACACTAACTTTCTTCCTACGATGCTTAATTCAACTTGGTGCCTAACGACGCGAAAAGTGACACCAATAATAATCCCAACATCTTTCTTGACTTACCTAAGCGTAGCAGCGATCGCCCGTCGATTCCCAACGAAGCCTGCAACAAATAACTTCAAGAACACAATTTACCTAAAAGTCGCAGTTTGATCAGCCGCACGAAAAACGTCATAACTCACTCAATTTTTATCCAAATAATTCGAATTTTATATCAAATCGAAGGTATCAAAAATTTCTATGGTTTTTATGTTTAAATTTTTCTCAAAATCGTTACCAAAAAATCGCAGTATTTTAAAGAATAGCAAGAACGTGATTTTTAGATCCAAACCTTCTTCAAAACACATCCAAATAATTTCTGCTCAAACTACTACATATCTTACACATGTTTTCATACAAAACACATCAAACTTAATACTATGACAAGATCGACGCAGGAAAAACAGAATATACATGCCTTTGAATCTTTAACGTTACCGGAATGATGACACCGAAGCGGAGATGGCGCGAGGATTGATCCGGAACGATTGTGGCTCGATTGTCTTTGAATAAAACCAACGAAATTATGCTGGAATAATTCAGGGGAGGGGGCGGCTGCTCTTTTCTCAAGAACCCTAAGTTTTCTCTCCAAAATATGAAAAGAAATGGATGTGTATTTGTGTTGTGTGAAAAATGGTTTTGTGTGTGTGTGTGATACGTGTAGGCGTGTGTGTATAAGTGTGTGTGCGTGTGTTATGATAGTAATTAGGGGGAACTAAATTGTTTAATCACTCAATTAAAAATGCTAATAACATTCTAATTAAGATGTTAAATTCCCATTACTAAGCAAACTCCCCTAATTAAAAATAAAAACACAAAAGTACTAAATCCTTAAGAGTTTAAAATCATACTCACCTAGTAATTAAATTAGGCTTTAAAGGTGCTAAAAGTTTAATAAATTATTTAAAATGCCTCATCCTTAGCTTAAAATAAAATACCGTATTAAAATTGCCAAAAATCGTCGCCGGTCTTTTCCTCGATTCCGCCTCGAATAATCGCCTGAAACATGAACTCGGAAAACATTTTAACATGCATCAGATAAACATAATTAATTTAAAATAATGCATTTAAATAAATCATGCATGGATAAATTCATTTGAATTAAAATAAATCAATTAAATAATCGCATGGGTTTTACGTGTACTGAATTTGGGCTCTACAGTTCCTCTCCCACTTATATAAATTTCGTCCTCGAAATTAAATCTTACCAAACAACTCCGGATAGCGAGTCCTCATGTTTGATTCAGTCTCCCAAGTGGCCTCCTCCACTGATTGGTTTAGCCACCGGACTTTGACTAGCTTAGTCACTTTGTTCCGGAGTCTCCGCTCCTGTCTGTCTAGGATTTGGACATGTCTTTCCTCATACGACAGGTCTGGAGCCAACTGTAACAGTTCATAGCTCAACACGTGCGAAGGATTAGCAAGGTACTTCCTCAGCATCGAGACGTGGAACACATTGTGAACTCCGGCTAGATTCGGCGGAAGGGCAACCCGATAGGCTAGTGTCCCAACTCTGTCCAGAATCTCGAAATGTTCAATAAACTTCGGACTCAGCTTGCCTCTTTTCCCAAATCTCATAACACCCTTCATGGGCGCTATCTTTACAAAAACGTGATCACCTACGGCAAACTCGAGGTCTCTCCTTCTCTTATATGCATAACTTTTCTGACGACTCTGGGCAGTCTTCATCCTGTCTCAGATCTTGACCACCACATCTACAGTCTGCTGAACTATCTCTTGACCAAGTTCTGCTCTCTTCCTGAATTCATCCCAATGAATCGACGATCTGCACTTCTTTACACACAATTCATCGTAGGGACACCTATAGATGCTTGGAAGCTATTGTTGTAGGTAAACTCCACTAGAGGTAGCTTAGATTCCCAATTTCCATGGAAGTCAATCATACAAGCTCTTAGGAAGTCCTCCAAAATTTGAATCACTTGCTCAGACTGGCCATCTGTCTGTGGGTGAAAAGCTGTACTGAAAAGCAACTTCGTCCCCATGGCTGCATGAAGGCTCTTCCAAAAGGACGATGTAAATCTCGGGTCTCTGTCAGACACAATAGACACCAGGATTTCGTGCAAATGAACTATCTCCCTGATATAAAGCTCCGCATACTGCGTCATGGAGAAAGTCGTCTTTATCGGCAAGAAGTGCGCTGACTTAGTGAGTCGATCCACTATAACTCAAATGGAATTTGATCCTCTGACTGACCTCGGAAAACCTACGACGAAATCCATTGTGATATTCTCACATTTCCACTCTGGGATAGGGAGCGGTTTAAGCATTCCTGCTGGCCTCTGATGCTCTGCCTTCACATGCTGACAAGTGAGGCATTTAGACACAAATCTGCGGATATCTCTCTTCATACTTGACCACCAATACAGGATTTGCAAATCCTTGTACATTTTGATACCTCTTGGGTGGATAGAATACGGAGATGTTTATGCCTCTGAAAAAATATCTTCTCTGATCGAGTCAACACTAGGCACCCACATTCTACCTCTGTATCTCACAATCCCATCTGACACTGTGTAGAGTACACTGCCCTTGGCCTCATCTTTCAGTCTCAATTTCAGTAGCTGTTCATCTGAAGACTGACATGTACGGATTCGGTCTATCAACGAAGACTGAACTGTCAGATTTTATAGCCTAGGAGCTCTGCCCTTGCTATAAACTTCCAACCCAAATCTCTGAATTTCTGACTGAAGTGGTCTCTGCACTGATAACTGAGCTACGACTGCAAATTTCCGGCTCAAGGCATCTGCCACTACATTAGCTTTCCCAGATGGTAGCTAATCTCACAATCGCAGTCTTTCACCAGTTCTAACCATCGTCTCTGTCTCATATTTAGTTCTTTCTGCGTGAAGAAATACTTGGGACTTTTGTGATAAGTGAATATCTGGCATTTCTCGCCATACAAGTAATGTCTCCAAATCTTCAACGCAAAGACGACGACTGCCAACTCAAGATCATGGGTCGGGTAGTTCTTATCATGCACCTTCAACTGTATGGAAGCATAAGCTATAACCCGACCAAGCTGCATCAACACTGCGCCTAAACCGAGCTTAGATGCATCGGTATATAACACAAAGTTGTCTTGCCCTGATGGCATGGCTAACACTGGCGCTGAAATGAGAGCTTGCTTCAATGTATCAAAGCTCTTCTGACATTCCTCACTCCACACGAATTTAGCATTCTCCTTAGTCAGTGAAGTGAGCGGCAATGCTATCGAAGAAAACCCCTGAATACACTTACGGTAGTAACCAGCTAAACCCAGAAAACTGCGGATCTCTGATGCATTCTTTGGCTCAACCCATTCCTTAACGGCTGCCACTTTCGCTGGATCTACCTCGATTCCACGGCTAGATAATATATGACCCAAAAATGCCACCTTCACCAACCAGAATTCACACTTACTAAACTTCGCAAATAATTTGCGACTCTGCAAGGTCTGTAAAACTGTCCTCAAATGCTGACTGTGCTCCTCATGGCTCTTCGAGTAAATAAGGATATCGTCAATGAACACTATGACGAATTGATCGAGGTAAGACTGAAATACTCGATTCATGAGATCCATGAATATTGCTAGAGCATTTGTCAATCCAAACGGCATCACTAAGAACTCGTGATGCTCATATCTGGTCTTGAAAGCTGTCTTGTGAACATCCGCATCCTTTACCTTCAGCTGGTGACACCCCGATCGAAGATCTATCTTAGAGAACACTTTAGATCCCTACAACTGATCAAACAAGTCTTCGATTCTCGGTAGTGGGTATTTATTCTTGATCGTTACCTTGTTCAACTCTCGGTAATCGATGCATAGTCTCATGCTCTCGTCTTTCTTATTCACAAATAGCACGGGTCCGCCCCATGGTGAGATACTAAGGCGGATGAATTCCTTGTCAAGGAGCTCCTGTATTTGCTGTTTGAGCTCTAACATCTCAGCTGGAGCTAATCGATACGGTGCCTTGGAGATTGGCACGGTGCCTGGCATGATATCAATTGCAAACTCCACCTCTCTCTCTGGTGGAAGGCCTGTGACGTCATCAGGAAAGGCGTTTGAGAATTCTCTGACTACTGGCACATCGGATAAAGATGGAGTGGGTACGTCAGGTGTCGAAATGATGCTGGCGAAGAAAGCCTGACACCCCTTGTGAATGAGTCTCCGCGCCTGCATGCAAGAAATCATGCGAGGGAAACTCCTCCATCTGTCTGGCTCAAATAGAAACTGCTCCATGCCCAACGGTCTGACCAACACTGATCTCTTTTGAAAATCAATCAGGAATCTGTTCTTCATCAGCCAGTCCATACCCAAAATGATATCGAACTCTGGCATCGGCAATAGAACCATATTGGCATAAACTAGGTGGCCATGCAGTTCCAGATCAATATCTCTGACCACGCTAGTAGCTAACAGTTCTTCCCTTGATGGGACTACCACTGAATAGTTCACGTCGAGCCCAATGGACTTGAGGTCCAAATGATTAGCGAATGTCTCCGAAATAAAGGAGTGAGTGGCTCCCAAATCTATCAGGGCCTTCGTGGCTAATCTTTTTATAAAAATGTTTCCTGAGAGACGATAGCACAACACACCCGACTTATATCCCAAGACTCTAACATAAACTTTATGCACAAAAGACACCAAATTCTCAACTAAAACACTAAAAATCCCAAAATCAGAACAAACATGCAAGGCAAAAATAATCCATACTGTACTGAATTAAATAAGTTACCGGTCAATAGTGTCGTGTCTGGGTTCGCCTACTGTGCATGCATGGCGAATACTCTGCCCTGTGTCGGCTGCCTCCACTGTGGGCACTCCTTGAGCATGTGGTCACTGGCTCCATATTTAAAGCACTTGCGTGACCCATAAAGACACTGGCCTGGATGCTGGCGGTTGCATTTAGGACACATTGGGAAATTACTAGGCCTCGGAGGCTCCTGCTGCTGCGGCATAGGACCCTTGCTCTTCGGCGGTCCCTGGTATGGCTTCTTCCCTGGCTGCCCTTGAAAAGGTTTCTTAAATTATGGCCGCTGCTGATATTGCTGGCGGTGCCGGATAGGGCCTCTTGCCCTGCCTGTCATTCTCAATATCCTTCAAGTCCTGCTCGGCCGCTAGAGATCCCGTCACGGCGACCACATAAGTCGTAGGACCCGCCACTTTCACGTCACGACGCCAGATCGGCCGTAATCCATCGAGAAAGTGTCTCAATTTTTCCCGGGGCATCATTGGCGATCAGGGGCACAAAGTAACACCCCCTCTCAAATTTCCTCACGAATTCTACTATGCTGCTATCCCCCTGACGCAGCTTCATAAATTCTCTAGTCAATCTGGCTTGTACGGCTGCCATTCCTTAACGGCTGCCACTTTCGCTGGATCTACCTCGATTCCACGGCTAGATAATATATGACCTAAAAATGCCACCTTCACCAACCAGAATTCACACTTACTAAACTTCGCAAATAATTTGCGACTCTGCAAGGTCTGTAAAACTGTCCTCAAATGCTGACTGTGCTCCTCATGGCTCTTCGAGTAAATAAGGATATCGTCAATGAACACTATGACGAATTGATCGAGGTAAGACTGAAATACTCGATTCATGAGATCCATGAATATTGCTAGAGCATTTGTCAATCCAAACGGCATCACTAAGAACTCGTGATGCTCATATCTGGTCTTGAAAGCTGTCTTGTGAACATCCGCATCCTTTACCTTCAGCTGGTGACACCCCGATCGAAGATCTATCTTAGAGAACACTTTAGATCCCTACAACTGATCAAACAAGTCTTCGATTCTCGGTAGTGGGTATTTATTCTTGATCGTTACCTTGTTCAACTCTCGGTAATCGATGCATAGTCTCATGCTCTCGTCTTTCTTATTCACAAATAGCACGGGTCCGCCCCATGGTGAGATACTAAGGCGGATGAATTCCTTGTCAAGGAGCTCCTGTATTTGCTGTTTGAGCTCTAACATCTCAGCTGGAGCTAATCGATACGGTGCCTTGGAGATTGGCACGGTGCCTGGCATGATATCAATTGCAAACTCCACCTCTCTCTCTGGTGGAAGGCCTGTGACGTCATCAGGAAAGGCGTTTGAGAATTCTCTGACTACTGGCACATCGGATAAAGATGGAGTGGGTACGTCAGGTGTTGAAATGATGCTGGCGAAGAAAGCCTGACACCCCTTGTGAATGAGTCTCCGCGCCTGCATGCAAGAAATCATGCGAGGGAAACTCCTCCATCTGTCTGGCTCAAATAGAAACTGCTCCATGCCCAACGGTCTGACCAACACTGATCTCTTTTGAAAATCAATCAGGAATCTGTTCTTCATCAGCCAGTCCATACCCAAAATGATATCGAACTCTGGCATCGGCAATAGAACCATATTGGCATAAACTAGGTGGCCATGCAGTTCCAGATCAATATCTCTGACCACGCTAGTAGCTAACAGTTCTTCCCTTGATGGGACTACCACTGAATAGTTCACGTCGAGCCCAATGGACTTGAGGTCCAAATGATTAGCGAATGTCTCCGAAATAAAGGAGTGAGTGGCTCCCGAATCTATCAGGGCCTTCGTGGCTAATCTTTTTATAAAAATGTTTCCTGAGAGACGATAGCACAACACACCCGACTTATATCCCAAGACTCTAACATAAACTTTATGCACAAAAGACACCAAATTCTCAACTAAAACACTAAAAATCCCAAAATCAGAACAAACATGCAAGGCAAAAATAATCCATACTGTACTGAATTAAATAAGTTACCGGTCAATAGTGTCGTGTCTGGGTTCGCCTACTGTGCATGCATGGCGAATACTCTGCCCTGTGTCGGCTGCCTCCACTGTGGGCACTCCTTGAGCATGTGGTCACTGGCTCCATATTTAAAGCACTTGCGTGACCCATAAAGACACTGGCCTGGATGCTGGCGGTTGCATTTAGGACACATTGGGAAATTACTAGGCCTCGGAGGCTCCTGCTGCTGCGGCATAGGACCCTTGCTCTTCGGCGGTCCCTGGTATGGCTTCTTCCCTGGCTGCCCTTGAAAAGGTTTCTTAAATTATGGCCGCTGCTGATATTGCTGGCGGTGCCGGATAGGGCCTCTTGCCCTGCCTGTCATTCTCAATATCCTTCAAGTCCTGCTCGGCCGCTAGAGATCCCGTCACGGCGACCACATAAGTCGTAGGACCCGCCACTTTCACGTCACGACGCCAGATCGGCCGTAATCCATCGAGAAAGTGTCTCAATTTTTCCCGGGGCATCATTGGCGATCAGGGGCACAAAGTAACACCCCCTCTCAAATTTCCTCACGAATTCTACTATGCTGCTATCCCCCTGACGCAGCTTCATAAATTCTCTAGTCAATCTGGCTTGTACCTCCTCATCGAAGTACTTGGAGTAAAAGACTTCCTTGAACCCATCCCATGATAGGGTCTGCAGATTAACCATCACAGACGCACTCTCCCACCATATTCTAGCGTCCCCCTTTAGCAGAAATACGGCACACCTAACTCTATCGGCGTCCTGAAGTTCCATGAAGTCGAAGATCACCTCGATGGACTTAATCCATCCATCAGCTATCATCGAGTCCGTAGTCCCTGAGAAATCCTTTGGATTCATCTGGCTGAACCGTTCATACATAGCTTCCGGTCTGGGCCTCGCCGTTGCGTCTGCTACCGTCTGATTTCCTATAAACTGGGCAAAGAATTGTGTCATTCCCGCAAGTATCCGAGCGTGCATATTTGGTGGTGGAGGTGGAGGATTGGCTCTCTCCTCATCACGGGCCTCTCTGCCCTCCTCCCTGGCTCCACGGTTCAACACGCGTCTGAGAGGCGTACTGTTCCAACAAATTACCCAACACCTAAACCCAACATGCATGAACATATACATATATATCAAGGATGCACATAATATGACCTTAAAACATGCACATGCTAAAATCGTGACTGAATGCTTAATACGTGAAATAATTTAAAACTTTACAACTTACAGACTTGAGGTGTGACCTCGTGAGCTTCTCGCAACAGGCAGTGGGCATAACCCTTTACAAGAACCTGGCTCTGATACCAACTGTAACGTACCGTACTGTTAACCATTTAAAATTTGCGGAAAAATTAAAAATTTTCTTAAATATAAAATAAACTATCAAATTCGATCAACATATTTGCAATAAAATATCCCCAATAAAATTTTTGCTAAGATAAATGCTTTTTCAAAACTTCATAACTAGAACATCAACACAGAGTTATTTGAAACTTTCATAAAATCTTAAAATAACATGGACGGTCCTCGGGTCTAGCCTTCTGCTAAGTCCAAGCCATCTCCTTGGTCCCCACCCCTCGCCTCCTCAACATAATCATCACCTGCATCGATCAAGTCTAGTGAGTCTAAAGACTCAACACGTATAAACTGGAAGTATCAAGTAATACGTAATAAGATCACATGCAACTTCAAAATAGAGCGTACATAATGAAAACAAGAAACTGAACATGATAACATAGGTGTACTTGAGCTTGAACATAATAGCATAACATAGACGTGCTATAATCATGAAAACTTCATAAACATACTTACATCATACATACACGAGCATACTTATCATAATTTTGCGTAGAGGCATGTTTCAAAGCAAGTGATCCATACATAAAATGCCTCATCAGACTAAACCACAGTACTGGGCTGACAGGGACGAATCCACTGCCACATACATGAGATCCACGTTCATGCTTTAACGCTTTCCAATCCTGATCTAAACCCGTTCATGCTTTAATGGGGTGGGTTGGTCCCTGGTCATGCTTTACCTCTTTCCAACCCCATACATAATTGGTCACAAGACATTTAGCATACCTCAAAAACTTGAAATATTTACTTTTGCACGTCAACATAATTACTTGGCGTTGAGGGATTCGTTGGATCTCGTTTTGGGCCACTGCTGCGCAAATTGTCATGAATTCATATACTTAACTTGCATTACTTAGAAATAATATTCATACTTATACACAAGCTAATTCGTTTCCTTAGGACGTTATGAAATTCTCATGACTCGACCTTGTTAATCATTGCACTTAAACTAAGACATCAATCCCCAAATCAATCAACGTTAATTTTCCCAAAGAGTGAAGTACACGGACCCCATGCCCGGGTCCGTGCATAGGTCCGTGTAGGTACTGTAAAATGTGTCATGAAGAAAAGGAAGGGCACGGACCCCGTGCCTAGGTCCGTCTAGGGGTCCGTGTAGGTACTGTGAAATGACAATTCGGAAGGAACAACGACTCGGACCCCGTGTAGAGGTCCGGGTGAAGGTCCGTGTACCTACTGTGAATCTACTCCTCGAGTAAAACAAAGGCACGGACCTCGTGTCAGGGTCATGCAACCTAAGCAAAAACGAAAGCTGCGGGAAAACTTAACATGACATTTATTTCTTCCAACCAACCCAAATGGCTTTGAATCAACACCTCGAGACACATCCTAGGATGCTACGGCATTGTACCAAACCCAAGTAAAACGTTAAAATTGTTCCCATGAGCGACAATCCAAAACCAACGACACAATTCGGAATTCGACACCAATTTTCTTCCTACGACGCTTAATTCAACTTGGTGCCTAACTGATAAGTGCATGAATTGCACTTAATTTATATGTTAATCAATTTGATCTATGCTGGTTTCGAGCAGATTTATGCTTGGTTTTTGTTGTTTTTGTGTTGTGCAGGGGATATACAACTATGGGAGGTTTTAGAGCAATCAGGGATATTTTCGAGTGTGAAACAGTGATGAAAGACGCGCCGCAGCGCCACAACAAGCGCTGCAGCGCCACAATGTGCGAAAGAGAAGCGCCGCAGCGCTACAAGATCAGAGCCGCAGCGCCATAATGCCTAGAGATGAGCGCCTAGGCTCTGCCCAAGAGGCGCCGCGGCGCTTCATTGCCGAAGAACGAGCGCCTAGGCGCTAAGGAACAGGCGCCGCGGCGCTAATGCTTATGAATGACGGGCGCCTAGGCGCTGATGCTCAGTGCCACGACGCTAATGGCGGCGAGACAAGACTAAATGGCCTTCGACTTACGGCCCATTCAGGAGAATAAGAAGAAAACGGAGGGTTCAGAAGAGGAGACGCCGTTTTGGATGAAAATACAGGGAGAAGAGTCAGAGCAAAGGCGAGACGAAGGCAAGACACGCGAAGATCGATTACAAAGACGAAGAGCGACGAATCTGGGGACAGAGACGACACTTCGGATTTGATATCTGTCTTTCGTGTTTATCATTTCTCATATTTCAATGTCTAAAACTTTGAACATGCGTTGTTTTTATTTCAATTTCGTCATGAACTAATTTTCTAGTCTAGAGAATGACGTAGCTTTGTGGAACCGATAATTTGACTCGGTTATTTATATGATTGAATTCCTTTCTGTTTAATTGTGTTTCTTTGTATTGAGTTGACTGCAATTTACTGGCCATAAATTGTATGTTGTCTGATTAGTTCTACAACTCGGGAGAGGGACTAGGATTATAGATCATTAGAGACACATCGTTAAAAGTTTATAGCGTTCGGAAGACGTATAACTTTAGCGAGGCTTAGGTAAGAACATTGTCCGCATTTATCAATTAAACTTAGATTTTTATTAGGAATAATTGAATTGAAGTTTGATAGTTACAATTTATTCGTCACTTGGGAAAGGGGAATAAAATAGTTAAGTGTTCTTGGCCATTAAATAATTGGAATTTAGGAATATAAATTTAACTTGGAATAATTGTCGTGGAAACTTAGTGAAGTCATTTCTCTAGATACTTTCTCTCCTTGATATTTTCCTCAATCCTGTATTAGATTAATTATTTGTTTTCAATCTATTCGTTTAAGTAAATCAACCATTCTATCGAATTGTCTAGATAAAGTTTGGACTATTTTAATTACAAGCAATGATATACATTTATATACACATTCCTCGTGGGATCGATATCTGTAATCTAACCAGTACTAAAATTTGACACCGTACACTTGCGGTAGTGAAAACACGCAACAAGTTTTTGGCGCCGTTGCCGGGGAGTGTCAAAATTTGAATTTATGTCAGTATTGTTACCAATTAGTCTAGATTTTAATTTAGAGCTTTTTATTTTATTTTCATTTTTTATCTATTCACCTTCTCTGGTTGACAGTGCATGCTAAGATTGCACAGCCCTGATTTGCTTATTTTTGATTCGGAGATCGAAAGAATTGCGAGAAGACTAAGAAAAGCAAGAAGGGAAGAAATCCAAGCAATGGTTGAAAACAGAGAAGACGCGAGATATAACCCGCCAGACGTTATACCTATCAGAGATCACTTCAGACCAGTGATCAACACACATTATTCTGGCATTGCTCGGGGGACCATAAATGCCAACAATTTCGAGTTGAAGCCTGCACTGATAAATATGGTTCAACAGAACCAATTTGCAGGAACTGCCACTACCGATCCTCACGTTCATTTAAGGGCTTTCCTGGAGATCACAGACACGGTAAAAATTAATAATGTTCCTGATGATATTATTAGACTGCGTTTGTTCCCATTTTCTCTCAGGGATCAAGCTAGAGGATGGCTCCAATCGCTACCCTTGGAAAGTATCACGACGTGGCAAGATTGGCAACGAAATTTCTGTCTAAATATTTTTCACCTGCGAAGTCTGCACAATTAAAGATTGAGATAAGCACTTTTAGACAGACAGACTTCGAGCAGTTGTATGAAGCTTGGGAAAGGTATAAAGAGTTGTTGCGGAGGTGCCCGAATCATGGTTTCGAAGACTGGGTGCAGATTGAGTTGTTTTATAATGGATTGAATGGTCAGACACGGACAACAGTGGATGCAGCGGCAGGTGGCACGATCTTTGCCAAGTCCCCTGCTCAAGCCTATGACTTGCTTGAGCAGATGACTATTAATAGCTACCAATGGCCGTCTGAGAGGTCAGGAATAAGAGGACTGCTGGAGTTTATGCCATGGATCCTATCACATCACTCACTGGACAGGTATCTGCATTGACCACTCAAATAGCAGCGATGAATAAGGTGAGCACATCAAACACTGAGAGCCCATCGGTTGTTGTTGAAGAATCACAATTTCCTGAAGAAGTTCAATACATCAACAACAAGAATTTTGGAGGCTATGGAGGATATCGAGGTAACCCTCCCCCTAATACTTATCATCCAGGATTAAGAAATCATGAAAATTTTTCTTATGCAAACAATAAGAATGTATTGAATCCTCCACCGGGGTTCAACACATCAAATGGGGAAGGGAAGCCATCATTTGAGGATTTGGTTGGAACTTTTGTTGCTGAATCTGGCAAGAGAATGGCTAGGACCGAGTCTAGGCTCGACAACCTAGAAACCCACATGGCAAGTATTGGTGCTACTTTGAAAATCCTGGAGTCGTAAGTTGGGCAAATAACGAAGCAACTCGCGTCTCAACAATCAGGCGTAGTACAGAAGACTGTAGACTCAAATCTGAGAGAGGTGAACGCCATTTTTATACATCATGAGGAGATTGGGATGATAGAAGGAGAAAAGAAAAAAGTTGATTGCACACCCAGCCGGGAAGATAAGTCGACTCCAAGCAAAGGAAACCGAGGTAAGAAAGGTACGAGTTCTGATTTTGATCAATGCATCGACATTTCTTTACTTCCCTATCCCCAAAGATTTTTACAATTAAAGGCTGAATTTCAAAAGAAAAAAAGGTCTTGAAGATCTCAAGAACCTACACACTAATATTGAATCTGCAGATCAGGAGGAAGTGGAATTTCCAGGAGGAACACGAAGAAACCTTCCCCAGAAGCTGCAAGATCCCGGAGAATTTATCGTACCATGTGAAATAGGGAGTCAATCAGTGGAAAAAGCTATCTGTGACTCAGGAGCGAGCATAAATATAATTCCAAGCTCTCTCTACGAGAAACTTGGACTGAGCAGGATGAAGCCCATAGGACTAAGCTTACAGATGGCAGATAGATCGATCAGGACACCGTTGGGGATTGTGGAATATGTTGAGCTTCAGATCGTTAAATTGAGGATTCTAGCAGATTTTGTGGTACTTGACATGGGAAACAGTCAGAATGTTTGTACCATTTTAGGACGACCATTTTTGGCTACTGCTGGAGCTGTCATAGACTTGAAACAAGGAAAATTGACCATGGAGGTTGATGGTCAAAGGATGGAAATCAAAGCATTAAAGAGATCACACGAACCACCTTGAGCAGTCTAGTAACAGTCGGGCTGACGACGTTAAACCAAGCGCTTGTTGGGAGGCAACCCAACCAGTATCTCTTTATTGCTTTCATTTTATTTTATTTTCAGTAGTATTATTGTTTTTACGTTTTCTTTGTTGTTGATTCTGCATGTGACGATTAGACAGTGATATGTGTTCTCTTTTGCAGGTAAAAAAGTTTAGCTGGGCAATGAAAGGAGCTTAATTGGACAAAAATCCGAAAAAGTCAGTGCCGCAGCGCCACAAGAACAGAGCCGCAGCGGTAAGGCATGCGAAGAGGAAGCGCCTAGGCGCTATGGATAAAGCGCCGCGGCGCCATACGTTCGAATATATTAGCGCCTAGGTGCTATACATTCAGCGCCACGGCGCTGAAGATGCCGAGAGTTGAGCGCCGCAGCGCCACTTACTCAGCGCCGCGGCGCTAGTTCGTCTTATATGAAAAAAAAGAGGACCGAAACTCATTTTTCAGAAACCTAAGAAGCAAGCGCCGCAGCCCTCACTCCCCTCTTCCACCGAAAAATCGCCCAACACCACAAACTAGCCTTCTAAACACTGCAAGACACCATACGATTCACTCCCAAGGTATTCCATCTTCAATTTCTCCCTCCTAGCATCTGTTTGGCTCAACAATCTCCAAGGCAATTCTTCAACGAGCCGAAACCCAGGCGGATTGAAGCATATTTTGAAGCAACACATCATCAGGTAACAGCCTTTGGGATAGGAATTCTTGATTTTAATGCTTGAAATTTGAAAGGATTGAGTTTTGAGTTACGTACACAACGTGTTCGATGAATTGTCTCAGTGAGGTTGTTATGGATATTGTTGGATTGGGAATATTGCATGTTTGAAGGAATTGTTGATTGATTGATCTTGTTGATATTGTGTGTGCTGCATTATTTTCCTATTTGTGTGTGAGACATTGCAAGTGGTTGTGAGCGAGGTTGATATTGAATTGAAATATGCCGCCTAAGAAAAAGAGCAAGCGTTGTGCGTCTGGAGAGGGCGAGTCGTCTACTGTCAGTTTTGATAGACGACGATTCTGGGATGCAAAGGCCGCCGAGAATTATATGAAATTGTTAGAGAAAAGCATGCAGAGAGAGAGGGGTATGGAGCAGTGCCACCCAGATATTATTACGTTGGTTCGTGCTCGAGAAATAAATTGGGGTGAATTTGGTAAGCCCCCGGCTGATGCTGTGATGTCCCTTGTGAGGGAATTTTATGCAAATCTGAAGGTTAAGCATGAGGAGTTTCATGTGAGAATTCGAGGGCGGATGGTTGCCTTCGACAGCACGACGATCAATTCACTGTATGGGATGCCAGATTCTGAGACAGACGAGTACACATTGTTTATGAGAGACCCGTATCCCTATGACACTGTCATCAACACACTTTGTGCACCAGGTACAGTTTGGAAACTCAACAATCAACGAGCCTCGGTCACATTCCCAGCGACGTCACTGAAAAGGGAGGCCTACAACTGGTATCATTTCTTGGCCTCGCGGATGATGCCATCTGGGCACGTGTCGGATGTGACGAAGAAGAAGGCGGAATTGGTCTTTTGCATCCTCACCGGTAGGACTGTGGACGCAGGCCGAGTTATTATGACATCTATTCTACAGGCTGCTAGGGGTACATCCACTATTAGCATGCCCCACTCATCGACTATCACCGACCTCTGCCGTGTAGCGGGTGTTACTTGGGATGACAGTGAGACGTTACTACATACAAAAGGCGATATATCACTGTCTGGAGCCCTCCCGAGGGATAGGAGAAGACAAAGAGTTATTCATGATTCAGGAGAGGCCTCAGGAAGTGGTGCACCGACACAGCCCGCCCCACAGCCGTCACATGCACAGACCAGCGACCCCCGTATGGATTAAGTCGACCGAAAGCTGGAGAGATTGTTGAGGATGACGCGCGAGCACCAGGCGTACGTTTATGATTATCATCGCGTGTTTTCGCAGCATTACCCTCCTACCAATCCATCTGGTGAGCCATACCCACCACAGCCTACATTCGGACATGAACCTGGGGAGGAGGAGCCTGAGCCATCAGGCGAGGACAGCGAGTCCTGACGCTCACTGTGTGAGGTACGTGGCCCCCTGTTTTTCGTGCTTTATTACTGTACATTGGGGACAATGCACGTATTTAAGTTTGGGGGGGGGGGTCGTCTGTCATCACTTGTCATTGTCATTACTTGTCATTCTCTGCCCGGTCACTCTATTTTACTCTGACTTGTCATTTACTGCACTTGTCATTTGCTGCCGTTTACTCTGCACCTTTACTCTGCTTTTTACTCTGCTTTTTACTCTGCTTTACTCTGTGTTACTTGTGGGTTTCAGTTCTCAGTTCGTATTTTTAGGTGTGTGATCAGCAATTCCCTGCACTTCAACTAAAAAAAAAAAACTCGTTTATTTATTGCATGTTAGATTGTTAGGACTAGTCATGGATAAGCTATCATGAGGCCGATGATGAAAATAAAACAATGAGTCTAAAGCATGAATGTATTCGTGATTACTTGGGAGTCACATTTTATTTCACTGTCATGTTTGTTGATATTATTGGTGCTCAGAGACTATTTGCGTGCCTGTGATGCTAATTAAACGAGAGAAGTCTGATTTTTAGTAACCCTTGCATGACATTATCCGACACTTTTGCGAACACAGAAATGATCTCGGCATTCTTGCGCAATATCTTTGGGCCTATCTTCTTCGCTCATTATCAATTGTTAGCCCATCGAGCTTCGAATAGATTGAGATGCTTAACTTTTCTTTGTGCACCTATATCATATATCATTTTGATTGAAAATTGCATGTGATTGGTTTGTATTAGTTGACTAATGGATTGACGGAAATCTAGAACTTGTTTGAACATTTTTCGAGGCGAAATACGGATAATATGTGACATAGGAATGATTTAGGCAATCTTTGGAACCGTTCAAGCCTTCGAGCCTACCAAATGAACATGAAATATCCCTAGTGTCCCATTTTGAGCCTACTAAAAATCAAGTGCTGTGTGTCAATGACACACAATTAGCCCCCACTTGTATCTATTCTACATCCCACAACAATTACCTAATGAAGCTTATACACTTATTGTCCTACCTAAATTTTGAGAGAAATAAGTTCATTGGTGTTGGAATGATTCAAACACTCCTTGAAAAGAAAAAGAGAAAAAATTAATATACAAAAAGGAGTTCAAAAAGAAGAAAAACAATGAAAAGAATGAATCAAAAGTGGTGAAAAAGAAAGCATTTGGGAAATGAAGGATATGAATGAAAAGAAAACAATAAGTGGGCGGTGAGTGAAAAGAAAATTAAAATGAGTGAAATTGATGAAGTTCAAATATTTCTCTCAAATTTTGATCTCCATGCCTTTATTGTAGCCATGAGCCGTAGCCTAACGTTACAAGCCTACAAGACCTATTAACCTTGTCACATTTATCCAATATACTAGTGGAGAAAAGTTGTTCAAGTCAAGCTTATGGATACCTGATAAACATGGTTAACGAGTATAGACTTTAATCATTTGCATGCAAGCATCTCGTTGTGTGGCTTTATCTTGACTATACTTGTGTTGAATATCCTTTGAGCCAAATGATCACCAATAAAGTCCTTTGTGATCTGCGTATGTAATTGTGTATTTTAATGAAGTGTGAGTTGCACCGAGCTGAAGACTTCTTAAGTTTATAAGGTGATTAGGCATTGAAAATCTATTTGCGCACTCGATGAGGTAAATAAACATTGACATATCACACACGCACGTGACTCTCGAGGAATTACGAATCACATGAAAATAAATAAATCTGATGCCACTGTCATGTGTTGCATATCCATGATTATATTTGTTAGCTTTAATTTCTTGCTTGAGTCTGCATTCCTATTTTTACTTTTATTTTGCTCGGGACTAGCAAAAGTTCAAGTTTGGGGGGTTTGATAAGTGCATGAATTGCACTTAATTTATATGTTAATCCATTTGATCTATGCTGGTTTCGAGCAGATTTATGCTTGGTTTTTGTTGTTTTTGTGTTGTGCAGGGGATATACAACTATGGGAGGTTTTAGAGCAATCAGGGATATTTTCGAGTGTGAAACAGTGATGAAAGATGCGCCGCAGTGCCACAACAAGCGCCGCAGTGTGCGAAAGAGAAGCGCCGCAGCGCTACAAGATCAGAGCCGCAGCGCCATAATGCCGAGAGATGAGCGCCTAGGCTCTGCCCAAGAGGCGCCGCGGCGCTTCATTGCCGAAGAACGACTGCCGAGGCACCGCGGCGCTAATGCTTATGAATGACGGGCGCCTAGGCGCGGATGCTCAGCGCCGCGGCGCTAATGGCGGCGAGACAAGACTAAATGGGCTTCGACTTACGGCCCGTTCAGGAGAATAAGAAAAAAACGGAGGGTTCAGAAGAGGAGACGCCGTTTTGGACGAAAATACAGGGAGAAGAGTCAGAGCAAAGGCGAGACGAAGGCAAGACACGCAAAGATCGATTACAAAGACGAAGAGCGACGAATCTAGGGACAGAGACGACACTTCGGATTTGATAACTGTCTTTCGTGTTTATCATTTCTCATATTTCAATGTCTAAAACTTTGAACATGCGTTGTTTTTATTTCAATTTCGTCATGAACTAATTTTCTAGTCTAGAGAATGACGTAGCTTTGTGGAAACGATAATTTGACTCGGTTATTTATATGATTGAATTCCTTTTTGTTTAATTGTGTTTCTTTGTATTGAGTTGACTGCAATTTACTGGCCATAAATTGTATGTTATCTGATTAGTTCTACAACTCGGGAGAGGGACTAGGATTATAGATCATTAGAGACACATCGTTAGAAGTTTATAGCGTTCGGAAGACGTATAACTTTAGCGAGGCTTAGGTAAGAACATTGTCCGCATTTATCAATTAAACTTAGATTTTTATTAGGAATAATTGAATCGAAGTTTGATAGATACAATTTATTCGTCACTTGGGAAAGGAGAATAAAATAATTAAGTGTTTTTGGCCATTAAATAATTGGAATTCAGGAATATAAATTGTCGTGGAAACTTAGTGAAGTCATTTCTCTAGATACTTTCTCTCCTTGATATTTTCCTCAATCCGGTATTAGATTAATTATTTGTTTTCAATCTCTTTGTTTAAGTAAATCAACCATTCTATCGAATTGTCTAGATAAAGTTTGGACTATTTTAATTACAAGCACTGATATACATTTATATACACACTCCTCGTGGGATCGATATCTGTACTCTAACCAGTACTAAAACTTGACACCGTACACTTGCGGTAGTGAAAACACGCAACACTAACGACGCGAAAAGTGACACCAATAATAATACCAACATCTTTCTTGAATTACCTAAACGCAGCAGTGATCGCCCGTCGATTCTCAACGAAGCCTGCAACAAATAACTTCAAGAACACAATTTACATAAAAGTCGCAGTTTTAGCAGTCCCATGAAAAACGTCATAACTCACTCAATTTTAATCCAAATAATTCGAATTATATATAAAATCGAAGGTATCGAAAAGTTCTACGGTTTTTGTGTTTAAAGTTTTCTCAAAATCGTTACCGAAAAATCGCAGTATTTTAAATAATAGCAAAAATGTGATTTTTAGATTGAAACCTTCTTCAAAACGCATCCAAATAATTTCTGCTCAAACTACTGCATATCTTACACATGTTTTCATACAAAACACATCAAACTTAATACTATGACAAGATCAACGCAGGAAAAGCAGAATATACGTGCCTTTGAATCTTTAACGTTACCGAAATGACGACACCGAGCGGAGATGGCGCGAGGATTGATCCTGAACGATTGTGGCTCGATTTTCTTTGAAGAAAACCAACGAAATTATGCTGGAATAATTAAGGGGAGGGGGCGGCTGCTCTTCTCTCAAGAACCCTAAGTTTGCTCTCCAAAATATGAAAATAAATGGATGTGTCTGTGTGTTGTGTGAAAAACGGTTTTGTGTGTGTGTGATACGTGTAGGCGTGTGTGTATAAGTGTGTGTGCGTGTGTTATGATAGTAAATAGGGGGAATTAAATTGTTTAATCACTCAATTAAAAATGCTAATAACATGCTAATTAAGATGTTAAATTCCCATTACTAGGCAAACTCTCCTAATTAAAAATAAAAACACACAAGTACTAAATCCTTAAGAGTTTAAAATCATACTCACCTAGTAATTAAATTAGGCTTTAGAGGTGCTAAAAATTTAATAAATTATTTAAAATGCCCCATGCTTAGCTAAAAATAAAATACCGTATTAAAATTGCCAAAAATCGTCGCCGGTCTTTTCCTCGATCCCGTCTCGAATAATCGTCTGAAACATGAACTCGAAAAACATTTTAACGTGCATCACATAAACATAATTAATTTAAAATAATGCATTTACATAAATCATACATGGCTAAATTCATTTGAATTAAAATAAATCAATTAAATAATCGCATGGGTTTTACGTGTACTGAATATGGGCTCTACAAAAAATTTAATGTTGTATTTTTTATTTAAACCGAAAAACTAGGCATTTCAATAGAATTATGAATTTTAGCATTTATGGCTAAATTTAATTTATCGAGTGAAATAAAAGTATGTTAAGAATTTCAATTAGAAAAATTCAAAAATAAGAGATTTAAATACGTCCACTTGAAATAAATATTTTAATTATTATTTTTATGACTTAATTAATTAAATTAGGTAGTATTTAATTATGGGTAGACTTTAAAATTTGTATCTCTTAATTTCAAAAGTTGGAGGGCTTAGTTAGTAATTTAAATTGAGAAGAGTCATTGTCCTATTTAAATACTAGGAGGAGTCCTACCCTATACCATATCAAACCCACGGAACACACACAAACACCAAAAACACACACTGAATTCTCAAATTCTCGGCCGAATTTTCAAGGTAAGTGCTAGGCTTGTTTTTTATTTTCTTATATCAGCAAGCTTAGGTCGTTTATCACATAACATTCCTTGTAAATTTAGCCACTTTTCAAGCCATTAAACGCAGCGAACCGTTTCCATTTGGCCTTCGTTCTTCCCCATGTTTGTTTGTTGATATATCGTGCGTTTTAATGCAAAGACATGCCCAAAATTTTTTTTTTATTTATTGATCATCTTATATACTGTATTTTGATATAAAATATACATGAAAACTAGTTGGTTTAATTATATGTATGCTGAAACATTATTAAAACTCGTTTCGATGCGAAATATGTATTAACTTCTACGTTTTCTTCGAGTTTTGATCGTCTTATTCGCTGGACCGATCCTATGGCTTGCTACTACATATGGTTATGTTTTTGGGTATGTTTAGATGTCTTTATGTGGGCCGGAATGTGCCGATAGGCAGCTGGTGTAACAAGGAATGAAACAAGCGCATCCACACACAATAGGGGAGAGCCGTGGGTTTCACGTCGGGTTGGTTGTAGGCTGAACCAAGGCTCATGGCTAGGGTCTATGCGGGGTTTTAGGGTCCTGGGGTAGGCCTGATATATGTGGGTTAGGGTTCGGTGGGCAGTATGGGATGGAGCCATGAATTATCCCTTGCGCATAGGAAGGAGAGGCGCGACCTAGATTCTTGCGGGTTGGTGTTGTTTAAGGGGCTGTGGCACATTATGGGCTGGAACAGGCTGGACCAGAGGTTTAAGTTATGTCTAAGGGTCGAGTCTAGAGCTTGGTTCGGGCTTGGTTCGAGTTAGAATCGTAGAAAGTCGTATGGAATGCACAAGTACTGCCATAGAGTCACTCTTTGGGCAGCTTGTGTGTATAAAGTTTGTTGTGCATGGTTCGGGGTTTGGTTATGGTTCGTGGCTGGTTTCGGGCCTTGGGACAGTAGGTTAGGATGTATTGTATGTATGGGTCGAGTCCCGAGTTGATTGGTACGTCCTAAGTGGTTCTATTTAATTTGGGAGTCGTGTGTATCCGAATTCACTTTAGGGGCTGTTTTGGGTATTTAATTTTTGTCGTGGTGGTAGGATGTCCGAGGACGATCTAACGAGGTTCATGATGTTCGTAAGTATGCATGATGGGATCGGTTAGGGGGATCACCGTTGAGCTACAATAGCTCGGTTCTTGAAATATTGAACACTGATGAATTAAATCGAGTTTGATGTTCAAACCAAGCGGAAAATACTCGAAATAATCTTTCGTAGAAACCGATTAAATATTTTGTAAACCATTTAAAATATATGCAAGTTGAATGAGTAAAAATATTTTAGTTGAAGCATTTTATCAAACACTTGGTATTTGAAGAACACATAAAATGCTTCAACAATGCTTCTTTAAAACTATGAAAATGATAAGTAAATGCAATAAACAAATAGATACAAATTTGTTTATGGATGTTCGGAGACTTCAAATGCTCCTACGTCACTCTTTCTTCCCCTTGGGAAGGATCCACTATAAGACTTTGATTTATATAACACCTTGTACAAACCCATTCAGCTAGGACTTACCCACTGCCTAAACTGAACTCCTAGCACTCAAGATTGTAGGCATCACCTCACAATCAGCATATTGTTTAATGTCTCATATGCAAAGACTACATACACAAGTTTTACGTCTTTGTGCAAGACTCACTCAACTAAACTTTGAAGTTCAACTCTCTTGTATATGTGTGAGTGATTGTGTGTGAGGAATTTATCTTTTATAGTTTACATCTCAAATGTATCCTCACACAAGGGCTTGTGCTCTCAACTAGCTGATTTCTTCATGCTAACTGCCCATGCTTTGAATCCACTTCAAAAGCTCTTGTTTGATCTTCAATATCTTGTATTTATAAGCCCCAACAATGATATATACGTTAGACACAAGAATATGACCGTTTGAAAAGTTTCTGTACTGTTTCAGAAATTGCAACGGTCAAATTCAGCTTGCTGGGCATTTTCCCGACTGGTCAACTCAACTGGTCGTTCAGTTCAACTGGTCAGCAGCTGGTTCAGTTCAGTTCAGTTGGTCAGCTGCTGATTCGGTTCAGTTGGTCTGGTTCAGTTGGTTTTGTTCAGTTCAACTGGTTCGGTTCAGTTCAGCTGGTCTGGTTCAACTGGTCTTCAGCTGGTCTGGTTCAGTTCAACTGATCTGGTTCAACTAGTCTTCAGCTGGTCTGGTTCGGTTCAGTTCAGTTTTCAGTTGGTGTGCTGAAATCAGCCTAGCTGATTTCAGTTTGTGCAGAACCAGTAACTTCATCGTCATTTATCAGCATCTTAAGCTTCGATTCAGACTTTTACTTCTGAAGATGATTTGTAGATCATCGTCTTATCTTTCCAACGCATACTGAATCGCTTTATTTCGATAACCGAGCTGAGAGATATGACCAAAATACCGCAACTGCTCATACCCAACTGATTGTTGTTTTCGTGCAATCCGTTCGGTACTTCAGCGATCAGTTAAACCATGATAACATCCGAATTTGATAAACCGACGTGAAATATGACTTGTTCCAAATTGAGTTTTCTGATCAGTCCAACTAGCGGATTGTCATTTGGATTATCCAGCTGGGAGATATCATCACCGAAGCTCGCCAGAAATTCAGTTTGTGCAGAATTCAGTTTCAGATTGCTTCTTGTGTTAATAACTTCACACTTGAGTAAATATGTTCGAAACACAATAACAAGTTTTGTTAACATCAAAATCAAGATTGCGAACTTGAAAAGTTCCAACAATATATGACGTGCAAAATAATTATTTTGAGGTATGCAATTTTCTTGTGACCAAATTATGTTATAAGTTTGGAAGCCCGAGAACGTGTTCGGGGACCTCTCGAACCTCTTCGGAGGATTTATGTTATGTTAGGGAGTGGACATCCAGTCCAAGGACTATGGTGATACCTGCCAGCCCAGTACTGTGATTTATTTTTATCAAACAATTTATGTTATGAGTTACTTTCATTGAACAGAACTCTACGCAAAATGATTTACGATTACGATTACGATTAATATGACGAGTATGGAAATATGATTTTTATGAAAATGTTTATGGAGGAAAGTGGCATTATGCATATGTATGCTTATATTATGCTATGTACGAGCTATGTCTAAATTGCATGAATTTTATTACTTATTACTTGTTATTTAGAGTTTATGCATGCTGAGTTATTAGGCTCACTAGACTTTATCGATGCAGATGATGTAGTTGAGGAGATGGGAGGCAGTGATCAGTGAGCGGGCTCGGACTAAGGGCAGTGCAAACTCGAGGACCTTGTAGTTCACGAGAGTTTTAATTATGCACGTTTAAAACTATTTTCTTAAATTTTAATGCCTTAGTATTGGTGACTAGTAAGTTGAGACTTTTTATATTATGTGGGATTTTCAAAATTATGGTGGATGTTTTAACTTGGATTTTATGGTTGTGGTATTTAAACGATACAATTTTAATATTAATTTTATTTTATTATGAGTGGTGACCGTTATTTTATTTTACGATATTTATAATAAATTATTTAATAAGAAAATTTTAAATTTTCCTGCAAATATTAAAGTAGTAGTATTTTAAGTCACGGTTCTTCAGAGATAGCACCTATGAAAGGTGTAACGTACCGTACTTTTAACTATTTAAAATTTGCGGAAGAATTAAAATTTTTCTTAAATACAAAAAATAACAATCAATTCGGTCGTCAATTCATCGTTCAATCAAAAGTATTTACCATAAAAGTTCACCATGGAGATTCTGCCAACGGAAATACTTGTTTAAACATCTTAAACAAAATGTGAAATCGGAGTATTTGAAACTTTCATAAATTCTTAAAATAACATTGGGCGGTCCTCGTGTCTAGCCTCCTGCACAGTCCAAGTCAGCTCCTTGGTCCCCACCCATAGTCTCCTCGACATCACCCTCACCTGCATCGATCGAGTCTAGTGAGTCTAAAGACTCGACATGTATAAATTGGAAGTAACAGGTAATACATAATAAAACCACATGCAACTTCAAAATTGAGCATACATACTAAAACTTGAGCATATCATTCTTGGAACTTGAACATGCAAACGTAAGCTCGAACATACATACATACATACATACATAGACGTGCCATCAACGAAAACTTTTCATAAACATTCTTGTATCTAAAACTTGAGCGTACATAACATAATTTTGCGTAGAGGCATGTTTCAAAGCAAGTGACCCATACATGAATGTGCCTGATCAGACTAAACAACAGTACTGGGCCGACAGGGAAAATCCACTGCCACATACATAAGATCCCCGTTCATAAGTTTAACGGGTGGATTGGTCTCTGGTCATAATTTTACCGCTTCCCAATCCAGATATGAACCCGTTCATAAGTTTAACGGGACGGAGAAGTCCTCGGCCACGTTCGCCAACTTCCAAACCCATACATACATTTGGTCAAAAGACAATTAGCATACCTCAAAAACTTGAAATATTTTCTTTTGCATGTCGAACATACTTACTTGCCGCTGAGGGATTCGTTGGATCTCGCTTGGGCCACTACTGCAACATACTATCATGAGTTTAAATACTTACTTGCATATCTTATACGTAGGTACTCGAGTTCACCACCAAAGTGAATAAATAGCTTATGACATTCTAGTTCACTCGGGACTTGACCTCATTTAATCGTCGTACTAAACCATGACATCAAACCCCAAAGCAATTAATATAATTTCACCCAAAACTGGAGAACACGGACCCCATGCCCAGGTCCGGCTCTATGTCCGTGTAGGTTCTGTAACTTATGTTGTGAAGAAAAGGGAAGGCACGGACCCCGTGCCTAGGTCCGTGTAGATACTGTAAAATGGCACTCCGAAGGAAACGAAGGCACGGACCCCGTGTAGAGGTCCGGGTGAAGGTCTGTGTACCTACTGTGAATCTACACCTCGAGTGAAACAAAGGCACGGACCCCGTGTCAGGGTCCGTGTACGGGTCCGTGTAGCCTCAGAATGAACGAACCTGCGGGGAAAAATTTACACGATATCTACTTCTCCCTACATAGCCAACTGAGCCAATAATCAATGCTCCAAGGCCCATCCTAGGACGCTATGGTATTGAATCCAACCCGAACAAACCATCAAGACGATCCCAGCGACGACAAGCAACAACAAGAGACACATCCCGCACTTTGACGCCATTATCTTCCTACGACTTCTATTACCTCCCAAGTCAATCCCGACTCGAAACGAAATAAAAAATGGTGCCTAAACACATCCCACATGGTGACTAAACGCAGTGGTAGCGGCCCGGCAATGCCCAACGAATCCTGCAACTCAAAAAACTCCAAGAATACATCAATAACATAATTTCCGAATAACGCAGCTTGAGCAATCCCAAGAAAACGATCATAACTCACTCAATTTTCGTCCAAAACTTTCGAGTTTTATATCAAATGGAAGGTATCAAAAATTTCTACGATTTGTATGTTGAAAATATTATCAAAAACGAACCGAAATTTCACAGGAACCGAAACACCAACAAAAATGTTTTCTTGGGACTCAAAATGTTTCAGAAATCGATTAGTTGCAAAATCGTTCAAACTTTCCACATGATAATCACACTTTAACGCATAACATACATCAAAATATCTACTATGATGAGATCGATGCATAAAACGAAGAATATACATGCCTTTGATGTGAAAAACTCACGATACGGCGATACCGAAGCGGGGAAAGATGCGAGGTTGATCCGGGACGATTGTGGCTTGATTTTCTTGCAACAAAATCAACAAAAACTGGCTGGAAAAATGAATGGAAAGGGGCGGCTGCTCTTCTTTTCTAAGAACCGTGATATTTGCTCTCAAAAATGAAATGAAGGTGAATGAAATTGTGTGTATGGAAGGGTTTTAGGTGTGTGAAAAGCATGTGTGTGTGCGTGAGTTAGTGTAGGTAATTAGGGGTAATTATGTGTTAAATTGTTAATTAACAACTAATTTAAAATACTAACTTACCACTTACTTTAAAATAAAATTCTTTATTTAAAATAAAATGTACAAGTGACAATTCCTTAAAACTTTAAAGTCTCAAAATCTCCTAATAATCAAATTAGGCTTTAAAATACTAAAAATTAAATAAATCATTTAGAATGCCCCATCCTCAACTTAAAATAAAATATCATGTTTTAAAATTGCCTAAATCGTCACCGGTCTCTTTTCCTCGATTCCGCATCGAATAATCGCCTGAAACATGAAACTTGAAAAACATTGTAACGTGCATCCCATAAACATAAATAATTTAAAATAATGCATTTAAATAAGTCAGGCATCGCTAAAATAACTTTTAAATTTAAATAGATGATTTAACAATTAAATAATTACATGGGTTTTACGTGTACTGAGTTTGGGCCCTGCAAAGGTGTTATGAGATTTGGGAAGAGAGGCAAATTGAGTCCGAGATTCGTAGGTAAGTTCGAAATCCTTAACAGAGTGGGAACACTAGCTTATCATGTAGCTCTACCGCCGAATCTGCCAGGAATGCACAATGTGTTCCACGTGTCTGTGTTGAGAAAGTACATGGCGAGTCCTTCACATGTATTGAACTTTGAACCGTTACAGCTTTCACCGAACCTTTCATACAAGGAGAGACTTATTTAGATTTTAGAGAGACAAGAGAGGAGGTTACAGAACAAAGACATCAAGTCGGTAAAGGTTAATTGGCTGAATCATTCCGATGAGTAAGCTACTTGAGAAACCGAAGCAAAGATGAGGAGTCACTATCCAGACTTGTTTGATAAGCCTTAATTTTGAGAACGAAATTTTGTTAATGCGAGGAGGAATTGTAGAAAACCAATATATGTAAGTCGCATGCATAATTTAATAAATTATTTAATTTAAATGATTTAAATGGATTAAATGATGCATTCAACATGTTTAATTTATTTTAAATATTTATGTGGTTATGTTATGGGATTTAATGTTATTTCTCGAGTTGAGTTTTTTAGGCAAATATTCGATGCTTGGCCGGGAATAGGAGATCGGAGACGATTAAGGTGCTAAAATTAAATGTTATATTTTTATTCTTAGCCAAGAAATTAGTTAATTTAAATGATTTATGAATTTTAGAATTTTAAAGTCAAATTTAAAATTTTAGTTGAATCTAAAGATTTTAAACATCTTATTAGCAAATTTCCAAAATTAGGATATTTAATTATTGAGCATGATTTTTAGTATTTTATTAATTATTTTATGTCTTAATAAAATTATTAATTCTTTTATGTCTTAATTAAATTTTTTAGTCAGCATTTAATTAAATTTGGTATGTTTTTTTTTTAAAAAAGATAAAAACGCGTGCACACAAACAAAAGAAAACATAGGGTTCTTGGCTCCCAAGCAGCCACTACCCATTCTCCACTCCTGCCTACAATATTTTGGTGATTTTTCGCAAGTTTTCTAAGAAAAATGTTTAGCAATCGTTCCTCATTCATCTTCAACGTTCCCTCGTGCTGGTATTTGTTTATTCGAACGTTTATACGCAAAGACATGTTCTAAACCCTTCTTGACGCATCAATTTTGTTATATACTATTATCTGATGATGAATATACATTAAAATTTTTTTATACATGACAGATTTGAATCAAAACATGTATTTGCATGCTGAATTTTTTCTGCGCATGATCCTTCAAGTTTTCATGAGTTTTTGATAGGTAGGCTTCATGTAGATCGTCCAGGCTATTGCTGTTGTTTATGGGATTGTATTAGGATGTGTTTAGATGTTATTTATCAGCCCTTGAAAGGTCTGAAGTTGTCTGGTTGCGCATAGAATAGTCGGAGCACAAGCTGCTGCATCATCGAACGTGGGGGCTATTTTATGGTTTCGGTAAGCTGGGGAAGGTTTATGGTTGGTTACTTTCTTGATATTTTTTTTACATTCAATTGGTTAACTTATCCTTAATCATTTCATCAGGGAACACATGACATTTTTGGATGCAAAATTTCCTCATAAGGACACGTCCAAAAGGTGGTTACAAGATGAGCATAATCGAACCTTTATTAACTGGTTACGTGATAGTGTAAGCTATCTAAATATCAGTATTATGGGGTTTTTTAAAACTTAAGGATAAATTTAGTACTTTGTGAAATGTAGGTTGCAAGTGCAGTTGGCAATTCCAATCGTGAAATTTCAGAAAGATTGAAGTGGATAGCGCGCGGACCTAGCAAACAAGTGTTAAAGTACTCTATTTATTTGATTGATGGGGTCACTTATCATACAAAAAAGAAAGATGATATACGAGTTGTGCAAAATTCCGGAGTATGCTTAGTCGCAACGACAATGCAAGTTGCTAGTGCAAAGGATAAAAATCCAGTTGCGTCAGACATGATTTTTTATGGAGTTATTCAAGAAATATGAGAACTTGATTACCAAATGTTTCAAATTTCAATGTTTAAATGTAATTGAGTTGAGAATATTAACGGTATTAAAGCTGATGATCTTGGTTTCACGTTGGTAAACCTGAAGATAATTGGATTCAAGCCTGACTCTTTTATCTTGGGCAGTCAAGCAAAGCAGGTGTTTTACATTGAAGATCCTCAAGATCCTGCATGCATGTTGTACTTGCAAGTCCCACCAGAGAGTACATTGAATACATGAATGGTGATGAATTGGAAAATGTTGTAACCCACTATCAATGTTTTACACGAGAGTTTATATCAATGGATGTTGATGGAATAGATGAAAATGAACCGCCATGCATTCGTGAAGACTGTGATGGGTATTGGGTTGACAATAATTAAGTGCAATCCTAAATGACTTGAACCAGCATAATAGGTTACATTCCCTTACTGTTCTGCACATTATAGTTTCATGTAGAAAGAAAAATAAAGAAGTGAATACTAACTTTTTTATGACATGCATTGCATAGTGCATTTTTGTGATTTCCTAGCAAATTGTAAATGCTTGCAGGATGTCAAAGAATGAAAAGCCTAAACAGAATACTGCATATTCTGCCACTGACAATAGTTGTGGGGGAAAATTAGTTTTGGAATCTAAAGAGACCGAAACAACAAGATAATCTAGAGGTCGTACACGTTTGGATAGGCATGTTAGGCAAAGGGATCATGGAATTAAAAAGGATGTAAGGTTCAATAAATTGAGACAGCCAGTAGAAGAATTTGTAGGTGAGATGCAAAGTTATATTGGAGTTCTTGTTCGAGAAAAGGTAAAGTTAAGTTATCAGACTCAAAGAATTAATATGGGAATCAGTTAATGTAAGTTATAATGTTTTGACTATTTTAATTAGTTTTCATATGGTTATGATATGTTTAATGTTATGGGTTAATATGACTTCTACAGCTGATGTACAATATTGATCAAAGCTAGAAGAAGGGATGTCTGAACTGTGCAAATAACAAGTGGCGATAGTATAAAGCTTTTCTCACTCAAAAGTTCATTTTTAGCAAGCGGGATAAAACTAAGGATTTGAAAGAACCACCTACTGGGTTTGGTATTACATGAGATGATTGGAGTTCATTTGTAATCAGTCGCTTGTCTGATGACTTCATGGTAAGATTCTAAGTAGATTATGGAATTGGTTTGGATTCTCAACATAACTATCATATGCACCATGTATCATACTTATAGGTTCCTCGGTAAAATATTTGCGTTCATCTTGCCCTACTCGATCACTATCATTCATTGAGTTCCCGAACATAGATGTTTCGCCATGCCAAATCCATGTTTGATATGTTAAATCTATACCATTACAACACAAATGAGCCCTTATAGTGTAAATATCTTTCGTCTTTAGATTACCACATTTTGCACATGGGCAAGGCATTGCATTCGGATTGTTAGCGTTTCGTGATGCAAACTGCAAGAAATACTCCACCCCTGCCTCATATTCATGTGACAACCTATTCTTTGACATCCAATCTTTGTCCATTATACGTACAGCTAACCAACCAACAATGAGTCAAATCCTTCAAAACAGTTGTAAAAATACTGTTAGGTTCGTGTTCAAAATAGTTGTAAACAACAAAATTAGACGTCAATGTTGTGATGAATCTGTCAACAATGGTTGTGTTACATAGCTTCATTTGCTGTATTTTCGTGGCGATGGCTTTATCAACAATGAAATTAATATAATTCGTAAATATGCAGAAACATACTTACAAGAAATCTCCGCCGCAACTTTTTTACCGACTGTAAACTTGAAAGTAAGTAAATTTCCTACCCCACTATCACCTTCAATTTTGTGAACATAAAGCATGAAAAATTCATATCAGGCCCATCACGTGACACAACTACACTTGAAAAACAACCATAACTCAAATCCGCATCAAAGAAGCTTGCTCCTGATAGCTTGCCACCTTTGAAATTGGTCTGTCGCAGTAAATACTAGTAAAATAACTGCAATCAAACAGCAAAAACTAGTCAAATTACCAACTTGGTTTAATCAACTTGCTCAACAATTAAAGATCCTATGGCTGATTATATTATGGGGTTATTTACCAAATTCAACATTGACAAGTTAAAGAACATTTAAAGAAGAAGTGAAAAGTAAATGATTAAATGAAATGGCTTGTGATTGAAGTATCTTGTTTTGAAACTAGAAGGCATTGTTATCCGATTTCAGTGCTTCGAATTGGCTCTTCAAGACATCATAGTCCTTCTCCAATTGCTTAGTCTTCCAACGGTTCCTCCTCTTCTGGAACCATACGAACCCTTCATAGAGCCAACCCCCAATTTCGAATTTCGATCTCTATTTCTTCACAATATGAACCAACACAGTAGTTATATATGTTCCTAGCAGTGAAGGTTTAGAGACATGGGAAAATGATATGAGCTTCTGCAATATAGTTAGCCGCGATCTCATGAAATATATAGAGGTTTAATACAATGAAAACCCAAAAAAATCGAAGCACAACCTCAGCTAAACACAAAACACCCAAGAAATCGAAGCACAAACTCACGTAAAATATGTTGGAATCGCGCGCACTGGAACAACCGAGCAAAGAAGGCTCGCGCTTGCTAGATTCGGGCTTGTTTTCCTTCTGTTAAAGTTGCTTTGGGCTGGTGACGTCTTCGTCTAGCTGAGGCGGTGTTCGGAGCTATGATTATAGGAGGCGCGAAGACGAGATGGCGAGGGAGATGAACGACGAGGGAATGAAGCAATTAGGTTTTTATTTTTCTTCGTTGAACACATCAGCTGTAGTTTTATATTCACACTAATAATTGAGTTTAATTAAGTCTCTCTTTTAATCCGATCTTGATAATTTAAAAACATAATAATATTTAAACTTCAAATGTATTTGATACCATTTTAATATTTGATATATAAAATACACACTATAATATATTTTTAAATTTTTTAGATATAAATAATTATTTTAATTTAACATATCAATAATAATTTTAAAATTGCAATATTAAAAGATAATTAATTACAATTATATATAGAGCTATCAGACGGGCCAATCCAAGACGAGGCGGGTCAGCTCGCAAAAAACCAGTCATTTGGCGAGTAGGGTGGGCCGGCCCACAATCCCGACCGGATGGAAATCTTCAACTCAACCCAACCGAAGGTGAATTGTGGGTCAGACGAGACAACCCGCAGATCAGACTAAAAAAATAAAACAAAAAAATAAAATAATAAACCATTATAATATATCTAAATTTTCATTTCATAAATAAACATTTATGGAAAAAAATATCAATAAAATTTTTAATTATTGATTTCATACTTGTATATTTTATACAAATTAATTAATACAAAAATATTCAAAAATTTCATTAAAAAATACTTATATTATCATATATAAAAAATACAAAAAAATTTATTTTTCCCAGGTCCATGGACTGCTTGGGTTGGCTCACCTAGTCCCGCGCGGTTGACCAGCCTAGGCCCGCCTTTTTTTGGGTTGAAATTTTTTCAACCCAACTCACTTAAATTATGTGGCGGGATGGGCTAACTCGACGAGAACAATCTAAATTGACGGCTCTAACTAAATATGTATTTAATAATATATATTTTAACAAAATTTTAAATCGCTAATCAACAACGGTTATATAACACCGTTGTCTTTTTCCAAAAAAACATGCTAATTAACAACGGTTCGCTAAAAACATTTTCGTTTCTCCAATAAAACACTAATCAACAACGGTTATAGCTAACCGTTGTTTTAAAAAAAAAACACGCTAATCAACAACGGTTAGCTAAAACCTTAGTTATTTGTCCAAAAAACACTCTAATCAACAACGATTTTCTAAAACTGTTGTCGTTTGTCCGAAAAAATATGCTAATAGACATCGGTTTATAAAACCGTTGTTTTTAAACAATAAGACAACGGTTTCTGAAAATCCGTTGTTGTAACTACGAAAAAACACGCAAAACTACAATAGTTTCTCATATACCGTTGTCGTAGCTTTGAAAAAAGCGCTAATACACAACGATTTTTGTTAAAATCGTTGTTAAAATATAAATTACAACGGTTTTCAAATAAAACCGTTGTTGTTTGACAGTTGTTGAATAACAAATTTGTTGTAGTGTCCACTGCTTCCTTGTGAACTCCTTCTATTCCAACAATTTGGTCTTGAAGCATGGGAGAGGAGGGATCCATCTTAGATTGGTCAAAGTCAAATTGTGACATCTTCTTATCAAGGGCAATAACTTTCTTGACCCTTTTTTCCTTCCGGATCATAAAAAATGTACAAAGGTTCGGAATTCTACACAATGGTCGAGCTCTGCCATTTTCTCTTTGGAATTTTTATTAACCTAATCTATAGTTAGGTTGATGTCAACTTGCACATTGAACAATGTTTTAGCTGGAACAAGGATATCCTTTCTTTTAGCCTTGCTATCGATCAGATGTAGTCCAAAAAGAGTATAAGAGATATCACGCTCAGGAATTGTGAATCCTTTTGATAGAGAAAAGATGAAAACGGCTGGGACTGGGCCAGGAACCAAAAGAGTGTTAATGTGCTTAATCAATTTTATCATCTAGATTTTGGGCCTCTCCGTCCTCTTTTATCTGTCGGAGAGTACTTGATTGAGAAGAAACTTATCTCGATCATCTTTAGAATCTGAAGAGTGAATCAGTTTTCATTCAATTTCCTTAGCCGGTGTCCTGGCTGGCTTCGAGACTTTCTTCTTCTTTTCTTCCTCACCTATCTCAATCTTGACTACTAATAGCATGGAACCTGTTGGCGTATTCTTTACTCGGTATGGCTCTACAATGTTCCAGTCCAACAAATTATCTTGTGAAGTTTCACATCCACCACTTTTGCCTTTGATTGTTCCAATAGATAGCAGACAAGAACAACTAATCCCGATGATTGGAATTCCTTCCAATAGATAGCAAACAAGAACAACAATATCTGCAAGTAGCCTATAATCGACCTTCATATCTCAATTCATTGGCTAGTGGGAGCAATGAGTGAAGATGAAACGTCCACTACTCGTTTTTTTTTTAAAATATACTAATTTTTTTTCCAAACCACTTGGCCGAAAACACCATGCATAAATATATAAATATTTTTGATATCCTTTAAAATAAACTCACCAATTAATTATTTGAAAATCCAAAAGATAGCATCCAAAACATAAGAACGCAAATCATTTTACCAAACCTAACTTAGCATTTTGTAAAATAAATCATAAACTCTTAAATCTCTCAAAAGTATATAAAAGTCGTAAAATCTTTAAATAATCGTAAATCATAAATCATAATCGTAAGTGCGGAAAGCTAGCGACTGTCCTCCGGTTGTGTGCAACTTCAGTCCAAATAGATCAACCAGCAAATCCTCCATTCAAATCATGCTCACATGCATCTACCACACTTACTGAGTCTATTGACTCAGCAAACCATAACCATGATAACAAGTAATACATATATAATCACATGCAACAGTGAAAATACTTTTACTTAAAATAGCTTTCATGAACATTCATAAACTTAAACATTTTCTTTTCATCATAATCATTTTCATTTTCATCATATACATATACGTTTTTCTTTTTATTTAATTCGGATCGTTAATTGTAACTTTTGTATCAGTTGAAGGTCGATGGATCCAACTACGTGTAAACAAAGTACTGGGCGGCGGGGACATCAGCGACATTCTCACCCGTCAACTGAGCATTGGCCTTACATATCATCATAATCATTGTATCATCATAATCATCATATTAGTCATAATTACGTCAACTCCTCCAACGTTTCATATTTTCATCACTTATAAAAATTCAAGCATATATAAATCATTTTTCTTTTAAAATCAAGTATGCAACATATCTTTTAGCATTAACGTTTTATCATAAATTTCATAAACATTTGAAATAAACATATTAACATATTTTTCAGCCTTCACGGCACTACATGACATCTACTATTTTTAGGTGTAAAATGACTGTTTTACCCCTAGAAGCATAATTTTTCGTATTTATCCTTAGACCTCGAATCGACGACCCCAAATCATTCCAAGCTTAACATATCACCTTAAAATACACTCGTAAATATTTTTTAGACGTAAACTTATGCCTCTCGGCTAATTTCCCAATTCATTTCGACAACTTAGACGTACATCTCGGTTTTGACTTGTATGAACTCCAAACTTAACCAAATCTCACCAAACTTGAACCAAAGCTTCATAACACCTAACTAAACCATACATGACCCAATTCAAACCCAATAAGTCCCTTGAACATGCTAGAACACCTACTGAACTTTCTGCCCTCTAGTTTCGAGAAAACCTAGTTCCCTAGCCATGCAATCCACGGCTCCAGCCCATGTCCACCCCGACCAGACCCTAGCTGAACCACCTAGGACCTTGCTTCAATCCCTAAGGACCCTACTGGACCGACCCTAGAAGCCCTAGATTCCTTGGCCCTTCAACCAGTGAACTAGCATGTGCGCGGCACCCCCATGACCCGCGATCGGCCTTGCCCCTCGAGCCAACCATGGTGCAGGCAACTTAGGGCCCTTGTACAGCCTCCCTTGGGTCTCCTAGTTACGCCCCACAGTAGCTGAAATCCATAACCCACCAGGACTCCCCAAGCGAAGACCCCTTAGCCACTAGGACTCTTATATACGTGCAGCCTAGGTGCCTCCCATCTCCATCCCTTATGTCGACGTATCTAGGCCCTCAAACCCTCCTAAACTCATCCCTTTTTAGTGTCCCTAAGGTGGCAGGCCTTCAAGCAACAAACAACATGGTTTGGATCACAAAAAACTTGAATTATATACATGTTATGGCATAAAAACGAAAATAATTAAAAGTCTAACATATTTTTCATGCAAACATGCTTCAATCATGTATTATGGTGTGAAAAATGTTTGAAATAAGATTATGGCGTGCCTTTGCGTATTTTACGCACGACAATTAAGTTGATACGCGAAGAACTGCGACCAACGGAACCCATGCTTGCTTTTCTCTCAAAGGCGTGCGTTTCCTCCTTAACTCACGTGTGGTGTGTGCTGAATTCTGATGGGGAGAGTCCTTGTAAATTTTGAGGGGAAGGGGACGTGAGTTTTGGGGTTATGGGGAGGGTTTGTGACTTATTTATTTGCTTTAAAAATCTTAGTATAAGCCTAGGCCCATTAGCATGGTTTAATAGGCCCATTAAGCCTATTAGTAAATATTTAAAATATTTCGTTAAGGAAAGTTCGTGAAAATATTAGCCGAGCTCTCGAAAAATTCATATTTTGGTCGAAAATTGAATACCGTTTAAAAATACGTCTCGGCATATAAAAACACCACCAAACACATCATTTTCGAAAATTACCATATAGCATGTACCATATTTTAAATAATTAAAAACAATTATTTAATAAAAATATTTTATCTTTTTCAGCCCTCGATCTCCGTTCCTTGATTGCATCTCGAATAGCCTTTAAAACACAGTTTTATGCATTCTAGTTGAAAACCATATTTTAAACATGTAAACATTCCTACAATAATTACAACATGCAATTAAAACAATTTAATTAAAATACGTAAGCAATTTGATACTTTTGCATGCATGTGGTTCACGTGGACCTTTAAATTTTTGGGCCATTACAGAAGAGCTGGAGGGTGAGAATTCCTCCCTCCAATTAGCAAAGTTACCTTCTGGAAGAGTCGAGAAGGATGTAATGTCAATCGTTGGCAGATCAAACATTTCCGCAAACAACTTCTGGGTAATATAGATTGAAGTTCCCTGAATTGAGTAGATAATAGATCCATGTACCATCGTGGTTACAGAGAAAAGTTCATTCAGCATTGTATCTGAGCATCTTTCACTGCATCCTAGAAATTTCCCGAGGCCTGAAGCCTTGAGCATCTTGAAGATGAAAACCATGGGCTCATACTTCATGGCCAGTATAGAAACAAAATTCACTGCTATAGTGTTTTGTGAGAAGTTTTTCTTTTGATAGATTTAATGAAAACGACTTGAAATTTTTTCTACAGAAGCGATTAAAAACAAGAGAATAAAAATGAAAGAATGCCAAAAGTTTGATTATGTGATTGATCGGAAATAAATAAAGTTGTTAAACTTGAATCATATATAAAGTCTGATGTGAAAGACATGTCAGTCCACATGTCTGAATATCGTTAGATGATTTTAAGATTTTGAAAAGCAAATTTTAGGTTGTTGATATTTTTCGATTAAAAATAAATAATTTTAAAAATTGAAAAGTAAATATCAGACAATTAAATGTGCAATATTAAATAATTCAAAAATTGAACTTTTTGAAATCTAAAAATTGGACCGTTCGATAATTGATTGATATGTATCAAGAGGAAACTGTCAGAACATATGATAATATTAAGTTTCCACAAATTTCAGCCAGACAGGTTGAAGTTGTGCACTTACTAAATACACTGTTATCAGTTCGAAATTTGTTTCCCTAAATTCATGCATTAATTTAAATCAACTAAACCGAGAGTATTATGAAAGTAAGAACACTTAGAGTCTGGTAAAGGCTGTGAAGATGTCAGCGGCTTGATTGTCTGTTGAGATGTCTACTGATAACCACCCCCTCCCCCCCCATTTCATATTTGCTAGATTGATTGAAGAGCTCATAGTGGTTGTGGAAACATCTCAATTCTCTATACCAAACTTTTTGAGTAGATCTTTGTATACTTAGCTTGGTTGATGAAAATACCATTTTCTAGTTGTTTGACTTGTATCTCGAGAAGGAACATGAGTTCTCTCATCATACTCATTTCATATTTTTCCTGATTAGCTTGGAAAATTTCTCACACAATTTGGGATTAGTTGAGCAAAACATGATGTCATCAACATATATTTGTACAAGTAAAACATTAACACCTTTAACAAATTTAAATAATGTTTTATTGACCATTCCAATTGCAAATTCATGCTCAATCAAGAATTTAGTCAAAGTACCATACCATGCACGAGAGGCTTGTTTTAGACCACATAAATTTTTATCAAGTTTATACACATAGCCAAGATTAATATGATTAACAAAGCCAAGAGGTTGTTCAACATAAACTTCCTCATTAAGAAAACCGTTTTAGAAATATTGATTTAACATCCTTTTGATATACTTTGAAATCTTTAAATGCAACAAATTCATGAAATATCCTAATAGTCTCAAGTCTAGCGGTTGTGTTATCGATGACTAGCTCGAGTGGATAATTCTTATTTCATTGGAATCTTGGTCCAAATAGATTGGATCTGGCTGTTGAAAAATTGAATATTCATTGCTTTCAACATAATCTTCTTCTTGATGAATTTTGGGCTGGTGATTGTCCACTGACTCAGTTTCTAGGACGGCTTGATTTTGTACAATTTCTTTATGGACAACTTGATTTTCATCAAAATTGATTCTAGTAATTCTTCTTAAATCTATCTCACGATCACTGCTAGTATCATCAAATATTTTACTTAAATTATTCACATTCCTAATATTGTTATCATGTCAGATAAATGATTTATCAAATACTACATGCAAAAATTCTTTAATGACCAGAGTTCTACAGTTATAGAATCTATAAGCTTTACTGACTATTGAATAGCTTAAAAAGACACCATTGACAGATTTAGCATCAAAATCGGTTAGATGTGTTTTGCCCTTTTTATAACAAAAGATCCGAAAGTATGATATTTTGGTTGTTTGCCTTTCCAGATCTCATAAGGATTCTTTCCATGATTTTTGTTAATAATTGGTCTATTTCGTGAATATCATGCGATGTTGACAACTTCTGCCTTAAACCTTTGAGACATACCAGATTCTGCTAGCATGGTTCAAGAAGCCTCTTTGAGTGTTATGTTTATTCTCTCAGCACACCATTTTGTTGAGGTGATCTATTGGCCGAAAGTTCATGCTTGATCCATTATCTTCTATATGGCTCCAAAGATATTTTCAAATAAGTAGAACATAACAAATTATTTCTATTGAAATCTGATATATGGCGGCAATGTTCAATTAACTAGAAAGTAAGTGATGAACAAAAGAAGAGAAGAAAGCAAAACATATAACCCATTGTATGTCTCGCAAAGGATATGCACGTTTTGCCGACGAAATAGTAAGTATGATTTTAATAAATCTGCCTACATACATATTGTTTGTAGGCAGATGAGTACTGACGTGTATGCGAAAATTGATGCAATGAAAAAAGCTATAATGTTGTTACTTAACGGTGAATCCCTACCTCGCAAAGGATATGCACGTTTCGATATTTTCTGCCTTTTTAATGACCACACTGTTCAGAAACTCTTAATGTTTTACTTGGAAATTATTGAGAAAGTTTGCAGAACAAATAAGGCAGAGAAAGGGAGTTAATTCGGAAAGTTTATTAAATCCATGCTATGTGATTTATAAATTTGTTGATATCATACATATTGTTTGTAGGCAAGTGAGTTATGTGACGATGATGAGATAAATCGAGCAATTATGTGGAAGAAAGGACGGGTCAATAAGAAGGGTCAATATGAAGGCGATGAGTTGAAATCGGCAATAGAAAAGATTGTAAGCAAACAATACATGAAAATGAATAATTTTTATTCATTATAACTGTTTTTATTAATTATCTTGTTCTTTTGTGCATGACAGGATGATTATGTGCAACAAAAAATCGAGGGTACGTTGCAATTTGAAGAGGGAAAAAATGATATCCTTACGAAAGCACTGGATTCACATGAACATGCTGGTTGTGTGAGAGGTGTTGGAGGTCATATCACTCAAAGCTTCTACTTTAATATTAGTATAATATGGAAGAGTCCTCTTGTTGATGACCATATAATCCTTAATCAAAAGAAAGAGTTGATGTAGGCGAAGATATTAATCTCAAAACAAGATGCACACATCGCAGAAAAAAAATGCCCGCATATCAGATCAAGATGCACGCATACAGAGACTTGAATAAATGTTCAAAAAGGGTGCAAGCAACTTTGAGATTGAACAAAAAGGTAGTTGCTCAGTAAAGTTGCATCCCACGAGTGACGATAAAATCAAAAGAGTGTCTCGAACTATGCAACTTTGAATGATGATGACGTGAAAGCTTTGAGCAATGCTGATTTTTTGCAGGTAAATATTTAATTGTGGTTATATTACTTTGCAGTATTTTATTCGGATTGAATCTAGCTAAATTATGGTTGTATTAGCTTTGAGCAATGAAAAAGATAGCTGATTATTGCAATTGTCAATGACTATGATTTGTATCAATTTATAACATGATTATTTGTCTTCTAGGGTAAGCCGGTTGCATTGGCATTGGAATCTAGGACCAATATTGTTGCCTACAGTACAATTGTCCATGTCAATGCGGCTGATAAATTACTTCATGGTGTTCCATTACCATGTATCCATTGATAATGCTGTGAACAAATTATCACATTTTCCATTTTCAATTCCAAATGAATGTGATATTGTTGGTGATGCTTTAGGAACACATGTAGCTTGACCAGCACACTTGGTAGTAATGCAAGATTAGGTAAACGTCATATTATATTTAAATTTAAATTATCATAAAGAATTCAATATTGCAGCTAACATGTGTCATTTGCGATGTTTAGAAGCTTCAAAGGAAGAAAAATGTCGACCACATAAATAACCTTGGTTTGTCTTCAAGTGTGCCAAGATCTTTACATCTATTGTATTGTTATTGTTAACATGCTCTAGACGATGAACAAAATCTATCACTGGTTTTTTATCATGATTTCTTTGATGAGGATTACGAACTACTTGTGCACCTTGAAGACATCACTTATTTCTATAATTTGGATCCAATATCTTCCAATTGTATAGTTGTGTACATGTTGTAAGTCTTCTTCTTTTGTTTGTTACCACTTAAGCTGTATAAACTTCATTAATTTAGCATATTCACATGATTCTGTTTGAAATTACAGGCATCTTTATAAAAAGATGAAAAAAGATAACAAGACCGACAAGTTTAGATTTGTGAATCCACACACGATCCCATACATGCCATATGTGACCAAACTTGACAAAAACGGTAAAATCGAACATTTGAATGAAAGAGCAAGTGTTTTGGCTGACAAACTGAGCGGTGCATTAAGAAATCAACTAGTTTTGGTGCCACATAATGTTGGGTGAGTAAAAATTACAATATCATATTTAATTTATTTTCTCGACAGTTTATTGAATTATAAGCACTAATTATGTGTTTTGTGCGTAGTTACCATTGGATTATCACTATCATCGTTCCTTACAAGGAGATGGTTTATTTGTTGGATTCATTTAGTCATCGAAACTGTTACGATGACTGGAAATATGTGGTGGATATGTAAGTTAATATTTTGTTTTTATGTCAAATTTAATTTAGTGAATAAAACACTCATATGTTGACTGTTACTGATGTATGAAGGAGGGTGAGATTGTTTAATTCAAACAAGGAAATGAAAGGGAAAAAACAAGCTATATGGGAAGTAGTAAAGGTATGCATGTGTACTTGTCATTAATTAACGTTTATTTCCATTTGTGTATCAATCACTAACATATTTTTTTTAACATAGGGTCCTCGACAACCAGATGCAAAACAATATGGTTTTTATGTTATGAGATTTATGAGAGAAATGATTGAAAAAAATGCTACTAGGGAGAAGGACTCACTATCTTCAATTGTAATATTCGACATATTCTCAATATTCACAAATAATTGTGTATTTCTCATTTTTCAATGTCTTTATTGATTTTTTTTATTAATATTATCAATGTTTTTGTTCACAGTTCATGAAAACATAGTACTCTAAGGAAGAAATTGATGAAGTGCAATCCGAGTGGGCGGAATGCATACTAGATTATATTTACGAATAGGTATGCAAAGTATTGATGAAGTGATTTGTGTTAGAATGACCCAAATCAATCATTTTTCTATTTTCTTCAGTAAATGATGCCCCTGAGCACATATTCTGGTCATGACAGTAAATAGTCTAAATCATATGAACATTCTGCTCATGATCTTGAACTGTATATTTGGTAACAATCCCAGGATGGTTGACGAAACAGAGCTTGTGAATATTGGTCCCGTTTTTATTTTCTCTGTTTTTGAGGTTTATTTGTTCTAAACAGTCAGACTTGTGGTTCCATATGCAGTTGTAGTGTAATATGTCAGTATTTAAAACTTTGTTTTTTTATAGTACCATTATGACAACCATGACTCTTTTCATTGATAACTTTAGAAGTTAGACTTCAGTTTCACATTAGTTCTAGCTTCCTAGAACATAAATGTTATTGTACATCAGAAACATTAGTTTTATACAACTATTTTGTTTCTTCATACAGGCTGTATATCAGAAAAATGGGAATATATTTTTTTGAACAATCATTCAAAAAGCAACAACATCATCACAAAGAAAGTGTACTCTTAATCATGTCAATATTCTTTTTCTTTGTATGTAGTCTAGTTTTGTGATTGTCTTTGTTGATTATTTGAGCAGTGCAATTGGATACTGTCAAAGCAAGGCTGCAAAATCTGGGTTCAGTTTGATATCATTAACTAATTTGATATGTTGTATACAATGTCAAAATTCACTTAGCTTTCAAATTCCAATGTGTGGTATATATTTATTATGGGAAAACAATGTATTATCGTCTCTATGTACCATTTGTGTTAGCTGCATTTCCAGTGCATGTCTTTGCTTGCAATCTCATCTCTTACATGGGGTTTTAATGGGCTTTCTATGTGTGGATTATATGCCAGGGATGAAATGGCATGGGAAGGTTTTGATGCAGAAATGTTGGTGAGGTTTGGGGAGATCGAGGCCGATGATGACAAAAGATTGCAGTATATCCGTATTTTCTGTTTGGAAAATTTTGATATTGTGGGACTCTACTGCCATATTCCCACATTGATGACGAACATGTATCAAGGTCAATTACAGTATTAAATTCAAATTTGTAAAATTTTTGTTAATCGTTGGCATATTTTGGATGATGGATTATGAACATAACATAGCCACAGATTGAATTTGGTAAATATTTTATTTTCGATTGTTATTTTTGGTTTAATTATTATATATATCGTAAATAAAAAACATTTTAATACAATAATTTTTAACTAATGAAAAAAAATTATTAAAGACAACAATTTTGAATTCTAGTGAAGAAAATTTAAAGACAACGGTTTTGAATTGTTGTAGATTCAACAAAACACTACGGTTTTTAGGCGTTACAAAACTGTTGTCGATTGTGTTAAAAAACAACGGTCCCAAACGTGGCGAAACTATTGTCGTTGATAAATAATGACAACGGGTTAAAACCGTTGAAAAACTGTTGTCAATCGTGCTAAAAGACAACGGTCTTTAAACGTTGCGAAACTCTTGTCGTTGGTATTAAATGACAACGGCTTAAAATCGTTGTGAAACTGTTGTGGTTGGTATTAAAGGACAACGGTTTAAACTCGTTGCAAAACTGTTGTCGTTGGCACTAAAAGACAATGGTTTAAAACCGTTGCGAAACTGTTGTCTTTGATACTAAAAGACAACGGTTTAAAACCGTTGTCGTTGAACGCACTTTTAACAACACTGTCAGTTACAATGGTTTTCTGGCAGCTACGACAACGGATATTTTGCGTTTTTGCTGTAGTGGGATACCATTGGATCAATTCCAACTTCCCCGGCTGGCATAGAAATGAAGCAGATCCTACTCTCTCCTGAGAAGTTGACTGGCTCGGAGATAGTGTTTTACGGTGCAGAGCAGGCACAGAAGTAGATGTTGGCTAAACAATGGCCTGAAGATACACAATTCATGCCGCTCTGTCAGCCTTTGATCCTCAAGAAGTAATCTCTTCTATTTCTCTTCTCCAACATCCATAGCTCCAATCAAAATATCCTATTCGTGAAGAATATTTTCCATCTAGTATCAACTTAAATGTATTTTCTGATTTCGATGATAATTCTTCTAAGTTTATACTTGATCAAGTTCACATGCAAATCAAGGATCTCTCCACAGCCATCAACAATGTCGAGATCAAATAGTTTTCTCATACTGTTGATTTTGACAATTTTTGGAGAGGTGTTCTCCGTGATTTTGACTCTATGAACAAGAACTTCATTCTTCTTGCCACTGATCTAGCCATAGCCAAGTGTCAAACTAAAATTTGGGTATAACTCTATCAAGTCAAATAACTCGATCCCAACAGCACATGAACCCCCGGTTTGATCATCTCCAACCCCCGATTGGTAGTCAGTGGCAAGAAATTATTGATCATATGTAACCTGGTGATATAAAAAATGGGGAAGTAGTGGATTAAAAAAAGCTAGAAGAGCAGAAAAGACAAGATGACATAGCTAAATTTAAAGAAGACAAGAGGCGATCTGAAGAAGATAGGAGAAGAAGAGGTAGAGGCAGAGGCGATTCGAGCATTAGAAGATTTTGTTTTTACTTAATAGATGTAATAGGCTTTCAAATTTTACGCACGTATGTAACATTTTAATTTTATTATCTCAATGAAATATAACTAGTTTTTGCTTAAATCTCAGTTACGATATTTTTTCTTAACTAATTTTATAGTTTTGCGACTTGAATTTATCATCATCAAAAATGGAGAAATTGTTAGAATATTTATATTACCATTAAATTTTGGTGATTGACAAAATAAACAACATTGAGCTGTTTCAGGATCCAGTCATTCTCTCTGTTAAGCTGCCAAGGGTTTATTTATCACTAGCCAAACCAGTATGTTTCTGGCTGCACGAATTCTATTTTAAAGTGGTATAGTAAAGCTATCCGTTCCAAGAATTGTTTTTACAGATTAAAAACTTTTAAGAACAGTTTAAAGTTCCAATAATCTTTAAAGATTTTATTCACCCCTTCCAAACTCTAAATCGATCCTAACAGTAATGAATGTATTTAAAATTTAAATATTATATAAAAAATGTTTATACCATTTGATATAACACTCAAAAGAAGATAAAAATCTTGAATTTTTACCATTGAATTCAATATCTTGGATCATTTGAACCGCTAATAATAAAAATAATAGAAAAAATATTTATAAAATCATATATTATTTTGTTTATCAAAATTTATAGAATAAATAAATATTTTTTAAAAAATTCAAAATTTTCTTCATTTATTAGATGAATTACTTTCGATTAAAAATTGCAATATTTTTTAGAATATGTTAAAAAAAAAAAGTATACTAAATTTCTGATAATTAAGTTGCATAATAAAATGCTCAAATGAGAATAATAATCTTCTACTGTCACGTTGTTTTTTTATCATTGCATTCGAGATCTTACATGAGTGGAACTACTATTAATAAAAAAATATAAAAAATTTAGAAAATTATATATTATTTTTTCTGTCAAAATTTTAAAAAATAAATAATATTTTTCAAAATATCAAAATTCTCGTCATTTATTAGATGAATGAATTTTGATAAAATTGGATATTATGATAATTTGAAATGTGTAATTAAAACGTAAATAAAAACTAAATTGATCGTGAATAATATATGTAATTTAAGAAAATTATTATTCAAATTAAGAAAAACTTCATTAAGTACAACAATTTTTATTAAGTTTCCTTGATTATCGTCTAAATTACATATTAAAATTTTGAGAATTTTAAGATTTGTAACTCGGGAAACAACGACGAACGATTAAATATCAAATAAACATTAGAGAGAGTATACATCAAATAATAAATATTAGTGTATGCATAATTTAAGATGTGTCGATTGTGTTATCAATTAAATCATATTGTTTGTTATATCACTTGAAGGAGATTATTTCGTAAGTAAAAGTGTGCTCCTGTCAGTATCATATACACTATTTTGTTGGGAAATTTTGGACAAAATATTTGAATTTTTTGTTTAGCAATCATGACATAAAATATTTTGTAATCTCATAAATTAACGATTTACTAAAAGATGAAAATTAGAAATTACAGAAAAAAATGAACACATTTTATTAGCATTTGTTCTAGCCTATTTGAAATTCATATCGTTAATTATTAAATCTTATATGATCTTGAATATTTTTATAACTTAAATATATATTCTTAATAAGAAATATGGATTGTTGGAAATCGGTTTTATCGTGTCTAAAACGCAGCGTAAGTTTTAAAATTTTTATTTTGACATTCAAATAATGTTTTAGGACATTCGTATGGTTTGAAAAAAAATAAACATTCATAAGGCATTTATGAATATACCTTGAGTAAATACATCACTTAACACCAAATATTCTGGGATTGGCGGAAATAAATCTTGTACTATTCCCTGCGAACGATTTTCATGAAATCTTATTTCTTTAATCTCCCATCCGTTGAAATTCAACATATGGATAAAAATCGTGATTTTGCTTTCTATAAAATGATTATTAAGAAAATTATCATAGCTGCTAATTGAGGATTACCCCTTGGACAAGCAAGACAATTAAACACATTTCAGGCAATTACAAATATGTTTAATTATCACGATTATATCACTGCATGAGATACTATTATTAGATATGAGAATTCTCAAAGAAAACATTCATGATGGATAAAATTTCAACTTGATGATAATAATTAGTTTTTACCAACATGCTTTAAAAATTCTTCTTTTCATGGGGGTAATGCCATCTATTCTTCCTAGAAATGTTAAAAACATATGAAATAAGTTTCAACAGGCTAATAGCCAACTAGATGGATTAACTGTCATGCTCCATTTCACCATCAACTACAATGTTCCCTGGATCATAAGATGAGAATATGTGATACAAGACTAGAATAAAGAAAATTAGAAATAAAATATACTCTTACTATCTTAATAAGAAATTTTTTAATAAAATGGTAGGGTAAAGAGGACTTCTTTGCGGATGGAAAGGCTTATGACAGACACGGAGTAATAGCTATTGGACCAGCTAAAGAAGCTATGAAAAATATGACCAAAGATACTCCAACTCATGCCACGTTGCTCAAAAAATTATTTCAACATATGAATAAAGATACTAAAACGAATAGCAGACGTTTCATATTAGATGAATGAATTTTGAAAAATTGGATATTATGATAATTTTAAATGTGTAATTAAAACGTAAATAGAAACTAAATTGACCGTGAATAATATATGTAATGTGAGAAAAATATTTTTCAAAGTATGAAAAACTTCATTAAGTACAACAATTTTTATTGAGTTTCCTTGATTATCGTCTAAATCACATGTTAAAATTTTGAGACTTTTAAGATTTGTAACTCGGAAAACAACGACGAACGATTAAATCACAAATAAACATTAGAGAGAATATACGTCAAATAATAAATATTAGTGTATGCATAATTTAAGATATGTCAATTGTGTTATCAATTAACTCATATTGTTTGTTATATCACTTGAAGGAGATTATTTCATCAGTAAAAGTGTGCTCATGTCAGTATCATATTTAGTTGAGAAATTTTGGACAAAATATTTGAATTTTTTGTTTAGCAATCACGACAAAAATATATTTTGTAAGCTCATAAATTAACAATACACTAAACGATTAAAATTAGAAATTACAGGAAAAAAAAATCGAACACATTTTATTTGATTAGACAAATCATTTGGCCTAGCCTATTTTAAATTCATATCGTTAATTATTAAATCTTATATGATCTTAAATATTTTTATAACTTAAATATTCTTAATAACATTTCGTTTCTCTCTCCACGTATCCACCTCAAATAAATTATTACACTTTATGCAGATGGTAATTAAATGTTTTATGTTATGTATTTTAGCTTTTCTTAATAAATATAAATAATAGAATAAAATTAATAATATTATTATAATATTTAATAATTAAAGATATGAATTTAAAATAGGCTAGGACAAATGCTAATAAAATAGCATCAGTGAAGGAATTGTTCCTTCTAAATATTATAAAAAAAAACTACTCAATTTATAACAGTTGCTAATAAGCAACCTCTTATAGTTAATTACAAATTGTCTGAGGTGGCAATATGTAATTCAGAGGTTTGTTTAAACACTACTTTTATTTCTATTAAAAATATTTATACTCCAGTTATTTTAGGAACACCTTTCTTCCAAATGTTGTTTCCTATTAATAAAATTAATGAAAAAGGATTATATACCAATATTAATGGAAATGAATTGTTTTTTTCCATTTACTAATATACCAGTAGCAAAATCTAATAATATTTTGAAAAAATAGTAAATAATAAAGAAAATTTTGTTACTTCGTTAAAAGATGAAATTCTTTTTAAAAACATTAAAGAAAAACTAATTCTGAAAAAATTCAAGAAAAAATAAAAACTATTTCAGAAAACATATCTAAAGAGATATATGCAGAAGTTCCTAATGCCTTTTGAAATAGTAAAAAACATCAAGTAAGTCTTCCTTATACAGATGATTTTACTGAAGATAAAATTCTCACAAAAGCTAGGCCAATTGCTATGGGGCCTAGATTCTTAAAATATTTTAAAGAAGAAATAGATAATCTTCTTAAAAATGAATTAATTAGACCAAGTAATAGTTCTTGGAGCTGCCCAGCATTTTATGTAGAAAATGCAGCAGAACTAGAAAGAGAAGCTCCTAGACTTGTTATTAATTATAAACCGCTTAATAAAGCATTAAAATGAATAAGGAATCCATTACCAAATAAAAGAGATTTATTAAATATACTATTTAAAGGAAAAATATTTTCCTCCTTTGATTTAAAATCAAGTTTTTATCAAATACTTCTAAAAAAGAAGATAAATACAAAACGGTGTTTACTGTTCCATTTGGACATTATAGATGGAATGTTATGTGATTTGGATTAAAAAATGCTCCAATGGAATTTCAAAATATTATGAATGAAATTTATAATCCATACATAGATTATATTATAGTTTATATAGATGATGTTCTTATTTACTCTGATAATATTGATCTACATTTTAAATATTTTAATATATTTATCCAAGCTACTAAAAGAGCATGTATAGCAGTTAATCATAAAAAGGTAAAAATATTTCAAATTAAGATAAAATTTTTAGGTCATTATACTGAAAATGAAATAATAATTCGTATTGAAAGATATATTATTTTTGCTGATAAATTTCCTGATAAAATTACTGATTTAAATCAATTAAAAAGATTTCTTGGTACTCTTAATTATATAGGAGATGTTTATAAAGATCTCGCACAAGATTGTAAATTATTATTTCAAGGATTGAGAAAAAAAGATTCAACCATGGACTCATAGTCATACTTTAGCAATCCAAAAAATAAAAGAAAGAGTTAAAGAACTCCCTTGTTTAGCTATTGCTCATCCTGAAGCATTTAAAATAGTCAAAACAGACGCCTCTGATATCGGATATGAAGGCATACTTAAAAAAAAAATTAAATAATGAATCTAAAGAGATTCTTGTTAGATATACATCTGTAAATTGGAATAATACACAAAAGAATTATTCGAAAATAAAGAAAGAAATTTTTTCTATTATTAAATGTATTACAAAATTTGAAAGTGATCTTCTAAATAAGAAACTTTTATTAAGAGTTGATTGCAAATCTGCAAAAGATATTCTTTTAAAAAATGTTAAAATTATAGCATCTAAACAAATTTTTGCTAGATGACAAGCCATATTAGTATGTTTTGATTTTAATATTGAACATGTCTCTGGAAAATATAATTTTTTACCAGAGTTTCTAACCAGAGAATTTTTGCAGGGATCAACATTGGAAACAGTTCTCAAACGGCCAGCTATGGGAAAGAAACCAATGAATAAATCACCTTTCAAAAAGAGCACAACTACTACTCAAGATAATGAGTGGGTCTCATGTGAGACCGTCTCACGGATCTTAATCTATGAGACGGTCGTAAGACGGGTTAACCCTACCCATATTCAGAACAAAAAGTAATACTCTTAGCATAAAAAGTAATATTTTTTTATGGATGACCCAAATAAGAGATCAGTCTCACAAATACGACCTATGAGACCGTCTCACACAAACTTTGCCCAAGATAATATCTCTCCAGAAGAAAATTTTGACCTGATTAAAGAATTTGCTGAGGATATTACAACATATGATATTCAATATTATATAATGCAATCTTTGAATTAAAGGGTTCTAAAGAAGAACTCAAATATCCATATTTAATCTCAGGATACCTTAATTATTGTCCTGTAGATAAAGATCTAAAAGGTCTATCTCCAATCCATTTAGTTCAAAGCTATTTACTTAAAGATTTAAAACCAATTTTGGGAAGAAAAACCGGAGATTATTTTGAAATCATTCTGGTTGATACTGGATCCGTTGAAATTCAACATATGGATAGTAATCGTGATGTTGCATGTTCTAAAATGATTATTAAGAAAATTATCATAGCTGCTAATTGAAGATTACCCCTTGGACAAGCAAGACGATTAAACACATTTCAGGCATTGCCAAATATGTTTAATTATCATGATTATATCACTGCATGAGATACTATTCTTATATATGAGAATTCTCAAAGAAAACATTCATGGTGGATAAAATTCTAACTTGATGACTGTAGAGCCCAAAATCAATATACGCAAAACCCATGCATTATTTAAATTGTTAATTCATTTATTTAAGTTTAAATTGATTTCTTAGCGATGCATGATCTATGCGAATGCATTATTTTAAATTAATTATGCTTATATGATGCACATTACATGTTTTCTTTAGTTTCATGTTTCAGGCGATTACTCGATGCGGGATGGAGGAAAAAAGACCGGCGACGAGTTTGGCAATTTTAAAACGTGGGGTTTCATTTTAAATTGGAAAGGGGAATTTAAATGATTTATTAGTTTTAATCATTTTAGTAGCCTAATTAAATTATTAGGTAATTATATGATTGCAAACTTTTAAAGTTTAGCAAGTGTGCATTTTATTTTAAATTAGGGGACTTGGCTTGTAGAAAGAATTAACATTTTAATTAGCTTTTTAATTAGCGTTTTTAATTAATATTGTTAATGGTGTAATTAAGCCATTTAATTCCCTAATAAAACACAAAATTCACACACACTTTTACACACACCTATACACGACTTACACACACACACACACTTCATTATGTTTGTTCCACTTCATATTTTGAGAGAAAATTAGGGTTCTAAGTCTTAGAAGCAGCCGCCCCATGCCCTTCTCTTTTCCAGCAAATTTTCGTTCATGTTATTGCAAGATAATCACGCCACGTTCGTTCCGGATCGTCTCTTGCATCCTTCCCACGTCGGTATATTCGTTTCGGTATTTTTAATTATCAAAAAGAACGTATATTCTAATTTTTTCCTGCGTCGATCTTTTCATAGTATGTGTTGCGTTGTTTTTTGCGTAAAAATGCATGTGTGATGTATAAAGTTTGGGTAGAAATAGTTTAGATCGCGTTTTGAACGTTTCTGGATCTGAAAATCTCGTTTTTGCTGTTCTTTTATAAGCTGCGATTTTTCGGTCGCGATTTTGAGAAAACTTTCAACATGGAAATCGTAGAACTTTTTGATACTTCGATTTGATATAAAATTTGAAATATTTGGATAAAATTGAGTGAGTAATGGTGTTTTTCGTGGGACTGCTCAAACTGCGTTTTCTGAAAAATATGTTATTGATGCCTTCTTGAAGTTTTATGGTTTCAAGCTTCGTTGGGGATCGACGGGTGATCGCTGCTGCGTTTAGGTATATCAGTAATGATGTTGGGTTGGTATTTGGTATGCCGGTTAGTGTCGATAGGCACTTGAATTCATTAGAATCCGTAGGACACGATTTGGGGTTAATTTCCGTGTTTTTGAGTTGTATTGTGTCGTAGGGTGGATGTCGTGTTTTGGGGTGGTTGTGCGGGTTTGGATTCAAGGTTATAGTATCTTAGGAGGGGTCTTGAGGTGTCGATTCATGGTCGGGATGATCGAGTTATGAGAAATAAGCCTTGAGTATATGAATTTTTGTTGGTTCACGTGTACAGAGCCTGCACAGACCCGTACACCCTTGGCATGGGGTCCGTGCCCTTGTTTTCTTCTTAGTGTCAGCAAACCGAGCCTACACGGACCCTTCGACGGACCCTGACATGGGGTTCGTGCCCTTCTTTCTTTTCGGTGTGTTTTTACAGTATCTACACGGACTCCTATACGGACCCAGGCACGGGGTCCGTGCCTTCCCTTTTCTGCACGACACATTTTTCAGTACCTACACGGACCTGGGCACGGGGTGCGTGTACTTCATTTTTGGGAAAATTTATGTTGAATGCTTTGAGGTTCGATATCTTAGTTTAATGCAATGTTTAACAAGGTCGAGTCACGGGAATTTTAGAACGTCCTAAGGAAATGAATGAGCTTGGGTGTAAGCATGATTATTGTGTCTAAGTTACACCAGTTAAGTATTCGAATTCATGTTAGCATGTTGCAGCAGTGGCCCAAGCGAAATCCAACGAATCCCTCAACGCTAAGTATGATGACGTGCAAAAGAAAATATTTCATATTTTTGAGGTATGCTAAATGTCTTGTGACCCATTATATATGGGATTGGAAAGCGATAAAGCATTACCAGGGACCAATCCACCCCGTTAAAGCATGAACGGGTTTAGATCAGGATTGGAAAGCATTAAAGCATGAATGAGGACCAATCCACCCGTTAAAGCATGAACGGGGATCTCATGTATGTGGCAGTGGATCTTTCCTGTCAGCCCAGTACTGTGGTTTAGTCTGATCAGGCGTATTTATGTATGGGTCACTTGTTTTGAAACATGCCTCTACGCAAAATGATGAAGTTATGTATGTTCAAGTATACAAGCATGTTTAAGAAAAGTTTAATGTTATGGCACGTCTATGTATGTATGTAAGTTCAAGCTTTTATACGCACTTTCAAGTTCAAGTATGTATGTTCTATTTTGAAGTTGCGTGTGATTTTATTACGTATTACTTGCTACTTCCAGTTTATACGTGTTGAGTCTTTAGACCCATTAGGCTTGATCGATGCAGGTGAGGATGATGTCGAGGAGACTCGGGGTGGGGACCAAGGAGCAGGTTTGGACTGAGCTGGAGGCTAAACCCGAGGACCGGCAAGTTTCAAGTTTTTTTGAAATGTTTAAAAGTACTCTGATTCATGTTATTGATTATGAGTTTTAAACAAGTACTTTTAGTAAACTTCATTTGAGACCTTTTGTTGCAACAATATTTGGGGATGAACATTTTATTTTATCGAATTTTGAAGGTTCGCCATTTATTTAAGAAAATTTTAAATTTTTCCGCAAATTTTAAGTAGTAAAAAGTACGGTAGGTTACAATGATAATAATCAGTTTTTACCAACATGGTTTAAAAACTTCTTATTTTCATATGGGGTAATGCTATCTATTCTTCCTAGAAATATTAAAAACATATGGAATAAGTAGGGGTGGGTACACCGTACCTAACTACGGTACCGTATACCGTACCGAAAATATCGGTATGGAATTTTTCCATACCAATACCGATACCGAAAATTCGGTATACTAGATGGATTAACAGCCATGCTCCATTTCGCCATCAACTACAATGTTCCCTTGATCATAAGATGAGAATATGGGATACAAGACCAGAATAAAGAAAATTAGAAATAAAATATACTCTTACTATCTTAATAAGAAAACTTTTAATAAAATGGTGGGGTAAAGAAGAATTCTTTGCTGATGGAAAGGCTTATGAAAGACAAGGAGTAATAACTATTGGACCAACTAAAGAAGCTATGAAAAATATGACCAAAGACAATCCAACTCATGCCACGTTGCTCAAAGAATTATTTCAACATATGGATAAAGATACTAAAATTGAATAGCAGACGTTTCATATTAGATGAATGAATTTTGATAAAATTGGATATTATGATAATTTTAAATGTGTAATTAAAACGTAAATAGAAACTAAATTGACCGTAAATAATATATGTAATGTGAGAAAAATATTTTTCAAAGTATGAAAAACTTCATTAAGTACAACAATATTTATTGAGTTTCCTTGATTATCGTCTAAATCACATGTTTAAATTTTGAGACCTTTAAGATTTGTAACTCGGGAAAACGACGAAAGATTAAATATCAAATAAACATTAGAGAGAGTATACATCAAATAATAAATATTAGTGTATGCATAATTTAAGATGTGTCGATTGTGTTATCAATTAAATCATATTGTTTGTTATATAATCACTTGAACGAGATTATTTCGTCAGTAAAAGTGTGCTCCTGTCAGTATCGTATACACTATTTTGGACAAAATATTTGAATTTTTTGTTTAGCAATCACGACAGAAAATATTTTGTAAGCTCATAAATTAACGATTTACTAAAAGATTAAAATTAGAAATTACAGAAAAAAATGGACACATTTTATTAGCATTTGTCCTAGCCTATTTTAAATTCATATCGTTAATTATTAAATCTTATATGATCTTGAATATTTTTATAACTTAAATATATATTCTTAATAACATTTCGTTTCTCTCTCCACGTATCCACCTCAAATAAATTATTACACTTTATGCAGATGGTAATTAAATGTTTTATGTCATGTATTTTAGCTTTTCTTAACAAATATAAATAATAGAATAAAATTAATAATATTATTATAATAAAAAGAACTCCAACAAAATTTAAAATAACAATTTTATTATTATTATTATCTTTTGTTATTATAATATGTTATGGATTTTTTTTATCTTTTGAATTATTCAATGAGGAACTGTGTATATTGAAGCAATTTAATTCCAAATATGTTATTATGATATCAAGATTAAAGGATAAATTTGATACGATGTTTGCCTTAAAATTATAAAAAAAAAAAAGATTTTTAATGGAATAACACATGCAATAACCGAGACGTCTGCTATCAAATTTTTTAAACAATCTATTTTTAAGATATACATACATTAAAGTGCAAATTTAATCTGATTTTGTTGAAAAATATATTTAAAATGTGTGTATTGAATATTTAAATGTTGAAAATAAGAGTTGTAAATATTGAAAATTAGTGTGTGATGATGTATTTTATTTTTGGATTATTTGTAAAGATTTCCTATAAATAGATATCTCATTTGTGAAGAAAATCACAATTGAGTAGAGAAAAAAATATTATAAAGTGTGTAGTTTGGTAAATTTTGAGAGTTTAAGATTTTTGCTTTTCACCATAAATTTTTACTTTTTCACAACACGTTATCAGCACGAAGCTCTAAAAGTCCTTCATACTTTTCCAAGCTCCAAACAGAAGAAAAAAGTAACAAAAGTAATAATATTTATTTTACTGTTATTTATTTATTGTGTATATATTTAATATATAATATAATGTTATTATTAGAAATAATACAAATAATTTTTTCAAAAACTTGTTATAAATCCTGGGAGGATGTTAAGACGACATCCCACACTCCCGGTAAGGGATACGACAAGTATAAAAGCCTACAAGATTTTTAAATAAAATAACTTATGACACATCATTATAATAATATGATATGATATATATAATTATTTAAACATGTCTAATATTATATACATCATATTATTACCATAAAATTATACAAATACATACCTTTATTTTTTGTACACCAACGGTCATAAACGGTAACAAAACGGCTAGTTTTTGCCCTATAAATATGATCTCATAAACACATTCAATCACTCCAACTTTCTCTTCTTCTCTAAAAATCATTCTTCATTAAATTTTTCGAAGAAAAAAGAAGATGGCTTTCTCAAGGTTATTTTTAATTATTTTGGTTATCATACTCACGAGTCTTTTATTTATCGGAGAATATCCTCCTCGTGTGTTTTCTTTATTTTTACAAATGCTTGTACTTGTTTATTCACTACTTTGTATTGCAATATTCATTAACTAATAAAATGCATCGTAATTTTTTTAGTACCACCATGTCAAATTTCACAAAGCTCGAATTTGTTGCGCTCGACATCACGGGAAAAAATTATATGCCATGGACTCTCGATGTAGAAATGCATCTTGAGTCATTGGGTCTAAGTGAGACAATAAAAGAAAATGGCATATCGACGTCACAAGAAAAGGCAAAAGCCATTATATTTTTGCGTCGACATCTCGACAAGGGATTGAAATGTGAATATTTAATTGAAAAAGATCACATGGCTTTGTGGAAAGGATTGAAAGAAAGATTTGAACATATAAGGGAAGTTATACTTCCGACCGCCCGTGATGAATGGAATATGTTAAGATTCCAAGATTTTAAGAAAGTCAGTGATTATAATTCAGAGATGCATCGAATAATCTCGCAGCTAAAATTTTGTGGACATGAGGTACAGAATCGGAAATGCTTGAAAAAACATTTTCCGCGTTTCATGCATCAAATATTACTCTACATCAACAATATAGAGTACGTGGATTTGCGAGATATTCTGAACTCATCGCCTGTCTTCTTGTGGCGGAAAAGAACAACGGGCTATTAATGAGAAATCATCAGTCCCGACCCTCTGGATCAACACCATTTCCAGAAGTAAATGCTGTAAGTAAAAATGAATTTAAACCTGGAAACCAAAATCAAATTCAAAGACAAGGTTTTGGTCGAGGTCGATGTCGTGGACGTGGACGTGGAATTGGCCGTGGTCGTGGTCGAGGCCATGGTTTTGAAAACAATAGAGATAGTTATTTTTATAACTCATCTCAAAAGAGCGTACCAAACCATCCACAGAAAAGGCATCATGAGAATACAAGTGTTAATGAGAATCACTCAAAAAGATATGAAAGTTCTTGTTTCAGATGTGGTACTCCAGGACATTGGTCCAAAATTTGTCGAGCCCCTGAACACCTTTGTAAACTTTATAAAGAATCATTAAAGGGGAAAGAAAAGGTGACCAACTTAACTGAACGCAGTGACCGTTTGAGTGATTCAACTCATTTTGATGCTGGTGATTTTATGAATGATTTCTCTGGAAATGATCAATATGTTGGTGGGATAGAAATAAACAATATTGATGTTGCAGATTTTCTCAACGATTTCTCTGAAAATGAACAATATAGTGGTAGAATATAAATGTACAATAATTTATTTTTCATGTATTCATATAATAATATTTTATTGTATAATTATGATATGTGTTATATTTAAATATATATTGCCAGTAATTTTATTTCATTGCATATTTTTTTGAAGTTCAAAAATGGAAAATGTTATGAGCAAAGCTGAAGTTTGCATACCCGATACTGGTACAACGCACACTATCCTCCGAGATAAAAGATATTTCTTGGAACTAAAACCAACAAAAACAACGGTGAATACAATATCAGGTCCTGTAGACTTGATTAAAGGATGTGGTAAAGCACAATTTTTGTTACCTAATGGTACAAAATTTTTTATCAATGATGCTTTATATTCACCACAATCGAAAAGAAATTTGTTGAGTTTTAATGATATATATTCCCATGAGTATGATACTCAAACAATGAATGAAGGAAATGAGAAATGTATGTGTCTTATCACATATAAATCAGGAAAGAAATATGTGATTGAAAAACTACCAATGCTCCCTACTGGATTGCATTATACACATATAAGTTCGATTGAATCAAACATGGTAGTTGATAATTCTTCAATATTAACCAATTGGCATGATCGATTGGGACATCTTGGTTCAACAATGATGCGAAGAATTATAGAAAATACACATGGTTATCTGCTGAAAGACCAGAAGATCTTTCAGAATAATAAGTTTCAATGTAAAGCATGTTCTCTTGGAAAACTTATTATAAGACCATCACCAGCCAAAATCCAAACTGAATCACCAATGTTTTTGAACGTATTCAGGGTGATAATTTGTGGACCAATCCATCCACCATGTGGACCATTCAGATACTTTATGGTATTGATTGATGCCTCCAGCAGATGGTCACATGTATGTTTATTGTCAACTCGAAATGTTGCATTTGCAAGATTACTTGCTCAAATAATAAAATTGAGGAATCAATTTCCCGATTATACAATCAAGAAAATTAGACTTGATAATGCTGGAGAATTTACTTCCCAGACTTTCAATGATTATTGTATGTCTATGGGAATCATTGTTGAGCATCCTATTGCTCATGTACATACACAGAATGGATTGGCTGAATCATTGATTAAACGTCTGCAAATGATTGCTAGACCAATGATTATGAAAACAAAGCTCCCTATTTTTATATGGGGACATACAATTTTACATACTGCTTCATTAATTCGCATCAGACCAAGTGCATATCATAAATACTCCAATTACAGCTTGCATTTGGTAAAGAACCAAACATTTCTCATCTGAGAATTTTTGGATGTATGGTGTATGTGCTTATTGCACCACCGCAACGAAAGAAAATGAGACCTCAAAGAAAGGTTGAAATTTATATCGGTTATGATAGTCCATCAATCATTCGATACCTTGAACCTCAGACAGGCGACGTGTTCACAGCACGTTTTGTTGATTGTCATTTTAATGAGGAAATCTTCCCAATGTTAGGGGGAGAACAGAAACATACCGAAAAAAAAATTACATGGCATGTATCATCATTGTTACATTTGGATCCAAGAACAAAACAATGTGAAAAAGATGTACAGCAAATTGTGCACTTGCAAAGAATAGCAAATAAAATACCAGATGCATTTGCAGACACAAAAAGGGTGATTAAATCATATATACATGCTGCAAATTCCCCCGCTCGAATTGAAATTCCGAAGAAACAAATTGAAGATACTCATGATGTCATTAAACGCCTGAAGCGTGGAAGGCCAGTCGGTTCCAAGGATAAAAATCCTAGAAAAAGAAAATTTATAGAGAAACACGATGATCACAAAATAAAGAATGATGTTCCTGAAGAAACACATGATGATCACAAAATAGAGAATAATGTTTCTGAAAAAACACATGATGATGAAAATGTTCTGTCAGAACCACAAACTGACAAGAATCGTGAAATCTCTATCAATTACATTAATACTGGAAAAATATGGAACCGAAAAGATATAGAAGAAATTGATGATATATTTTCTTATAATGTGGCAATCGACATCATAAATGATAATGAAGATCATGAACCAAAATCTTTTGGTGAATGTAAAAATCGGCAGGATTTGATAAAATGGAAAGAAGCCATCCAGGTTGAATTGGACTCGCTAAATAAACGTAATGTTTTTGGACCTATAGTCCTTACACCTGAAGGTGTAAAACCTGTTGGATACAAATGGGTTTTTATTCGAAAGCGAAATGAGAAAAATGAAATAGTAAGATATAAAGCTCGACTTGTTGCACAAGGTTTTTCTCAAAGGCCTGGAATTGATTATGAAGAAACGTATTCTCCCGTGATGGATGCAATTACGTTTCGGTATTTGATTAGCTTGGCGGTATCTGAAAATTTAGAAATGCGTCTTATGGATGTTGTTACAGCTTACTTATATGGATCACTTGATAGTAATATATATATGAAAATCCCTGAAGGATTTAAGATGCCTGAAGCACAAAGTTCAAAACCCAGAGAATGTTATTCTGTGAAATTTCAAAGATCATTATATGGGTTAAATTAATCCGGTCGAATGTGGTATAATCGACTAAGTGATCACTTGATGAAAAAGGGATATGTAAATAATTCAATATGCCCTTGTGTTTTCATTAAGAAAACAACATCCGGATGCGTAATTATTGCTGTATATGTTGATGATTTAAACATCATTGGAACGAATAAGGAAATTCAAGAAGTTGTGTCATATTTGAAGGAAGAATTTGAAATGAAGGATCTTGGAAAAACCAAGTATTGTCTGGGTTTACAAATTGAACAAAAAGAATGTGGAATGTTTTTTCACCAGACAAATTATACAGAAAGATCCTTAAACATTTTAATATGGATAAATCAAATCCTTTAAGTACTCCAATGGTTATTAGATCATTAAACATAGAAAAGGATCCATTCCGACCATGTGAAGAAGATGAAGATATTCTTGGTCCAGAAGTACCATATCTAAGTGCTATCGGTGCCCTTATGTATCTTACAAATTGTACAAGGCCTGATATATCTTTTGCCGTAAATTTATTGGTAAGATTTAGCACATATCCAACAAAGAGACACTGGAACGGAATTAAACATATATTCCGTTATCTACGAGGAACGCCAGACTTGGGACTTTTGTATTCAAAAGATGCTAATCCAAGTATAATTGGTTATGCCGATGCTGGATACTTATCTGATCCACACAAGGCACGTTCCCAAACTGGATATGTTTTTACTCGTGGAGGCACTGCAATTTCTTGGCGTTCACAGAAACAAACGCTCGTAACAACTTCATCAAATCATGCCGAGATTATTGCACTACATGAAGCAAGTCGTGAATGTGTGTGGTTAAAATCAATGACCCAACATATCCAAATCTCATGCGGATTATCATTCGACGAGAAGCCTGTGATACTATATGAAGATAATGCTGCATGTGTTGCTCAAATGAAAGAGGGATACATAAAAAGCGACAGAACTAAACATGTTCCTCCTATGTTCTTCGCATTCACCAAGGAGCTAGAGAAGAATAAATGTATTGATGTTCGTCACATTCAATCAAGTGAAAACTCATCAAATCTCTTCACAAAGGCACTTCCTACGTCAATATTCAGAAAGCACATATATAATATTGGGATGCGCAATCTATGAAATTTGTGAAGAATTGTTCGTGTCAACATGAGGGGGAGTTTACGTGACTGCACTCTTTTTCCCTTGCTATGGTTTTTATCCCAATGAGTTTTTCCTAGTAAGGTTTTTAACGAGGCAGTATAAAAACACGTAATGAAGACAATCATTATGATCATCATCACAAGGGGGAGTGTTGAAAAATATATTTAAAATGTGTGTATTGAATATTTGAATGTTGAATATTTGAATGTTGAAAATAAGAGTTGTAAATATTGAAAATTAGTGTGTGATGATGTAGGTAATGATGTATTTTAGTTTTGGATTATTTGTAAAGATTTCCTATAAATAGATCTCTCATTTGTGAAGAAAATCACAATTGAGTAGAGAGAAAAATATTATAAAGTGTGTAGTTTGATAAATTTTGAGAGTTTAAGATTTTTACTTTTTACCATAAATTTTTACTTTTTCACAAGAGATTTTTCTTTTTTTACATTTAATATGATTTTTTCCCAAGAGAAGTTAGAACACATGGCAATAAAATGAGTTTTGAGAATGCGACGGCGTTGGCCACCTTGACAGGTCCGACCACAACAACCATTCACATGCATTATAATATTCCAACTTTCTTTTTCCTGCTTCTTTTTTAATTTTCCCAACGAACTAAACAGGGGAGTGATAAAAATTTGAACGAGTGATTGCTAGGAACAAATATATCTCGAAAAGTCAATTTCCAAATCTTTTTACAACTAGAAACCGAAACTACAAAAAATCCCATTTAGCACAGATATCTATTTACCTCGAACCGAAAATAGTTATTTTTGGTTTGAACTTTATGGCAAAACCAGATTTCTTCCAACCATCGACCCCCTGCCCAATCTTCAGCGCCACGAAAACAACGGCACATCAGTGAACAATTGCAGAAATTCCACATAAGATCTTCACTGTTGCGTTTCCGAGACCACCAGCCCTGGATATAGGTATATTATTTCCTCCGCGGATATGAAGATTCTCGACCACCAAATTGACGGGGCGAGAATTCTCGCGATTACCCATGAGGCCAGAATCTTCATTTTCGATATTACCGATCCTAATATCCTGGACTACATAAGAATTTTCGTGATTAGGCACCTCGAGTCCAGATTCTTGAATAACCGGGAGAGAAGTCTCCACATTTTCACCAGGGTTTTCAAGCACGAGATTACCTGCCTGGAGCACAGATTCTGGAAGACCCGGGTCAGAAGTCTCCAAATTTCCACCTGAGTGTAGAATTTCGATTTCATTTGAACTTTAAAAGAAGAATGAGTGGTATCAACTTCACTTAATCTTACTCCTTGCGGTTGTTACTTATTTGCACATGTTGTCAACGTCAAGACTAAAGAAGGAAAGGAACAAGTAGATACTTAGAATAAAATTATCATGATCTTGCAAAGATTATTATTATTATCGAAATGATGAGATTAATCATTACAACATTCAAAGCTAACAAATGCAACTTTTTTACATTACAACATCGTCTCTGAACCAAGATTACACACGCAAGAATATGGTTTACAATACAAGCACCGGCCATTATTGTTTGTGAGAATGTGGCTAGCGGAAGACCTAACTACATAAAATAGCGACGAGCATTCTTATGGTACTTGTAATTGCTGCAGCAATATCATTTTTCTGAAGCGTCCTCCTTTTGTTCTCTTCAGTGTGGTTCCATGCAACTCAAGGATGAACATCTCACAGGCTCGTGCAAAGATAACAGGTGCTTCAGCTGAGATCATTCTAACATCTTCATCAGCTTTCATTATCTTCTTGATTCTAGCCAGCGGCAGGCTATGGTTCTTAAAGTCGGTTACCTGATCAATGTCTTCATATTGGCTAGCCCAAAAATTTTGGAGTTGCTGCTGCTAATGATGTATGTGCTGGTAGGCAAGATGATGATGTGCCATATGAGCTGGAGAGCAGAAAGACCACCAGCTTGGGACGATTGAATCGATCCAACCGGTGCTGGAGAAGAGGTTCCAGCCATTTGGTTGGCCAGATATGACATCATGCAATATGGCATCTGAGCGGAGCTATCCACCACCCCAATACCCGGCGACTGTCCATTTCCTTTCTGCTCCATTACAAATTATAATCTTCAAAAATCCTTTACTCTTCAAACTCCCTAAAATCAACAGTAACACATGATAAGCACGACACTCCAAATTTTTAAAAATTTAAGAAATGAATTTCTGATTAATGGCCTTTATAATCAAGGTTCAGCATCAAAGTGCCTTCAGCAACACAGGACACGAGTGTCTCCATTATTGAATAATCAAGATTAGCCACAGAATAATTTTATAATGCTATCAAGAGACAAAACATGAAAAGTGCTTAAAACAAAGACAATGCCCCTGAAGCAGATAAATACGATAAAAACCAACATGAACCCTCCACATGATAAAAAAAAACTATAAAGTTTTAATGCTATCAAGAGACAAAGCATGAAAAGTGCTTGAAACAAAGACAATGCCCCTGAAGCACAGAAATACGATAAAAACTAACATGAACCCTCAACATGATAAAACATTATAAAGCTGCAAGACATGGATAAACAGTGTACTTCCGTGCTGCATAACTTTTAAACCAAACGACTAAAACGAAAAATTTGCTTGTGATGGAATCCAAACAGTCACATGAACACTCTCTTGACATCAGATGTATCAACAATCATAGCAATCGTGAATTAGTGTTTACGTAAAGATAGCATGCATTCAGATTCGTAATCAAGGAACAACATGAATTTCGGGTCAACTCTCATCATTGTTTGGTTATTACCTTAATTCCACAATTCAAAAAAAATTTAACGACTAAGAAAAAAAAAACAAAAAGACTGAATTAAATATTTTTTTTAATATTTAAGTAAACATCAAAATTAAATACTAAAGCAACTCAGATAAAAAAAAATCAAATCATCCACAAAAACTTGTTGCGTGTTTTCACTACCGCAAGTATACGCTGTCAAGTTTCAGTACTGGTTTGAGTACATATATCGATCCCACGAAGAGTAATTATTTAAAATTGTATGTTAATTACCATAATTGCCATAGCTCAACTTTATTTAGACAAATCAAATAGTTGGTTTAAAATCAATTCAAATAAAATAACAATTCCTGTAATTCTAGCACGCAGTAGAAAATTCACTGAGTAAATAAATCTAGAGATGCGCACATGTACACAATCAAATTATGTGTCTATCAACGGCATTTTTCAAGTGTCCATAGGCTTAACTTGGACAACTCTTCTCCACTAGTATATTGGGTACGTGTGACTCGGTTAATAGGTCTTTTAAGCTTATAACGTTAGGCTATGGCTAATGGCTTCAAATGAAGGTAGGGAGTCAAAAGTGAGAGAAAACAAACCAATTTATTTTTCAACACGCGTCTCCTTCCTTTTGTTTCACTTCCACTTGCCTTGCCACAACATTTTCACCATTTTGTCCTCCTTTTCACATCACATGTCATACTCTTTCCCTCTTTATTCAACTTTTTCTTTCTTTTTTTTATAGACATTTCTTTCTTTCTTTTCACCTTTTCATGATATTCTTATATGCACACAAGGGAGAAGAACTTTTGTAGTGATACACAGGTTCGTTTTCTCTCAGTTTTCGGTGGGTACTAGTGTATATGCTCAAAAGTTGGTAGTTGACGTAGGAGTTTAGAATTGATACGAATGGGGGCTTTTGTGTGCCTTGGCACACTCCATTCGATTTTCATTAAGCTCAAACATGGGACACTAGGGTGTATATGATGTGATGGGTAGGCTTGAAAGGCTCAAACGTTCCAAAAAATCGCCTAAATCATCCCTAAGTTACGCAATACCCATATCTCGCCTCGAAGAGTAGGGATGTAAATGAACCAAACGGTTTGCGAGCTATTCGAAGCTCGTTTGAGTTTGTTTGTTAATCATATCAAACCAAGCCCAAGCTCGATTTTGAGCTCGAAAATTTAATCAAACCAAGCTCAAGCCTAAGGATATCGGCTCGTGAGCTCGCAAACATGTTTGATAATAGGCTCGCGAGCTCGAGCTCGGCTTGTTTAGGTGGCTCGTACTCGAGCTCAGCTCGTTTAGGTGGCTCGCAAACATGATTTTGGAATGTTCAATTATATAATTATTTATGCTTTTTTTTGCTCTTATTTGTGTTGTATTTATGAATGAATTTACATTTTTATGTCTGATTTAAAATTGGTTTATAGATATATTTAATTTTTAACAAGCTCGATTCAAACTCAAACTCGAGCTCAATTCTATGCTTATCGAGCTCGAAAATGAGACGAGCTCAAGCCAGGCTTGTTAAACATGTTAAACAAACTATTAATGAATCAACCTCGAGCCTGGCTTGATTAACATGTTAAACGAGCTTTTAACGAGTCGAGCTCGAGCCTGGCTTGATTAACATGCTAAACGAGCTTTTAACGAGCCGAGCTCGAGCTTTTAACGAGCTCAGTAATTTCAATACAAACCAAGCTCGAGCCTGATAATAGAAGCTCGAATCGAGCTCGAGCTCCTCAAACAGTTTTAAACCAACCAAGCTCAAGCCTGATACTGTTTGGTTTGGTTTGGAAAGTTCTAGACTACTTTCAATTTACCAATCAACAAACACAGACAGATCATGTTTTCGGGTATTCAAACAGAAAGAATTTCCATATCTCATTCTCATTTAGGCTCAAAGGGCTAACAATTGGCAAATTATTCAAAGAAACACAGGCCCAACATAATTCAAAGACTGCCTGGATCATTTCTGTGCTAGTGAACACGTAATTCAACAACAAGTAATCAACATGCAGGTTTTGGAGTCCATTCATATAATTCAAATCACAAGTCACATGAACACTCTCTTGACATCAGATGTATCAACAGTCATAGCAATCATGAATTAGTGTGTAAACGGTTACGTAAAGATAGCATGCATTCAGATTCGTAATCAAGGAACAACATGAATTTTGGGTCAACTCTCATCATTGTTGGGTTATTACCTTAATTCCACAATTCAAAAAAAATTTAACGACTAAGAAAAAAAACAAAAAGACTGAATTAAATATTTTTTTTAATATTTAAGTAAACATCAAAATTAAACACTAAAGCAACTCAGATAAAAAAAAAAATCAAATCATCCACAAAAACTTGTTGCGTGTTTTCACTACTGCAAGTATACGGTGTCAAGTTTTAGTACTGGTTTGAGTACAGATATCGATCCCACGAAGAGTAATTATTTAAAATTGTATGTTAATTACCATAATTGCCATAGCTCAACTTTATTTAGACAAATCAAATATTTGGTTTAAAATCAATACAAATAAAATAACAATTCCTGTAATTCTAGCACGAAGTAGAAAATTCACTGAGTAAATAAATCTAGAGATATGATTTCGTCGAGTCTCCCTTATGCTAAATTAACATTGACTAACATTTAATTAAATCACACCATATTTATTAACCAAGAACTCAAAATATTTTCTATTCCCTCTGTCGAGTGATAAATAGAACTGTATTACCTATTACCGATTTTAATATGTCTATTCAAAATCATGTAACACGTAATAAATGCACACAAGGTCCTGTTATGGATTTGCCAAAGTTATACGTCTTTTGCAAGCTATAAACATCTGACAATGCGATTTCCCCTGTCCTAATTTCGATCACCTCTCTCGAGTGTTAGATCTCAATTATTAGATCAGTCGAATTATGGCCAGTAATCCAAAAGCATTAAAGACAAGAAATCACAAATAAACACGATGAATTAAATCAATGAAAATTTAAAACGTCAATACATAGGTTCGACCTCGACTACGTCAATCTCTAGAAAATAAAATTAGTTCATACTCGAATTTAAATCAATACAAAACCTGTTTGTAATCAATAAAAACGTAAAAGTAAAGAACCGAAGTAGAAACGTGTAGGCGAGAGATGGAAGTGCGTCTCTGTGTCCGGATTCAACGTCTTCTATCCCCGTTCTTCGCGTCCCGTGCTCTGACTTTTTCTCTCCTCCTTCGAGTGATATGACGGCTGTGTCAAGAATATTCGGAATACCCTTAAAATCAACGCCGAAACCCTTTTATTTCTGAACATCGCGCCGCGCGCATATGCGCGACACAGACTCGCGCATATGCGCGGGTCTCCTGTGCGTTGCCTTTGTCTTGCGCGCATGAGCGGATATGCGCCGCTCTCTGGTCTTGCTTCTTGTCTCTCGCGCATATGCGCGCCATGAGCGACGCTGCGCGATCTTACTCGCGCATATGCGCGAGTCTCACTGCATTTCAGAGCTTGTGTTTTCTCCCACTTCTGCTCCTAGGCGCCATTTTAGCTCGTTTTTACACACATATTGTAGCCGCACCTAGATTCCTGCAATCACACCAAAAAATAAAAAAAAAGCGCGTAATTCCGCTCAAAAAAGACTAACAATCTATATGAAGTATAGGAATAATGTAAGTGCATAAAATGCACTTATCAACATCTCTACAACCAAGGAAAAGATGCAGAATAAAACAATGTTATGATTTGCAAACCTGTGGAACACACTCGCTTTTTTGGAAAACTAGAATGTAAAGAACAAGAGACCTCGACATTTCTAAATCTCAGTTTGCGTCTCATGCTTCAATACAAATCACTTATTATAGAACTTAAAATCAAAGAAAAACTTACCACAAAGTTCGTAAGGCCAGGCCAATGATGCTTCCGTAAATTCTCGCTCCAAAGACAGATGGCTTCAGAGCTTCAAAATGGAAGTAATGAATGGGAATAGAACTAAAGGTTACGCATTTTATATTAGTTTCCGAAACAAACGAACATACGAGTCATTTCATAATACAGTCATGTCCCTAAGAATACTTCAACCGTGTCTCGCATGCAACCACGTTAGTTAATGCACCATCTCATTTACGAGAAACATTTTGTTCAAAGTATCAAATGCTACCCAAACATTTAACTGCACGTTCCACGTATAAAGCACTCGAAACTGATCTCTTCGTCAAAATTTCTTCAAGGACCACGAGAACAAATTTATTTTCTACAAGTAGGACAATTATTTGGAAACAGCTATAAAAAAGAACAAAAATTGAAACTATAGTCAACCAAGTGCAAGAATAAAAAGGAGGAACTCTATCCCCAGGAACTCTTTCCCCCAGGTGTAAAGAACTAGGACTCCTTACTATCTTGCAGAAATTAAAACTCATCTCCATGCTCCATTTCTCTTCTCGCATATAAATAATCATACCAAAAATTCAGTTCACTGTATTTTGCAAGCATGTATAGGTACGTACTATCATAGAAAAATAACTTACGACGGGTAACCAAAAAAAAAAAAGAAACAGAATCAAAGTAGATTAAAATCGAAAAAAAAACCCACAAATACAAATACAGAAACAACCATAGTTGAGCAAAAAATAAAAATCAAATCTGGACCTTTTCCAGCAATAAAAATATCTAAACGAGACATAAAACAATAACTTTCTGATAAAAAACAAACTGTAGTTAATCTAAAGTCGAAAAAAAAGTTAGGGCTTTTACCAATCAGTTGAAGCTGGAATTAGTGATTGAATTGGGGCCTCTGGAATTAATAATACCCAATTTAAATCCAGCTGCATTTATTATTTTTTGTTTTAATTAAAGGTCAAAGTTTGGTTTGTCAAACTAGATGCTTCGTGAATTACCCAGAATAACCCTACTCGTATGCATTTTTAAATCAAATTCAAAATATATTATGTACCAATATTATGTGTTAAAACTTAAATCAAACCGCATATCTCCTCTATGGGATGAATTATATTTAAATATATTACATCTTGTACAATCAATTTTTTTAGGCAAAAATTTGCGTGAGACGGTTTCACGGGTCGTATTTTGTGAGATAGATCTCATATTTGGGTCATCGATGAAAAAATATTACTTTTTATGTTCAGAGTATTATTTTTTATTGTAAATATCGGTAGGGTTGACTCGTCTCATAGATTACTCGGTTTTTTATCCCATAAGAGAGCAATAAAGATATCACTAAAACACTATATTAGTTTTAATTTATCTCAAGCTCATGGATGAGATGACGAAGATCTAATCAAATTGAAAGATAAAGATAACATAATTAATTTTAATTGTTAACTCATTTTGATACAATTATGTCACGTCTCGAGGTCAGTTCCGTGCTTGCACGATTACACAATGAACTCTTATAGAAAGTAATTTGTATCCGTATTTTCTTTACGAAAATGGCTAGCACAACTTACTTTATGAGTCCATTGAAATCGCTAAAAACTATTTAAAAGTTTCATTTTTAATCAAATCAAACTTTCACATAGTCCACACACTCGAACGCATATTAAAAACTTTATCAAGACTATTTTAGCTTGCCTCCACAAATATCAAAGTACCTTTTGCAAAAAATAGCATCCCAAGTTATGGTAGGCAAGCTTAAAGGCCCTAACCTATCTTTTATCATTTTTTTTTTCAAAATTATTAATTAACTACTCATTATTAAGTTGTATGTCTTTCCATCTTGAAATTTCATTTCCAAGGGACTATATCATGACCACAACACATCATTATGTTGTGAAAATAATAGTAATAGTAATACAATGCAAAAAATTAAAACTTTTAACGAAATTAATTATTTATTATATTTTAAAAGAAACTTACAATTACTAAAAGGTATGATAACACATCACATAAGCCTTGCCCATGATCTCCAAACACATGTATGTATGTATGTATGTATGTATGCATATGTATATGTATATGTAATGTTGTTATTTTAAAGCAGTATATTTGGTCTCACAGCATAATAATAGGGTATTTTTTTTAGAAATGATACAAAATTTCATTAGAATATAAAAATAAAAAATGGTGTGTATTTTTTAGCAGCAGCAAAATCATACAGCTAACTAGTAATTCGTAAAACAGTCGTCTTTTAGGAGTCCATTGAACTCTTTTTATTTTTCCTTTTTTTTTATTTATTATTTTTTGGAGTGATTTTTTATGTACCATTTGGTCCTTGAATTTGTTAAACAAAACAATATGAGGTGCCTAAATTTCATTCGTGCAACGCTCCACAATTGGGGTTGGCAGGATTGCTATATAACAATGAATAAACACCCAAATAGCTCTATTTTAACTTTCTCGGAGGCCAAAAATGATATATTTAGTTTTAAAAAAATTATAGAAAAAACGCATGATATATACTGAAGAATGTGAATTTTATTTGCAACACACAAATTGAAAAGGTAAAAAAAAAATCACAATCAAGATTAAATTAGTGAAGACTTTGTCAATAAATCAATCTTGCAAAAGAGTACATCGTATAGTCTTAAAAAATAATGTCCATTTTCTAACACTTGTATCTTAATTGCACAATATCGTTCTTGACGCCCTTCTTGACATGAAAGCTATAAACAAGACGATATGAGGAAAACAAGTGGGGGAAATGGAACCCTCCGAACCTTACCCTTGGCAGTTGAGTGAATATAGCTCAAAATTATAATAACAATACATGCTTTAGTAACGCGAGAATATATATATACATATATATATAATTTCATCTCCAATTTTAGCACACGTATATTGCTAAGAACTCAGCCCTACGGTTCCTGTTCAGGCTCTTCCTCTTCTTGCATAAGGTTTTCTCTATTGTCATGCGTCCAGAAGCCACGCACGGTTATTAACATGCTTGCTACTGTGCCACCTTGTTTACAAGCCAAAAGTTGGGTCAATGAGATCATCAAAGGATCTGATGGCTTCACCATATCTCATATTTCATCTCTTACATCCTCGATACACAGCTCGTAGTTCCCTCCCTCAATCCATTTTTGGTTCACATCCCTATTTTACACATGGCGTGGGATGTTATTCAGTGTAAGTAGTAGCAGCCAACAGTCCGAACAAAAAAAAATTAAAATTAATCATCATTAATTCTAAAATTTATAGATCCTCCACCAAACCCATTCATCCAAATCCTGGATGGTGCACCTAGTGTGTTGACCTAGAACACCTTAGCCACGAGCAGGAAGAATATTATGCGGGGAAACATGAAGGGTTCTTGATGTTTCCCTTCTTTTCTTCCACTCATCCTGTTTCTACTTTGCTTGGTCAGGGGTTAAATAAATCAAAACAAGTTCAAGATTTTGGCAGTATATTCAACCAAAAAATTAAGTCTGATTCACATATAAAAAAAACCACAAACATCTTTACCTCAATTGAAAAATAATTAGCATTTACATGAACAGCGTGTGTATGTCAGCAGTTGTAAGGAATCCCCTACCATCAAGATCAAGACACCTAAACAAATATGTTAATCCTTCGATAATGTCTTTGTTCTCTAGAGCCACAACAAAATCAAGAAAACTATCGAAATCCATCTCTCGAGCATTACCACCACCACTTTTTCTACGCCGGACATGCTCATCAAACACTATTTAGAACATGCCAAATTGGAAATTAATAGGTAGCATTAAACACATATGAGTGGGGACATTTCAAATATGATCCAGTTAATTTTCTATAAACTTGTTTTACTTTTTTTTTATCCATATCCTTCACATTTGCAAAAAAAAATCAAAGTACTGAGTAGATTAATACTTACAAACTATTACTTGACTATTAATGAAACAAGCTTTAGGTCCTACCACCTTAATTTGGGCTGCCGATAAATCCTTAAACATAATAGTTTTTTGACTAATTTAAACAAACCACCACAAGAATCCCCAATAATCTAAAGCACAATTGTCGACCACAGATTCCACAACGGTTTAACGCCTTAGCTCTCGAGGTGACTACTTGCCCTTCGTGATCTTAAACCCTCGTTTCTTCTTTTAATTTATTTATAAGGGGCAAAGTTGTTTATCTAGACTTCTTTTTTTTTCCTAAGTGGTCGAGGTCTTGAATTCGACTTATTTTTTTATTTAATTTTTTTATGAGGGGAAGGGGTTTATACCACAACTCTTGTTTTTTTTTTTAATTTCTTTATAAGGAGCTGAGTTCTTGAATTTGTGTTTTCTTTTTATTTAATTTTTTTATGAGGAGCTTGGGTCATGAAAACGGCTCCATTCGCTTTTTTAATAATTTTTTTTTGTAAAAAGTGTAGGTCAACTCCTCTCTTTTTTTTTTAAAAAAAAAAAAACAATTCGTTATAAGAGACCAAAGTCTTAAACTCGACTTAATTAGCTCTTTATTTAATTTGTTTTATTTCGGCCGGGGTCTTGAAACTCGACTGCTCTTTTTTTTAAAAAAAATGTATAAGCGGCTAAGATCTTGAACTCAAATTCTTTTTTATTTAAATGTTTTACGATTGACTAGAATCTTGAACCTCGACTTATCTTTTATTTTTTTGAGAAGCCGATGTCTTGAACCTCCCCGGTTTTCTTTTTTAAAAATTTAGTTATAATGGCCGAGGTCTTGAACTCGACTCCTCTTTTTATTATATTTTTTATGAAGGCCGGGGTCTTGAACCTTAGCACCTCTTTTTTAATTTTTTACGAGAAGTCGGGGTCTTGAACCTACAGATTTTTAATTGCAAATATATAATTTTACACCCAAGTTTGGACCCTTGTCTCCGCCATTCGCGTAGATGAAACATATATGGCCTTTTGCTACTTTATTATATATATTTTTAAAGATAAACTTGTTTAGAATTAAACCGGATAATCTCGAGTTACAATATTTATTAGTCACAACATCTACCTATTCAAACAACGAACAAAGAAACACAGCCTTGCGGGGCTAAAAAGTGCGCCACAGTTGGTTGTCTGTTGCATATAAATGAGGGAAAATTATATTTATTTGTAGTAGTTTCAAATTACTCCAAATTAAAATAAAATTTATGTCGGAGTCTAGAATGAATTTTGAAATGGATAATTATGTTGATCCGATTTTCTCTTATTTTAACTAGTTTTCATGATTAGCACAATTGATAAAAAAAATCAAACTGAAAACAAAATAACACACACACAATTTTAACGTAGTTTGATCCAACTAACCTATATCCATGAGACCACACCCACATACCAAAAAAATATGTGTGTTTCTAAATAAAGGATAAATTTAATACGATGTTTCACTTAAAATAAAAAAAAATTTAATGGAATAACTCATGCAATAACCGAGACGTCTGCTATCAAAGTTTTTAAACAATCTATTTTTAAGATATACATACATTAAAGTGAAAATTTAATCTGATTTTTATTTTTTTACACTTAATATGCTTTTTTCCATTAATACATTAATGCATTAGGTGCATGTATATGTTTAATTTGATTTTAATGCATTAAGTACATATATTTAATAAGATGTTTCCTATACTATTTTTTGTAATAAAATTTAAGCTAGAAAATAATGACTTCTATCTTTAGCAGACTTTTCTGCGTTTATACACTAGTTCTGCACCCGGGTCTTGCACGAATTGTTAGAGTAAGTGTCCAACAAGTTAACTTGTCGCTTGGGTTTTTATTGGCTCTAATGTAAAAAAAAATCTTTATTTTATAATAATTTACGATTTCATTCAATTATGGAATTATGATTTACCTGTAAACTCATCCAAGCTGCATAGATAAAGTTCTTGAATATACAATAGGTAACATGAGGTCTGTCTCGCAACGTAAGATCATGAAACTCATTAGTAAGTGTACCGCATATTCTAAACAGGTTCCTAGTCGAATCAGCCACCTAAAATAAGGATAAAGATCGCTCGAGCTCGAGACTAGCATCTGTGATGTAAACATCATGTTTCATTGGCAAAGACATGAAGATGTCCATTCACACAGATGGGTGATCATATGATGATCCACTGAACAACCCTCCCTCGGACTGTCCAAGTAGTTCCCACTTATCGAGTATGGTTGTACACCATTAGTCCTTTGACCTGGAACAAATAATGGGCTATACATTCTAGCATGCATTTTGATCCGTTTACCAACTCCATTGAGGGTCATCAGGTGGCGAGGTTGAGTATAGTCTCGAAATACGTAAGAGCAAATGCATTGTAGTCTGTGATTCACCGTTTGCCTACAGGTAAAGAAATCTGATATGGTTTGATGAGTTAATAGTATAAGGAATCTCTGGCCAGAGTAAGATATGTGCATTTTGGAAATGTGTTTTCTCAGTTGCACATAGCATGATACTGTTACTCAAATATAAATCACATCGTTATCGAATATCTATACAACTCTCGATATACCAATGATTGCAGATTCGATCGGGATATATGTGTTGAAGGGACCGAACTGTACGCTAACCATGACTAAAGGTTCTTGCAGGCACTACCACTGATACCTAAGGGATCATGGGACGATGCTACTAGACGCTGTTGGAACATTTCATATTCGCAATCTTTACTTGATTTTGATGTTAATAAAACTTGTTATTTGGTTTCTAATGGTTCACCTTAGTGCGCAGATTAACGGGAACTGAAACAATCAGTTATAAACCGTAACTGAAGTCTGTTAGATACGTCAACTGAATGCGTCAACTGATCGTTTAAACTGAACCAGTTCAACTGATGAATTATAGACCAGTTCAATTGAATGTCCAGCTGACAGGCAGTTCAGCAGAAGACCTTCAAAAGCCCGGCCAGCTGATGAAGAGCTCAACTAATGAAAAACTTAGCTGACCAGTTCAACTGAATCAGTGAAATCAGTTCAGCTGACGAGCCAACTGATTTCACCTCACCAACAGAAGACCAGTTCAACTGACCAGTTAAGAACTTCAGTTAGGAGCAATCAGTTGCGGTACTCGATAGTCAACATTATTGGAATCCAGCTACACATAAAGGTACAAAGCTTTTGTCCAGTCAAAGGACAATAATGGACATTGCATCAAGCACTCAATGTCAAAGAGTTCCAGAAGGATTGTCGGACAGTACAACACATACTTCGAGGAACTAATTCAAATGCAACGTGAACAATTATTGAGTTTCACTGTACGATCAGTTTCCTCGCCTATAAATAGAATATCGGCTGAGACTCAAAGAATAAGTGTGTGGAGAGAAAAGAAAAACAGAGGGCACGCTTAAAGACATATCAGCTTAAGAGAAGCAAGAAGCCCAGCCGAGGGAACACTACACAGATATATCAGCTTAGATTAGAAGCTATTTTCCCTCAGTGTGTGAGAACATTTTTCGGTTGTATCGAGTGTTCAGTTCTCACACACGCGCACACATCACCACCCAAATACAGTCTTGGACAAAGACGTAAAACTTGTGTATGTATTCTTTGAAACACAGATGTTAAACAAGTGTTGGCTAGAAGGTGCTGCCTTCAGTCTAGAATATGAGTTCAGTTAGGAAGTAGTGTAAGTCCTAAGCTGTGTAAGGTTTGTACAAGCAGTTTTATAAATCTAAGTGTAGGGCCCAAACTCAGTACACGTAAAACCCATGCAATTATTTAATTGTTAAATCATCTATTTAAATTTAAAAGTTATTTTAGCGATGCCTGACTTATTTAAATGCATTATTTTAAATTACTTATGTTTATGGGATGCACGTTACAATATTTTTCAAGTTTCATGCTTCAGGCGATTATTCGATGCGGAATCGAGGAAAAGAGACCAATGACTGGGCTGTAGGTTGTGGCTGTTTCTGAGTTTGGGCAACATATGAAGCGCCTCGCTGTTTAATCAAACCTGATTCTGCTCCCTTTGCCCTGTTCAAAGCATCAACGAAATTGTTCGGTCTCCCCGTATTCACCAATGTAAAGATCTCGGGATTCAAGCCATTAATAAACTGATCTGCTACGCTTCATCATTCTCTCCGACATGGGGAGAAAAACATAGCAAAGTAGAGAACTTAGCCACGTATTCCTCAATATTCAATTGACCATGTCTCAAATTGGCAAACTCTGCTCCTTTGTCCTTACGGTATGACACTGGAAAGAATCGTTGATAAAACTCAGCTTTAAATATCTTCTTCCAAGTAATCAATGTACCTCGTTGTTCCAACGCTCTTTTGGTGGTGAACCACCAACTTTTCGCAACCTCATGCAATTGATGACCTATCATTTTGACTCTCTGCTCGTCGGTATAGTCAATGAAATCAAATAACATCTCAATATCATCTAACCAGCTCTCGCAATCAATGGAGCTTTCGGTGCCTTTCAAGGTTGGTGGTTTGAACGACAGAAACCTTTTCAGCAGTGTCTCCATTGGTGTTGCAGTAACATCCATCGGATCGTTTGATGTACTGTCCTGTTCTTGCAAAGGACCTACTACTCTTCGAGGAGGCATATCTGATTATCAAAATGATTAGTACTCACATATATCAAATCTGTTTCAGTCTTCCTCTGATCATCGTACCTCTGATCAAGAATCGTGTCTGATTCATTATTTAATAGTACATGTTTCAAATCAACTCAAAGAATCAAGTAAACATGTACTTTCTAAAGCAATAAAACATACTTTCATGCTAGCATATAACTCATGTAAATCAACATTACCATGCTAGTATTATATAAGCAAGGAAGAAAAACTCAATCTACCCCGCTCACTCATTCCTACTTCAGTCTAAGGAACCTAATGCTCTGATACTACCTGTTGTGGAGACCCGTGTGCTAATTCATTTCTTAACTCATCATTGGGACTAATTGGATCAATTACATATGCTAGGGTGATAAAAAAATTTTTATACCATTCAAGCATTGCATAACAAGTGTATAAAATCATACAACAAGTTAAACTTATTTATTTTATTTACAAGATCAAGTGCAATGTCTACAACACATGATCAATGTACAAACTTAATCTAAATCAAAGTCATACAACTAGTGTTTGTTCTCCACAACTACAAGTCTAGTGATAAACAAACAGTTCATATCTAAGCCCGGAATCACCACGCTAATCATCACTCGTTCAAGCTCTTCTCGGTGCTGATCATGTCCCATCTGTTGTCATGCACACATACAAATACAACAACAGCCGGATACTCCGGTGAGAATATAATTCCCAGTATAAACAACGTATACATGCATTTTATAGAAACATATACACAAGATAAAGGATTTGTCAAACACATGTAACAATGATCTATGAACATATAAAGTAAGACCAAGCTTTAACATCAAACTCATTAACTCTTACTCTTTTGACTCGACTCAAATCTAAGTCTAGGGATCCCGATTTGAATAAGAACGTAACAAATCTCCCACCTACTCTCCCGATCGAGGTGGTGGTACGTTCCTATTCCCGGACTTCGCCTCTCCCTCTATATCGAATATCTACAATAGGAGTCGATCTTCTCCTAAGCTCTTCGATATAAACTGAACGTCCAGCGACTTGGCACTTCTACCAAAGACTCAACTCTATCTCATGACACATGCCTCTCTATAATCAATAGAACAAGCATATTAATCTCAAGCAAGTATAGCAAAGCAATAACAAGCAAGTATGTGGTTTTGGGAAACTCAAGTCGTATCTAACTCGAGTCGTGTCTCCCAGTTAAACATTGCATTATACCTTTCTCTTTTCGGTATTCGGTTGGATGAAATCAGTCTCAATCTTTGAAGGCTTCAATACCAATCTGGAATTGACATATTTGATAGGCACAAGATCAATAAAAAACTCAAACCAAGACCTGTACGAATCAATATTCAATCTCGATACATTTCGACGGCATAACGATGTTATCTCGAAAACCGACACAACTCAATCATCAATCGATTCATATAATAATCCATGCCCATCACTACAATACAACCACCCTTCCAACATTTCAAAAATCTGCATAAACTCATTCAACATGGGCTGGAAATTCAGAACAATAACATACGGTACCCATTCTTTGATCCGTTTTCAATTATACACATCTCAAGAACACATAATACCAAGCAATTCATGATTTTCCCACACTATATTTTCAAATCATGCAGGAACCAATTAAAACTTACATCCTTTCGAAGCTTGTGACAAGAGGAGCACGGAAACAAATTCGGATAAAAAATTGGACGGGTAGATGTTGCACAACCAAGATTCGAATATATCTTGGAGCTTGAGGAATTGTTCATGAAGTTCTCGGTTATCTTTGCTGCCAAAATACTGAAATGAAGGAGGAGATTACACATTTAACATGGCAAGACATGTGTCAACTCAATATTTAGGCTGGGCTTCTCGCGCAAATGCGCGTCCCATGCTCGCGCATGTGCGCGAGACCTACTGCGGCAGAATTCGGTTCTCACAACTCGCGCATATGCGCGCCCATCTTCCGCGTATGTGCGCCAAACTCTCTGGACTAAATTCTTGCTCGCTCAGCCCCTCGCTCATACGCGCGCACCTCTTCCTCGCATGTGCGCCGGCTCGCGCATATACGCGCATCATGTCCGTGCATATGCGCCAAAGGTTCTGGACTCAATTTTTACTACTCGCGCATATGCGCGCCTTATCTCGCGCATATGCGCCACAATCCCTGCCTATACATGTATTTCATTCTTTCCCATGCCTTCTTTGATCACTTCAATCATCAACTACTCAAATGCAATAATCTACTTTCAGCCCTTACACATAAAGTGTTCAAAACTAGTATTTAAAACACGGTAATAAACTTTCAGCAGAATCATAAATCATACGAGTCAGATCTAAAAGATACATATCCAGTAATACAAAACACAACACCGATAAAAAAGTAAAACTTTGCCCAAAATTGTTGTCGGAAATAAATTAGTGAATTATGCTCCAATTTGTATTGTGAGCAGAGCTCCCATGAGAGACTTCCCCATAGCCTTACACACAGCTCCATCAACAAGCTAACCAAGGGAAATCAAGACTCGTGGCATTCCTTCTGATTTTTGTGCAATGAATTCTGCATGCAAAGCACCTGAAAACAAACAGAAGAAATATGCAATCAACTTTAATGGATTCCACAGTAGACATTTTAATGATCTATCTAGCATCAGTCATAAATGTCAGCTCACAAACATCAACTATTCCTGCCTCTCAAAAGTCAATTATTTGCCATGTGTTCCAACTTCTCTCGGGAACTATGGATCTTAGGAACAAATATTTCTCAAAGAATTAACGCATTATAGGACCCAAGAGATGCAAAAACATGTACTAATGAAAGCGTGCATTAAATTTTGCTCCCTTCCAAAATCTTAGAATTAATTAGCCCCACTTCTCTTCAATGAGGACTGCCGAATATAACTAAATGAATATATTCACTATAGAATAATGAAGAGTCGGACGAATCAGTCAGAACTTATTGCTATCAGGAACATGTCAGTGCCCTTCTAAAACATCCATATAATATTTGATGACATCAATTATCAATATCATGCCTCCTAATCACCTGCTCAAGAACAACACATCATGAAATTTTCAGTTTCCGCTATTGAGATTATACAGATTGATAACGAGTTGCGACTAGCAATAACCTACAGACATTGAAGGAATATAACTAAATTCACCAATCAACTTGACTGATAAAGAATTTGGACCTCATCCCGTAAACAAATAATGTGATGGGCTGAATTTTTACTAGAAGTTTGGTTTGCCCCAACTTCATGGAGGTATCTTTTCCTATCAACCATACAAAGAACCTACTAAACCAAATTTAAACAGTGCAAGAGTTGATTGCATGGAAAAAATTGATAAATTCCCAGCAAGACAAACTAATATTATATCACGAGGTGAATAATTCAAAGAATGAAACATCACTATTGATATAAGTGAGCCTTTTAACTCATCATGATACTTTCATATTATTTTGACGTTCAAACACAACGTGATATATTATGAGTACACATTAAAAGGATTTGTCTATTAAATTTGATTTCTTAAGTTGAATTCACGATGTCAGAATCACTGTTGAAAAGAAGAAGCTGGTAAATTACCGCCTGATTCAGACGAGCCCTCCATTACCAGCTTTACATCTTCCAATTTCAGGGAAGCTGTGGCATAAACTTCAAATTCTGACAAAGACCCACCACCCATTACAAACACATCTCTCTGTATAAAGATCGAAAAGATTCATTTACATCTTTCAATAAAAAAAATCATAATAAAAAACTTTACCAATCGACTCGATATGCCACCAGGCAAATGGAACATAAATTGAATATAAACAACTGGAAGGATAACATTTTATAATTATTTTTTAAATGAAAAAACTCATCGACCCATTTAATAATCTATAACAAATGGAACATAAATTGGATATAAACAACTGAAATGATATCGAAGAAGAAGAAAGCTGACCATGTCCTCGAGCTGAAGGCGAGACTTGATGGTTTGAAAGGTGTTGGATTGAAAATCAGTAACAGTGATTTGTAGAGAAGCTGAATCACTCTGCAGAGGATTCACATGAAACAGAAAGGGCTCAAGTGCGGTACCAGCACACCTTTGGAATATGTCATTGTAGGATCGGTTCATTCATTATCTTTCACCTAGAAGTATGTCAATAGTGGCTCATTGTCCGTGCAACTTCTTGGTATCGGCGATCACCTCTCGCCATCTTCAACCAAGGTGTCACATCACATGATAATCCATCCTTTTAAAAAAAATTATAAAAGTAGGTTTAAGACCACAATACTTAACAAATTAAATAAAAAGAGAAATTGAATTCAAAACCTCAACCCCTTTTTTTTTTAGAAAAAAAGATGAGTCGAGGTTGAAGACCACGGCCCTTCATAAAAATATTAAATGAAAAGAAAAGTCGAGTTCAAGAATCTGGCTCCTTATAAATAAATTGAAAAAAAAGGAGACGAGGTTTAAAATCACGTCGCCTCATAAAAAAATTAAACAAAAAGAGAAATCGAGTTTAAGACCCTAGCCCCTCATAAAAAAAAGAGAGAAGTCGAGGTTCAAGACCTCAGCCCCTCATAAAAATAAATAAAAAGAGAAGTCGAGTTCAAGACCTCGGCCTTATAAATAATTTTTTTAAAAAAAGGATAGGAGCCGAGGTTCATGACCCTTGCTTCTAGTAAAACATTTTTTTTTAGAAAAAAGAGTTGTCGAGGTTCAAAACACCGTCCTCTAATAGAAACCGAGTTCAAGACATCGGCCCCTTATAAAAAAAACCGAGGTTCCAGTGCATCAACCCATCAAAAAATTAAATTAAAAGAGAGTTTGAGCTCAAGACCTCACCCTTTAGAAAGAAATAAAAAAACAGGAGTCGAGGTTGAAGACCTCGAATTCTCATAAAAATAAGAAAAGCCGAGTTTCAAGACCCTGACTTCTCATAAAATATTAAAAAAAGAGGAGCTAAGGTTCGAGACCTCGACCTTCAAAAAAATTAAATAATAAGAGAAATCGAGTTCAACTTCGGCCATTATAACTAAATTTTTAAAAAAGAAGACTGAGGAGGTTCAAGATCTCAGCTTCTAAAAAAAATAATAGAGTAGTCGAGGTTTAAGATTCTAATCATTCGTAAAAAATGTTTAATAAAAAAATTCGAGTTCAAGACCTTAGCTGCTTATACATTTTTTTAAAAAAAATAGAAGTCGAGTTTTAAGATTCGATCACTCATAAAAAAATTAAATAAAAAAAATCAAGTTAAAAACATTGACCCTTTAAAAATATTTTTTTTTTAAATAAGAGGAGACAAGATTCAAGGCCCGACTTCTCGTACAAAAATTAGAAGAAAGAAAAAGAGAAGCCGAGTTTCAAGACCCCGACCCAAATAAAACAAATTAAATAAAGAGCTAAGTCGAGTTTAAGACTTCGTCTCTTATAAAGAATTTTTTTAAAAAAAACAAGAGTTGCGGTTTAAGACCCTTTCTCCTCATAAAAAAATTAAATAAAAGATAAGTCGAATTCAAGAACCGAACACTTAGAAATTAAAAAAAAATCGAGATCGAGATCAACATAATGGCCCATTATAAATAAAAAAAGAAGAAACGAAGTTTAAGATCAGGAAGGGCAAGTAGGCACCTCGAGAGCTAAGGTGTTATACCATTTAATATATTCCCTTAAGAGGGTTCCGTAGGCTTGCCTCACATCAAAGAGGATATAGTTAATCTTTCTTTATTTTTTGCTACTAGTGAACTAATGGAGGAATACACCATGGAAATCCCGGAACAAGGTGATGGACCGGGATTCGAGATGATCAAACCATTTTTGGGCCTCTACCAGAGTGGTGAGAAAAAAATTACATTTAACCCGATCCGAGTAACAGTGGAGCATCGATCAAAATCTTTTAGTGAATTCCTATACTTGAGATAGAAGGATGACGTAGAAGGAGTTGAAGTCTCTGAATATCCATAAAATTCTCTGTGTTTATCATTTTATTCATTCAGTTATCACCATATCACAGCCACAATATTCAATCTATCTCTCAATTTGTTTCGCGACATACAAGATTTCAAGATCAGTTCCTCAAATAACTTATTCATATTTGAAAATGATCTCAAAAGCCTAAATGTTTATTCAACACCCCCTTCTTAACACTTCATCTGTTTTAACTTATCCTAACAATGCCTGAGTATCCTGGGAAGATTTTATACCTGATCTACCTATAATATTCCAGGTCCTTCCCCTCCATTCTCCTTAGTCACCGGCTCCTTGCTTACTTTTCTACCCCGGTTCTCGGGAATTTGGTTGAGTCGAATTGCTTCGGCTCCTTGCCTTTCCTTTACTCTTCTTTCTCGAGGACCCAAAGACCCGAGATCATCCTGACCACGACTTACTCCACTTCCTCTCGATTTTATATGTGGCCTACCTCAATCTAGGTCAGGTTTTGCGAGTCCCAGATATTTACCGGGGCATCAACAAGGAGCCGAGGTTCAAGACCCCAACCCCTCTAAAAAAACTACATAAAAATCTTGTTGAGTTGAAGACCTCGGCCCTTACAATTTTTTTTTTTAAATAGAGCCAAGGTTTAAGACTCTGAATTCCAATAAAGAAATTTTAAAAAAAGAGTTGAAGTTCAAGAACCCAACCCTCATTAAAAAATAAATAAAAATAGAGGTTGAGTTCAAGGTCTCGACCCTTATAAAGAAATTAGAAAAAGAAGAGCCAAGGTTTAAGATCCTTCCTTCTCATAAAAACGGGTGGAGCCGAGGTTTAAGACCCCGACCCTCATAAAAAAATTAAATAAGCAAGAAGTCGAGTTCAAGACCTTGGACTTTATAAAGAAATTATAAAAAAAAAAAAGGAATCGAGGTTTATAACCCCCGCCCCTAAAAATATCAAATTAAAAGAGAAGTCGAGTACAAGACATCGACCCAATAAAAAGAACTAAAAAAAATAGGAGCCGAGGTTTAAGACCCCGACTTCTCATAAATAAATTAAAAAAGAGGAGACGATATTCAAGAGCCCGACCCCTCATAAAAAAAGAGGAGCCGAGGTTCAATATCTCGATTTAACATTAAAAATTTAAGGAAAAAAATAATAGTTGAAGTTCAACACTCCAAACTCCTAATAAAATAATTAAGTAAAAAAAAATAGAGTTCAAGACATCAACGCCTCGTAAAGAAATTAAAAACAAAGAGCCGAGGTTTAAAACTGTGGCCTCATATTAAAAATTAAATAAAATGATAAGTCGAGTTGAAGACCTCAACTTTATAAATAAACTAGTATTTAACCCGTGCGATGCACGGGATGATATTATTAAAAATTAGTGAAAATGAATAGATATTTAAATTTAAAAAATTATATAATTATAAAAAATAAAAACTATTTTTCTCTAATTTTAAAAACTTTCTTAAATACAATGCGTGTCGATTAATTTTTTTGGCTAATGATAACTATCATATCTCAAAATTTTAGATTGTGTTAGCCTAAGGCAATGACATGATGCTTATCATGTTCATTGTATTGATGTCGGCCACTAACCTTAATACATATTTAATTCTTTAATTTTCGAGAAACTATATATTATTATTTTTTAACATGTGATAAAAAAATATTTTCAAATCACATTCAATAAAATTAATGAGAAATACTTTTTTAAAAATTCAGTAATTTCGTCTAAATCCACATTCACAGACAAATTTGTGACATGACACGTGTTTGACACATTTGAATGATAACAGTAATTGTTTCATCAATATCCTTATCCAAATAGGTTATGATTTTATTTACAAAATCTTTTCATAATATACACAACAACCTATTATTAGATGATATTTAATGTCCATTGAAAAACTTTGTTGTAGTGATAACTTTTAATACTCAACTAATTTTATTTTTAGAAAAATTAAATTAACTAATTAAATATTGTATTTTTTTAGTAAGTAATTTGGATAGAAATTAATGAAAATAGCAAAATGTTTTTTTTGAATGATTTACCTAATGAGTGATACTGAACATTGCAATAATTTGTATTTTAAATTTATTTATAAAGTTATTAATTAAATTGATTGATATAATCAATACAAAAATTTTAATATAGTTTCTGTTTTCAACAGAGTTTAGTTTCAGTTTGAATAAAAAAAATAAAAAACATAAATACATTTGAATTATATAAAAATTAATTAAATTCAAAATTGAATTAAATGAAGTGATATAATCAATGCAAGCAATAATTGAAGTTTTGAATAAAAAAATAAAAAACATAAATTATATTTGAATTAATATAAAAATTGAATTAAATTCAAAATTGAATTAAATGAATTGATATAATCAATGCAAGCAATATTGAAGTGATCATTTATTGCAGTACACATATGTCAATATTCATGATATATTTTTCTTTTTTTAGAAATGACATTTTGACTGAAAATTATTATTTTTGCAAAAACTTTGCACATAATGTGTTTGTAATATATATGCACATATATATTTAAAATCTATTTATAAAGTTTGTAATAAAAATTAAATATATCATAGTAACACAAAATAAATTAAATTGATTGATATAATCAATGCAAAAATTTTAATGTAGTTTATGTTTTTTAATAGATATTAGTTTCAATTTAAATTTAAAAAAACATATATTACATAAATTCTATTTGAATTAATATAAAAATAAATTAAATTCAAATTTGAACTAAATGAATTGATATAATCAATGCAAGTAATAATTGAAGTTATCATTTATTGCAGTACACATATTTCAATATTCATGATACATATTTCTTTTTTTAGAAATGACATTTTGGCGGGAAATTACTATTTTTGGCAAAAACTCTTCTTTTATATATATATATAGATTAAAAAATCAAAGATGGTATGAGGTTCAAGACCCCGACTTCAAATAAATAAATTTCTAAAAAAAAGAGCAGCCGAGGTTCAAGATCCCTTCATATATTGTTTTTTTTTTTAAAAAAAAAGACTTGAGAGGTTCAAGACCCCAACTCCTCATAAAAAATAAAATAAAAAGATCAGTCAAGTTCAAAACTTGGCCCTTATAAAGAAGGCAAAAATTTGTGTGAGACGGTCTCACGGGTCGTATTTGTGAGACGGATCTCTTATTTGGGTCACCCATGAAAAAGTATTACTTTTTATGCTGAGAGTTTTACTTTTTATTGTGAATGTGGGTAGGGTTGACCCGTCTCACGGATTATGACCCGTGAGACGGTCTCACATGAGACTCACTCTATAAAGAAATATTTTTTTAAAAAAGAGGAGTCGAGATTCATGAACCGATCCTTCATAAAAAATAAAATAAAAAGAGAAGTTGATTTCAAAACTATTAGGATCGAAAAGAATTTAGAAGAAAGGGTTGAATAAACTTTTTAAAATTTTCTTCTAAACTTAAATTGACCTTAACAATTGTCAATTGTTAATGCCCGATTTTTGACAAGCTAGACACAAGTTGACTACTAAAAAGTATGGAAAGATCTGGCTGGTACTAGTGAGTTACAATATATTCACTTGATTAATATTTTAAAAAATTAAACATGTAGATAAATATGAAAGCCGAATAATACGTAGTTCAAAGTAAATCACACAAGATATGTGGAATCTCGACAAAAATATTATTATACGTGTCTCCTTCTTCCACTCGAGAAAAAGATTCACTAGAGAACTTTGATTGTTACAAAAACTTGAAAAAATCCACTTCCGTTAGAAATTTTCCACTACCTATACAACACTCTAAACAGATAGCTTGAACAGATTGTGTGGGGACCCAGACGCTAATCATTTTCTTAATCATTCTTGGGATAAACGGATCAATTAATTAATCTGGGTCTAAATTTTTTTTTTAAATTGCGATGCGGAACATAATGGAATTCATCTAATATACATATCAGTATAAATAAAATACAAGTCCTGTACAACATACAATCGTTTAAAACGAAGGTTCGACAGCTAATATCAAGTGTTCAAACAATATCTACATCAAAGTCCGAAGTCTCCACTCTAATCACGATTTCTCCTGTGAAGGACCTAAAACTCTTTTCTTGGAAATTTGCGGAAAAATTTAAAATTTTCTTTTTAAAAGAACTTAAATGGCCTCATTCGTAAAATCACTGGTGAATCAAGTTCAATATTTCAAAATATTGCAGCGGAAGAAAATCAAAGTTTTGCCAACAACAACGATTTAAAAATATCCAACAACTGATAAAAATTGTTTGCGAAGAAAATAACAACTGCTGCTCTGAGGTCCTCGGGTGCCACTACTGCCGACCCAAGCTGGCTCACTGGTCCCCGCCCTCGGCCCTGGCCTCATCAGTACCTACAACAATCAAGTCTAGTGAGCCTAAAGACTCAGCATGCATAAATCGCAGGTAACGAGTAAAAATCTGAATTTAAAATATGCATGAGATAAAATATCCTGTCCTGAGGCATACTGAAAATAATCTGTACTGAGCAATTATAATACGTGCATAACTGAACTGGAAGTCACTGTAAAAATATTTGCTCCTTGGAGCCTGTACTGAAATATCTGATAAAATTTTCTGTTGAGATTATGTTTTACGCCTGTGGCCACTGCACTAAGCTGAACTGATCGGTAACTGGCTACCGGGGAGGCTGAAACTGATCTGAGCTGGCCGGTCACTGGCGACCGGGTGGTACCATACTGAACTGATCGGTCACTGGCGACCGTATAAAAATAACACTCCCACATAGTGAATGAACCACAAGCCATATCGCATAAATCTCAAAAATAATCATTTTCTGTTTAATGCACGTAAAATAATTAACTGGCGTAATGAAAATTCCTGTAATTTTACCAACTGGATTGGATTGGATCGTTCCCAGGCTCGCTGCAACCTAACTGTGCCATGAAAAATATGCAATAGCTTAAACTTGACCAACTATGCAATTTACGTTCAAAAGATGCGACTATGACGCCTAATGACTTCGCATTTAATCATGACTCCGAGCCAACCTGAACCGACACTGAACCGACGTATAGTCATGATTAAAATACGCTGAAAAATCATAAAATAATGCTCCTAAAATGATAGGGTCGAAATCTAGGTGAAATGGAGGCCAAAACACGAAACGCTCTTTCGAGAGTCAATTTGGCACATTGCACCGTAAATTCTCGTACGACCTCAAAAATGATCCAAATGACGAACGGTCAAAAACATGACCTTCCCAACTCAATGAGGCACTGTCCAGTCCAAGGCCATGGGCTAAAAGCCAACCAAGAACTCAAACGACGCTTCTGAACAGCAGCATACTTGCTGTCAAAAATACAGCAGCTGCGCACTTGTTTTTCCTTGTGTCGTTTTCGAGGCTACCGGCCATTGGGGCGTGAACCACCGACCAGAGACTCTTACCAACATCCCAAGGAATGATTTGAACCATGGCTAAGGGCCCTAGGCCAGCCACAATCCGCATCACACCAAATCTTAACCGAAGGGTCCAACCGAGAGCAACGTGCATGCGTGTGTAGTGTTTATGCTATGATCGATGTCTTGCATCGTTCCAGTGGCCATTTGATTGACCATGGCACGATCTAGACATCTAGGAGCATGATATGAACCGTGGCTAAGGGCCATAGGCCAACCAAGATCCACACCAAGCCACAAAAGAAACGAACCATATGCTGAAAAATGGAAGGGCCGAAGGGGGAAAGGGGCTGTTCTGGTTGATTATTTAAAAACCGATGAGCCATGGACCAAGCCACCAAAAGGGCAACTTAGTCACGTCTTAGACATGCTAGGGAAGTGATCCAACCATGGCTAAAGGCCCTTGGGGCAGCCAAGATCAGATCCACAACCCTTGACACAAAACTGAAATTTCGAATCACATTTCTGCACTTATGGGGAACTTGCTGTCATTCTGAATTTCCAGCAAGCATGGGGCTGGTTTGAATGGACCAACATGGTCCTAATGCATCCTACTACATGTATACAAGCCGCCTTGGGAGCCTGGAGTCGATCCAATACCTGAAACCATCAAAACTCAGAAAAACGTGAAGCTTGCCATGAAGAGCCGAAAATTCTGCATGTGTTTTCCCAAAATATTTTGACATGTATCTCGGTTTTTGCTTGAATAAACATGATCATGTACTGAAAAATAAATGATAATATGACTTGATTGAGGTTTGAAAGAAATCTAGACATGCCTGGTTTCGTTTTGAAAGAAAACGAACGAAACAACGACGACGCGGCACGGAGGAGGTGGAGCGCTTCTCTTGCTCTTTCTAGTTCTCGATTTTTTTCTTGCCTTCCCTCTAGCTAAGACTCACGATTTTTACACTGAAAATGGATCTGAATGGTGAGGTATTTCGGTGGAGAGGGAGAGGGATTGAGTGGTTATGAAGGTGAGGAGAAGGGTGCACAAAAATAGGATCATATCAAGACCAAGTCCACTCCCCTTTTGAATTTGAATTTTGAATTGATATCAAATGAGTTGGTGGATGCTTCTAAGAGGTGGTGGCCGAAATTTTGCTTATTTTCTAGTCTAGGATATGTCCATTAATTAATTAAATTGTGCTCCCAAAAATCCTAGAATTATCCTACAACTTACATGCAAAGAAATGGTCAAAAGGTTGATGAGTTGGCAATTAAATTGTCTAGCAACTATGGGGGCCGAAAATTGCAATAAAATGAAGGGGAAATATTGTTATCTAGTCAACTAATAATCCTTGAAAGCCTTACTAATCCTTTAATTAATTTAGTGAGCTAACCCATTAATTTAATAACTTAAATGAGTTCATTTCTTAATCACCTCAAATAATTAAATTAAAATCCTCAACTAACTTAAATAATTCCTTAAACTTCTTTTTAACTTAAATGAACTTACTTGCTAGCTAAATTAACTTCTGGAAATATTTCTCAAATCTTAAATTCTATCTCAAAACTCCAACTCCAGTCCGGCCTCACTGAAATAACTGAAATGCTAAAAATCAAACTGCTGAACTGAAATAATAAATAATTAACTTCAAACAAATGCATTTAAAATAATCATGCAATGAAGTCAATTAAATTTAAAAATCTAGAATTATGCATGGCTTATACGTCTACTGATTTACGGGTTCTACAATCCTTCCCCCCTTAAATAAATTTCGTCCTCGAAATTAGAACTCACCGAATAACTCAGGGTATCGACTTCTCATCTCCGGCTCAGACTCCCACGTAGCTTCCTCCTCTGAATGGTTGAGCCATTTGACTTTGACTCGCTTAACCAACTTGTTCCGAAGTTTCTTCTCCTGTCTGTCTAGGATCTGCACGGGTCTCTCCTCATAAGATAAGTTCGGAGTAAGCTGCAACGGCTCGAAATTCAGCACATGCGAAGGATTTGCCATATACTTCCTCAGCATGGAGACGTGAAAGACATTGTGTACTCCGGCCAGATTTGGCGGAAGAGCCACACGATACGCTAGCGTCCCAACTCTGTCGAGGATCTCAAACGGTCCAATGAATCTCGGACTGAGCTTCCCTTTCTTGCCAAATCTCATGACACCCTTCATAGGTGCCACTTTCACGAAGACATGATCGCCCACTGCAAACTCTAACTCTCTCCTCCGCTGATCGGCATAACTCTTCTGTCGGCTCTGGGCAGTCCTCATCCTATCACGGATCTTGACTACTACATCTGCTGCCTGCTGAACAATCTCTGGACCCAACTCTGCTCTCTCTCCTACTTCATCCCAATGAACAGGAGATCTACACTTGCGGCCATACAGTGCTTCATACGGAGCCATACCTATAGACGACTGGAAACTGTTGTTATAGGTGAACTCTACCAATGGTAAGTTCGACTCCCAACTCCCAGAGAAATCAATGACGCAAGCACGGAGAAGATCCTCTAAGATCTGAATAACTCGTTCCGACTGCCCATCCGTCTGCGGATGGAAAGCTGTGCTAAACAGCAACTTCGTACCCAAAGTCGAATGCAAACTCTTCCAAAACGAGGAAGTGAATCTGGGATCTCTGTCGGATACGATAGAAACTGGAATACCGTGGAGTCGGACTATCTCTCGGATATACAGCTCTGCATACTGAACCATGGTGAAAGTCGTCTTAATAGGCAAGAAGTGCGCTGATTTGGTAAGACGATCTACAATCACCCAGATAGCATTCGATCCTCTGGCTGACCTCGGCAATCCGGTCACAAAGTCCATGGTAATGTTCTCCCACTTCCACTCGGGAATAGGAAGAGGCTTGAGCAAACCTGCTGGTCTCTGATGCTCGGCCTTCACTAACTGGCAAGTCAGGCACTCGGATACAAAACGCCTGATGTCCTTCTTCATTCCTGGCCACCAATACAATAGCTGCAGATCTTTGTACATCTTCGTACTCCCAGGGTGAATGGAGTACGGGGACGTATGGGCCTCTGATAAGATGTCTGCTCGGATAGAATCACTGCTAGGAACCCATATCCTATCTCGGTATCTCACAATACCGTCGCTGACTGTATACAAAACACTGCCCTTAGCTTCATCTCTCTTCTTCCACTGTGCCAACTGCTCATCTGCTGCCTGACCGCTGCGAATACGGTCAAAAAGAGAGGACTGGATAGTCAAGGTAGATAAACGAGGAACTCTACCTTGAGGGTAAGTCTCAAGATCAAACCTCTGCATCTCAATCTGAAGAGGTTTCTGCATCGTCAAATGAGCCATCACTGCGACTTTCCTGCTCAAAGCATCCGCAACTACATTAGCTTTACCCGGGTGGTAGCTAATGTCACAATCGTAGTCTTTCACAAGCTCCAACCAACGTCTCTGACGCATGTTCAGCTCCTTCTGCGTAAAGAAATACTTGAGGCTCTTATGGTCGGTAAAGATCTGGCACTTCTCCCCATACAGATAGTGCCTCCAAATCTTCAAAGCAAAAACTACGGCCGCTAACTCCAGATCATGGGTGGGGTAGTTCTTCTCGTGGATTTTCAGCTGTCGAGAAGCATACGCTATCACTCTCCCATGCTGCATCAAAACTGCACCTAAACCAAGCTTCGAAGCATCGGTATAAAGGACAAACTCACCGGATCCTGACGGTACAGCCAAAACGGGTGCTGAGATAAGAGCTTGCTTCAAGGTATCGAAGCTCTTCTGACACTCCTCGCTCCACACAAACTTCACATTTTTCTTGGTCAGTGCTGTGAGTGGAACGGCAATGGAGGAGAATCCCTGGATGAATTTCCTGTAATATCCTGCTAGCCCAAGGAAACTGCGGATCTCGGATGCATTCTGAGGCACAACCCAATCTCTGACTGCTGCAACTTTCGCCGGGTCTACCTCAATGCCACTGCTAGAAACAATGTGGCCCAAGAACGCCACCTTCTCTAACCAGAATTCGCACTTACTGAACTTTGCGAATAGTTTATGTTTCTGCAATGTCTGCAACACTATGGTCAGATGCCTGCTGTGCTCCTCCCGATTCTTGGAGTAGACGAGAATGTCATCTATGAACACTATCACAAACTGGTCGAGGTACGGCTGAAATACGCGATTCATTAGATCCATGAAGATTGCTGGCGCATTCGTCAGACCGAACGGCATCACTAGGAACTCGTAGTGACCATAACGAGTCCTGAAAGCTGTCTTCGAGACATCAGCATCTCTCACCCTCAACTGGTGATAACCGGAACGCAGATCTATCTTGGAGAAAATCGAAGCTCCCTGCAACTGGTCAAACAGATCCTCAATCCTCGGCAGTGGGTATTTATTCTTCACTGTAACCCTGTTCAACTCCCGGTAGTCAATGCAAAGCCTCATCGAGCCATCCTTCTTTTTCACGAATAAGACCGGCGCGCCCCATGGAGAAAAGCTCGGGCGAATGAACTCCTTGTCGAGAAGTTCCTGGATCTGCTTCTTAAGCTCTGCCATCTCTGTCGGTGCTAGACGGTACGGTGCTTTGGATATCGGAGCCGTACCTGGCATAAGCTCAACGGAAAACTCCACCTCTCTCTCTGGTGGCATACCAGAGACGTCTTCGGGAAAAACGTCTAAGAAATCTCTAACAATCGGAACATCTGAGGCTGACTGGCTGGGTTCATCGGGGACAGATAAAAAGGTTGCTAGAAATGCCCGACACCCTCTATGCATGAGCTTCCTAGCCTGAACATAAGGAATAATGCGCGGTAAGGAAAAGTACCTGTCCGGCTCAAATAAGAACTGCTCCATTCCAGGCGGTCGGACAAGAACGGATCTCCGCTGGAAGTCTATCAACACTCTGTTCCTCAATAGCCAGTCCATCCCTAGGATGATGTCAAATTCCGGCATCGGTAGCACAATCAGATCCGCATAAACAAGATTACCGTGCAACTCAAGGTCTATATCTCGGATAACATTGGTAGCTGCCATCTCCTCTCCTGACGGCAACACTACTGAAAAGGCTGTATCTAGCCCAATGGTCTGGATCTTGAGAAAGTTTGCAAAGACCTCCGAAATAAATGAGTGAGTGGCCCCTGAATCTATCAAGGCCTTGGTAGCGGAACCAGATATAAAAATTCTCCCTGAAAGAGCGGAGCTCTAAGTTGAATCCCACTACAAGATCTAAACTTATAGACATGCAAAGGTCTAGGTTCCTCTAGCTTAATTTCCCCGAAATAAATCTGAGTAGAGCATGCAATCCTATAACAGTTCTAAGTTCAAAATCTAAATCCCGAATCCCAACATGCGGAACTTCAAATAATAACTTAAAGTTTAAAGGTACCTGTCAACAACATAGTCTCCGGGTTGGCTTCCGCGGCATGGAGAGCAAAAACTCTGCCTTGGGTAGGCAGATTCCTCTGAGGGCACTGCAGCAACATGTGGTCTGGACTGCCACACTTAAAACACTTTCCTGAGCCAGCCATACATGCTCCAGGATGGCGACGTGAGCACCTGGGACAGACTGGGTGCTCCTGAGTCCTCGGGGCTGGGCGTCCCCGCTGCTGCTGCTGCTGCTGCTGGCCTCTGTTCCTGGGCGGTCCATGAAAAGGCCTCTTATTCTGCTGCTGATGCTGAAGAGGAGGAGGGCGGTGCGGTGCCTGGACTGGGCGCTTGCCCTGGCGATCCCTCTCGATATCCCGCAGATCCTGCTCTGCGGCTAAGGCCTTGGAGACGGCAACCTCATAAGTAGCAGGGTCAGATACCCTAACATCCCGGCGCAAGATCGGCCGTAAACCCACCAGGAAGTGCATCAGCTTGGCTTTGGCATCATTCGCTATCAGGGGCACAAAGTGACAGCCCCTCTCGAACTTACGGATAAACTCCGTAACCGACATATCCCCCTGTCTCAGGCTCATGAACTCGGTGGTCAGCCTGGTGCGAACCTCCTCAGCAAAATACTTGGAGTAGAAAACCTCCGTAAAGCGGGTCCAAGAAAGTGTAGCCAATGTCAGGGCTACCGAAGCTCCTTCCCACCACAAGCGGGCGTCTCCAGTGAACAAGTAGGTGGCACATCGGACTCGGTCTGCGTCCCCCAGCTCCATAAAATCGAAGATAACCTCGAGGGATTTGATCCATCCCTCGGCAACCATGGGGTCTGATGCCCCAGAGAACTCCTTCGGGCGCATCTTCATGAATCGCTCATACACAGCCTCGGGCCCTGTCGGCCTGGCTGCGGCTGCGGCTACGGCTGCGGCATTGCCCCCCGCAAACTGTGCGAAGAACTGTGCCATCCCAGCTAACATCTGGGCACTCATGTCCGGTGGGGGCGGTGGAGGAGGTGGTAGGTCTCCCTCCGGTCTATGCTCCTCTCTGTTGCGCTCTAAGATGCGTCTAGGGGGCATACTGTTCCAACATAACCCATACGTAACTAACATGCATAATTCCATACTTTATTTTAAATGAACTCTGAAATACTGAAAATCTGGAAGCATGCTGACAAAATAATTCATGCTATAACTGAAATGCTGAACAAAATGCTGAACTGAAAAACTTACAGACCAAAGGCGTGGCTTCGTGAGCTTCTCACGGTCAGTAGTAGTGAAACCCTATACAGAACCTGGCTCTGATACCACTTGTAACGCCCAGATTCGACGACTGTCCTCACTGTATCAAGACGAGTCTTTCCAGCGTGCTTATGTCCTCACTCACACGCACCCTGGGAAACTTCCCAGGAGGTCACCCATCCCAAAATTGCCCCAAGTCAAGCACGCTTAACTTTGGAGTTCTTATGTTATGAGCTACCGAAAAGAAGATGCACCTTCGTGATATGAGTAGTACAAATCAAATCTTTTAAGCCCTCTTCAACTGTACAGTCCATTACATTGAACAGTCTCGGAATCCCTCTCATTCCCGTGTGGGTCGGTTCATTCATGTTCCCTTCACCTAGAAGCCTGCCAGGAGCCGCTCATTGTCCGTGCAACTACTGATGGCACCGGCGATCACCCCCCGCCCTCTTCGGCCCCGGGCCTCACATGCCCACCAGCTTCCGCTTGGTTCGTCCCCGAACCACACCGTACTAAGAGAGGTCGGCTCTGATACCAACTGTGAAGGACCTAAAACTCTTTTCTTGGAAATTTGCGGAAAAATTTAAAATTTTCTTTTTAAAAGAACTTAAATGGCCTCATTCGTAAAATCACTGGTGAATCAAGTTCAATATTTCAAAATATTGCAGCGGAAGAAAATCAAAGTTTTGCCAACAACAACGATTTAAAAATATCCAACAACTGATAAAAATTGTTTGCGAAGAAAATAACAACTGCTGCTCTGAGGTCCTCGGGTGCCACTACTGCCGACCCAAGCTGGCTCACTGGTCCCCGCCCTCGGCCCTGGCCTCATCAGTACCTACAACAATCAAGTCTAGTGAGCCTAAAGACTCAGCATGCATAAATCGCAGGTAACGAGTAAAAATCTGAATTTAAAATATGCATGAGATAAAATATCCTGTCCTGAGGCATACTGAAAATAATCTGTACTGAGCAATTATAATACGTGCATAACTGAACTGGAAGTCACTGTAAAAATATTTGCTCCTTGGAGCCTGTACTGAAATATCTGATAAAATTTTCTGTTGAGATTATGTTTTACGCCTGTGGCCACTGCACTAAGCTGAACTGATCGGTAACTGGCTACCGGGGAGGCTGAAACTGATCTGAGCTGGCCGGTCACTGGCGACCGGGTGGTACCATACTGAACTGATCGGTCACTGGCGACCGTATAAAAATAACACTCCCACATAGTGAATGAACCACAAGCCATATCGCATAAATCTCAAAAATAATCATTTTCTGTTTAATGCACGTAAAATAATTAACTGGCGTAATGAAAATTCCTGTAATTTTACCAACTGGATTGGATTGGATCGTTCCCAGGCTCGCTGCAACCTAACTGTGCCATGAAAAATATGCAATAGCTTAAACTTGACCAACTATGCAATTTACGTTCAAAAGATGCGACTATGACGCCTAATGACTTCGCATTTAATCATGACTCCGAGCCAACCTGAACCGACACTGAACCGACGTATAGTCATGATTAAAATACGCTGAAAAATCATAAAATAATGCTCCTAAAATGATAGGGTCGAAATCTAGGTGAAATGGAGGCCAAAACACGAAACGCTCTTTCGAGAGTCAATTTGGCACATTGCACCGTAAATTCTCGTACGACCTCAAAAATGATCCAAATGACGAACGGTCAAAAACATGACCTTCCCAACTCAATGAGGCACTGTCCAGTCCAAGGCCATGGGCTAAAAGCCAACCAAGAACTCAAACGACGCTTCTGAACAGCAGCATACTTGCTGTCAAAAATACAGCAGCTGCGCACTTGTTTTTCCTTGTGTCGTTTTCGAGGCTACCGGCCATTGGGGCGTGAACCACCGACCAGAGACTCTTACCAACATCCCAAGGAATGATTTGAACCATGGCTAAGGGCCCTAGGCCAGCCACAATCCGCATCACACCAAATCTTAACCGAAGGGTCCAACCGAGAGCAACGTGCATGCGTGTGTAGTGTTTATGCTATGATCGATGTCTTGCATCGTTCCAGTGGCCATTTGATTGACCATGGCACGATCTAGACATCTAGGAGCATGATATGAACCGTGGCTAAGGGCCATAGGCCAACCAAGATCCACACCAAGCCACAAAAGAAACGAACCATATGCTGAAAAATGGAAGGGCCGAAGGGGGAAAGGGGCTGTTCTGGTTGATTATTTAAAAACCGATGAGCCATGGACCAAGCCACCAAAAGGGCAACTTAGTCACGTCTTAGACATGCTAGGGAAGTGATCCAACCATGGCTAAAGGCCCTTGGGGCAGCCAAGATCAGATCCACAACCCTTGACACAAAACTGAAATTTCGAATCACATTTCTGCACTTATGGGGAACTTGCTGTCATTCTGAATTTCCAGCAAGCATGGGGCTGGTTTGAATGGACCAACATGGTCCTAATGCATCCTACTACATGTATACAAGCCGCCTTGGGAGCCTGGAGTCGATCCAATACCTGAAACCATCAAAACTCAGAAAAACGTGAAGCTTGCCATGAAGAGCCGAAAATTCTGCATGTGTTTTCCCAAAATATTTTGACATGTATCTCGGTTTTTGCTTGAATAAACATGATCATGTACTGAAAAATAAATGATAATATGACTTGATTGAGGTTTGAAAGAAATCTAGACATGCCTGGTTTCGTTTTGAAAGAAAACGAACGAAACAACGACGACGCGGCACGGAGGAGGTGGAGCGCTTCTCTTGCTCTTTCTAGTTCTCGATTTTTTTCTTGCCTTCCCTCTAGCTAAGACTCACGATTTTTACACTGAAAATGGATCTGAATGGTGAGGTATTTCGGTGGAGAGGGAGAGGGATTGAGTGGTTATGAAGGTGAGGAGAAGGGTGCACAAAAATAGGATCATATCAAGACCAAGTCCACTCCCCTTTTGAATTTGAATTTTGAATTGATATCAAATGAGTTGGTGGATGCTTCTAGGAGGTGGTGGCCGAAATTTTGCTTATTTTCTAGTCTAGGATATGTCCATTAATTAATTAAATTGTGCTCCCAAAAATCCTAGAATTATCCTACAACTTACATGCAAAGAAATGGTCAAAAGGTTGATGAGTTGGCAATTAAATTGTCTAGCAACTATGGGGGCCGAAAATTGCAATAAAATGAAGGGGAAATATTGTTATCTAGTCAACTAATAATCCTTGAAAGCCTTACTAATCCTTTAATTAATTTAGTGAGCTAACCCATTAATTTAATAACTTAAATGAGTTCATTTCTTAATCACCTCAAATAATTAAATTAAAATCCTCAACTAACTTAAATAATTCCTTAAACTTCTTTTTAACTTAAATGAACTTACTTGCTAGCTAAATTAACTTCTGGAAATATTTCTCAAATCTTAAATTCTATCTCAAAACTCCAACTCCAGTCCGGCCTCACTGAAATAACTGAAATGCTAAAAATCAAACTGCTGAACTGAAATAATAAATAATTAACTTCAAACAAATGCATTTAAAATAATCATGCAATGAAGTCAATTAAATTTAAAAATCTAGAATTATGCATGGCTTATACGTCTACTGATTTACGGGTTCTACATCTCCTCATCTCCTCGACCCTGATCTTGTCCTACCTGTTGCCATGCACACATACAAACACGACAATAGCCGGATAACTCCGGTGAGAAATACATCCCAGTATAAATCAACGAAACATGCTATCATATAAACAATATAAAAGCATGAAATAGATATCAAAATCTGGAAACATAATCAATATAAACTGTCAATCAGACTCGTGACTCCACGGATCAGACTAGACTCAATCCTAGTCTAGGGATCCCGGTTTCCAGACGTTGGCATTCCATATCGAATAACATTAATAGAAGAAACTCCAATTCTATTCAACATCGATATAACCAGACATCCGGTGTCTTGACCTAACCGTCACAGACTTTGGCACTTTCGCAATTCCCTATCTTGTGACAATGTGCAATGTGCCAGTGACGATTCCATCACTATCTGGCACCACTGTCACAAGATCACTCGTCTAATACTAATCTAATACATACTTTCTATAAATCAATAGAACAAGCATATTAATTCAAATCAATGCCCATAATAACAATAAGTATGTGATTTAGGGAAACTCAAGTATATCCTAGTCGAGTCGTTCTCCCAGTACCACATTGACTTATACCTTTCTTTCATAGTCTCGGTCTGACAAATTGGAAGTTCTGAATTCAAGACTGTCACTGTAAATCTGAAATGACATATCGACATAACGGCACAATCCCAATATTCCCGTCAATATCATATCACCCGATATCAATTACAAATCATAACTCATATCCGATACAATCCGTAATCAATCAATAATTCAAATCTGTTCAATTTCAATCGATATAATCAGAAAATCATAACAATTCCATAATCAATCTGTTTTTCGATCTGACTTCGAATATACAATGTCTAGTATTCCCAGAACCCATAATAATGATCAAATGACAATTCATCCAATACTATAATTTCAAATGATAACAGAACTCAATAAAACTTACGTCCAGTTGTAGATGTCGACGAGAGGAGCACGGTACTGTGTCCGGATCGAAAATCTGATAGACAGATTGTACAAAATCACAATATTAAGATCACATGAGGCTTGAGGGAATTTCTGGAAAATTTTGATTTCTTCATCTGAGAAGGCTGAAGGATGATGCAATTATATATATCAAATGTATGGCCAATAGACGTGGCTCAATATTCAATCTTCACGTCTCGCGCATATGCGTGACCTTCCTCGGCGCATATGCACGAGACATTCTGTCTCGGAATTCAACCAATCCAACTACTCGCGCATATGCGCGCCTGTGAGAACCCGGGATTTTAAGATCCGAAGCAAATCAAATTTCAGCTAATTTAACTCGATGAAGTACTTCAAAGCTCGGGAATTAGCTCAACAGGAAGCCAAGCTACAAGTAACCACATCCAACGAAGTATTGTCACGGGAGGAGTAAAACCCCAGCTCAAGGACTCGATCTTTCAGCTCAAAGCAGCTCAACCAAGTTTGTCCTAAAAAGACCAAAAAGGGAGCTATAAGTTGAGCTAAGGTTTGGACAAATTAAGTATGCAAGAAATAATCAATGAAGGAGCTAAGAGTTAAGACAAACTTAATATGCATGGGAGTTTGGATGATCATTCTAGAACTTAAAGAATGCATGAAACTTTGAACCCACCATTATAACTAGTCTTGGAATTTGGAGAACACATGGAATTTTGGTCTACAATTGATCACATTCAAGCTTTTCTTGATGGCCAAGAATTCGGCCAAGGGGGTGGCAAGGTGGAGAGTATTTTTTTTGTGCCTATAAATACTACTCATTTGGTTGAAAGAAGGCACACCACCAAACCTCTAAAATTTCGGCCCTCTCTCCCCCTCTCCCTAAACCATTCGGCCGAAGTAAAGGAAGAAAAGGAAGGGAAGATTTTGTGCAGTCCAGAGTTTGCTAACCCGTGCCGGAGTGTTCCCCGATCGAAGACAGAATTTGTGAAGTTGCGCCGAAGTGCTGCCAAAATTTCAAGAAAGAGCTTTTTATAAAAATTCATGTAATTGGGCTTTTGTTACCTATCTTGTTGTATTTTGAAACTTTGATATACATAATATGACATGAAAATATGTGTCCTTATTTTCGAAAATTTGCTATATGTTTCGTTTAAAATTGCGATCGATTATGTGTTTCTCCTGTGCTTCGAATATCTTGATTCCGCTGTGTCAGTATGATAACTCTGAAATCTGAATATCTGAAAAGTTTTGTCTGTGACTTCCGAATTCTGTTTGCACTGTTACGATTCGGATTTGAAATGGGACGAGAATTGTGATTCTGTTCTGGCCCCCAATGGTGGGTATAAAACCATTTCTGTCTGGCCCAATGGTGGGTATAAAACCTTTCTGTCTGGCCCCCACCGGTGGGTATAAAACCGAGTTCTGGCCTCAACCCTTAGAGGACTAACATATTGGGGACAATTTGACCATGGAAATTGAGATGAGTAACAGTGTTGTGTCCGTTTGATTCGATCTGTTTCTGTTTTGCTCTGAATCATCTGATAAGTTCTGTCTTTGATTCGATTCGTTTCCGTCTGGTCAAGTTAAGAATATTAAATTTTGAAAGTTTGTTAAAGGAGATTTTTAAAGAATTAAGTTCTATATGTATCTTTGGAATCGATCGACCCCCACTTGCTGAGTGTTTCCTAAAACACTCACCCCTTACCAATTTCAGATAAAAATGAAGAACAAGTGAACGAGGAAGAACATGAAGCGTTTTAGGGATGGTGATCAGATTTCAAGATCAGCAAAACGAGAAATTGTACCCTTTTCTTTTGTATAATTCCTGCAAACTCTGATGTAAAAGTTTATTCTTTTGTCATTGTAAGAAAACATTCTATTTATGAAAAATACTGGTTTGATTTGATACGAGGCTTTATTGTTTTCAATGTAATTGTTAAACAATGCCGGATGTCACCGCTGGGATTTTGACAAACAAAATTTGACGAAGTCAAATTTTGGCAACAGCCTAATGCATCCCTATCTGAAATCCAATATTCATCCTTTCATAAAATTTCTCTTGAGAAACTCGAAATTCTATTCCTTCAATCGTTCCGAAAATCCTTAGTATCGAAAGTTTTCCACGACAACTTTTTTATTTGTGCCTTTCTATCTTTTATACGATTCTGATTCTTTACCTCGATTTTTATTATAGGAAATGGCAGGCAGACCAACCCGAAACAACCGTAACCCTTGTGGCGCCAACCAAAATGAAAATCCACCACCACCGAGAGTGAATCTCAGTCAAGAAGATATGATGGCAATAGCTACCATTGTAGCCGCTACATTGCAAGGAATCGTAAATCCCCTTGCCAACGCCATACAGCCAACGCCTGAACCACAACCCCGTGGAATTAAGTACCATTATGAATCTCTCAGGAGGAATCAAGTCCCGACTTTTGATGGAAACCCAGACCCGGAAGTCAGTCATAACTGGCTCAAAAATGTCGAATCACAACTACACCTACTGGAAGTGGCTGAAGAACTGAGAATAGAAGTCGTAACAACACTTCTAGAAGACAGATCACGAAAGTGGTGGGAGACTGTGTCACCATCTCTAGCTGAAGTAGAAGAGATCACATGTCAAATTTTTAAGAGGGAGTTTTTAAAACAATAATACCCAGCCGAATTTCGTCTGCAGAAGTTGAACGAAATTGAGAACTTCAAGCAGACCCCAGACATGACGGTAATGGAATACACTTCAAGATTCAATGATCTGGGAACCTATGTCCCGACGATCATGTCTGATGAAACGTTAAAAATGCATCGCTTTAAAAAGGGACTCAATAGTCGGATTAAGTCAGCATTGGCTGTATTCAAGCCAAACAATTTTGCGGATTTGATGGGCGCTGCAATGAGCGCAGAAACATATATCAAACGTCGCGAGGAAGAGAACAAGAACAAAAGACCAATGGTCAATCAATCTGCTCAGAATGGTCCCAAGTTTAAGAAGCCAAATTATTCAGGTGGGCCTTTCCAAGGAAGTTCTGGCAACACTGGCAACAGGGAAGGAAAGTGGTGCGACACCTGTAAACAGTATCATACCGGAGAATGCTATCGGAAGTCGGGTGCATGTTTCAAGTGTGGACAGGTGGGTCATCGAATTAAAGAATGTCCGGAAAACAAAGAAGGGGCAGGACCCAGAAAGCAAAATGAAAACAAGACCAATGCTCGAGTATATGTAATCACCCAAGAGGAAGCTGATAACACCAATGAAGTGGTGGCAGATACTATCTTACTCAATGAAATGCCTGCATATACCTTGTTTGATTGTGGTGCTACACACTCGTTTGTGTCTAGAAGATTTACTAAGAAGCTTAAGCTCGAACGTGATACTCTTAGTGAACCATTAAGAGTGGCAACACCGGCGAACAAAATAATTGAGACCCACAAAGTGTATCGAAATTGTAAAATTTGTATCAGCAAACAAATTTTTGAGACAGAATTGATTCAACTCAATATGATTGAGTTTGATATCATTCTTGGAATGGATTAGTTAGCTAAAAACCATGCCATAGTGGACTGTCAAGAGAAAAGTGTTAGACTTCAAACTTCGACTAAAGAGGAAATTCTATATCACGGAAAATCCAAAGAAAGAAAATCTCTGCTATCTGCCTCACAAGCCTGGAAGGCCATAAAAGGAGGAGAAGAGATTTATCTGGCAGTAATTAATGAAGTCAAAGAGGAAGAAGTCCCAAAGTTGGAGGATATTCCAATTCTTCAAGAATTTCCAAATGTTTTTCCCGAGGAATTACCGGGTGAGGTACCCGATAGGGAAGTAGAATTCGAAATCAATTTGGTCCCTGGTGCTGCATCAATCTCAAAGGCACCATACCGAATGGCTCCAGCTGAGTTAAAGGAATTGAAGGAACAACTTCAGGAATTACTAGATAAGAAGCAGGTTTGCCCCAGTGCATCACCGTGGGGAGCCCCAGTGCTTTTTGTAAAGAAAAAGGACGGAAGCATGAGGCTATGTATTGACTACCGGGAATTAAACAAGATCACCATAAAGAATAAATACCCACTCCCAAGAATTGACGATCTTTTTGACCAGTTAAAAGGAGCCAAAGTTTTCTCAACACTCGATCTAAGATCTGGCTATCACCAGTTGAAAGTCAAAACTGAGGATATCCCTAAAACTGCTTTTAGGACAAGATATGGACATTACGAATTCACAGTAATGCCTTTTGGCCTAACAAATGCTCCTGCAACATTCATGGACCTGATGAACCGGGTATTCAAACCATATCTCAACAAGTTTGTGTTCGTTTTTATACATGATATTTTGGTATACTCACCAAGTGAGGAAGAAAATAGAAAACATCTACGTCTCACTTTACAAACACTGCGTGAGAAGGAACACCATGCCAAATTCAAGAAGTGTGAATTTTGGTTAAAAACTGTGGTGTTCCTAGGTCATATAATTTCTGAATTTGGGATATCAGTCGACCCTAAGAAAGTAGAAGCAATCAAGGACTGGCCTCAACCGAAAACAGTAACTGAAGTAAGAAGTTTTCTGGGATTAGCAGGTTACTATAGAAAATCTGTGGAAGGATTTTCTTCGATAGCCATTCCACTCACAAAACTTACTCAGAAAAATTCGAAATTCATTTGGAATTAAGAATGTGAAAGAAGTTTTGAAACCCTGAAAACAAAACTCGCATCCACACCAGTACTAGTTCTTCCCGAGGATGGTAAGAATTTCACTGTGTACAGTGACGCTTCGAAGGGAGGATTAGGGTGTGTTCTTATGCAAGAAGGTCAGGTAATTGCTTATGCCTCACGGCAACTAAAACCATATGAGCAGAATTACCCCACTCATGACTTGGAGTTAGCCGCAGTAGTATTTGCGCTTAAAATTTGGAGGCACTACCTTTATGGAGTAAAATGCGAAGTTTTTACTGATCACCAGAGCCTCAAGTACATTTTCACCCAAAAGGAATTAAACATGAGGCAAAGAAGGTGGATGGAACTTCTCAAGAATTACGATTTGGTAATCAATTATCATCCGGGTAAGGCAAATAAAGTGGCAGATGCGTTGAGCCGAAGGAACCATGGGAAGGTGAACTTAAATTCACTATCAGTGCAACCAAACCTCCGAGAGACCATCAAATTGAAACAGAGTCAAGACATCTCCGTCCTTAAAATTAAAGAACAAATCCAAGACGGAAAAGTTCCAGAATTTCAAATTGATGAAAATGGGATACTCTGGATGAAAGGAAGATTGTACGTGCCGAACATCGATGGAATTCGAGAAGAAGTAATGGCCGAGGCACATAAATCAAGATTTTCGGTACATCCAGGGAGTACCAAAATGTACAGAGACCTGAAAAGTAATTACTGGTGGAACAGAATGAAGAAAGACATGGCTGTCTTTGTTTCCAAGTGCCTAACATGTCAACAAGTCAAGGCAGAACATCAACGGTCTGGAGGACTTTTACAACCATTGGAAATACCGAAGTGGAAGTGAGATAACATCTCTATGGATTTCGTTGTAGGGCTACCAAGATCAAGGCAAGGTCACAATGGTATCTGGGTAATCATTGACAGATTGACCAAATCTGCCCATTTCGTGCCAGTACGGATGAATTATAATTTGGATAAATTAGCCACTTTGTATATGGACAACATAGTGAGACTACATGGAGTTCCAGCAAGTATACTTTCTGACAGAGATCCAAGATTTGTATCAAGATTTTGGAAAAGTTTCCAAAGGGTTATGGGAACCAAAGTTACTCTAAGTACGGCCTATCATCCTCAGACTGATGACCAAACCGAACGGACAATTCAAACCCTCGAGGATATGCTAAGGGCATGTGCGCTGGATTTTTCTGGAAATTGGAGTGAGCAGTTACCGTTGATAGAGTTTGCTTATAACAACAGCTACCACAGTAGCATTGAGATGGCTCCATATGAGGCTTTGTATGGTCGGAAGTGTAGGTCGCCCCTATATTGGGACGAAGTCGGAGAAAAAGCTGTTACCGGACCAGAACTCATTCAGTTAACCGTTGATTAAGTAGTCATAATCAAGGAAAGACTTAAGGCAGCCCAAGATAGACAAAAGAGCTGGGCCGATTTGAAGAGAAGACCGTTCGAATTAGAAATCAGTGAAAAGGTGTAGAACCCGAAAATCAGATTACGTATGAGCCATGCATAATTGCTAATGAATATTTTATATAAATATGAAGTGTTTGATTTATTTTAATAATTTTAAGTCATGATTAATTATTTTAAAAGTAGATGTTTAGTTTTGTCTTTTTAAGATAAATACGCGAGGTCGGACCGGAATTTGGAGATTAGAGATAAGATTAATAATAAGAAAAAATATTCCTAAATTTAATTTAAGTCAAAGAATGATTTAATTTAAAGAAAAAGAAGGTCTTTGGGATTTAATAAATTAATTAGACCTAAGTTGGTAAATAAGTTCTTTATGTTAAAATTTAATTAAAGCTTAAATAAAAATATGTAAACAAATGGGGATAAAATTAATCTAAGTCTAAAGTAATCAAGAAATTAAGAACCTAACATTTTAATACTTAAATTTTTGATTAAGTATGCCATGTAATAATTTATTCTAAATTAATGTCTTAATTCGCTAAAATATATATAATGAAGGTTTAAAATCTTAAACAATTAAAAAGCAAGGTTTTAATAAAAACATACAATGCAAATTAGTAATAATGATCAACATTTAAATTATTTCAAATGTTTGATAACTCTCCATTCAAACCATTCCTAATTGCACTTCATTGGGTATTCATTTTCCATTTTAATTCACTAATTGGTAGTAATTCAAACACAATATCACACCTTATTTCTCCCCAAGTAATTATCAAGCAAAGCATCATTAATGCAGCAAGAATGTGTACAGGAATCGGCAGCTAAGGGTGGAAAAGCAATTCAAATTTCATTTAACTCCTTGACTTGTAACTCCCAAACTAAATGCATATTATAGCACATTTAACATCTCCTATATCATTCACCTTCATAACCTACATCTCCTACAACCATAAGATTCGAAAATAGCAGAAAACCAGCAGCTAATAATGGTGAAAACAGCAGCAAAACAGTAGGAGAACAAGAAGAGAAATCCAATTCCGTGCCGTCGCGTCGTATTGTCGTTTTGATTTGTTTTTCTTCAAAACAAATTCCAGGCATGTATATATGGTTTCTTTTCTCTTCAATCAAGTCCTATAAATATTTTAAAACCTTATATGTTCAAGATTCATGAGGCAAAACGAATTGTTGACGGCTACATTTCTCGAAAAATCTGCACAAGTTCTCAGCCATGTGTTACGTTTGAAGTGTTTTGTTGATTTCAGGGGTTGCTTCGGTTCCAGGCTTTCAAGGCTGCTTCTAGGCATAAATTAGAATGTGTTAGGTTGTATTTGGTTCAATGGTTCAAGCCTATTCACGCACACACAAAGAAATGACAGCAAGTTTGTTTATAGCAGCAAAATGAGTTATAGTTTTGGTCTTTTGAATGGTTTAAGGGAGTATTCGGATCATGGCTGTTTTAAGGACCATAGCCATGGTTAGAACCCTCCCTTAACATGTCTAAGACGTGACCAAGGTGTCCTTTCCAAGCTTGGTTCACTGATCCATCAAAATTTCACCAAAACAACACAAGTGCATTTCGGTTTCCCCCAAATTCTGTAGGATTGTGTTTCGGTTTTTGTGGTGTTGTTTGGATTATGATTGGCACCTATCCCATAGCCATGGTTCATACAACACTTTATCATGTCTAGATCGAGCCATGGTCGATCTAATAGCCCTTGGAACGAGACAAGACAATAAATTATTTCAATACAACACATCATACAACAAGTGGTATTCTAGGCTGGTTTGTTGTGGTTGTCCTAAGTGTTTGCTTGGGTTATGGTTGGCTTTTATCCCTTAGCCATGGTCCTAGCCATGCCTTAGGATGTTGGTAAGAGTCCTTGGGTGGTGGTTCAAGCCCATGACCATTAATTTCAGAGTTTATTTCACAAACAAGCAAACTGTTACTACTGCACTTTTACAGCAGCTTTGAGCTTCGGTTTTGGTGCTTGTTTGAGTTCTTGGTTGGCTTTTAGGCCATGGCCTTGGACTGGACAGTACGTCAATGAGTTAGGAAAGTCATGTTTTTGGCCGTTCGTGATTTGGTCAAGTTTAGAGGTCGTACGAGAATTTACGGTGAAAGGTGCCAAAATGACTCTCGAAAGAGCGTTTTATGTTTTTGGATTCCTTTCACCCATTTTCGTGTTTTACAATCATTATGCATATTTTTCAGTATGTTTGGGGTATTTTAATCATGGTTACACGTCGGTTTAATTTTGGTTCGGGTTGGTACGAAGCCATGATTAAAAATCAAGTTATTGGTTCTATTCGTCTCGTTTTTAGTTCGATTGTTAAGTTTTTGTCAAGTTAAGATTTATTGCATGTGTCACATATTAGAATTAAGTCGGAGCAAGCCTGGGAACAATCCAACTCATCCGGTAAAAATAAGGTTATAATTATATTACGTGCATAAAAATATAAAATGTTTATTTTTGAGATATATGCTATATGTCTTGTGGCCACCTTACGTTTATGGGTTTGGAAGTCGGTAGGCGCAACCGAGGACCTCTCCGCCCGGTGACTTATGACCGGTTTATGATTATGTATGGGTACGGACATCTAGTCCAAGGGCTGTGATTGATCTCTACTGCCCAGTATACTGTGGTTTAGTCTGATCAGGCGCTTACGCTATGTTATAGGCCACTTGCTTAGAAACATTATCTCTACCAGAAAAATTATGATATGTTATGACAGAGCTCTATTGAGCAAAGCTTTTACGTATGAATTTTCGGATATGCACGTAGTTATAATTATTCATGATACGATTTTCACCATACGCTCAACGATACTTTATTTTTTATGATGCATGCGATTTTATGTTATATTTACTTGTTATTCACGATATATACATGTTGAGTCTTTAGATTCACTAGACTTGATTGTTGTAGGTATTGACGAGGTCGAGACCGCTGGCGGAGATCAGTGAGCGATCTTGGAAAAGCAGTAGTAAACCCGAGGATCTCATGATTTAATTTATGCACCTTTTATTATTCAAACTCAGTTTTAATACGTTGGATTATTTTAAGTTAACGTTTACGTTGGATTATTTTTAAATTGTTGGTTGAAAACAATATTTGCTTCTGCTGTTATTTAAAGTTAAAATTATTTACATGTTTATTTTAATTAAATAAGACAAGATAAATATTTATTTAGAAAATTTTTAATAATTCCGCAAAAATTATGAATACGAAATACGGGCCTCTACAAAAGGCTTATGTCAAAGTCTCTCATATGAAGGGAGTAGTTCGGTTCATTAAATCCGGAAAGTTAAACCCAAGGTATGTGGGACCATTCGAGATACTGGAGAAGGTAGGAACCTTAGCCTACCGATTAGCGTTACCACCAGAAATGTCCAGAATACCTAACGTATTCCACATCTCACAACTGAGAAAATATGTCCCAGACCCTAGTCACGTACTCAAAGTTGCACCATTAATGATTGAAGGAAACCTCAATGAAGAACTTAAATACGAAGAAGTCCCTAACCGAATAGTGGACACAAAAGACCAAGTGTTGAGAAATCGGACAATACCTTATGTCAAAGTACAGTGGTCAAATCACACTGAAAGGGAGGCAACTTGGGAACTCGAGGAGAAAATGCGATCACAATACCCTCATCTATTCGAAAGATTAAGCTAATGCAAGTTTCGAGGACGAAACTATCAATAAGGAGGGAGAGATGTGAGAACCCGGGATTTTACGATCCGAAGCAAATCAAATTTCAGCTAATTTAACTCGATGAAGTATCTTCAAAGCTCGGGAATTAGCTCAACAGGAAGCCAAGCTACAAGTAACCACATCCATCGAAGTATTGTCACGGGAGGAGTAGAACCCCAGCATAAGGACTCGATCTTTCAGCTCAAAGCAGCTCAACCAAGTTTGCCCTAAAAAGACCAAAAAGGGAGCTATAAGTTGAGCTAAGGTTTGGACAAATTAAGTATGCAAGAAATAATCAATGAAGGAGCTAAGAGTTAAGACAAACTTAATATGCATAGGAGTTTGGATGATCATTCTAGAACTTGAGGAATGCATGAAACTTTGAACCCACCATTATAAATAGTCTTGGAATTTGGAGAACACATGGAATTTTGGTCTACAATTGATCACATTCAAACTTTTCTTGATGGCCAAGAATTCGGCCAAGGGGGTGGCAAGGTGGAGAGTTTTTTTTTTTTTGTGCCTATAAATACTACTCATTTGGTTGAAAGAAGGCACACCACCAAACCTCTAAAATTTCGGTCCTCTCTCCCCCTCTCCCTAAACCATTCGGCCAAAGTAAAGGAAGAAAAAGAAGGGAAGATTTTGTGCAGTCCATAGTTTGCTAACCCGTGCCAGAGTGTTCCCCGATCGAAGACAGTATTTGTGAAGTTGCGCCGAAGTGCTGCCAAAATTTCAAGAAAGAGCTTTTATAAAAATTCATGTAAGAGGGCTTTTGTTACCTATCTTGTTGTATTTTGAAACTTTGATATACATAATATGACATGAAAATATGTGTGTCTTTATTTTCGAAAATTTGCTATATGTTTCGTTTAAAATTGCGATCGATTATGTGTTTCTTCTGTGCTTCAAATTCTTGATTCCGCTGTGTCAGTATGATAACTCTGAAATCTGAATATCTGAAAAGTTTTGTCTGTGACTTCCGAATTCTGTTTGCACTGTTACGATTCGGATTTGAAATTGGACGAGAATTGTGATTCTGTTCTGGCCCCCAATGGTGGGTATAAAACCATTTCTGTCTGGGCCCCACCGGTGGGTATAAAACCGAGTTCTGGCCTCACCCCTTAGAGGACTAACATATTGAGGACAATTTGACCATGGAAAATGAGATGAGTAACAGTGTTGTGTCCATTTGATTTGATCTGTTTCTGTTTTGCTCTGAATCATCTGATAAGTTCTGTCTTTGATTCGATTCGTTTCCGTCTGGTCAAGTTAAGAATATTAAATTTTGAAAGTTTGTTAAAGGAGATTTTTAAAGAATTAAGTTCTATATGTATCTCTGGAATCGATCGACCCCCACTTGCTGAGTGTTTCCCAAAACACTCACCCCTTACAAATTTCAGATAAAAATGAAGAACAAGTGAACGAGGAAGAACAGGAAGCGTTTTGAGGATGGTGATTAGATTTCGAGATCAGGAAAACGCGAAATTATAACCTTTTCTTTTGTATAATTCCTGCAAACTCTGATGTAAAAGTTTAATCTTTTGTCATTGTAAGACAACATTCTATTTATGAAAAAGATTGGTTTGATTTGATACGAGGCTTTATTGTTTTCAATGTAATTGTTAAACAATGTCGGATGTCACCGACGCTTCGGACTCGGGGCGTGACAGCGCCCTTATCTCGCGCATATTCACGACATTCTCTAGAGTCACAATCTTGGCTACCGGACACCTCGCGCATATGCGTGCCCTCAAGCCGCGCATATGCGCGCAAGGTTCTGTCTGCGCAATATACTTCCCACACAGCTCGCGCATGTGCGTGCATATTCCCGGGGCATATGCGCCATAATCTCTGGCCTCACACTTCACTTGCTCACAACATGATATCACATGCAACTCAAATCAAGTCTCAGAGCGATCCTTCATAATCATATTAATTTATCGATAATTAATCTCAAATTACCGTAATAAAATTCCAGGCATTACAATTCTACCCTTCTAAGACACGATTTCGTCCCCGAAATCACATGTAATCAAATCAGATATAATAAACAGGCAAAGTAATAGAAGCTGAATAGAAAACTTACATCATCAAAATAACTCTGGGAACTCCAGTCTCATGTCTGATTCAGTCTCCCAGGTAGCTTCTTCAATGCCATGACAAGTCCATTGCACTTTCACAAGTGGAATAGTCTTTGTTCTGAGTTGTTTTTCTTTACGATCAATAATATGTATCGCCTTCTCGGTATAACTCAGACTCTCATCAAGCTCGGCCTCATCTGACTGAATAATGTGCGAATCATCGGGGAGATACTTCCGCAACATAGATACATGAAAGACATCATGTATTCCAGATAAAGAAGGCAGTAATGTGAGTTGATAGGCACGATCTCCTATCTTCTCGAGAATCTCATACGGCCCAACATAACGTGGAGACAGCTTCCCTTTCTTGCCAAATCTGACAACTCCTCTGAAAGGTGAAATCTTCAGAAATACTCGGTCTCCAGCCTCAAATACCAACGTTCTACGTCGAACATTGGCATATTTGGCCTGTCTGTCTTGAGCTGTCTTCATTCTCTTTTGAATCAGCTTCACTTTTTCTGTCATCTCTCTGATCATATCAGGTCCAATATCAGGAACCTCAGAGATATCGTCCCAATACAGAGGGGATCTGCACTTCTTACCGTACAACGCTTCAAACGGTGCCATCTCAATACTCGTCTGATAGCTGTTGTTGTATGAAAACTCACAAAGTGGCAATGCGTCCTGCCATCCAGTGCTAAAATCAAGCACTAATGCTCTCAGCATATCCTCCAATGTCTGGATAGTCCGCTCTGACTGTCCGTCAGTCTGTGGATGATATGCAGTACTCAGATGTAACTTCGTACCTAAAGCCTCCTGCAAACTCTGCCAGAAGTGTGAAGTGAACCGATGATCACGGTCTGAAACAATCGACTTTGGCACTCCGTGCAATCTGACCACTTTTCTGACATATATCTCTGCCATTTGGTCATATCTGTATGTCATCTGATACGGAATAAAACATGCGGATTTGGTCAATCTGTCAATCACAACCCAAATCGCATCAAAACCTCGGGAGGATCTCGGTAACTGCGTCACAAAATCCATGGAAATGTGATCCCATTTCCATTCAGGAATCGACAAACTATGCAGTAAACCTCCTGGTTTCTTTCTTTCGGCTTTCACTTGCTGGCAATTCAGACACTTTGACACAAATTCAATAACATCAGATTTCATCTGTTTCCACCAATACTGTGTCTTCAAGTCATTGTACATTTTTCTGCCACTAGGATGAATACTAAAACGACTGCTGTGTGCTTCTGTCAATATCTGCTGTCTCAACTCTGAAAAATTCGGCACAACAATACGATTATTCACATACAGTACATCATCACGTACCTGATACTCTGACCGATGACCTGCTCTGACCATCGATATCAAATGCTGCACATTCTGATCAACTTTCTGAGCCGCTTTAATTCTCAAAATTAGCTCTGGTTCAGCTTGAATAGCATATAATCTCAAGGGTTGACGATCTGTCTCAAATACTAATCCAGACAAACAGCAATCTTCAATCAAATTTGAAACACCTATCGTCGATAAGGATAAGGAACATACCTTTCGACTCAGTGCATCAGCTGCTACATTGGACTTTCCAGGATAGTATTTGATTTCACAATCAAAGTCTTTCAATAAATCAAGCCATCTTCGATGTCTCATATTCAATTCTGACTGTGAAAACAGATATTTCAAACTCTTATGATTAGAATAAATTTCAAATTTCTCACCGTAGAGATAGTGTCGCCAAACCTTCAGTGTAAATACAATGGCTGCCAATTCAAGATCATGAATTGGATAGTGAGTCTCGTGTGGCTTCAGCTGTCTCGAAGCATAAGCAATCACATGCCCTCGCTGCATCAAAACACAACCCAAACCTCTGTGAGAATCATCACAATATACAACAAATCCACCAGTACCTGACAGGATAGTCAACACCGGAGCACTGGTCAATCTCTTTTTCAATTCCAGAAAACTGGACTCACAGTCTTCTGACCAAACAAATGGAGCATTCTTCTGAGTCAATTGATTAATCGGTTTAGCAATGCTCGAAAAATCTTTAATAAATCGACGGTAATATCTTGCCAAACCCATAAAACTGCGTATCTCTGGTACAGATGTCGGTCTAGGCCAACTGATCACGGCCTCAACCTTGCTAGGATCAACAGAAATCCCATCACCAGATATGATGTGGCCCAGAAATACAACCTGTCTCAACCAAAACTCGCATTTCGACAGTTTAGCATATAATTTTTCAGCCCTCAGTATTGTCAAAACAGTTCTCAGATGCTCAGCATGTTCAATCATATTCTTGGAGTAAATCAGAATATCATCAATAAATATAATCACAAACTCATTAAGATATTTCTGAAACACACGGTTCATCAGACCCATAAATACAGCTGGAGCGTTGGTCAAACCAAACGGCATAACAATAAACTCATAATGTCTATACCTGGTTCTGAACGTTGTCTTTGAGATATTAGAATCCCTGACTCTCAGCTGATGATATCCAGATCTCAGATCGATTTTGGAATATACAGAAGAACCCTGCAACTGATCAAACAAATCATCTATACGAGGCAAGGGATATTTATTCTTTACCGTTGCTTTGTTCAGTTGCCGGTAGTCAATGGAGAGTCTCATTGAATCGTCTTTCTTCTGCACAAATAATAGTGGAGCACCCCAAGGAGAAACACTCGGTCTGATGTATCCCTTGGCCAATAAATCCTCTAACTGCTCTTTCAATTTTTTCAGTTCAATTGGTGCCATTCTGTACGGAGCTCTAGAAATCGGAACTGTACCTGGTACCAACTCAATGCTGAAATCTATCTCTCGAATCGGAGGCAAACCCGGAATCTCATCTGGGAAGACGTCAGCAAACTCACACACCACTGGCAAATCCGCCAATGATGGGCTCAATTTCAGTAAATCAACTGAATATACCAGGAAACCCTCTGCTCTTTTCTGCAGCAATCGAGTCATAGACATAGCAGATATCAAAGGAATTGTAGATCTAGAACCCTTACCATAAAATTTCCATTCGTCAGCCATCTCAGGTTTGAATCGTACAATCTTATGGAAATAATCAACTGTAGCTCTGTACTTGGTCAAGATATCAATACCGATAATACAGTCAAAATCAGACAACCCAAGTACGATACAGTCTAACTCAATCTCATGCCCATCATACCGCAGTATACACGATCTAACAGAAGTCAATGATACAAGACCTTTCCCCAAAGGAGAAGAGACAGATACTACAGCAGATAGAGACTCAACAGGTAATACATATGTCAATGCAAATCGCTTAGATATAAATGTATGAGATGCACCAGTATCAATCAATACATAAGCAGGGTAACCATAAATAAAACAGTTACCTGCAACAACATCATCAGGTGCATCATGTGCCTGCTCCTCAGTCAATGCAAAAACTCTGGCCTGTTGTCTACGAGGATGGATCACTGTCTGGCTTCCTCCTGACCTCTGCTGTGACTGGGTAGACGGTGCTGGCTGGAACGAGTGAACAGCTGATGGTCGTCTCCCTGTCTGAGCCACTGATCCAGATGATTCGGCATCCTGGGATCTCTGAGAATCTCTCTAGGGACAAACTCTAGCAAAATGTCCCTGTTGTCTACAAATACGACAAGTGCCAAACACTCCTCGGCACTGCTCTGTGGAATGTTTCCCTCCACAAATGCTGCAATAAGGTCTTGTATAACTATGGCCCTGACCGGTCTGTCTCGAGCCACTAGAACTGGAAGAACTGCTGCCAGACTTCTTAAACTGTTTTCCTCTGTCTTTCAAATAGTCCTTCTTTCCACCACTGCTGCTGCCACTCTCAAATCTGGGAGGGGGTTGTTGTGGTATCGGTGCTGGGGCATCTTACGAAGCTCCTATCTGTCTAATCAGACCAGCTTCGGCTCCCTTGGCTCTGTTCAGGGCGTCAGCAAAGTTATTCGGTCGCCCGGTGTTCACCAATGTAAATATCTCAGGATTCAGGCTATTGATGAACTGCACAGCAACAGCTTCCTCATTTTCAGCCACGTGTGGAGCGAATCGCAGTAATGTAGAGAACTTGGACACGTATTCCTCAATGTTAAGCTGACCCTGTCTCAGATTGGCAAACTCTGCACATTTGTCCTTCTTATACGACACTGGAAAGAATCTCTGATAAAATTCAGTTTTGAAGACATTCCAGGTAATAGTCGTACCTCGATGCTCCAACGCTTTCTTTGTCGTAATCCACCAGTTCTTTGCAACGTCATGCAACTGGTGCCCAATCAGCTTCACTCTCCGCTCATCAGTGTAGTCCAAGGAATCAAACAACATCTCTATGTCATCTAACCATCTCTAGCAATCAACTGAAGTCTCAGTACCCTTCAGAGTCGGCGGATGAAATGACTGAAATCTCTTCAATAATGTTTCGGTTCTGATTCATTCTCAATAAAACATATTACCATATCAAATTAGATAAATCAAGTAACATGTATAAAAACAGTAAAGCATGCTAGCATCCAAAGCAGGAAAGAAACCAAATCTACCCCGCTCACTAGCTTCTATCTCAGTCTAAAGGATCTATCGCTCTGATACCACCTGTTGTGGGGACCCGGACGCTAATCATTTTCTTAATCATTCTTGGGATAAATGGATCAATTAATTAATCTGGGTCTAAATTTTTTTTTTAAATTGCGATGCGGAACATAATGGAATTCATCTAATATACATATCAATATAAATAAAGTACAAGTCCTGTACAACATACAGTCGTTTAAAACGAAGGTTCGACAACTAATATCAAGTGTTCAAACAATATCTACATCAAAGTCCGAAGTCTCCACTCTAATCACGATTTCTCCTCATCTCCTCGACCCTGATCTTGTCCCACCTGTTGCCATGCATACATACAAACATGACAATAACCGGATAACTCCGGTGAGAAATACATCCCAGTATAAATCAACGAAACATGCTATCATATAAACAATATAAAAGCATGAAATAGATATCAAAATCTGGAAACATAATCAATATAAACTGTCAATCAGACTCGTGACTCCACGGCTCAGACTAGACTCAATCCTAGTCTAGGGATCCCGGGTTCCAGACGTTGGCATTCCATATCGAATATCAGTAATAGAAGAAACTCCAATTCTATTCAACATCGATATAACCAGAAATCCGGTGTTTTGACCTAACCGTCACAGACTTTGGCACTTTCGCCAATTCCCTATCCTGTGACAATGTGCAATGTGCCAGTGACGATTCCATCACTATCTGGCACATCTGTCACAAGATCACTCGTCTAATACTCGTCTAATACATGCTTTCTATAAATCAATAGAACAAGCGTATTAATTCAAATCAATGCCCATAATAACAATAAGTATGTGATTTAGGAAAACTCAAGTATATCCTACTCGAGTCGTTCTCCCGGTACCACATTGACTTATACCTTTCTTTCGTAGTCTCGGTCTGACAAATTGGAAGTTCTGAATTCAAGACTGTCACTGTAAATCTGAAATGACATATCGAGAACAATAATATCAACATTCCATTCCCAATTCAATACTGAATCTGCTCAATCTCAATCTAATTCAAAATCAACGACATAATGGCCTAATCCCAATATTCCCGTCAATATCATATCACCCGATATCAATTACAAATCATAACTCATATCCGATACAATCCGTAATCAATCAATAATTCAAATCTGTTCAATTTCAATCGATATAATCAGAAAATCATAACAATTCCATAATCAATCTGTTTTTCGATCTGACTTCGAATATACAATGTCTAGTATTCCCAGAATCCATAATAATGATCAAATGACAATTCCTCCAATACCATAATTTCAAATGATAACAGAACTCAATAAAACTTACGTCCAGTTGTAGCTGTCGACGAGAGGAGCACGGTACTGTGTCCGGATCAAAAATCTGATAGACAGATTGTACAAAATCACAATAATAAGATCACACGAGGCTTGAGGGAATTTTTGGAAAATCTCGATTTCTTCATCTGAGAAGGCTGAAGGATGATGCAATTATATATATCAAATGCATGGCCGACAGACGTGGCTCAATATTCAATCTTCACATCTCGCGCATATGCGCGACCTTCCTCGGCGCATATGAGTCTCGGCATTCTGTCTCGGCATTCAACCAATCCAACTACTCGCGCATATGTGCTCCCTTATCCCGTGCATATGTGCGACATTCTATGGAGTCACAATCTTGGCTACTGGACACCTCGCGCATATGCGCGCCCTCAAGCCGCGCAAATGCACGCAAGGTTCTGTCCGCGCAATATACTTCCCACACAGCTCGCGCATGTGCGTGCATATCCCCGGCGCATATGCGCCATAATCTCTGGCCTCACACTTCACTTGCTCACAACATGATATCACATGCAACTCAAATCAAGTCTCGGAGCGATCCTTCATAATCATATTAATTTATCGATAATTAATCTCAAATTACCGTAATAAAATTCCAGGCATTACAGATTGAGTGAATGTGAAGTGTGAGATTATATTAATGATCAGATATTGAAGTGAAATGTCTCATACTTTTTCATTTTAAAATCCTATTTGTTTTTTTTTTTTTTGTAAATCTTCAAATTCGAAACTCTCCTTGAAAATAACTCAACATTTAAAATCTTAAATGCATAAAAATCCATAAATCGTCAACCAACAAAATCATAAGTCACCTTTTAAAATAATCTAAAACTAGACTTCAAAATAAAGTATAAAATTTCTAATTAAATAATCCTCAAAATCTTTACGTAAAAACTTTAAATACTAAGTAAGTGAGTAAAATAAAGTCCCTCGGGAATGTACTGTCGGACTCAATTCACTCAAGCGTCAGCGCCTCCCTCAAAATTGTCCTCACCTGCAATCATCCAAACCTAGTGAGTCTAATGACTCAGCACGTTCTAATCATACGTAGAAAATAATACATATACAAGCACATGCATTAAAATCATACTTTTATTCAAAATAAGCTATCATAAATTTTTAAGGGTAAATAAATCATTAAATCATAGAGTCTTTCATCATCTTATATCATTTTGGGTGAAATTTGATCCTTGAAAGTGACTATGTAAGGTCCAAAATGAGATAACGTAATCAAGTGCACGCAAATATAGAAAAAATGGAAAATGGTTAATTAAATTATTTTAATTACATTAATTGAATGTGGTAGGCATGTTTACATGTTTAAAATATGATTTTATATTAGAATGCATAAAACTGTGTTTTAAAGGTTATTCGAGACGCGATTGAGGAATGGAGACCGGTGATCATATAAATGAAAATATTTTTATTAAATGATTATTTTTAATAATTTAATATATGGTATATTTGAAATGGTATTTTCGAAAATGAGAGCTTTTGAGGTGTTTTTACGCTCCGAGTCGTATTCGGTAATCGATTTTTGATGAAAATAAGGACTTTTTGGAGGCTCGGCTAATATTTTCGAAATCTTTTCTAAACAAAATACTTTTCCTACTTTATAAAGGGCCTAATGGGCTTATGATGCTAGGTTATTGGGCCTAACCTTGTACCATAGTGTTTTATATCAAAAATCAAGGCTTCCAAATCTTTTATTCCCATCAAACTCACGCACCCTTCACCTAGAAACACTATGACTCTTTCTCCAATGGGGCTGTTCTTTTTTTTAATCCTAACCCTAACCAACGAGTCACACACTAAGAATAGCAATTATATCAAAAATTGAATCGGATTTTTATTCAACCCTATAGAATTAAAAATTAGAATCCATCAACACACACGTACACACACACGGTTTTGAGAGCAAATCACGTAAGTTTGAAGATAATTCTGCAAGGTAACATCCCGTGTCTCTCCGTCGACGTTATTCGCATCACAAGTTATTTTTCGTGCGTGAAATACGAAAAAGCACGCCTTAATCTTCATTCACTCATCGTTCATACCATATTATATGTATTGATACATGTTTGCATGAAAAATATGATACACTAGCTTATTTTTTCGTTTTAATGGCAAAACATGAACAAAACTAGAGTTTTCATCTTTTAAAATTCATGTTTATGATGTAAAAAGGGGCTGCCATGATAGGGCTACGGGAGGGGACATTTTTCAACATTTTTAAGAGTACATAGAAGCTTGGCTAAGGGCTGGACGAGGAGGGTAAGAAGGGGCAACAAAAATTTGGTTTAAAGGGACTAGGGTTTTCGGCTTTGGGTTCGTAGAAGGGCGAGGCACCTAGCTGCTGTAGGGACGTGTTCATGGGTTATAGGAGGGCTGCCTTTATTGAATGAAATAGGCTTTATTGAATGAAATAGGAAACGTGTTGAGAGTTAAAAAATTTTAGGAGTTAAAATAGGTTGACCTTTGGGATCAATTTTGATAAAGGATCGTAACAGTGGGGCTATGCAGTGGTTAAATGAAGATTTGCTCCTGGAATACTAGGAGAAGAGGGTCGGGTACATGCAGGGGACTTATTAGAGCTATTTTGTGAAAGGTGAGATCGAATATAGTTGTTTTTCAAGAAATCAAGAGATAATCGGAGCATAGGAGATTTATTTCAAGTCTGTGGAAGTCGAGGTTTGTTGAATGGTTATTACTACCTACTATAGGTAGATCGGGGTTACTTAGGTATCATGGGACCCTAGATTGGTTTCGGCTAGGAAAAATATGATTGGAGATTTCTCAGTTTCAATATAAATTGAAAATAATGATTGCAACATGTAGTGGTTTTCAGCAGTTTACGAACCTTGTAAGCCAAGGGAGTGACATTTTTTGGATGAGTTGGCAGGACTGAGAGCAATTTGTGGGATAATTGGTGTTTTGTATAATCTTTTTGACATTTTTGGTATGATCGTTAAGTGAAAAAACTAATAGAAGAGCCTTGACTATAAGCATGAAGTGTTTTGATTCGCTGATTAGGGAGTTGGAGTTGTATGACACACCTTTGTTGAATGCAAAAATTACTTGGTCGAACACTAACAATAAACGAGCAATGCCAGATGGTTTTACATTGGCATTTTTTCACTAGTGTTGGAATTTTTTTAAAGGTGATCTGACGAAGGCTTTTGATGAATTCTTCTAGGGTGGTGTTATATATGGTATTACCAATGAGACATACATCTGCTTGATACTAAAGAAACAAGATTCAGTCTAGGTAAAAGATTTTAGGACAATCAGCCTGGAAAAAATTTTGTACAAGATGATTTCCAAGTTCTTACCAAGTAGATTGGAGAAAGTTTTACCCACCACTATATTGCAGAAAATCAAAGTGCTTTTATAGAAGTGATATAGATTCTCGATTGTTGGTTTATAGCTAATGAGGTGGTCAAGGAGTTGAGGTGTAAAAAAAAAGATGGGTTTTTAAAGTCGATTTTGAGAAGGCATGTGATAATGTTGATTGAGGTTTTTTTTATTATGTTACACTAAAAAGGGGTTTGGACAGAGATGGCGTAAGTGGATTCGAGGTTGTGTCTCTACTGTTTCGTTGTCATTTCTTAATAATGATAGGCCTATACTTAAATTTAAGTGAGAGAAAGACTCAGAAAAAGTGACTCACTCTCACCTTTCCTATTTATTTTGATAGTAGACGTGCTGGGAAGATTATTATTTTAACGACAATGAATCTTAATCGAGGTCTGCAAGTGGATAGAGAGCAAGTTGAGGTGTCACGCATTCAGTTTGCGGATGATACTCTATCCTTTGTCGAAAATGCAAGTCATTTGAGATTTCTGCTAGAGGCCTTGAATTCTTTATAAGAGGCCGAATTCTTTAACTCGACATAGCTTTTATTTAATTTTTTTATTTGGGTCGGGGTCTTGAAACTCGGCTTCTCTTTTTTTTTTCTTCTAATTTTTGTACGAGAAGTCAAGCTTTGAACCTCGCCTCCTCTTATTCAGATCTTAAAACTCGGTTGCTCTTTATTAATTTTTTTTTTTATCAGTGGCTAAGGTTTTGATCTCAAATTCTTTTTTATTTAACTTTTTTACAAGTGAGACGAGGTCTTGAACCTCAATCTTATTTTTTAAAAAATTTAGTTATAATGGCCGAGGTCTTGAACTCGACTTCTATTTTTATTTAATTTTTTTATGAAGGTCGATGTCTTGAACTTCAGCTCCTCTTTTTTAAATTTTTTTTGAGAAGTTGGGGTCTTGAACCTCGGCTTTTCTTATTTTTTATGAGAATTTGAGGTCTTCAACCTCGACTCCTGTTTTTTTTATTTCTTTTTAAGGGGGTGAGGTCTTGAACTCAAACTCTCTTTTAATTTAATTTTTTTTATGAGGGGCGATGCTCTTGAACCTTGGCTTCTTTTTTAAATTTTTTTTTATAAAAGGTCGATGTCTTGAACTTGGTTTCTATTTTTATTTATTTTTTTGAGGAGCGGCCGAGGTCTTAAACCTAAGCTCTTCTTTTTTTGAATTTCTTATAAGGGGACAAGTTCTTAAACTTGACTTCTAATTTATTTAATTTTTTTGTGAGAGGACCGGGTTTTGAACCTCAGAACCTCTTTTTTCTAAAAAAATGTTTTATGAAAAGAAAGTTTGTTAAACCTCGGCTTCTCTCTCTGTTTTTTTTTTAATTTCTTTATAAGGCCTAGGTCTTGAACTCGACTTCTCTTTTTATATATTTTTTATGAAGGGCGGTCTTGAACATCGAGTTCTCTCTGTTTTTTTATGAGGGGCCAGGGTTTTAAACCGCCTCTTTTTTTTTTAATATTCTTTGTAAGAGGCCAAAGTCTTGAGCTCAATTTCTCTTTTTGTTAAATTTTTTTATGAGTGGACGTGATCTTGTACTTCGGCTCCTTTTTTTTCAATTTGTTTATAAGGGTCTGAATTCTTGAGATCGACTTTTCTTTTTATTTAAAATTTTTATGAAGGGCCGTTGTCTTGAGCCTTGACTCCTCTTTTAAATAAAATTATTTTAAGTGGCCGAAGTTTTGAACACAATTTCTCTTTTATTTAATTTTTTTATGATTAATTGTGGTCTTAAACCTCATTTTTATGAATTTTTTTTATAAAAGATAGGATTATCATGTGACGACTAGGTCGAAGAGGGCAAGAGGTGATCGCCGGTGCCAAAAGGTTGCACGGACAATGTGCAACTTCTCACATGCTTATAGGCAAATGGAACATGAATGAACCGATTCTACACCAGAATGAGAGAGATTCCAAGGTTGTGCAGGTATGAAGTTGTATAGTTGATGAGAACCTAAAATTTTTTATAGGTCGGGAGTTCATTGCTTAAAAACTCGAAGAGGGCGGGGGATGATCACTGTGCCAAGAGACGGAATAGACAACGAGCGGCTTCTAGCAGAGTTTTAGGCAAAGAGAACTTGAATGAACCAATCCCACAATGTAATGAGATGGATTACAAGGTTGTTCAGTAATGAGACTATACAGTTGAGGAGATGTTAAAAGATTTGATAGGTACAACTTGTATCAACAAGGTCCAATTTATTTTCAGGAGCTTATCACTTAAAAAATCTAAAGTTAAGCATGCTTGACTTAGGGAAATTATGGGATGAGTGGCCCCCTGACAAGTTTCTAAGAGTTCGTATGAGTGAGAACATAAGCACACTAAAAAGATCATAGTTGGTACAGTGGAGATAATCGTCGAATCGAGATGTTACATCTGTACCTCTACTTCTATTTTTATTTAATTTGGTTGGGATCTTGAACCTCAACCCCTCTTTTGTTTTTCAAATTTTTTATGAGAATTCGGGGTTTTGAACTTCATATCCTTTTTTCAATTTCGTTCTATTGAGATGAGGTATAGAACTTATCATAGTCTGGGTATTCGATCAACACTTATAACACTAAATCGTCCACTACCGGTGTTTCCAACAATTCATTTAAGGTTTTGGAATAAAAAGACAATAACTTTCCCCTCACCAAAACTTTATTGTTGGGTCTCTCCCCGACATTAATATAGAATTCTCTCACGATCGGAATGCCGCCGCTTTCAGTTGACAAAAATTAGCCACACTTTTTCCTTTCGATACCCAATTGAAAATCAGTCTCCCTAGGTGAAATATTAAATCCATATTCCTCAACTGGATTTCAAAATACTTTTTCAAGTTCATACGAGTTTTCCGCTTACAAATATATCCAATTCACTTGAGGAAAAAGAAGATTTGTGGGTTACCTTGCTCCTTCTTGGTGCAATAGATGAAGCTTTGGAAAATTGGAAAAAGAAGACGGTGAAGATCCCACGTGATTTCCTCGAAAGCCTTCAAGGTGGAGATGGTGTACCTGCAAATCGAGAAGGTGGACGATGGTAAGTGAAAGATTTAGTGGGTGGTGCAAATTTTCGGACATGGGGGATAGGGTGTAGCATGGGGAAGAAAGAGAAAAATGGTTTCCAAAATTTCCTAGAGGATACCTAATAAGGCGCTCTGGCAGTAAAGATTTACTGCCCTAGCATGAGTTTGTGTATATTTTTGTTTTGGGACATAAGTTGTTGCATTGGGAGATCGAAAATGACCGCCGTAGAGCGAGGAAAATTGTTTTTCCGCCAATTTAATTTTCAATTTGTTTAACACAAAATAAATAAAAATGTCGAAAGAAACTTGAAAATTAAAAGTACAAGGGAACAAAATTTAGTTTTCACTTATAGTCTAGAGTTCGACTTTGTGCTCATCTCGATTATGATCGTCTTGGAATCGTGTGGTCCCAATATGTGGCTTTACTTCACCACCTAAATATGACTTTAATCTCTGAGAATTTACGGTGAACGTACCGTCCTTGCCATCTTTAAGAGTTATAGCACCCGACGGGTACACCTTGGCGATCACAAATGGTCCAAACCATCTCGACTTGAGCTTTCTGGAAAACAACCTAAACCTGGAATTGTAGAGCATAAATGCATCTCCTTCTTTGAACTCCCTATGCGTAATACGCCTATCATGAGACCTCTTTGTGCGTTCTTTATTGGATATTACCAAGTCATAGGTTTGATTTCTAAACACCTTCAGTTGGTCTAATTGTAGCAATCTTTTGTCATATGTAAAATCAAAATCTAAGTTTAGAGTTTTGATTACTCTATATGCTTTATGTTCTAATTCAATAACAAAAAAGCAACATATATGGTGTAGTGACTATGGGTGTTCTAAAAACAGTCTGATAACCCCACAAAGCATCATCCAATCTCACTAATCAGTCTTTTCTACTCACACTCACCGTCTTCTCTAAAATTCTTGTGATCTCCTTCGACACCTTAACTTGCCCACTAGTTTGGGGATGGTACGAGGTAGAGACTTTATGAGTGACATCATATTTTCTTAAAACTTTTTCAAAAATTTTGTTGCAAAAGTAGGTACCACCATCACTGATAATTGGTCATGGTGTACCAAAACGATTAAAAAAAATTTCAACACCTCTTGAGCATCGTTAGTGACACAAGCCTCTACCTCTACCCACTTAGACACATAATCGACCGCAACCAAAATTTATTTTTTTCAAAAGAAGTGGAAAATGGTCTCATGAATTCTATTCCCAAACATCGAACACCTCCCACTCAATGATATTATTCAAATGCATTTCATTACTATTACAGATGTTACCTATGTGATGACATCTATCACATTCAAGAACATATACACGAGCATCCTTAAAAAGAGTAGACCAATAAAAGCCATATTCTAGTACCATGTAATCTATTCTTGTTATCTCAAAGTGACCACCTACCTTAGGTCATGACAATGATTCAAATTTTGTCACATCTCTTCCTCTACTACACATCTCCTTATCATGGAATCTTCACATATCTTAAAGAAAAATGGCTCTTCACAAAAAAACATTTCATGTCAGAAAAAAAATTCTTTCATTGGTGAAATGAAAAGTTTGGTGGAGGTGTGCTTGTGACGAGGAAATTTGCAAAATTCGCATAAAAAGACATTTTTTCATCACAAATAATTGCTCACCGGAGAACCAATCATCAATGTCATTGTCTAGACGATGATTGCTAATATACTCAAGCCTAGAGAAGTGATCTGCCAACAACTTCTTTATGCCTTTTTTTATCTTTTATCTCAATGTCAACCTCTTGCAATAACAAAATGCGCCTAACCAATCTTGGTTTGGCCTTCTTTTTTGCAAGAAAGTATTTCAATGCAGAGTGATCGGTGTACGCAAATAAAACAAGGTACAAATGAATATACTTTAGCAAGTAATTCTTTTTCAGTAGTAGCATAATTCAATTTTGTATCATTCAAAGTCTTACTTGCATAATATATAGTATGAAATACATGGTTTCTCATTTGCAAAAGAACAACACCCACATCGGTGTCCCTAAAGAGGTGCAGTTACTAAACTTTCCTTTAGTGTTTCGAATGTCCGCAAACAATAAGAGTTAAAATTAATTGACATATATTTCATTATCAGAGGATAAATATTTAGCAATTTTGGAAAAATCCCTAATGAACCGCATATAAAAACTAGTGTGTACTAAAAAAATTCTAGCTCCCTTTATCAATGATGGTGGTGAAAAGTTCTTGATAACTTCCACCTTGACCTTTTCAACCTCTATCCCTTGGTCCAAGATCTTATGCGCCCAAAACAATCCTTTCTTGTACCATGAAATAGCATTTTTCCCAATTCAACATTAATTTGGTGTCCTCACATCTCCACAAAACAAGATTCAAAATTTGAAAGAAATCATCAAACAAGGAGCCAAAAATAGAGAAATAACCCATAAATATTTCTAAAAAGTTTTCAACCATACACGAAAAATTTCAGTCACGCATCTTTGAAAAGTAACGGGTGCATTACATAGACCAAAGGGCATACACCTAAATCCAAAAGTGCCATAGAGACAAGTGAAAGTGGTATTCTCTTGGTCCTCTGGTGCTATTGTGATTTGATTGTAACCCGAATACCCATCAAGAAAGCAATAAAACTCATGACCCACCAATTTTTCAAGCACTTGATCAATGAAGGTGAAGAAAAGCGATCTTTATGGGTTGTATCATATTTAACTTTCTATAATAATACAAACTCGTTAACCTGTAACTTTCCTAGGGGGAATCATTTTATTTTTTTCATTTGCAATCATAGTAATTCCCTTTTTCTTGGGCACACATTGATCATGACCCACGATATTAGAAATATGATAGATAATACCTACATAGAGGAGTTTGATGGTCTCAGCTTTCACTATCTCTTGAATCTTGGGTTAGGTCTCCTTTGAGGTTGCACCAAAGATAAGTATTTTTTTTCATCAAGATCTTGTGCATGAAAACTGATGAACTAATTCCTTTGATATCCACCACTTTCCAATCAAACACTATCTTGTGCTCTTTGAGTACATTAAGCATTTTGGCCTCCATCACCTCTGTCAAAGAAAAAGAGATATTAACAGGTATTCTCACCAAGGTACACGTACTTCAGATGTGGAGGTAGAGTTACAGGTTTAATCTCAAGAGTTGGTGGCTCTTATATGCTTGACTTGGGAGGATTCAAGTCTCTCCTATCTCCTAAGTCCTCCAATCTAAACTTGACTTCTTCTTCCATGGTGGATCGACATTGAAGTATGCAAAAATTTCAGTTTGTGCCTCATCTAACTCCTCCTTTTGTAACTCGGTAATGAATGTGGCTTAAACTAGATCCTTCAAAGAATCTTGTACAAAGTTGCCAACGAGTGAAACCAAAGTATCAATTCTAAGAAAATATTGATTGTGCAGTGTGTGCTTAAAAGTATTAAAAACATCAAAAGTAATTTCATCGTCTCTTATTCTCAATCTCAACTTTCCTTATAGAACTTCTATGAGAGCCTTTTCAATTGAAAGAAATGGTCTCCCCAATATCAATGACATCTCCAAGTTTTCTTCCATGTCAAATACCACAAAATCGGCAGTGAAAATAAATTTTTCTACTTTCACATGGACATATTCCATAACTACTTGTTGGTACTTGATGGATCTATCTGTCACCTACAAATATATTCTAGTAGGCTTAGGCCCTCCCAGTCCAAGCTTTCAAAACACAGAAAAAGGTATCGGATTTATACTTGCACCTAGGTCACATAAAGATATTCTAAGTAGGCTTAGGACTCTAATAAGAGAAAGGTGATACCCTGGAAAAGGCACGTGCCATCCTTAGATGGAGTAGGAAGAAAGACTGGGAACCCAGAACTGGTCCCGAAAAGCCAAGAAGAAATCGGGTGGAAACCAGACCAGGTAAAAAAATAGCACCGCACCCTATTTAAACCATCACAGGTATGTCTCAACCCGGAAAAGCTATCAGACCACTATATACTTGTACAAGTCAGGGCCCATGGCTTCAATCGGACAACAAAGAAAGACTAATTCAATTGATTATGGATCATGTACATCGATAATCAATGGGCATGTTCTCATTCACTTTCTCATATCATGTTGAAGCTCAGTCGTGGACCACGTCCTCACAGCATTTCAAGATTTTTTCAAGTGTACAGACCATCCCGCCCAGATTCATTCTACCTGGTCACCGTACTCACAGAGAAAGAACACATTTCTGCCCGGGAAATTTCCCAACCAACTCACTCAATTTTGCCAAGCAGCATCAAGATTTTTGCGAAGTTGACTCCGAATCATGTTTGTTGACGTGTTAAAATTTAGCTTTTATTTTGAATTTTTTAACATAGAAAGATGATTGATATTATTTGTGTAGTCAGACTAGAGAGGTAACAGTTATTCTTCCACAACAGGGGACAAAAAACGGTTGATAGTTGTAAGGATATTTTGCTCGACAGGTGTGAATAAATACGTAAAAAGCAACGTATAACAATACTGATATGAAATATACCAACATCATAATAAAATTTCAAATTGGTGTTTAATTAGAATTAAGTGTTGTGCGAAATGTTACAACATTTACGAAAACATGCAACGGAATATCAAAGTTTGAAACACAAATTCATTTTAAATAACTAGATGCAAAAGATTGAATGTGCGGTGCCTCAGGGAAAAAATTAATCACTATAAAACCAATTAGTTTACACGAAAACAAAACATAACAAAACCAATAGTGATTGAAACTAAAATCAATTTTCTCAACACTTTGAGAAAATAAACGCTTTCTCAAATAACAACCAATATTAAAACACAATTAAGAAAGCCAAAGAAACTTGTGCCAAAAAGACTGAAGCCACATAAACAATCTTCAGTCAACTTCGTCATGGATGTTGTCTTCAGATGTTTCCAACATTCAAAGCAACACGTCCGACGGCAACCCCCAAAGTAGCAGCAGTGTTTATGAAGTTTTTCTCTGGAATTCAAAACATGCAAAGTGCGTGTATATTGTCGAATAGAAGCACAATGACAAGGTACTTGTTTCTTTTATTTATAGATCGGAAAGATTATTTTCAACAAGGAAACCTATTAAACAAGGAAAAAAACAAGAGTTTATTAGAAACAAAACTCTTATCAAATCTTGCCTCCATATCACATCAATATTTGCATAATTATCTCATTATCAAGAAAGGCAAAATCTTATAAAAGATTGTAGTCAATTTAATTCAAATAAGGAAAAGATGATATTAGGGAAATAAATCAATTAATTTCGAAAACATTATTTCTCTTCAATCTCCCCCTTTTTGTCTTTCTTGGACAAAATGAGATCAAACTCATTTATCCTTGTTTAGCTCAAATCATCTCCCCTTGAGTTAGAGAAATTTTCTCCCCCTAAATAAAATAAGGTTAGCCAAGATGTTGTTAAAATTGTTGGCAACACTTGAGACAACACCTGCACTATTTCATTAGCAGTTCACTAAGTATATACATCAGGTGCAGAGAGAAAAAAACATAAGTAGAAGCATTAGCAAAACAGCACAAAGAAAGATCAACTTTTAACCAAAACACTTAATTCTCCCCATCCTCTTCATCACCATCTTTCCCTTCAGTGTCCTTGGTCCCAGATGGACCAGCAGGTGTTTGATCATCACTATCTCCCCCTTTTTGTTCTGGAAAGACACCGACCTCCAAGATGAGCCTTAGGTCGGCAGCTAAATCCTCATAATATGCCAAGTCTGCCTTAGCCTGGAGGATATTTTTAAGAGCATGATCGAGGTGAGCCTGAACACCAGCTACGGTAATCTTCACAAAACCATCTGTTGGTGGATGAGAGGTGGAACCTTTAGAAGACCCATTAGCATGAGGTGCTGTGGTCGAGTCGATCCAGGGAAGGTCAACCTTTCTATTTCCCTAGAGGAGAGCAGGGGCAATCTTCAGTAACTTTCTGGCATTGATGGATTGTTCTGTGATGTCCCTAATGAACCCCTGTGACTCCAAGATGCCGTAAATGAGAGACGGAAATGGGAGCTTGGATGACTTCAATCCTCCATTTGCATACTGCAAAACAGTATAGAAAACCAGACGCCCAAAGTTCAGGGAGCAGTTGCCAATGGCAAAGAGGGTCAGTGCCTGAGACTTGGTGACCACCGTGGTGTTGGTGGTTCGGGTCCAGTTTCAGATAACGATCTTGTGAAGGACTGAGTACAGGGACGTGAGGTGGCAGCCGAGACCTTGTGTGGATGGGTAGGAAATTTACTGACCAATCCACCAGTTAGGATGGAAATCACCTCATTAGATCCGGTGGAGGACCTTCCGCAATTTCAGGCGTATTGTAGTGAGCATTGATGACGTGGGGGTTGAAATTGTATACTCTGTTTCGCACAAAGACTTGACCAAATTTATACGATCTCGCATCACCAACGCCGGGTGAAATATTGGCGTAGAATTCCAGGATGGGCTTGTGGCAGTAAGGTAAAACAGCAGTAACCGTAGATAACATTCCTCGTGATTTGAGGAACTCGATCAACTTATTTCGGGAGAAAGCTTCCATATCAGCATGGCGTTCTTCAATAAAATCACGGTTGGAGTAGAGAGACCAATTGGAGAACACCGTCTCAGTATAAAACATGTTGTTGTAACTACTTGACAGATCATACTCACTGAGGTCGATGCTGTAAAATCCAAGAATTTTAAGTTTTATCATTTAAGTTTTATCACGATAGTATATTTTGGATACCAGGATTTATCTCATTTGAGGATGTTAGATTTGTAAAATTTTGCTAAGATTGAGTGAATAATAATATCGTGTATATTATTATTTGAAATTTCGCAGATAAATGCCTAAGATTTGAGTTGATATGGAGATACCGGGATAAAAATCAGGCAAAGGATAATAAAATCCCTAGAATTCGAAATTTACAGTGTATATATTTGAGAATTTCGAAAATTGAGAGATAAAAGATTTAGAGTTCGAATTTATATCACGGATAGATCACGATTCTCGATAAAGATTTGATTCAGATTCAAACGCGATATCACTCGATCACGATAGCAGCCAACCCCTATAAATAGGAGGGCCCTGTAGACTTGAAAATCACACCACATATCACACCAAATTTTAGAAAATTTGTGCTCTAGTCTCCTTAGGAATTTTCAAGCGCAGCGAAGCCCTGCCGCCGTCCAACCAGTGAAGTAGGAATTTCGAAGAACCCTAGCCTTTTTACGTTTTTCATCAAGAATTTAAGGTAAGTGGGCTTGTTTTAAATTATTGAATTTCGATGCATATATTTTCGGTTTTATAAAAATTCGGGCGAGTACAATTCTTCTTCTACACCCTTCTGGTTACGATATTTTGCATGAATAAATGTTTTGCCACTGTGAGAATTCAACTCGATATGGGTGGGAATCCCAACCATACGTACCCTTACGCGGTGGGGGAGATAACCGCTATACGGCCTCGTCCCCTTAGAGAGGTAAAAATTAGGGACTGATATCAGTAAACCATTGAAAGTAGATGAATCTCAGTGTCGGGTTAATGATGCGCACGTGATAAGAATTATGTTTGCATGGTATGTATATTTCGAAATTGCATGTTGTTTTGTTGTGCTCGATGTTCCCCCAGTTGCTGAGTATTCCCCAAATACTCACCCCCCCTTACAACCTTCCCAGATAAGCCCGAAGAAAAACTCGAGGATGAGGAGTCCGAACAGTTTTGGGGATGGTGAACACTAAAGGAATTTAGTTCAAGTTATTTTTTTCGTTTCCGCATTATAAACTCTGTCGTTTTAGTCATTTAATTTGTCAGTTGTAAAGACAATGGTTGTTTTTTTGCGAATTTATGAAATAAACTGGTTTCGGTTTATACTGTGCTACGAGGCTGGTTGTTTTTCGATTGTGTGATTGATGAACAACGCCGGTGTCGACCAACCCCGGTCTCGGGGCGTGACATTTTAGTGATATCAGAGCCGCCAGGTTCATAATCCGAGTGGGAAAAATCGAGTTTCAAAAAAAAAAAAAAATTCGGCCAAACAGCCCCGACGCGCGCCGCCGCGTTTTTCGCCGATTCCGGCCGCTTCCGGTAGTGTTTCTTTGATCGGAGACCAGATCTAGAACCGTCTCGTTGAGACGAAAAAAAGCCCTCAAACAATTTCATATTTCGCATTCGGATGAAACGGGAATTTCAGATCTACGAATTTGGCGTATGAACCCTAACCCGAAAATTATTTTGTCCAATTACCCTACCAATCCTACTCCGATTTTCAATTCCTTATAGCCAACTAATCTATGATCCATGGGTAACTTTTACCAACAATCAATTTTGAGTTCGGATCACCCAATCGGAAACGCCCAATTTCATTGAGTTAACCGAGTTGCGCGAGTTCCCCGCCAAATTAGGTAGTTTTCCTACCGATTCCTGCCGTGCCACCACCGGTTCTGTGATCCTGACCCCTTCGCCGTCATAAGCATTTGCTCCGACCATACTCCGACGAGTCAACCCGGCCGAGTCAGTGAGTCAACCCGCCAGGATACGTCCTTCGATTTTTTTTTGTAGGAAACTCCGAATTCGGTTCTGTCAACTGTTCTGAAACCCTCTCGACGAATTCTTTCAATCCATATGTTTATCTCTAGACTTTCCATTTTGGAAAATATCTCGCAAAATCTCGTTCAACGCGTTTCTTGTAGTGCTTATCGGATTTTTATGGAATTTTATTAAGGAAACAATTAATATTGACCTATATTGTTGGGATTGTACTTATCTGAGATAAGTTGACTTAAGCTTCTGATTTAAGGTGAAATATTTGATTTGGGGACAATAAATTATTTATGGGAAGAGAAAAAAAAACTAGTATGTGAAAATCTGAGATAAGAGTTATAATAAGTTTTGGATATTCCAATATGGAAGTTGATTTTGGGCAATAGTTAAATGTGTAAACATTAATTTGGGTTCTTAAAAAATGCTAAGTGTTAACTTTAAATATGTATAATTTTGGGTTACCTTGTCTAAAAGGAAGTTGGGAAACAATATCTTAAGGTTTAAGTAATTTATATTATTTTGGGATAACTCTTATATTACGATCTTATATGAATAAAATAAGTTATGAGATTATTGCTGGATATTGAGGAAAGTAAGGTTTAGTGCAAGTAAGATTTAACAAAAGCATTAATTGATGATTAATTTCATTTATACAAGGTTGAATAAGATTTTATTTTCTGACGACTGAGTTATAATTTTTGGGATTTAAATCAATAGGGTATAGATTGATATTGAATTAAGTTCCAAGATTTTATATGGGTTTTTAGTTTTGAGATAGTAATCGTGATAATTTCAAGATAGAATAAAATCATCATCTATTCGTATATATTCAGTGCCGACTTGATTCAAAGCACTTTGGTAAGATTTCGACGTCATCATATGGATGGATTGGTTATCTAAGAGCAGTGCAATAGCAGATTTCCGGAGTAAAAAAAAAATAATAATTCAAACTCCGAAACGCGAACCAAGAAGAAATAAGGTATCATGGCAATGCCAAGAGACATAAATACATTCTTTCTGCTTCCCAGACTAGGAAAGCCATTAAATCAGGCAAAAAAAAAAGTTTACCTAGCAATGGTGAACGAAGTGCAGGAAAAAATTGAGCTCAAGCTGGAAGATACCCTAATAATGCGAGAATTTCCGAACGTTTTTCTAGAAGAACTCCCAGGGATAGTCCCAGACCGCGAAGTTGAGTTCGAAATTAATCTGGTCCCGGGTGCAGCACCAATTTCGAAAGAACCTTACCGAATGACGCCAACTGAACTCCAAGAGCCAAAGGAACAACTCCAAGAATTGCCAGACAAGAAGCAATTTCAACTGGGTACGTCTCCATAAGGAACTCCAGTACTGATTGTGAATAAGGAAGACAGAAGTATGAGATTGTGTATAGATTATAGAGAACTCAATAAGATCACAATCGAGAATAAATATCTTCTTCCAATGATAGACGATTCTTTTCGATCAACTTAAAGAAGTTACAACATTTTCCAAGCTTGACCTGAGAAGATGCTACTACCAATGGAAGATCAGGGCTGAAGATATTCTCAAAACAGCTTTTCGGACAAGATATGGACATTATGATTTCATAGTGATGCCTTTTGGACTGACCAACGCGCCTGCAGCCTTCATGGACCTAATGAACAGAGTTTTCAAGCCATTCCTGGATCAGTTCATAGTAGTATTTATTGACGACATCCTCGTCTATTCTTCCAACGAACATGATCACGAAGAGCATCTCCACATTGCACTTCAGACCTTGAGAGAGAAGGAACTCTACGCTAAGTTTAAGAAATGTGAGTTCTGGTTAAAGAGTGTATCCTTTTTAGGACACGTAATCTCTGAAGCAGGAGTATCAGTGGATCCCAAGAAAGTCGAGGCAATTACAGAGTGGCCAAAACCTAAGAACGCCATAGACATCAGGAGCTTTCTTGGACTGGTAGGTTATTACAGAAAGTTTGTCGAAGGTTTTTCCTCAATCGCCATACCACTGACTAAACTCATTCAGAAGAATTCCAAGTTCGTCTGGGACGAAGGTTGCGAGAAAAGTTTTCAGACATTAAAAGAAAAGCTCGCATCCACGCCAGTACTAATCTTACAACTGAAGATAAGGAATTCACCATCTACAGCGACGCATCTAAGGAAGGTTTGGGATGCGTACTCATGCAAGAGGGAAGAGTAATAGCCTACGCATCAAGGCAGTTGAAACCGCACGAGCAGAACTACCCTACGCACGATCTGGAGCTAGCAGCAGTTGTCTTTGCCTTAAAAATTTGGAGGCACTATCTCTATGGCGCCAAGTGCGAAATTTTCACAGATCACCAGAGCCTCAAATACCTGTTCACCCAAAAGGAACTTAACATGAGGCAAAGACGGTGGATCGAACTCCAGAAGGATTACGACCTGACAATCATTTACCACCCGGGTAAAGCAAACAAGGTGGCCGATGCTCTGAGTCGGAAAAATGAGAGCAAAATTACTCTGGCTTCACTCTCCGCGAGAACATGTCTGCAAGAGACCGTCAAGTTAAACCAGGATCGAGACCCTGAGCTAAAGAAACTTAGGGGACAAGTCGAAAGCGGGAAGTCTCAAGATCTACAAACTGATGACAAAGGAGTCCTGTGGATGAAAGGGCGACTGTGTGTTCCAGAATGTGATAACCTTCGCCAAGAAATACTGTCAGAAGCACACAAATCCAAGTTTTCAGTCCATCCAGGGAGTACGAAGATGTACAGAGATCTTAAAAGCAATTTTTGGTGGAATGGAATGAAAAGAGACGTGGCAGAATTTGTCTCTAAATGCCAAGTGTGTCAACAGGTCAAAGCAGAGCACCAACAACCTGGAGGATTATTGCAACCGTTGGAGATACCTGAGTGGAAGTGGGAACACATCTCCATGGACTTTGTGGTGGGGTTACCAAAGTCGAGGCAAGGTCAAGACGGAATATGGGTAATTGTAGATAGACTTACAAAATCTGCACATTTCCTACCCGTCCGTATGAACTATAATCTGGACAAGTTTGCTACATTGTATATGGATAATATTGTACAAATTCATGGAGTACCAGTGAGCATCCTGTCTGACAGAGACCCAAGATTCGTCTCACATTTTTGGAAGAGCTTTCAGGGGGCCATGGGAACTAAAGTGACTCTTAGTACGGCCTATCACCCACAAACCGATGGCCAAACCGAGAGAACAATTCAAACCCTGGAAGACATGCTGCGAGCCTGCGCTCTAGAATTCAGTAGCAATTGGAGCAATCATCTACCATTGATCGAGTTTGCTTATAATAACAGCTATCACAGCAGTATTGGGATGGCTCCATACGAAGCCCTGTATGGGAGAAAATGCCGATCACCCTTATATTGGGATGAAGTGGGAGAAAAAGCAATAGTAGGACCCGAACTCGTACAGATAACAATAGGCAAGGTTACAGTAGTCCGAGAGAAACTCAAGGCAGCTCAAGATCGACAAAAGAGTTGGGCAGATCTGAAAAGAAGGCCAGTGGAATTCAATATCGGCAAGAAGGCCTACATAAAAGTCTCGCCTATGAAAGGAGTGGTCCGATTCAGTAAAGCCGGGAAGCTGAACCCTCGTTATGTGGGACCCTTTGAGATTTTGGAAAAAGTGGGCACATTAGCATATAGATTGCCGCTACCACCAAACATGCCTAGAATTCACAACGTTTTCCACGTGTCCCAACTACGGAAATACATCTCGGACCCAAGCCACGTGTTGGAAGCAGAACCGCTCATGATCGAAAGTAACTTGGGAGAAGAGCTGAAGTACAAAGAAGTTCCCATCAGAATTGTGGACACCAAGGACCAAGTACTAAGGCGACGTATCATTCCCTACGTCAAGGTACAATGGTCTAACCACACGGAAAGGGAAGCCACGTAGGAGCTAGAAGAAAGGATGAGGGACCAATACCCGTACCTCTTCGGAGACCAAGCCAACCCAAGTTTCGAGGACGAAACTTCCCATAAGGAGGGAGGGATGTAAAATCCAAGAATTTTAAGTTTTATCATTTAAGTTTTATCACGATAGTATATTTTGGATACCAGGATTTATCTCATTTGAGGATGTGAGATTTGTAAGATTTTACCAAGATTGAGTGAATAATAATATCGTGTATATTATTATTTGAAATTTCGCAGATAAATGCCTAAGATTTGAGTTGATATGGAGATACCGGGATAAAAATCAGGCAAAGGATAATAAAATCCCTAGAATTCGAAATTTACAGTGTATATATTTGAGAATTTCGAAAATTGAGAGATAAAAGATTTAGAGTTCGAATTTATATCACGAATAGATCATGATTCTCGATAAAGATTTGATTCAGATTCAAACGCGATATCACTCGATCACGATAGCAGCCAACCCCTATAAATAGGAGGGCCCTGTAGACTCGAAAATCACACCACATATCACACCAAATTTTCGAAAATTTGTGCTCTAGTCTCCTTAGGAATTTTCAAGCGCAGCGAAGCCCTGCCGCCGTCCAACCAGTGAAGTAGGAATTTCGAAGAACCCTAGCCTTTTTATGTTTTTCATCAAGAATTTAAGGTAAGTGGGCTTGTTTTAAATTATTGAATTTCGATGCATATATTTTCGGTTTTATAAAAATTCGAGCGAGTACAATTCTTCTTCTACACCCTTCTGGTTATGATATTTTGCATGAATAAATGTTTTGACACTGTGAGAATTCAACTCGATATGGGTGGGAATCCCAACCATACGTACCCTTACGCGGTGGGGGAGATAACCGCTATACGGCCTCGTCCCCTTAGAGGAGTAAAAATTAGGGACTGATATCAGTAAACCATTGAAAGTAAATGAATCTCAGTGTCGGGTTAATGATGCGCACGTGATAAGAATTATGTTTGCATGGTATGTATATTTCGAAATTGCATGTTGTTTTATTGTGCTCGATGTTCCCCCACTTGCTGAGTATTCCCCAAATACTCACCCCCCCTTACAACCTTCCCAGATAAGCCCGAAGAAGAACTCGAGGATGAGGAGTCCGAACAGTTTTGGGGATGGTGAACACTAAAGGAATTTAGTTCAAGTTATTTTTTTCGTTTCCGCATTATAAACTCTGTCGTTTTAGTCATTTCATTTGTCAGTTGTAAAGACAATGGTTGTTGTTTTGCGAATTTATGAAATAAACTGGTTTCGGTTTATACTTTGCTACGAGGCTGGTTGTTTTTCGATTGTGTGATTGATGAACAACACCAGTGTCGACCAACCCCGGTCTCGGGGCGTGACAGATGGTGTCCGAGATGTTTTCGTCATTTGAGACAACATCCATAGGGGCAGGTGCATCACCATGTATCGCATCAGTAGAGGCACTGGATTCGTCAGAAGCAATGGAGTCAGATGGACGTGTGGCTTGTTGACTCTTTAGTTGGCCATAAATTGGGCCAACGTGATTGCCTCATCACGAGGTAGTGAGGGCATTGGTGGAGAATTAGAGGGTGCGGCCTTATCAGATTCAGTGGCTTCGCCAGACGAAGAACTACTTTCCTTAGACTGGGAGGCAGTCTTCTTGTGGGCCACAAACTCGTAGTTGGCATCATCAGAATCATCCCCTGAAGAATTTTCAGGATCAGCAAGGGATGGTCGGCTGGGTCCCTCTCCTTTGCGACCGAATCGCTTTGAGGTGGTCAAATCAGGGTTATACTCTGCTTGTCTTTTGGACAGACGAACTTGCTGGCGCTGAGGATTGAACACTTGAATTATTGGTGGATTATCAACATCAAAAGCATTTCCTGGTTCTCCCGGTGCGATTACTTCCAGTGGTATCGGTTGATCTGCAACAGGAACTATTTCCATGGAGGGCTCTACAGGGGATGTTGCTCCACGTGTTGATGAGGGAGAGGCAACACTTTCGTGGTGTCCCATCTCGCTGCGAATATCGTGACAATTGAACCCCTTTCCTGCCACTATCATGAGATAAGATGCAAGTAAGAAGAAGACTCAAAAGTTTTTGGGAAAATTTTTTTTTACAGAGAAACGTTGCGAAAAGATGGTACGAAGATTCGAGAAACAATTAGGAAAATAATGATAAATTAACGCAATTAAATCAAGTAGATAAGGATGAGTGAGCAGTGCAATCGGTAAAAAAATAGTAACTGCCTTCGAGCAACGGAAAAAAATGAAATCAAAAAAAATCTAGCCGTTATGGCTTGCATGCAATTACTTAGATAATTTTTGCACAATATCTTTTCAAAATTTCCAGAAATAAAACCCACATCGAACTTCAACTCCACTAAAATGTCAAAGATCACATAAATTAGATTTTTTGCCGAATCCAAATTGTCTTTGAATTTCATTCATAGGCATACGCATGTCCTCATGACTCAACGATATTCACAATTTTATATGCATGACCTATGTATACCTAATAACAGAATGTAGTAGAAATTGAAACATGAGAGCAAATATGAGATATGTTTACTAATGAAGTGTTGTCACAAATGTTGGCAACATCTGACAACATGTCCAATCCCACTTCTGATCATAGAAGTGGTAGCTCCCACACTAGAGGAACGGTCTTTTTGTGGACTCTTCTAGGTATCTTTTTCCAATTACTTCGATTTTGGTATCTGTATTAAGTTCAGAAGAGATAGCTCCCACACTAAAAGCACAGCCTTCATTGGACTCTTTTAGGTAGCTTTTTCCAATCTTTTCTTTTGATACAGATCATGTTTCATAGATAACAACAGATCTTCCGAAGTCACCTTTCACATGAACTTATGAGGTACATGATTTTCCTTTATTATTTGAAAACTTTTCATGTCCAAGTGTGTTAAGCAGGATAAAATAAGGAATTGTAGGTGTGACAAAAGATCAAGCAACATTATTTCAACACATCATATCACGACATGCATGTAAATGCAGAATGTCTAATGCCTAAAAATACAAATGCATGACAGATGTTGTCCGAGATGTTAGTTCGATATGTTGTAACATCTGAGGCAACATCTATGATGATTTAGATAGAACACATACTGAGAGACTTTCTAAGGTTAGAAAATCTCTCAAAATCCAATGCTTTGGTGAATATGTCGGCCAGTTGGTTATTAGTATCAACAAACTCTATTCGAATCAACCCTTTTTCCACTAGATCTTGAATGAAGTGATGCCTTATGTCAATGTGCTTAGTTCGAGAGTGTTGTACTGGATTCTTTGAAATGTTAATGGCACTTGAATTATCACAGTACACCATTAAGGTTTCGCTCTTAAGTCCATAATCCTCTATCATCTGAAGCATCCACAAAAGTTGAGTGCAACCACTTCCAGCTGCCACATATTCGGATTCAGCATTTGAAAGTGAGACAGTTCTATTTTCTACTATGCCATGAAATCAGATTATTTCCAAGGTAAAAACACCCCCAGAGGTACTTTTTCTATCATCCAAATCCCCAGCCCAATCAACATCTGAGAACCCTACTAGATTCGAGTTTGTTTCGTGTGTATACCATAATCCTAGGTCAATAGTTTCGGCTATGTATCTTAGAATATGTTTTACAGCTTTCAAATGTGAAATCTTAGGATTAGATTGGTATCTAGCACATAAACAAACACTAAACATTAAGTTAGGGCGGCTAGTTAAGTACAAGAGACTCCCTATGATGCTACGGTATAAGGTGTTGTCAACACTTTTGGCAACATCATCTTTGGATAATTTTTTATTTGATCCTATGGGTGTCTTCATGTGCTTAGTGTTCTCATTAGCAAATTTCTTGACTAAATTTCGAGCATACTTGCTTTGACTTAGGAAGATGCCATAATGCAGTTGTTTGATTTGTAAACCAAGAAAGAAATTTAGTTCACTAACCATACTCATTTCGAAAGTGGATAAAATGCATTCAAAAAAATCACTATCATGCTGTTTAGATGAGGAACCAAAGATTATATCATCTACGTACACTTGACAGATAAGAATCTCACATTTAACTTTCTGAATGAAAAGAGTTTTATCTACCTCACCTCGTTTGAATCCGATTTCAAGCAGATACTCAGTCAATCTCCCATACCAAGCACGTGGTGCTTGCTTCAAGCCATATAGTGCTTTCTTCAGTTTATACACATGGCCGAGATTGTGTGGATCCTCAAAGCCTTTTGGTTGTCTCACATACACTTCTTCACTCAACACTCCATTCAAAAACGCACTTTTCACTTCCATTTGAAAAAGTTTAATTTTCTTGTAACATGCAATTGCTAGCAACAGTCGAACTGACTCAATGCGGGCAACAGGAGCAAAGGTCTCATCGAAATCAACCCCCTCAACCTGTGTGTACCCTTGAGAAACCAATCGTGTTTTATTTCGAATGATGTTTCCTGATTCATCAGTTTTTTTTTTTTTGAAAATCCATTTAGTTCCAATGATATTACCATGAACAGGAGGTGGAACCAAGGTCCAAACATCAATACGAATAAACTGCTCTAGTTCATCATGCATGGCATTAATCCAAAATTCATCTTTTAACGCTTCATCAACATTTTTGGGTTCAACAATAGTTCTCGTTCTCAGATTAAACATGCGATAAGCACGACTATTAGTTGCATATCCTAAAAACAGACATTTATCACTCTTTGAGTCGAATTTTGCAAGTTGATCTCTGTCATTAAGAGTGTAACAAATACAGCCGAAAACATGAAAATATTTGAGATTAGGCTTTTTCCCCAAAATGATTTCGTAGGGAGTCATGGTTGACCCACTTCTCAAATATACCCTGTTTGAAATATGACATGCTGTATTAAGGGCCTCTGCCCAAAAACGCTTTGAGACATTTTTCGAAGCCAACATCACTCTTGCCATTTCCTGCAACGTCCTGTTTTTACGTTCAGCAATACCATTTTGTTGCGGAGTTTTTGGCGCTGAAAATTCATGCGAAATTCCTTTTCTATCACAGAATGATGAGTTAGAGGAATTCTCAAATTCCTTACTGTGATCAGTCCTGATCTTTCTTACCTTCAGATTGTGAAAGTTAGTGATTCTTTTGACCAATTTCTTAAAAACATCGTAGGTGTTCGACTTCTCTCTAATAAAGCTTATCCAACAGAAACGTGAGAAATCATCTACACAAACAAAAGAATATTTCTTACCTCCGAAGCTTTCAACTTTCATGGGACACATGAGATCCATGTGCAGTAACTCCAGACACCGTGTTGTCCCAGGTGTTGGTAACACCGGGTGCGACACGCGAGTTTGCTTCCCTTTTTGACAATTTCCACATACATATGGTATACCAGAAGAGAGATTAGGCATACCTCTTACTGCATCATACTTACATAGATTTTTCAGGGTCTTGAAATTCACATGTCTAAGTTTCTGATGCCATAAGTCGAGTTCACTAACTTGTGCACGATTACATGAAAGTTCTTCACCTATCTGGTAGCAGTTATCTGAAGACCTGGTACCTATCATGATGCACAAGTTAGTCTCATCAAATACTTCACAAGTATGTTTGTTAAACTTGACATGTAAGTTATCATCACACAATTGGCTTATGCTAATTAAATTCGAATTTAATCCTTCCACATGAAGCACATTGTGGAGTTTTGGTAGGCCTTCCACATTCAATGTTCCCTTTCCTATGAGTCTTCCTTTTGCTCCCCCTCCATACGTTACTCTACCACCTTTTTGATCAATTTATTCGATGAGATGTTCTCGTGATCCTGTCATGTGACGTGAACTCCCACTATCGAAGTACCAATAACCTGCAGTGTTATTTTTCAACGAAGTATAAACAACATTACAATGAGTTTTTACCTTTGGTACCCAAACCTGTCTTACAGTAGGTCGGCGTTTGGAGGTGTTGCGGAAAGTGTTGTGCAACATTCGGGGCAACATTTGATTTGTATTTCGATTCAAGTTATCATCCCTGAGCTTATAACAGTAGGGCCTGATATGTCCAGGCTTAAAGCAGTAATGACAGATATACCTTCGTTTTCTTTTCTTAGACACAGGTGCATTAGGTTTTTTTTTTTGGTGGAGTAATTTTGATTGGCGGCATCGGTTGTGGCGGTGTGAAGTTTCAGTTTTCCCCTTCACAAAAACGGTGGGTTTTGAAAATTCACCAATTTCGAAGACACTGTCTTTGAAGCCTAATCCTTTCTTGTCATCTCTTCCCATCAAAAGTATGGATTCAAGCTTGGATGTGCTAGAATCAAACTTGGACAATGTCTCGGTTGTCTTTTGAAGCTCCTCTTTTGTTTTACCAAGTTCTAAATCCTTCTTGCTCAGAATTACTTCAAGTTTGGCGACCACAGCTTTTAATTCAGTGTTTTCCTTCATGCGAGTTGAATTAAGCTTGCTCCTCTTGGTCCAATCTTCAAACAATTCCTCATAGAGCTTCTGTACGCCTTCAAGAGTGATTTATTCTTCATCAACTTCCAAATCTTCATTTGTACTCGGATTTCCATAGGATATAGATTTCAAACAGACTGAATTTGTACAGATGTTGCGCTCGGGTGTGGCAAGACCTAAGGGATTCACTTGCAGCCGACGGTTTTCAGTCATTAGTGCAGTTAAGGAGGTGTGATCAGTTTCATCATTTGATTTCTCCTCCTCATCAGATTCCTCATCGCTTAAGGAGGCATTGTAGCCTTTGTTCTTGCGCAATCTGTTCGCACATTCATTGGCATAGTGATCGAATCCTTTGCACTCTCTACACTTCACCGAGTCATATTTCTTTGAATTAAACTGTCCATTGCCCTCATTCCTTGGTCGAAATTGTTGTTGGGCAGGAAACTGTTGAGGTCTTTCAGGTGCTGGCAAGCTAGGAAACTTTGACGGTTGTGCATCTTTCTTCTTGTCTCTGATTCTCTTTAATAGTCTTCAAATTTCTTTGTGATGAATGCAATGGAGTCCTCACAAAGATCTGAATCATTGAATTCTTGAGATATTTAAAGTAGATCATTGTACGCATCATTCGAGACTTGGAAGGCAATAGTTTTTCCCTTGTCCTTTTTCTGCATATCCATGTTTAGTTCAAAGGTGCGGAGTGAACTTATTAACTCTTCCGGTCCCATCTGAGACGTATCTTTAGCTTCATCAATTGCACAGATTTTTATGTTAAATCTCTCGGGTAGAGATCGAAGAACTTTGCTGACCAACCTTTCATTCGAGATGGGATCGCCTAAACTGAAGGTCTCATTAGAAATCTCCCTGAGACGTCGATCATAATTAGTTATAGTTTCGATTTCTTCCATTCTCAGATTCTCGAACTTTGAGGTGAGCATTCGCAGTTTCGTCCTTCTCACACTTTCCGAGCCCTCACAATGTCTTTGAAGGGTTTCCCATGCATCTTTGGCTGAAGTGCACTTTGTAATCAAGCTGAACATGTTCATGCCAACCGAAGATAAGATTGCATTCAAGGCTTTAGAATTGTAGTTTGAAACCTGTACTTCATCAGCAGTCCATTCGCTTTCCGATTTTACCAGACTGTCACCATCTTCGTCCACTCTCCTAGGTGGAGACCAAACACTGACAACACGTTGCCATGCTCGTTCATCTATGGATTTTATATAATACCTTATTTTAACCTTCCACAGACTGTAGTTGGTTCCATCCAGAACCGGTGGTCGAAGTGTTGTGTTTGCAAGTGTCGCGTCCATTTAATTAAGTTCTTGTCAAACAAAAACAAAACCAGAATCAGCACTTAGTATATCAAGCGAAGGCTCTGATACCACTTATAAGGATATTTTGCTTGACAGGTGTGAATAAATACGTAAATAGCAACGTATAACAATACTGATATGAAATATACCAACAGCAGAATAAAATTTCAAATTTGTGTTTAATCAGAATTAAGTGTTGTGCGAAATGTTACAACATTTACGATAACATTCAGCGGAATATCAAAGTTTGAAACACAAATTTACTTTAAATAACTAGATGCACAAGATTGAATATGCACAAGGATTTATGCGGTGCCTCAGGGCAAAAATTAGTCACTATAAAAACAATTAGTTTACACGAAAACAAAACCAATAGTGATTGAAACTAAAATCAATTTTCTCAACACTTTGAGAAAATAAACGCTTTCTAAAATAACAACAAATATTAAAACACAATTAAGAAAGCCAAAGAAACTTGTGCCAAAAAGACTGAAGCCACAGAAACAATCTTCAGTCAACTTCGTCACGGATGTTGTCTTCAGATGTTTCCAACATTCAAGGCAACACGTCCGACAACAACCCCCAAAGTAGCAGCAGTGTTTATGAAGTTTTTCTCTGGAATTCAGAACACGCAAAGTGCGTGTATATTGTCGAGTAGAAGCACAATGACAAGGTACTTGTTTCTTTTATTTATAGATCGGAAAGATTATCTTCAACAAGGAAACCTATTAAACAAGGAAAAAAACAAGAGTTTATTTGAAACAAAACTCTTATCAAATCTTGCTACCATATCACATCAATATTTGCATAATTATCTCATTATCAAGAAAGGCAAAATCTTATAAAAGATTGTAGTCAATTTAATTCAAATAAAGAAAAGATAATATTAGGGAAATAAATCAATTAATTTCGGAAACATTATTTCCCTTCAATAGTGATGTCATAAAATGGAAACAAGAACACTTGAAGTTTCTTTATAATCTATTTTGTGTTGGATTTGTAGATTAGCAGCTGCATTTATTTGTTGCACTTGTGCATTCATTGACTCGGATAGAGAAGCTACTTGCTTGCATGTTTCTAATTTAATTTAAAATCCATGTTGGTAAATTGCAAATGACTCCCCAAAGTTTTCTCCTATCATAGATATATATTTTAATATGTAATCATATTCTTTTTTTATAGTCATTTTTTTTTGTTTATGTGAACAGTGATTCTATGATTTTATAAAGATAGAAAGACGGACAACCAAGAGGGTGATAGAAAAAAAAATATTCTGGTGCCATGTGGTCGATCGTATGCCTATTGATTGTTAGAATTGTAAGGAATTGTTTTCATAAACGTACAGTAAATTAAAATATTATAATGTGTGTATCAATTAACAGGAAATAAATATTTAAAATAGATATGTCAGAATTTGGTGTTGTGTTGGGTGTTGTCAACACTGAACACAACACTGCAGCGAAAATTAACTTTTAAGCACACAAATATAATTTTAATGAATAAACACCAGACTTAAATTATGCACAAGTACGAATATTTGTACGATGCCTCATGGCAAAAAATTCACTAGAAAAATTATGTAAATCGTTTACACCAAAACAATACTAGTGAGAAAACAAAATCAAATTCCTTGACACTCCAAGGAATTAAAAATGAATCAAAATAAACCACATAAAAACTAGATGCATAAAATAAAACGCGTGTTGCATAAAACCAAACAAAGTCCACTCTTCGATCAACACTCTGCGTCAGTGTTGTTCTTCGAGTGTGGGCCACACCAATCGGCAACACGGCAAAGTCTGTGACTCAATCACACAAAGTCTTCAACATCAAAAATATTCTTCAGTAATCTCTGTAAAAGGACTATGCACTAAGTCCACGAAAAACCACGCAGAGATCACACACGAGAAAGCTCACAAAGACACAAAAGAACACTCTTCAAAACCACGAAAGGAGACTCTCTCTCAAAACTTCTTTTCTCTCAAAATCTCATTCTCTCTCCAAGAACCCCTTTTTCTCTCTCAAGCCTCTTTTCTCTCTAAAACCACACCTCTTCTGCCGTCCACCACTGTGAATATATATACATGCATGACCTAGAAATGCTTCCTTAAAAAAATCCTATAAAATATGGAAATAAGATTTCATTAGATATAAAAACTCTTTTAAACAAAGATAAAATATCATAGAGATACAAATCATATTAAAAAAAAATTCTATATTATCTAGATTTAAATCAATTAAGATCTTATAATTTAGAATAAGTAAACCAAGATATTATCATTTAAAATTAAATCAAGCAAGATTTGATAATCTAGAAATAAATCAAATAAAATCTTTTAATCGAGAAATGCAAAATCTTAAATCGATATTATCAATTTAATAAAATAATAAAGGAGTAAAATATTCCTTTCAATCTCCCCCTTTTTGCCTTTCTGGACAAAACATCCAAAAATGATAATCTTGGTAAGCATCACAGTCAGTTAAGCTCCCCCTGCGTTAGAGTGTATCTCCCCTTGAGTTAAAGTTCATCTCCCCCTGAATTAAACATGTTAGAGCACTGGTGTTGTTGACAGTGTTGTCAACACCATCGTTAGAACACCTGAAAACTTGAGAAAACATACAAAAGAAAAATTCAATAATCACGCAAATAGGTATAAGAGCAACTCAAAAGCAACATTAAAAACAGAGTGTAAGTATTCATTCAATATCAGCAACTCCATATGCTTCAGCATCATTATTTAGCATTTTTGGTCCTCCTACTCCCCTTTTTTGGCCAGAATGTAAGCCAAATTCCAAAAACAGACTATAATCAGCCACGCAGTAAGCAACGAATTCTTTGGCCTTTTGAATCTGCTGTAGATCAAAGTAAATTTGCGCATCATAATCAAAAGAATCAATGTTGTCAACGGTGTTGACAACATCAGACTCAACATCAGCGGTATCTTCAGCCACATGTAGAACGTGAGAGAAAATTATAAAGATATATCAAGAGTTAAGCACAGAAAAAAAACACAAAGAAATCACGAGAGTAAGGAAAGATGCTAGAGTAAGTAAAAATAAGAAAGAGTAATTAACAGGCATTTAACGTCAACAAAACATATTTACTCTTACACAAAAAATCGATTCAATAATTCAGCTCCGAAAGAATCCGCACATTTAAGGTAATTTTTCCGAAATTTACCCAAAACACTAAATACGGTTTTATCCCAAAACTAAACAGTAAAATTGATTCAAACTCGTGTTACGACGATTTCAAAAGAATATCCAGTGAAACCCACGTCGATTATAACCCACTGACACAAGTAGTCACATAAATTCAAAATCTAGGTAATCAAGGTTTTTTATCAACTGTCATAGGTCAGATACCGATATGTCACTGCACATGATAAATTCACGAAACAAAAATCAATATGCATGTCCTAAATATGCCTCCAAAATGATGAATTATCGAAATGTCAGGCAATGTATAAATTGTGTTGTGTCTGAACTTGGTGTTGGCAACACCTCCTGGTAACACCACTGAGTTTTAGTCAAACTTCCATAATTTTTTTTATATATAGAAATGGTAGCTCCCACACTAGAAGAACATTCTTCAATAGACTCCCCTAGGTAGCTTTTTCCATTACTATTTTGATTTAGAAGTGGTAGCTCCCACACTAGAAGAACGGTCTTCAATAGACTCCTCTAGGTAGCTTTTTCCAATTTCTTCTAACCATTTTTTTTAATTTACCTCTTTTCTGTTTTTCTCCTTATGCTCACATTTACCAAGTCACTTTTTCACATTGGACAAGATCACGATTTCCATGAACATCCTCAACAACTCGATGCCTTGGATTGAGCATAATTTACTCCTCAACATTTGATTGGAAGTATGAACACTTAGAGAGTACCTTTCAGAAATTGCCTTCACTGTTCAGACATTACACAAATAAATAGGATGATTATGATTATGCAGTATGCCTAGCATCCTAAAAATAGACATGCAAAAATTGTGTTGTCACCGGTGTTGGCAACACCAATGACAACATGTGTGTGTGATTATTGTATGCACATGCTGAGATACTTCCGAAGGTTGGAAAATCTCTCAAAGTCCAAAGGTTTCGTGAATATATCAGCCTGTTGATTCTCAGTCCTAACAAATTCCAGTCGGATTATCCTTTTTCAACCAAATTTTGAATTAAATGTGTCTTATGTCCATGTGTTTTGTTCGAGAGTGTTGAACAGGATTCTTAGAAATGTCCATAGCACTAGAGTTGTCACAATATACTATCATGAAGTGCATTGACCCAAAATTCATCTTTTAGTGCATTATTAATATTCTTGGGTTCAATTTGAGACACAAAACACGAATGACTTACCTGGGAAAACGTGGAGCTCATGCAGATTAAACCAACCATTTTGCGGTAGTCCACCTTTTCTTTGTTTCTTGTTTGCACACCATCATGTAATTCACCAATGATTTGTGATGATGGATGATTCTTCTGAATCTTGTTGGGAATTTATCTTTCACAATTGATCATCACATCATCATTATCATCGTTATCATTATCCACAATTTCTGTTTGGTTCAGAGGCGGTGTTGTGCTTGGTGTTGCTTCACTGGTCTCAACACCAGACTCAACACTGTTTCTGGTCAGTGCCTCACTTATATCCAGCAATTCTTCTATATCAGCCTCCGGTGTTTTAACTGTCAGATCTGCAAGATCATCAAACACAACGTTAATTGATTCCATTGTAGTCCTAGTTCTCAGATTAAATACACGATAAGCACGACCATTAGTAGAGTATCCAAAAAAAAGACATTTAACACTTTTTGAATCAAATTTAGCTAGATGATCTCTATCATTCAGCACATAACATACACATCCAAAAATATGAAAATATTTAAGGTTTGGTCTTCTTCCCATGATAATCTCGTATGAAGTCATTGTAGAACCACTCCTTAAATAAACGCGGTTGGAAATGTGACATGCCGTATTTAAAGCTTCGGCCCAAAAACATTTTGACACATTCTTGGAACTAAGCATGACCCGAGCCATTTCTAGGAGGGTTCGATTTTTCCTTTCAACTATGCCGATTTTTTTAGGGGTCTTCGGAGATGAATATTCATGAATGATACCTTTCTTATGGCATAAAGAAATAAAATGAGAATTTTCGAACTCTTCACCATGATCGGTTCTTATTTTAACCATCCTCATATCATACAGATTTGTTATCCTAGCATGCAACTTCTTAAAAGCATCAAATGTATCAGATTTTTCTCTAAGAAAACTTAGCCAAGTAAAATGCGAAAAATCATCAACACAAACAAACAAATATTTCTTACCACCCAAGCTCTCAACTTCCATCGGACACATTAGATCCATATGCAAGAGTTCAAGACACCGTGTTGTCCCAAAGTGTTGCAACACCAGGTGCGCAACACGGGTTTGTTTACCTTTCTGACACGGGCCACAGACATAATCATTACTTGAACTCAAATTTTGCATACCTCTCACAGCATCAAACTTACTCAGATTCTTCAAAGTCTTGAAGCTCACATGTCCTAGTTTTTGATGCCATACGTCTAAATCACTCACCTTGGCACTTCGGCAACCATCACCTTCTCCCAATTGATAACAATTGTCAGTTGAACGAGTACCTAACATTACACAAACATTAGCATCATTAAAAACTTTACAATTATTTTTATTGAACTTAACATGTAAATCATCATCACAAAGTTGACTTATGCTTATTAAGTTTGAGTTAAGTCCTTCAACGTGTAGAACATTATGAAGTTCAGGAAGCCCATCAACATTCAGGGTTCCTTTGCCTACAATTCTTCCTTTGGCACCACTACCATAGGTTACACACCCACTTTTTACTTCAACATAATCCGTGAGGTGTTCTTTAGATCCTGTCATGTGGTGTGAGCACCCACTGTCAAAGTACCATGCACCTGCAATGTTAGTTTTTAAAGAAGTATAAATGACATTGCAATGAATAACAGCTTTCGGTACCCAAACTTTCTTCACAGGAGGTTTATGGACTGTTGTGTTGCGCTTGGTGTTGGGCAACACAGTGGGCAACACCAGATTTGAATGCCAGTTCATATAGTCATTTCTCAGTTTAAAACAGAAAGGTTTGATGTGACCTGGCTTATGACAGTAGTGGCAAATAAAATGTCGTTTTCTTTGCTTTGATTTAGAAGTTGACATTGGCTTCTTGGTTTGTGGCATCTTCACTGGCGGGTCAACTTTCAAATGAGAAGATGAAGCTCTGTTTTGTTTCAGCATTTGTTCCGAGGCTTGCTTTGAGATTTGCAGAGTCTTCATGGGAGGTTTCACTGTTCGGGGGACAGAGCAGTCTTTGCTTGCCTTTACAAACACGGTTGATTTTGATTTAGAGTTGGAAGTTTCACCATGTTCATATGTGCTTTCAACATATCCAAGACCAGTTCTGTTGTCCTTTCCCATAGTTAGAATTGAGTCAAGTTTTGACGAACTTGAGTTGAATTTTGCAAGAGTTTTTTAGGCCTTCTCAAGCTCATCCTTGACTTTGCACAGTTCAAGATCCTTTTTACTCAATACGACTTCGAGCCGAGACAATTTGCCTTTTAACTCAACATTTTCTTTTGAAAGAATTGAATTTGTCTCGTTTCTTTTAAGCCAATCATCATACAACTCTTCATACATAGCCTGCACACTTTCAAAGGTGATTTCCTCAGAATCAGTATACTGGATTTCATGATTACCTGAGTCATTGTGAGATTTAGCATTGAGACACAAGGATTTTGAAGTGGTGTTGCGGCCCGGTGTTGCAACACCAGAGTCAACACCGTACGGGTTGACTTGCAGCCAGCATTTTTCCTTCAAAACAACAATGTTTGTAGACAGTACGTCCATTGAGATTCTGTAAAATTTCCTGCAAACAAAAACAACAATAAACCAGAATCAATCACTAAGTGTATCAAGCGTTGGCTCTGATACCACTTGTAAGGAATTGTTGTTCATAAACGTACAGGAAATTAAAATATTATAATGTGTGTATCAATTAACAGGAAATAAATATTTAAAACAGATATGTCAGAATTTGGTGTTGTGTTGGGTGTTGTCAACACGGAACACAACACTACAGCGGAAATTAACTTTTAAGCACACAAATATAATTTTAATGAATAAACACCAGATTTAAATTATGCACAAGTACGAATACTTGTGTGATACTTCATGGCAAAAAATTCACTAGAAAAATTATGTAAATCGTTTACATCAAAACAATAATAGTGAGAAAACAAAACCAAATTCCTTGACACTCCAAGTAATTAAAAATGCATCAAAATAAACCACATAAAAACTAGATGCATAAAATAAAACGCGTGTTGCATAAAACCAAACAAAGTCCACTCTTCGATCAATACTCTGCGTCAGTGTTGTTCTTCGAGTGTGGGCAACACCAATCGGCAACACGGCAAAGTCTGTGACTCAATCACACAAAGTCTTCAACATCAAAACTATTCTTCTGTAATCTCTGTAAAAGGACTATGCACTAAGTCCACGAAAAACCACGCAGAGATCACACACGAGAAAGCTCACGAAGACGCAAAAGAACACTCTTCAAAACCACGAAAGGAGACTCTCTCTCAAAACTTCTTTTCTCTCAAAATCTCATTCTCTCTCCAAGAACCCCCTTTTCTCTCTCAAGCCTCTTTTCTCTCTAAAACCACACCTCTTCTGCCGTCCACCACTATGAATATATATACATACTTGACCTAGAAATGCTACCATAAAAGAGTCCTATAAAATATGGAAATAAGATTTCATTAGATATAAAAACTCTTTTAAACAAAGATAAAATATCATAGAGATACAAATCATATTAAAAACAAATCCTATATTATCTAGATTTAAATCAGTTAAGATCTTATAATTTAGAATAAGTAAACCAAGATATTATCATTTAAAATTAAATCAATCAAGATTTGATAATCTAAAAATAAATCAAATAAAATCTTTTAATCTAGAAAGACAAAATCTTAAATTGATATTATCATTTTAACAAAATAATAAAGGAATAAAATATTCTTTCAAGAATGATGTTTGACGAAAGTTTCATCAACAGCTTGTAAATGTTGACGTCCTTAATGTGAATATTGTTCCTGCTGAAGTTCATTCCACTGTTGCCAAAACGGTTGTGTGGTATATGATGAGATTTATATATGCAAAATTAATTCTTTACGATCTTGGTGAACTTCTTAAAAAGATTACATCACAGCCGATCACGAGCCGTGGTGGTTCATTAGGGTAGAGCATGTAAGTTGAGTTGTATTTATTTTTTTTTCAATTATTTCTGCTGCACCCAAATGATAATAATTTTTTAAAGAAAATTCTAGGCATTCCCTCACAATTATGACTTATTATTCGATCTAACTTGCAATAAATTTATGTTGAGGTTGATCTATATCTTATAATTTACTATGTAATCCTCTAGTATTTTCTTTTGAAGAACTTGGTTCCCACGAGAATGAACTACTCATGTGTCAACGTTTATTCTTGTGTGGGTGACTATAATCTAATTCTCCTTGTCCTAGGAAATTTATTTTAATGTCCTTTTTAGTCGGGATAATTTTATTTGCCTCAAGATTTTGTGGTGATAAGCTGAAAAAGACACAGACTGTTTCTTGCATGATCAAATTCGTCGATAATGGTTTTGAACAAGTCTTCAGTTAAACTTTTCCCTAGAAATTTTGGTATTATGGCTTATACAACTCCAATAGTCCAATGTGACCTGGCGAACCAACCTCACTGTGTTTTTATTGATTCTGCTTTGGTTCTATTAATCACATTTGGCAAATTTACAGAAGTGTAGTTGTATCATGCTTGCATAAGAAATGTCTTTGAGAGTAATTCATGCATGTTGTTAATTGAAATATTAGATATCATTCTGATTCTTTTATATCATTTTTTAGAGAGTAATTCATCTTATTTACCACCAATATTTTATCCAGGTTTAAGTTGATTTAATCGAAGACGATGGACCTTCCTGGCAAGTTTCCATGTATATAATAGTAACTTGTTATTTTGAATATGGATGCCTCTCTTTGTTATGTCTGCTGATGCTATGCCTAAACATTTATAACTACATGTTATGCTTTCTATGAGGCAATTTTTCAAAATTAAGGTATGTACATAAGTTTGGATTTATTGGATGGGAAATATTAAGTTCATTTGATAGCCAACTCGTAATTATATTTGATCTCTTTTTGTAACTTTCATGTCAGGGCAAAGTTCATATCAGCTGAAGAAAAAATAGGTGTTACCTTTGATGATTTTTCTAGCCAAGAATACATTAAGAGGGAGCTACAAGAGATTGTATGGATTCTAAATAAACGACAAGGAGTTCCAGAATAAAGGAATCTATTGTCCCAAAGGCATGCTTCTTCATGGTCCTCCTTGAACTGGTAAAACACTTCTGGCAAAAGCTATAGCTGGCGAGGCACGTCTTTCATTTTTTGCAGCCAATGGGAGTGATTTTTTTGAGGTGATATGCTTTTTTAAAAAACTTCAGCATCCCGTTGTTGGGTAATTACGCCAAAGCGATGACGATCATGATGCTAATATAGTGCCAAAAACACGGAATAAAATAATCAACAAGAACACAAAGATTTACGTGGTTCATCCAATATAGGCTACGTCCACAGAGCTACTAAAAATTTTTATTAGAAGAAATATTACAAATGTATACAACATTCAATCTCTCAAAATCTCAGTCATAAGTATAACCGAGAAATTTTTTACTCTAACTCACACAAGAGAACACTCAGCACTCAAGAAAAACTCTTTTCTTTTTATTTATTCTCTTTATTTCAGGATGCTTTAAGAAGATGGGATGCTTGATAATTGAGCAAATGAGCTCAAGTTATAGATGCAATCCTCCGTGTGAAAAAATGAATCAATTTTCCTTCGCCAACCAAATTCAGCTAGCAAATTCAGCTTTCACATTTTTATGTCAAAAGAAGTTGTTGTCCACATCCACCAACCATCAAAGTAATATAGCATCATGTACCTCCTCATTAACAATATTTGCATTATTCTTTGTAGATTTTCAGTTCTTTTTCGAGTGACCAGTTTTACCACAGCTCCAGCACTTCAAATTCTTTTCAAAAGTGTTTTTGTCTTTTCCATTCCTGGACTTGGATCTACAGCGCCATCTGTTAGAACTTCTTTCGTACTCATGCCTCTTCCACTGTTCTCAAGATTTATTGAAGATCTCGATAATGTCCCTTACCTGAATCCATTCTGCGAACTTCTTCGACAATAATTTGATCTCTGAAATAATTGAATTATAGCTTTATTTTTTCAACAGAATTACTAACCGCTGCCTGCATCAGTTTTCAATTATTTGGTAAAGACATCAAAAGAATAAGTTCACAAATCTCATCATCAAAATTTATTTCAACTGATGTTAGGTGAGAAACAGTTGTGTTGAGTTCATTGATAGTTTAGCCACCGAAGCACCTTCTCCAATTTTCAAGTTGAATAACTTTTTCACAAGATGTGTTTTGTTGTTTGTTGATGGCTTTTCGTACATGTCCACAAAAATGGACATCACCTCTTATGTGGTTTGTGCCTCCGCCAAGTTATGTGTCACGTTTTTGTTAGGGTCAATCGTATTACACCTAACACCTATCGATCAAGGAGTTCCCAATCATCGTCCTCCATCTTTTTCAGCTTCTTTCCTGTTATAAGTTGATGCAACTTCTTGTTATACAAATAATCTCTAATCAGTAACCGGCATAACGAAAAATCTGTCATCGAACTTGTTGATTCTTAGTCCCGATCCGTTATCTCCGACCATCATTTCTCTAGTCTTCATAAAGAAAAATTTAAAAAAATTTCTGATATGGAATATCAGAAAAAGCTGTAACCACATAGCATACTCAAAATTCTAACAAATGTTCACAACAAGGCTTTGATACCAGCTGTTGGGTAATTATGCTGAAGCGATGATGATCATGATGATAATATAATACAATAAATATGGAATATAATAATCAACAAGAAAACAAAGATTTACATGGTTCACCCAATATAGGCTACGTCCACAGAGCTACTGCAAATCTTTATTGGAAGAAATATTACAAGTGTATACAATACTCAATCTCTCACAATCTCAACCTCGAGTATAACCAAAAAAAAATTCTCTGAATCACACAAGAGAACAGTCAACACTCCAGAAAAAACCGTGTTCTTTTTATTTGCTCTCTCTATTCAAGGATGCTTTGAGAAGATGAAATGCTTGAAATTGAACAAATGAGCTCAATTGAAGTAATCCTCCGTGTGAACAAATGAATCAATTTTCCTTAACCTACCAAATTTTACTAACGAATTCAGCTTTCACATTTTTCTGTCAAAAGAAGTTGTTGTCTATATCTACCAACCATCAAAGCAGTTCATCTCACCTAACACCCATTTCCATTTCCATTTCCTTATTAGTAAGATTATTCTGGGAATTGATCTTGTAGCAAATTAGGGAAAACATAGAAACTGCTTTTGTCTAGAGTTGACTTGGTGGTCATGTACTGACACACTTTCCTAAAAATTATGCCGATAATAAGTACATTTGAGTGATTCACATATAACTAAGTGAGCCTTGTTAGATTGCTGATAAACATCATTTTATTTCAAAAATCAAAGAATGTGAGACTTTTGAATTTTGAGTATGCTATGTGGTTACAGCTTTTTTGATAAATCAGTCAAACATGTTGGATCACTCAACACATCATTTTATTTCTTTGCTAGCGCACTGCACGTCGTGGATACAAGAATCGATAGCGCATACCACACGTTGCGGATGACGGTATCTACACCGTGCATTATACGTCATGGACACAAGAATCGATAGTGCACACTGCACGTTGTAGCAAATATCATCGACAGCGCTCCACTGCACGTTGTGGATAAGCACATCAACAGTGTAAATTTCCGCACCGTTTGAAATCAAATTTGTACAAAAAAATTCAATTTCATTCACAAAAACGAAAATCAAAATTTTACAATAAATTTATTGCAAATTTAAGTCTAATCCACAAGCAAAGTTAAAAAAAGTCATTATTTCGCATCACCGAGAAACTACATTTCATCATTTGGTCGAATTAGATCCACCTTCTCTACCAAAACCTTATCAATCCAAACTTTCCGATAAGGTCCACCAAGAACAACGTGATGCACTTTTGTGTTTGTATCTGTAGATGCAATTCGACCTTCTGCAACAATTAACCCATCAACACACCAATAAAGCAGCTCACATTTAATAAAAGGACATATATCTCAACGACTAATATTCTTCAAATTTGACTGTAAATAAACAATATAAAATTATTTACTCTTCGACGCTTATTTTGCAAAAATTTTGTAGTTTAGAAATGCATAATTTCAAGATAGTTACTTGAACTGTAACAAGATGTTTTTTAACATTATCAAAATCACCACTTTTTTGGCACCGATATTGATATCATTATTGCTATCAACTTCATTCTCAATACCACTAGCAATCTAAGTTTACAAACAAATTGTGTCAAGCAATGTCATCATGATAATCCAAAAGCATTTAAGTACTGTACAATATATCAAACTGATTTTATATATGTTGTTTAATTACTAACTTGTTCTTGTTGATTTTTTCGTCTCATACTATTAAAAGCATAGACACCATTTCTAGAATTTCTTGTTGAAGGTTATGCACCATAGTTTGAAGTTGTTTAACAGTGTCATTTTGTTGCACATAAGCTCCAACTTTCGATGGTGTAATTTCAAAGTCCATCCCACGCACTCTACCCTGAGCTTCATTACCAAACACAAGGCTAATTGCATCATAAGCAATGTTTGTTGTATTCTGAGATTCAGGTAACTTTTGCAAATAAAAAGGAGATAATTGTATTAAAATTTTCTCTCCAACAACTTGAGTACTAAATTCCCTTTTTTTTCTTGTGCCCTTCAATACAAACATGCGATCTTGTAATTTTTGTATCTGCGGGAGTTAGGGGTGTTTATCGATCGATTCGGTTAGATTTTCGGTTTTACAAATATATAATCCGATATCCGAACCATTTTCTTCGGTTCGGTTCGGTTCGGTTTTTTACCGCAATGGTTCGGTTATTTCGGTCTGATTATTTCAGTTTCGATACAATTATTTAAATTAATAAGATAAATATATTGTAAAATATAATATGTTATATTTTTACATGATTTCTTAGTAAAATATTTAAATATAAAGTCTAAATGAATTACATAAACAACAATCAACTAAATATTATTCAAAATAATTAATCATTCACTAATATCATCTCAAAAAAAATATATAATAAAAAAATTATTAATTTAATGAAATTTCGGTTTTCGGTCGGTTCGATTTTGACATATATAATCCGAAATCGAACCAAATAAATTTCGATTTTAACACTTATATCCGAATTATAAAATTCGGTTTTCGGTTTGATTCAGTGTTTGATTTTTTCGATTTGCCGGAATTGTCTTTTTCTTAATTATAGAAATATATAAATTCAAAAGAATGTATATACATCATCACTTATTATTTAAATTAAAAAATATATAAAAAAAATAATTTTATCATAATATGAGTCAAACAAGCATAACTTCTCCGATTCATTGAGTTGGAAAATTAAACTAATAAATGAGTTTATAATATTATGATTATAATTATTTTAGGTATGTCGCCTTTCATATTATACATAAATCATATAAAAAAATCTCTCCTTTTCACCATATAATAGAAATGTCTATTCATTTGGATCAACTAACTCATAAGTACTGTCGGGGACTGATAATCACGACCATAATATACTAACAAAAAAAATGTTTAACTTGACTTCTAAATTATAAATGGATCTGCTATGGTTTCTTACATGATAATAATCTCAACATCCTTAGAAATGGTCTCTCTTTGCAACCGCTCGCGAATAATTCTTCGTATCTTCTGGTAATCCCATTGACTAAAATGTGTACGCTGCCATCTTTCGCGATTTACATGGTAGTGTATAGCATCCACAGAGACTGACAATCGTTCGAGGAAGACCGCATTTTTAAGGATATACAACATAAGATTATACTCATTCTGTGTCCCTCCAAATCCACTAAAATCCACCTCTTTCAACTGAGTGTGGGGCCTGACAACTCTCTTCTCTACTGGTTTTCCGTTAAATGTTGATGGCAGTAGCTGCATTCATAAAGCCATGTCAGCAATTCATTAAAAAAAATTATCACTGTGGAGTAAGGAGTAACGTGAATATGTGATGAATACCATCGATATATGGAACTTGTGTAAAAGAGGGCACAAATCCAAGATTGGAGCAAGTGCAAGCAGATCGATATTAATGTTCTGGTATTCTAAAACTAAAGCCAATTGTCTGAGGTGGATTAGCTTGTTAACTCCACCTATTTCAAATGCCTGAGACAAAATCCAGAAACTACTCTATAAGTATTTCTTCACTCCTAAGGAAATGAAGAAAGGTTAAATGGTGAAAAGAGATTCACTGCACCTCAAAGAATCTGGCATCAGTCCAAAAATACATGCATCTAAGATGAGGTAGATCTTTGGCGACATTTCCAAATATATAAGGAGCCACTTTGTGGTAGCAAATGTCGACGCATAAATTTTGTAGCAACGGTACGTTAGAAAACGATAACGTCATCATTCTATGGGTAAATAACTCAAAAGTAGTTAGATTTGTAGCAGACAAGTCTATCTCTACAACCTTCGAACAATTAAACACCCTCAGATTCTTCAATTGGAGATCACGACCATGAATATGTAATTTGGAAGGGAGTGTACAAGACTTAAATTTTAATGACTGGAGGCTGCAAAAGTTCAATAAAAGGCGCTCTACGGCCTCAGAAGTGAAAACCACATCAGTCAAATCAAGATCTTTGAGAGCTTTTTGGTTTGATATTTGGAAAGAACCACCCATCAAATATATACTTTCCACCGATGTTGCTTGAGGAAGAAAATCGGAAGATAAAACAAGAGGGTGGTTTCTCTTTAGAACATGGCTATGACAACAATATCGAATGATAAGTCTTTTCACTCCCCATCTGCCAACATTATTCATCCATCTACTAAAACTGTCCAAGATGCATCCACGGAAACAACAAATCAATTCAAAGTACATTATTCTAGAACCAGAATGATGTTGTAAAAAGGCATCCACTACATGGACAAACTTCCTTCGTAATCGGCTCAGCTTTTCGCCCTCGAGTAAGCGACAAGGAGTAGAATCAGTGGACATACTACAACAACCAAATCTGACTTCTGAGATAAAGGTGTAAACATGCTTCCATCTCCTTGACAAGACGCTTGTCCTAACAGCAGCTCTAGTATCTAGTCGAGATATAATCAATGAGATCACATCATCTGGTAATTGACTAATCCTATCTTCTCTCCCCTCTACGAACGTATCAGCATCAATACCATGCTTGTGATGAGTAACTACACGAAACACCTTTAGTGCAAATATAGTAAGAGGTTTGATCGATCAAGAAACAAGAACTTCAACAGCAACTGAAGATAGCAACATCGTACCTTCACCCGACGACGCCTCGTTCCGTACTCCAAAACCCTGAATCTGCCGCATAAAAACACCAAACAAGCGATTCCTGAAAGAACCCACAGAAAGAAACTTCCCAGAAACACAAGAATCGAAATTTCGTACAAAAAAATCACCAAAATCACATCACAATCTACTACCAGAAGTACATAACAACCAGCAAAGGAATGTCAAAAAACAAAAACGAGAGAATCATAACAGAACCAACTGGGCAAGAAAAGATTTGACGCATATACAAACAGAGTGGTTAACATATTTCCACCAAAGAAACCAGAAAAGCATCAAAGGAAGTAAAACTCACCGGTTATACAAGCGCGCAACATTAAAAACAAAAATCCTAAACCAAACCGAGATTTTAATGAATAAAACGCAAACGGGAAGATGCAGATTCACGATATTCTGCTAACTCCTACGGTCGGCTAAGAGGCATGTCAGCATAATCCATCTGTTGGTATATCAATATCATTAGGGTTGTTTGACATTAATTTTGTTCGTAAATATTCCATAAATTAATAAGTTTTTTATATAATATTTTTTTTGACCTGATATATTAATATTCGATTTAATATTCAATAAAATAATTATTTTTTAAGAAAATATTTTTTATGATCTATCTTATCAATGTGTTAAATTAATTCGATAAATTAATAAGATAATAATTTTTCGAAATACCTCCGTGTCCAAATACATAACTAGTACAATTTAGTAAAATATATATTTTTTTATTTTTTCATGAAATTTAACTATATTTTTATTTTTGTTTACTAGTATATCGGTGGTCTGATGTACAAAGTGTTATTTTATATAATTAATTATTAAATTTAGTATGTATATGATCGAATAATTTTTTAAAAAATTTGATATAATGTAATCTATATTATTATAATATTAAGTTTGAGACGTTTAGAGTAATTAATTTGTCGTGTCATGGTCTGTTTTAATAATTTTATATATATATATATAGTGCTATATTTTTAAAGCAAGATTTTGTAGCCAAGTGTTTAAAGTTTTTATTCTCTAAGCATCAAAGTTGCTGGTTCAATTCTTATTAGAATCTTTTTTTCTTTCTATTTCTATTTATTTTTTTTAAAATCATATATCAACATGGCAATGTTGACCCATTATTTTTTATAATAACATTTTGATTCACATTTAAATATAAACCAAATGAATTATAAAAAATATTGTATAAGCACGCAACGCGTACTTCGGTGCACTAGTTGTTATAATATTTCTATTATCCTTAGGTTTTTGTAATTCACAAAATAAATAACATCGAACTGTTTCAGGATCCAATCAGTCTCTTTTATGTAAAACAGTTCTTTAGACCGCTGAATCAATTCAGGAGTTCAAGTCGTTACATCAAGAATTCAAATCGTTGTATTTATGAAATCTAGTTGCAAGAGATCATCTAACAAAGTTGACCAATCCGAAAATTCAATGTAGTGCAAATATTCAAACCGTCTCATTCCAATCGCATTACAAATAGATAGTTTGAGCATTTGTAGGAGGATGTTTCAAATCAAGCCGTTTAGAAGAATGCTTCAAATGGAAAGATCACACACTATCATACCAACCCTCAAATTGGCAGAAAGTTACATATTTGGTCTACGCTCTATCAGCTTTTCAATTAGCATGGACTTAAAGCCACAAAAACAAAACGAATATTAAAGAGCATTTAATAATATATACAAAGATTGAAAAAAACTTGTCCATGTTGTTGGGAAATAGTGCAGATGATCATTGAAAAAAAATCCGACCGTTAGAGCTATTCAGCTATAAATATGTAGAACATTCAAAGTGTAGAATGCCGGAAACTCTAAAATCAAGTTTTCCAGCCGCTGAATTAAATAATTCTACAGTCTGTATATTTTCAGATAGTTTGAGCATGCTTAATAGTTTACATTGCACACTGCTCAATCAAAGCACAAGCTTACCAGATTGATTCAGATCTTCAAGGATTAAATTGTGCTATCTCAACCAAGTCAAGCCATTGCAAAGCTGGTCATTGGATCATTGTTATTTATTGCGTTGTCTGATGAACCAAGGTTTCTTAAACGTCAAGACCTTGTAAAGTGGTCACAAAGAGTTTCAATTTAGGCAGTTTAATAAGTCCTAACTGAAGTGGGCTATAACAAGACGTTTTAAAGCCAAAGTATTTTAATGGAAAATTTTCTAAGTGGAAGAATAGGTGACGTAATATTTTTATCTTAAAACATCATTAAAAACCTTACACTTTACATTTCTTCGCATTATAGTTTTCCGACCGTTTCTTGTTAAAATGTCAACCATTTATTTATCACTAGCCAAACCGAACAGTTTCTGCACTTACTCTCTTTTAAAGTGGTTCACTAAAGCTAGTTGTTCGAGGATAGTTTTTACAGATTAAAAATATTAAAAACAATTTAAAGAATTTGTAAATAGTTTATTCACCCCCTTCATAAACTCTAAATCGATCCTAATAAGTGGTATCAGAACGAGTTTTTCTTGAACTCTGATAACTACACTTTCAAATGACATCATTTAACAAAATTCTCATGTTTTAAAAGGAATATTACGATGATTGAAAAATCCAAATGCAGGCACACTAGCAGCCCAAGATGATGACATGTGGTATGTCATCATAAACGATCCAATGAAGATTTTAAAAGCAAATCCAGCTGTTGCATTATCTGATGGTGCTCCACATATGGTGGAGAAGAACAGGTTCGAGTGGATGGTTGAGGACAAGAAGAAGGCCAACCTCGAAAACGTGGCCAAGGATATCCTTTACAAAACTTTAGATAAAAATATATTTAGCGAAATCAAAACTTGTTCTACAACTAAAGAGATCTGGGGAAAATTGACTCGGAGTAATGACCAGATTAATGAGAACAAGCTAACAGTTGCCATACAGAAGTTTGATAATGCAAAATTAAGCCCGATGAAACTTCAAATGGGTTTGATGAACGGTTTAGTACGATCATTATTGAACTTGCATCTCTCGGTAAAAATAATTTTACCGTGAAATTTCTTTGAAGTTAATGAGAGCACTTTCGAGAGAATAACATGTAATGACAGAGGCCATGAGGGAATCCAAAGACTTCAACAAACTAGAGCTATATGATTTGTTTGTTAACCTGAAAGCTTACAAATTTGAGATAAGAATCAGGACAGAAGAGGAGCCATCCACTGCCCAACCCACAAAAGTTCTGGCCGCCACAACATCAACTCCAACCATTAATGAAGAAGCCTCTAGCATAAATTCTACTGACCATTTCATTTTAGATTATAATAGGCCAAAGAAGGATGAAAAGAAACCTTTTAAAAGACGAAGGTCCAAAGATGAAAGAAGATCTTTCAAAAAGGAGAAAGCCAAAAAGTGCTTGTTGTGAGGAGAGCAAAAGCAAATGGGCCGATTCAAATTCAGAAAAGCCTAGTTCGAAGATCTCATCAAATAAAATGATGATGAGAAGGTTTAGTGTCTCATGGAAGATGTTGAGACAGAGATTTCTGAAGTTGAGCTAGAAACTGTCGATGACATGATATTTAATTTTGACTAAATTGAATTTATTGCTTTTCGATTCGTACACATGAATATCTGTCGATGGGACTTCATCATTCTTATTGACTTCAGTACTTTCGTCTCCAGTTCCAATGCTTGACTTGTCCTTGTAAAATACTTTTTCATTGAAGATTACATATCTGCTCCGGATGATCTTCCGATTTTGGTCATTCCAAAAATGATAACCAAACTCTTTATCATTATAACCAATGAAGAAACACTTTTTTGATTTCGGATCAAGCTTTGTTCTGCTAGCCGAGTCAATATGAACATAGGATAAATATCCAAATACTTTCAAGAAAGAAAGGTTTACTTCTTTGCCGTTCCATACCTCTTCAGGTATTTTGTAGTCAAGCGGTACGGAATATCCTTCGTTGATCAGATATGTTGCAGTGTTAATAGCATCAGCATAGAATGATTTCGGTAATCCTGAGTGAAATCTCATACTCATAGCACGTTCATTCAGGGTCATATTCATCCTTTCAGCTACGCCATTTTGTTAAGGTGTAATAGGAATAGTTTTCTCCATCTTGATCTCATTATATGCAAAATATTTCTTGAACTCATCATTTTTGTATTCATCATGTTGGAATTAGAATTTCGAAATTTGACAAATTGAGCGTTTGAATATTACAAAACTGATTGACTCAACTGAACGTAACTGAACTAAATTTAACTATATTGTTATTATTTTTGTTTACTAGTATATCAATCGTGTGATGTACAAAATGTTATTTTATATAATTAATTATTAAATTTACTATGTATGAGCTCGAATAATTTTTTTAAAATTTTGATATAATGTAGTTGTTATAATATTTCTATTATCCTTAAGTTTTTGAAATTCACAAAACAAATAGCACCGGATTGTTTCAGGATCCAACCACTTTCTTTTATGTAAAACATTTTTTCAGACCACTTAATCAATTCAGGAGTTCAAGTTGTTACATCAAGAAGTCAAATCGTTGTATTTATTGAAATCCAGTTGCAAGAGATCATCTAACAAAACTGATCGGTTCGAAAATTCAATGTAGCGCAAGGATTCAAACCGTCTTATTCCAACCGCATTACAAACAGATAGTTTTGAGCATTTGTAGGAGGGTATTGCAAGTCAATCCGTTCAGACAAATGCTGCAAATGGAAATATCACACAGTATCGTATCAACCCCCGAATTGGTTGAAAGTTACGTATTTGGTCTGTGTTTTGTCAGCTTTTCAAATAACATGGACTTAAAGTCACAAAAGTAAAAAAAATATTAAAGAGCATTTAATGATACATACAAAGATTGAAAATGACTTGTTCATGTTGTTGGGAAACAGTATAGATGATCATTGAAAAGAAAATCCGATAGTTAGAGCTTTTCAACTATAAATATGGAAAACATTCAAAGTGTAGAATATCGGAAACTCTAAAATCAAGTATTACAGCCGTTGAATTAAATAATTCTACCGTCTATATTTTCAGATAGTTTGAGCATACTTAACAGTTTACATTTCAGATTGCTCAATCAAAGCACAAGCTTACCAGCTTTATTCAGATCTTCAAGGATCAAATTGTGCGATCTCAACCAAGTCAAGCCGTTACAAAGCTGGTCGTTTGATCATTGTTATTTATTGTGTTGTATGATGAACCAAGGGTTCTTAAACATCAAGATTCAAGGCTTTGTAAAGTGATCACTAAGAGTTTCAATTTAGACAGTGTTATACGTCCTAACTGAAACGAGCTATTACAAGATGATACAAACCAAAGTCTTTTAGTGGAGAAATTTCTAAGTGGAAGAATGGGTAATGTAGGAGTTTTTTCTCCAGACATCTATAAAAACCTTATATCATTTACTTACGCACTTTACATTTATTCATTTATAGTTTTTTCCTACCATTTCTTGTTAAAATGTCGACCGTTTATTTATCATTAGTCAAACCGAACCGTTTCATCACTTACTCAATTTTAAGTGTTTCACTAAAACTAGTTGTTAAGAATAGTTTTTAACAGCTTAAAAATGTTAATAATAGTTTAAAAATTTGTAAAGAGTTTATTCACTCCCTCTTTAAACTCTTAATCGATCCTAATAAGTGGTATCGGAGCGTGTTTTTCTTGAAATCTGATAACTACACTATCAAATGACATCATTTAACAAAATTCATATGTTTTAAATGGGATATTACGATGATTGAAAAATACAAATACAGGCACATTTAACAATCCAAGATGATGATATGTGGTATGTCATCATAAATGATCCAATGAAGATTTTAAAAGATTATCTGATGGTTCTCCACAGATGGTGGAGAAGCACTAGTCCGAGTGGATGGTTGAGCACAAGAAGAAGGCCAACCTCAAAAACGTGGCCAATGATATCTTTTACAAAACTTTAGATAAAAATATGTTTAGCGAAATCAAAACTTGTTCCACAACTAAAGAGATCTGGGAGAAACTGACTCAACTCTATGAGAATAATGACCAGATTAATGAGAACAAGCTAATAGTTGCCATATAGAAGTTCGATAATGCAAAATTAAGCCCGACGAAACTTTAAATGAGTTTGATAAACGGTTTAGCACTATCATTATTGAATTTGCATCTCTCGGTAGAAATTATTTTAACCGTGATTTATGAATTTTAGCATTTTAAAGTCAAATTTAAATTTTTAGGTGTATTTAAAGATTTTAAACATCTTATTAGAAAATTTCCAAAATTAGGATATTTAACTCTTGGGAATGATGTTTAATATTTTATTAATTATTTGAGTGGGTCTCATGTGAGACTGTCTCACAGATCCTAATCTGTGATACGGGTCAACCCTACCGAAATTCACAATAAAAAGTAATACTCTTAGCATAAAAAGTAATATTTTTTCATGGGTGACCCAAATAAGAGATCTGTCTCACAAATACGACCCTTGAGACCGTCTCATACAAGTTTTTGCCTAATTATTTTATGTCTTAATTAAATTGTTTAGTTAGCATTTAATTAAATTTGCAAAATTTTAAAAATAAGAAAAAAAAGATAAAAACACACGCGCGCACACACACAAAAAAACCTAGGGTTCTTGGCTCCCAAGCAACCACTACCCTTTCTCCACTCCTACCTACAATATTTTGGTGATTTCTCGCAAGTTCTGTAAAAAAAACGTTTAGAAATCATTCTCCGTTCATCCTCCACATTCTCCCGTGCCGGTATTCATTTATTCTAGCGTTTATATACAAGGCACGTTCTAAACCATTCTTGTCGCAGCAATCTTGTTATATATTATTATTTGATGATGAATATGTATGAAAAACATGTATTTGCATGCTGAAATTTTTCTGCTCGTAATCCTTCAAGTTTTCACGAGTTTTTGATGCGTATGCTTTGTGTGGATTGTCTGGGATATTGCTGCTGTGTATGGGTATGTATTAGGATGTATCTAGATATTATTTATCCGTCTTCGAAATGTCGGAATTTGTCTGGTTGCGCATAGAATAGGTGGAGCACAAGTTGCCGCATCGCCGTGCATGGGGGCTGTTTTATGGGTTCGGTCGGTTGGGGCAGGTTTGGGCTAGGTTAGAGCTTGTGGCTAGGGTTTGGACCGTGTCTTAGGGTGTTAAGGTGGGTCTGGTCTTGGTCGTTTATGGGCTGGTCGGGTAGTAAAGTCGCTGGAGGCAAGAAGGAATAGCACGCGCGCATGAAGGCGCGAAAGGCGCTGTCATGGCCGGCTTGCTATACGATGTCAACGTGTGACCTGGGTTTGTAAAGGCTGTATCAGTTGCTTGGTTAGTGTTTAAGGTCATGGTATAGGACTTGGTTAAGGGCTGGTTCGAGCCGTGGTATGTTTGGAGCCATATGTAAAACGAACGTGTCAAAAAGAGGCCGAATAGAGTCTAGAATGGCCTAGAGTTGCTTGTCTTGTTTCGGGATGGCTTGGAGCTATTCCATAGATTATTCTAGGGGTATGGACAATGAGTTAGGTTGCTAGTCAAAGTTGAGACGAGTCCCGAGTCGTGGGGTAAGTTGTAAGTTGTTTTATTTAATTCGGGAGTCGTACAGGTAGGATGCAAGCTTATGGGCTGTTTTGAGTTGTAATTTAAAGTAGTGGCAGCTGGTCCAGGGGGTCGATTCAATGAGGTCCACGATGTTCTTAAATAAATATAACGTGAAAAAATATTATTTTTGAGGTATGTAAATTGTCTTGTGGCCAAATTATGCATGTACGGGTCTGGAAGGCAGAAAACGTGTTCGAGGATCTTTGCAACTTATCTCATGATTGGTAGTGAATATTCAGTCTCAAGGCTGTGGTGATCCTTGCTGGCCAAGTGTTGTGGTGTTAGTTTGATCAAACAAATTATGTTATGGTGCCACATTTTAATGAGCAGAACTCTACGCAAAATGATTAAATTTATGTAATATCAAGTACGAAGCACGTTTTATGGTATTATTTATGCAGGAAAGTCAGTTCATATTTATTTATGCCTAATTTATTTTACGTATAAATTATGTTTAATTTTCATGATTTTCTTTATTATGTAGTATTTGCTACTCACATTTTATGCATGTTGAGTCTTTAGACTTACTAAACTTGATTGATGCAGATTATAACGTTGAGGAGGCTGGAGGCGATGACAAGTGAGCAAGCTAGGACAGTAGGCAGTGCACGTCCGATGGCCTTGCAGTTTATGAATCTTTATGCATGTTAAAATTTCTTTAAACTCTAATTTATTTTATTTTACTTATAGTTGGGAAAAAATTATTTTTAGTTTCGCTTTGACATATTTTATGGATGTTTGACACGAATAATTTTTATGCCTTAAAATAATCAGTATTTGAATTTTTAAATCCGCAGTTTTCGAATTTTTTGAGTTTATTTATTGTAATTTTTGAAAATATTAATTAGGTAATTATTAAGTTTTAAAGTTAAGAATTATGAAATTAAATAAATAGAAAAATTTTATTTTTTGCATACTTTAAGTAGTAAAGAAGTACGGTTGGTATCAGAGCAAGGTCCTGATAAAGGGTTGTGCCTACTGCCGTTTGCGATAAGCTCAAGAAGTCACGCCTCAAGTCTGTAAGTTTTTTCGATTTTAAATTTAATAAGTATTAAAGTGAGAGTTTTTTTAATTGCGTGTCTATGTTTTGAATCACATTTAGCATGTTATATGAATATTATTGTTATGCATGTTGGTTATTTGTTGGGTTGGATTGTAGAACAGTATGCCTCCAAGACGTGTAGTTGATCGTGGGGCTAGTGAGGAGGAGAGGGCTTCCTCTCCACATCCGCCACCAGATCTTCAGGCACAGATGCTTGCTGGCTTGACCTAGTTCTTTGTACAGTTCGCTAGGAACAATGCTGAAGGGAAAGGAGGAAGAAGTTTATGAGCGTTTTCACAAGATGGGCCCCAAGGATTTTGCAGGGACGACAAATCCTATGGTGGCAGAGGGATGGATTAAGTCCATAGCTGTGATCTTTACCTTTATGGAATTGTAGGATGTTGATATAGTCAGATGTTCCATCTACTTGCTGAAAGAGGATGCGAGACTGTGGTGGTAAGAAGTGTCAGTGACGGTGAACCTTGCGACACTTACTTGGGAGGGCTTCAAGGAAGTGTTCTACTCGAAGTATTTCACAGATGATGTCCACTCTCGACTGACTAGGGAGTTTATGACGCTAAGGCAGGGAGACCGCACTGTGGCGGATTTTGTGAGAAATTTGAGCAAAGTTGTCACTTTTTTCCCATGATTACTAATAATCCAGGAGAGAAGTTGAGACATTTTCTAGATGGTTTGCGGTCGATCGTGCGCCGTGATGTTCTTGTGGCTGGTCCTACGACTTTCTCTGTTGTTGTGAATAGAGCCTTAGCGGTGGAACAGGATCAGAGGGACATTAAGAATGATAGGCAGGGCAAGAGGCCTTATCAGGCGCCTCGACATCACCCTCAACAGCAGAATAAGAAGTCATTTCAGGGACCATTCAAAGTCAAGGGACAGCAACCCCAGAAAAAAGGCTACTCAGAAGCCTAATGACTATCATGAGTGCCCGAAGTGCCATCGCCAGCATGAAGGAGCTTGCTTATCGATGACAGATGCATGAAGAGGGGGCATATCCAGACACTACTATCCTTACAAGTATTATATTTAATTCAGCACATTATAGTTTATTGAAATTTGGGATGCATGGTTCGAAATTTTTGGTATATAAGCAAGCTGATTTTCGAATTTTAAAAAAAAAATTATGGAGATTGGATTCAATCTGTACACGTAAGTAAGTCTAGTCCTTTTGAGAATTGTTGAGTTTAGTGTTATGTTAATGTTATCTCAGGAATTATCTTTATAGCGAGAGTAGCCATGAATGCTCTGTTAGATTTCGGGGCTACTCATTCATTAATATCAGATAGTTTTGTGAATTATTTGGGCGTCAAGCCCACCAGACTTGAAATAAATTATTTAGTGATAGTCCCATCTGGGGAAGAATTGTCAGCCTTGAGTGTGGTCAGAGACATGGATCTCAAGCTACAGGGCCACTCAGTCCATGACGATCTTATTATATTGCCAATGCCATAATTTGTCATTATTTTGGGAATGGATTGGTTGTCGAAGAATGGGTATTAATTGACTTTCAGCGAAGGTCGGTATTGGTTAGACCGTTGGGTATGAAGAAATTTGTATTTTAGCCAAATGGATGTAGACATCTACCTCGAATGATATCATGCATTCGACCAAGGAAGCTTATTTGTAAGGGATGTCAGACATTCTTAGCTAGCATTATTTCAGCCCTTGTTACAACCAGTCAGTCAATATCAAATATCCCAGTTGTCAGAGACTTTCCTGACATGTTTCTTGACAACGTTGCGTGTTTTCCTCCCAAGCATGAGGTGGAGTTTTCTATTGACCTTATGCCAAGTACCATGCCAATCTCTAAGGCAACATATCAGTTAGAAACTGCAGAAATGAAAGAGCTCAAACAGCAGATACAAGAGCTACTAGATAAGGGATTCATACGCCCTAGTTGCTCACCTTGGGGCGCATCAGTGCCTTTCGTGAAGAAGAATGATGGAAGCATGAGACTTTGTCTTGATTACTGTGAATTGAATAGAGTTATGGTAAAGAACAAGTACCCATTACCGAGGATCGAGAACTTATTCGATCGGTTACAGGGAGCAATTTTGTTCTCCAAAATAGATCTCCACCCTGGGTATCATCAGATGAAGGTGAAAGACGCAGATATGCATAAGAAATATTTCAGAACTCGCTATGGGCATTATGAGTTTTTAGTAATGTCGTTCGGGTTGACAATTGCTCCAGCGATTTTCATGGATCTCATGAATTGTGTATTTCAGCCTTACTTGGATCAATTTGTCATTGTATTCATAGATGAAGTCCTCATCTATTCGAAGAATCATGAGGAGCATAGTCAACATTTACATACAGCGTTGCAGGTAATGCAGAGCCGAAAGCTGTATGCAAAATTAAGAAAGTGTAAGTTTTGGTTAGAAGTAGCATTCTTGGGTCACGTTATCTCTAGCAGTGGTATTGAGGTTGATCCGTCCAAAGTAGAAGCTGTGAAGGAATGGATTGTACCCAAGAACGCATATGAGATTCGCAGTTTCCTCGGCTTGGCGGGTTATTAAAGAAAGTTCATTGAGGGATTCTCTTCTATTGCGGTGGCACTTACCTCGTTGACGAAGAAGAATGCTAAATTTGTGTGGAGTGTTGAATGCATGAAGAGTTTAGATATTATGAAGCAAGCTCTTATAACATCGCCAGTTTTAGCCATGCCACCAGGGCATGGTAACTTTGCTTTATATGCCGATGCTTCCAAGCTCGGTTTAGGCTCCGTTCTGATGCAGCATAACCGACTAATTTCATATGCCTCTAGACAGTTGAAGGTGTATGAAAGGAATTATACCACCCATGATCTTGGGTTAGCCGCCATTGTCATTGCTTTGAAATTATGGAGACACTACTTGTACGATGAGAAATGCAAGATATTTACTGATCACAAGAGTCTCAAATACCTTTTTCACGTAGAAAGAGTTAAACATGTGACAGAGACTGTAGAACCCGTTAAATCAGACTACATATAAGCCATGCATAATTTCTAGTATTTAAATTAAAAATGATTTCTTTATTATTTAAACATTTTTTTAAAGTTGTTAGTCATGATTACTTATTTTAAATCGCATAAGTTTAGTTTATCTTTTCAGTTAAATAAGTGAGGTCGGACCGGAGTTGGAGTATTGAGATAAAATTTAATATTAAGAAAACATTTCCTAGAATTTATTTAAGATAAATAATAAGTTATTTTAATGTAAAAGAATGTTTAAAGGATTTATTTAATTAATTAGAGATAAGTAGTTAATAAGTTCTTTTATGTCCAATAATTTAATTAAAAGCCTAAATTAGAATATGTGACCAATTGAGATAAGTTAATCTAAGCTTATTTTATTTAAGAAATTGTAACTTAGCAAAATTTAATTTAAAAATTAGCCATGCATGCAAGATAATTACTATCCTAAATTAATTTATTAATTCACTAAAATGCTTAATGGGTAGATAAAACTTTAAAGATTTAAAATACAATATTTAAGCAATATTTTCACTCCTTGATCTAGCAATTTTCGGCCACTACATAGAAGATTTGAATTTAGTTTGACAACTCACAAACTTTGATTCCTTTCTTTATCCCTTTCATGGTAGATAATCCCTTCATTTTTAATCCCCACTAATTAATAATTAAGCAATATTCCTACCCTCATTTTTATAAGAAAATCGGTCATCACCCTTAATAGATTTAAAAATATTTGGCAACTCTCCATCTTTAATTCATTTCCTTATCTTTTCTTGGGAGATAATTCCCTCACATTTAATCCTCAATAATTAAACAATTAAGCAATTTTCTCCCTTGTTTTTGAAAGCAAGATTTCCGTCACCACCTCATAAAATATCCCTCAAATCTCTTGATATCATAGCAACTTCTTTATCTTTCAAACTGTAGGATAGAAAGATTCATTTGCCATTCAATTTTCCCTTTTATCTTGAAACTTTCCCTTCACATTTCCTAGCCTTCTCTCCCACTCCATGTTCTCGAAATTCACTAGACATTCAACAAAATCGTGTGAGGTTGAGAGAAAACAAGAGAGAAAAGTAGAAAGAAAAAGAGGACTCCGTCTCCGCCGCGCCGCGTCGTCGTATTCGTTTGTTTTATTTCAAAACAAATCCAAGGCATGTCTATATCCTTCATTTCTCTTCAATCAAGCCATATAGGTATTTTAAGCATCACATATGCATGATTTGGTATGGCAAAAACCGAAATTTATATCAAGCAATTTTCGAAAATATGTGCAGATTTTTCGGCCCTTTCCTCTATGCCTTCACGGTTTTTGTTTGTGTTGTGGTTTCAGGGTTGGCTCGATTTCCAGGGGCTCAAGGCTGCTTTTATACATGTACTAGGATGTGTTAGGGAGGTGTTGGTCCATTGGTTTGAGTCCCTTCGCCACAAGCAAGACGAAATGGACAGCAACTCCCATAGTTCAGTTTTTGTGTTTTGATTTCTGGTTTTTCTTGCCTAAGGTGTGGGTTCTGATTGTGGCTGCCCTAGGGGCTGTAGCCATGGTTAGAATCCCTCCTTGGTATGTCTAGGACGTGACCAAAAGGCCCTTTCATGGCTTTGTTAATGTCCCCATCGGTTTTTAAAACAAAAAAAGAACAGCGCCCCTTCGGTTTTAAAATTCTGGTTTTTGTTGAGTGTGTTGTCTATCGGTTTTGGTGGTGTCAAGTGGGTTGTGGTTGGCTTATAGCCTTAGCCATGACTCATGCAACACCTTATCATGTCTATCATGGACCATGGTTAACCTCATAGCCATTGGATCCTTCATTTGACAGCAAAACAAGCAACACCCCCACGCGTGCGATGTGTGTGTTCTCGGGTGAAGCTTGTATTGTCGTAGGTATTGGCTTGAATTGCGGTTGGCCTAGGGCCTTTAGCCATGGTTCAAACCATACCTTAGAATGTTGGTAAGAGGCTCTGGTCGGTGGTTCAAGCCCCAATGACCAATAGCCTCACAAACGAAGCACGGAAGCACGGCCGCTGCTGCTGTATTTTGTTGGGCAGCAGGTTTGGCTTCGGTTCAGAGGTGTCGTTCGAGTTCTTGGTTAGCTTTTAGCCTATGGCCTTGGAGTGGACAGTACCTCATTGAGTTATAAAGGTCAAGTTTTTGGCCGTTTGTAATTTGGTTAAGTTTAGAGGTCGTACGAGAATTTACGGTGCAATGTGCCAAAGTGACTCTCGAAAGAGCGTTTCATGATTTTGGCCTCCATGCACAATTTTCGTGAATTACAACTCTTGGTATTTATTTTCTATCATTTTAGGTGTATTTTAATCATGGCTAAATGATGGTTAAATGTTGGTTCGGGTTGGTAAGAAGCCATGGTTGAATACTAAGTTAGTTGGGCGTAATTGTCTCGTTTTTGGTTCGATTTTGAAGTGTTGGTCAAGTTAAGTTTATTTGCATATTTCTCACGTTAGAATTAGGTCGCAGCAAGCCTGGGAACGATCCAACCCATTCGGTAAAATAAAACAGGATTTTTAATTATATTACGTGCATAAAAATATAAAAGTTTATTTTTGAGATATATGCGATATTGCTTGTGGCCACTTCACGCTCATGGGATTGCAGCTTATGGGATTATTACTTCACCCGGTGACTCACGACCGGTTCATGTTCATGTATGGGTATGGATATCCAGTCCAAGGGCTGTGATGATCTCTACCGCACAGTATACTGTTGTTTAGTCTGATCAGACGATTCAGTTCATGTTATGGGCCACTTGCGTAGAACATATTACAGGGCTCTATCGAGCAAACATTTTACTTACGATTTTTCAGTTATGCACGTATTTATAATTATTCATGACACAATATTTTCACGTTACGCCAGACTTATGATATTTTTACTTTGCATGCGATTTTATGATTATTACTTGTTATTTACGATATATGCATGCTGAGTCTTTAGACTCACTAGACTTGATTGTTGTAGGTACTGATGAGGTCGGGACCGAGGGCGGGGACCAGTGAGCCATCTTGGGTCGGCAGTAGTAGGAACCCGAGAACCTCATTTTCAGCACTTACATTTTTATTCCAAACTCAGTTCTTATTTTTGTTGAATTATTTTAAGTTGTTATTTTGAAAACATTATTTACTTCCGCTGCTACTTTAAACATTGAATCTTTTTACCAGTATATTTTATGAATGAGGCATTTTATTTACTTAAAGAGAAAATTTTAAATTTTTCCGCAAATTTTCAAATACGAATTTCGGGCCTCTACAGAGACAGTGGTTAGAGTTGGTGAAGAACTACAATTGAGACATTAGCTATCATCCGAGAAAGCTAACGTTGGTGTAGATGTCTTGAGTAGAAAAGTAGCATTCGCAGCACAGCTGTCAGTGCATAGACCTCTACAGTTAGATATTTAGAGGTTTGATCTTGATATTTATTCTAGGGACAGAGCTCCTAGGTTATCCACCCTGACAGTATAGTCTTCCTCAATAGACTGTATCCATAGTGGATAGGCGTCTGATGAGCAGATGCATAAATTGAGACTGAGAGATGAATCTAAAAGCAGTAAGCTTTATACAGTGGTCGACGAAGTTGTAAGGTACAGAGAGAGAATGTGGGTGCCTAGTGATGATTCGATTAGAGGAGATATTTTGTCATAGGCGCATACATCACCATATTACATTTATCCAGGGAGTACTAAAATGTATATGGACTTGCAGATGCTTTATTGGTGGCCAGGAATGAAGCAAGACATTCGACATTTTGTATATGAATGTCTAACTTGTAATCAGGTGAAAACCGAGCATCAAAGGCAAGCAGAGATGCTATAACTTGCCATCAGGTGAAAGCAGAGTATCAACGATCATGTCTGACAGAGACACGAGATTCACATCGTCCTTTTGGAAGAGTTTGCATTCCGCAATGGAGACGGAGTTGATATTCAGTACAGCTTTCCATCCTCGTACAGACGGCCCGTTTGAGAGGGTGATACATATTTTAGAGGATTTACTGCGTGAATGTGTGAATGATTTCCTTGAGAGTTGGGAATCGAAGATACGTCTAGTGGAGTTTACCTATACAACAGTTTTCAGCTGTCAATAGGTATGGCTCCTTTTGATGCATTAAATGGAAGAAAGTGTAGATTGCATATTCATTAGGACGAGGTTGGCGAGAGATTCAAAACTTGACCCAGAGATTGTTCAGCAGACCACAGACATAGTAGTCAAAATCTTGGACAGGATGAAGACTGCGGAGAGTCGTCAAAAGAGTTATACTGACAAGAGAAGGAGGGACCTCGAATTTTTTGTGGGAGATCATGTATTTGTAAAGATAGTGTAGTGCCCAAAAACAGTACACGTAAACCCCATGCATGATTCAAATAATTTAATTTATTTAATAAATAAAGTAAGTGATGCATGTTACGTGTTAAATTATTTTAAATGTATATATATTCATTTATTTATTTTATTATGCCATTTTAGATCCTTTATCGAGTTTTAGTTTTTAGACGAATATTCGATGCCGAACCGAGAAAGGAGACCGGAGACGTTTGAGGTGTAAAAATGTAACGTACCATACTTTTTAACTATTTAAAATTTGCGGAAAAATTAAAAATTTTCTTAAATATAAAATAAACTATCAAATTCGATCAACATATTTGCAATAAAATATCCCCAACAAAATTTTTGCTAAGATTTCTTGTTCAAAACTTCATAACCAGAACATCAACTCAGAGTTATTTGAAACTATCATAAAATCTTAAAATGACATGGGCAGTCCTCGGGTCTAGCCTTCTGCTCAGTCCAAGCCAGCTTCTTGGTCCCCACCCCTCATCTTCTCAACATACTCATCACCTGAATCGATCAAGTCTAGTGAGTCTAAAGACTCAACACGTATAAACTGGAAGTATCAAGTAATACGTAATAAGATCACATGCAACTTCAAAATAGAGCGTACATAATGAAAACATGAAACTGAACATGATAACATAGGTGTACTTGAGCTTGAACATAATAGCATAACATAGACGTGCCATAATCATGAAAACTTCGTAAACATACTTGCATCATACATACATGAGCATACTTATCATAATTTTGCGTAGAGGCATGTTTCAAAGTAAGTGACCCATACATAAAATGCCTGATCAGACTAAACCATAGTATTGGGCTGACAGGGACGAATCCATTGCCACATACATGAGATCCCCGTTCATACTTTAACGGGTGGATTGGTCCCCGTTCATGCTTTAACGCTTTCCAATCCTGATCTAAACTCGTTCATGCTTTAATGGGGTGGGTTGGTCCCTGGTCATGCTTTACCACTTTCCAACCCCATACATAAGTGGTCACAAGACATTTAGCATACCTCATAAACTTGAAATATTTACTTTTGCACGTCAACATACTTACTTGGCGTTGAGGGATTCGTTGGATCGCGTTTGGGGCCACTGCTGCGCAAACTGTCATGAATTCATGTACTTAACTTGCATAACTTAGACATAATATTCATACTTATACCAAAGCTCATTCGTTTCCTTAAGACGTTCTGAAATTCCCATGACTCGACCTTGTTAATCATTGCACTTAAACTAAGACATCAATCCCCAAAGCATTCAACGTTAATTTTCCCAAAAAGTGAACACGGACCCCGTTCCCGGGTCCGTGCATAGGTCCGTGTAGGTACTGTAAAATGTGTCGTGAAGAAAAAAGGGCACGGACCCCGTGCCTAGGTCCGTCTAAGGGTCGGTGTAGGTACTGTGAAATGACATTCCGGAAGGAACAACGACACGCACCCCGTGTAAAGGTCCGGGTGAAGGTCCGTGTACCTACTGTGAATATACTCCTCGAGTGAAACAAAGACACGGACCCTGTGTCAGGGTCAATGTACGGGTCCGTGCAGCCTCAACAAAAACGAAAGCTGCGGGAAAACTTAATATGACATTTCTTTCTTCCAACCAACCCAAATGGATATGAATCGACACCTCGAGACACATCCTAGGATGCTACGGCATTGTACCAAACCCAAGTTAAACGTTAAAATTGTTCCCAAGAGCGAAAATCCACAACCAACGACACAATTCGGAATTCGACACTAATTTTCTTCCTACGATGCTTAATTCAACTTGTTGCCTAACGACGCGAAAAGTGACACCAATAATAATCCCAACATTTTTCTTGACTTACCTAAGCGCAGCGGCGATCGTCCGTTGATTCCCAACGAAGCCTGCAACAAATAACTTCAAGAACACAATTTACATAAAAGTCGCAGTTTGATCCGTCCTACGAAAAACGTCATAACTCACTCAATTTTTATCCAAATAATTCGAATTTTATATCAAATAGAAGGTATCAAAAAGTTCTACGGTTTTTAAGTTTAAAGTTTCCTCAAAATCGTTACCGAAAAATCGTAGTATTTTAAAGAATAGCAAAAACGTGATTTTTAGATCCAAACCTTCTTCAAAACGCATCCAAATAATTTCTGCTCAAACTATTACATATCTTACACATGTTTTCATACAAAACACATCAAATTTAATACTATGACAAGATCGACGCAGGAAAAACAGAATATACATGCCTTTGAATCTTTAACGTTACAAGAATGATGACACCGAAGCGGAGATGGCGCGAGGATTGATCCGGAACGATTGTGGCTCGATTTTCTTTGAAGAAAACCAACAAAATTATACTGGAAAAATTCAAGGGAGGGGGCGGCTGCTCTTCTCTCAAGAACCCTAAGTTTTCTCTCCAAAATATGAAAAGAAATGGATGTGTATGTGTGTTGTGTGAAAAATGGTTTTGTGTGTGTGTGTGATACGTGTAGGCGTGTGTGTATAAGTGTGTGAGCGTGTGTTATGATAGTAATTAGGGGGAATTAAATTGTTTAATCACTCAATTAAAAATGCTAATAACATTCTAACTAAGATGTTAAATCTCATTACTAAGCAAACTCCCCCAATTAAAAATAAAAACACACAAGTACTAAATCCTTAAGAGTTTAAAATCATACTCACCTAGTAATTAAATTAGGCTTTAAAGGTGCTAAAAGTTTAATAAATTATTTAAAATGCCTCATCCTTAGCTTTAAATAAAATACCGTATTAAAATTGCCAAAAATCGTCGCCGGTCTTTTCCTCAATCCCGTCTCGAATAATCGCCTGAAACATGAACTCGAAAAACATTTTAACTTGCATCACATAAACATAATTAATTTAAAATAATGCATTTAATAAATCATGCATGGCTAAATTCATTTGAATTAAAATAAATCAATTAAATAATCGCATGGGTTTTACGTGTACTGAATTTGAGCTCTACAGTTCCTCCCCCACTTATATAAATTTCGTCCTCGAAATTAAATCTTACCAAAAAACTCCGGATAGCGAGTCCTCATGTCTGATTCAGTCTCCCAAGTGGCCTCCTCCACTGATTGGTTTAGCCACCGGACTTTGACTAGCTTAGTCACTTTGTTCCGGAGTCTCCGCTCCTGTCTGTCTAGGATTTGGACAGGTCTTTCCTCATACGACAGGTCTGTAGCCAACTGTAACGGTTCATAGCTCAACACGTGCGAAGGATTAGCAAGGTACTTCCTCAGCATCGAGACGTGGAACACATTGTGAACTCCGGCTAGATTCGGCGGAAGGGCAACACGATAGGCTAGTGTCCCAACTCTGTCCAGAATCTCGAAAGGTCCAATAAACTTCGGACGCAGCTTGCCTCTTTCTCAAATCTCATAACACCCTTCATGGGTGCTATCTTTACAAAAACGTGATCACCTACGGCAAACTCGAGGTCTCTGATAGGATCGATTAACGTATCAAGAGTGTTTAGAAGGGGGGTTGAATAAACACTCACAATTAAAACTGATCTTTTCGAATTTTGAGTTCAGTTTGGTGACAAACTGATTCTCGGAATCTTGTTGGTCAATGACAATCAGTTAAACTAAAGTAGTTGCGGAAAGTAACTGACTGAAAGATAGAATACAAAACTGAAATAAAATACACAAGGATTGTTTCTGGATGTTCGGAGATTTCAGTTACTCCTACGTCACCCCTTCTATCTCAAGGATAGGATTTTCACTAAAATACTTTGATCGAATACAAGATTTGTACTGACCCACTTCAGTTTGGACTTATCACTGCCAAAAGCTGAAACGCTTAGTATTACAAAATGTTCTCAGTGCGTAACTGATCTTAGCACTATCAAATTTAACGATTATTACAAAGTGCTAGTGAGCTCAAATTGTAGCCTTGACTGCTACGAATAAACCAAGTAAGAGTGAGCTAAGATTTTGGCAGAATAACAGCAAGCTTTTGAATAGAGTAATCTTCTTATTCTCTTTTATTCAGCTGTTCTTCTGTCATATTTATAAGCTTCCCTTCCAACGGTAACTTGAGATATATTTGAATCTTTGTATCCGTTGATTTCCACTTCATTATTTCTTGGGCATTGTTTGCTTCATTTATTGTAATGCGGCGTCTTAACTGCTTTAGCCGAAATGCGTTGTTCTAAGCTGTATTGATTGAAGTGCGGCGTTTCATATTCAGTTGCAGTCTTCTATGTCTCTTTGTCGGTTGAATGTTCTTTCCCGAGACATGTTTAGTTGAAGGATGCTTAGCTTAAAAACATACGGCTGAATATATCAACTGATCAGTTTTCTTTATTAGATCTGCTGATTTTAGTTGTTAAGTCCAGTTGCTGAATATAATTGTGCGTATCAGTTGGTTGATCAGTTTGTCAAACTCCAGAATTTAGATTTTGGTTTTCAACAATTTCCCCCTTTATGGTGTTTGACAAAACTCAGCAAATAATAACAACTGAATATCTGAACACATTGTGGATAAAATAAGAGGTTGATCAACTGAATAATAGTCTTCAAGAATAAAAGATTGTAACTAGAAACTGAAATTCACTGCTTTTCAATGGCTACTCTTCTTTTGTTGTTCCAGCAGCTCTTTGATCTCTTCCCCATTTTTGTCAAACAACTCCATTTGAACAGATAATTTTCGAACATCGGTTGATAAAATGTTGACAGTAGTGGATATGCTGGAGACAGCAGAAGTCATTGTGGTATGCAATGAGTCCATTTTTCTTGATACAAAAGTCTCTAGATTTTCAACTTGTTTGCTGATCGAGTCTTAGTGACAAAGAGACTTTTACCCAAACCTTTGTTCTTCTGAATGTCATCCACTGTTCGAGAGAGAGAAGTTAAAGCTTCTTGGATTGCTTTCAGTTTTTCTGAGTTGAAAGTTTCAGAATGTTCCAGTTTCAAAGAATGTTCTAGCTGAGTATGCTGAATCTTGTATATGTCTGTGATTAATTTTTGCATATTATTCTAAAGATCCTGAATTTCTTTAAGAACTAGGTCAAGATCTGCAGAAGCATGAGGAGGTGACTGACTAGACGCTCCTGTTTCCTGTGAAACTTGATCAAAAATTACCATGGTTGTTTCAGCAATATTTTGAGTTGGAACATCTGTTTCAGTTGTTTCCATTTGAACTGGAGTTGGTGAAAACTGATGTTGAGCGGCAGTAGGACTTTCGTGCTGAATTCGTAATTCTGTAGGATCTTCAGTGAGAAGAGCATGAACTGATGCTTCTGCTTGACAGTCCTCTGAGATTCGGGCTGATTCATCAGTTGGAAGTTTTTCAGAAGTAATCAACAAATTTTCCATATTTTCAGCAACCTGTTGATTTGTTGATGGAATAGGCACCACTGTTTGATCCTCTAGTTCAGAAACAGCAGGCTGAACTGGTGCTTCTGTAGAAATAGGAACTTCTTGAGCGATTTGATCAGTTGAGTGATCAACTTCTTCAGAAATGGGTTCACTAATAAGAGATTCTTGCACCACTGCTTGAATAATTTCATCAATGTTGGCAAAATTTAACTCTGCTTCAGAGTACATCTGATGTTCCACAGTAGATGATTGTAGCACATCCTGAACTGTTTCTTCAGTTGCAACAGTAGTTTGTTCTGAGGATGGCTCTTTCTGCTGAGAGAAGGGTTCTTCTTCTTCTTCTTCAGAGGCTTCCTCAGGAAGAACTAACTCCTGATCCATTTCCCACACTTTTATCTGAGATTGCAAGCCAGTAAGATCTGTATCTAGCTGAGTGATAACAGCTCGATCATTATAGGCAGTTGGATCGGTGGGAATATAGTTTGCCTTCAGTTTTTCAATTAGTTGAGCCAACTTCTTGGCTCTAATTTTATCAAAGAAATATGTTTTTCTATCCAAAGCTTGAAGAATGGTAGCAGCCTTGACTACAAGGAGAACAACTACTTCCAGTTTAATAAACTTGTTCAGTTGCGACTTTTTTTTCAACTGCTTAGCCAGAACTTGAGTTCGGAACATTGTCCACTCATCAAAAATCTGAATTTTGGTCGCAGCAAAGGCATTTACCTGTTCCCAGACGAGGTCAATGTGGGTTTGTATGGCATTGGATGGTCTGGGTTCTTCAATCATTTTTTTCTTTGCCTTTTCCACCACTGAGAAGATGTGGAATGTTCAATCCAGTGTGAGTTGTATCCACCAATTCTCGAATCACTACCCCTTTGTGTCTAGCAGGTGGAAGGACAGTAGGGCAATTGATATGGATCAGAGGAGCTTTGGCTCTCACTGACTTCTTTTCACCAGCTGAAACTTCTGGTGGAATGACCTTTAGGGGAACAGCCTGAATAGGCTGTTGAGCAACTGATGATTGAAGTCTTTCAGTAGGAATTGATTGCAACGTATCCATTTGTTTAATTCTTTGAGTTCTTGGCTTCTTGGCGATCTTGGGAGATGGAGTTTTCTCTGACTCAGATTCGCTTACAATCAACTTTCTCTTTGCTTTCTTCAGTTGAGCCAGTGTCTTGGCTTGTTTAACTGATTTGGGAGCAGCCTGTTGCGTCCCAATCTCCTTCTTGATCTTCACGAACTGATCAGGAGAGATGTCCAATTTAGTCTTGGGTGGCAGAATATTCTTCCCATTGAAAATTTTGAATTTTGATAATCGCTCCGAATTAGCAGCCATCAATCCTTTGACTTTCATCAAATAGCTCAGCGGCACTGCAAATCCTTTGGATTGCTTGGTGGAGGAAAACATATTCTTCAAGATACTGAAAATAAGGTGCTTCCAGTTGAGTCTTCTTCCAGCCATAATGACGGTAATAGCTTGAAATTTTTCCAAGGTTAGGGCAGCATAAGATCCTGCTTTAGCTAATAGCCCTTTGGCTACGATATCAGCCAGCAACTGAACCTCATGTTTCAGTTCCTTCTTAGGATCGGAAACTTTGATTTTCCGTCCATCAGCAGAGAGTGCAGTTTGCATTTCTTCAATATCTGATGCTTTAACATCAGCAAGGTGTACCAGTCCATCAGAAGGTAATGAAAAGATTTCTCCGAAAGAATCTTCAGAAATGGTCACCAACTGACCATTAATAGTGGAAATGATGCTTCCATCAGAGTTGATATATACATTTGAGTAGAGGTTCTGGAGTTCTTTTGGGTAAATCTCTTGCGAGTATTGTCCCAAAAATATCCTGAGACCAGCAGATTCAATCTTCAAAAAGACGTTCTTAACTTCAGCTTCTTGAACTGATAAAACTGAGTCAAAATCAATGGCCATAGCGTTCAACACGTGAGCTGGGATTTGATTCGCCATTTCGAAAGATAAAATGATCTGAAATTCGTAAAAGATAAGCTCTGGAATTAGTGTGCTCTTAGGAACTGATTGTATTCGTAAGAAAGAAAACTGAATTGAAGCGGGCATAGTACATTTGTACGTGACTGTTCAAATTCGGGACACGTGTCAGTCTATCAAAATTTTGAATAAAAACGTGTGTACGTGTGCTGTAAGCGTGTGTACAATTTAAACAGTTCAAATGCTTCCACGTTTTTAAAATAAGATTCATCATTAGATAGCAGACAGTCACGTCACTTGATTTGGAATATAATATGGTTAATTAGTTAACTTATATGAGAAGATTAGTGAAATACCCAACTAAACGATAAGTTGTAAGACTGTGTCCTTCCAGTTGAGAGTTTACTAACATTTGTCTTCTCAGTTAACCTCTTAAAACCATTATTCCCCCTTAATACATGCATATGATAATTAAAGTGACGATATATAAAATAAATTTAAAGGTCATAAAGATTATCGTTTGCTGAAACGTTGACGGCCCTTCAGCTTCCATGATTTTCGGCTATAAATAGAAGTAACACGGTTAGTTTCAGTCATATTGGTGAAAATATTCAAGACAAAAGAATGGCAGATACGAGTAGCTCGAGTGCTTCGCCGTTTGCTCTGGAGACCAGGAAGGCTGTTATAGAAGATGAAGTCTTCTATAAGAGTCTTCACTACTGGGAAAAGTTACAGAAGCTTGAGTTCCTGTATAATACTGGAAAGGCTACCACTCCCGAACTGGTGGCAGAGTTGAAGAAAGTACGGGAGCACTTGAACATAGATGTGTGGGTGGACATCTTTAAGGATGGTCATATCTATCAGCTAATGCTTCGAAAGGAACTGAAAATCCTTAATCGCATAGCTGTTTCTCATAGCTTTGTCAAGACATCTACCGCACCTTTATCCACTTGGTTGAAAATTTGGATAATTGTTGTAGAGGAAAAATATGATGATGTAATCCGTGCAAACGTTTATGGTTGAATGAAGTATTTATATGAGCTTAACTTTGTTTTTCTCTTTCTTATATAAGTTGATTATGAACTGAAATCAGTTAAGCATTAAGTAATAAATGACAAACTGATTTCAGTTGATAATGAACAACTGATAAATAAGAAGCCTGGGTAAATGAGAAAAACGCTTCGGTTGACTTGAGACTCTTTAGTTTCTTCAACATTTAATGTCATCTGTCTATAAATAAGACGATAGAGATAAAATGTGAGACAATAACAGTTCAATATGTCGGATTCAAGTAATTCTGATGCATGCAGCAGTACGCATATTCAAGTTACTGAACAATTAAGTCCTTATTTAGAAGAGTTGAAGAAAACGATGGAGGAATATGTCTTGACGAAAGTGATGTCAACATGGTTCAAAATTCATGATTTGCAGAGAATAAGTAGTAGTGGTGCTGCTCTTTCTCGTGCTCAAGCAGCAACAGCAAGAAAATACATTAATCGTTTTGAAGTCAGGCATGTTACAGACCTGGTTGATGACAATATTCTGTTACATGCAATGCTATGGAAGGAATGGCATGTGATTGAGAAGATTTCTACAACTGAATCATTTTCTAGAATCCGAATTTATGAGTTGAATAATTTGATTACACAATGGCAAGATTCAGTTGGTTCTAAGTTGTCTTCTGTAAGATGGAATCGATTTTATTCTTAATAAAGTATCATTTCCAATTTGTTGTTGTGTTCTTATTTTCTGCAAATAATTTTATTAGTAAAACAACATCAATAATAATTTTAAGACAAGTCAATTAAACCAAGAATATTGCGAAAGTAAGAAAACTTAGTCTCGGGTAATGGTTTGGTGAAGATGTCAACTGCTTGTTGCTCAGTTGAAATATACTCCAGTCTAATGTCCTTCTTCAAAGCATGATCTCTAATGAAGTGGTGCCTTAAATCTATATGCTTGGTCCTTGAGTGAAGAACTGGATTATAGGTGATGGCAATTGTGCTCGTATTGTCAAAAAATATGGGCGATTCATTTGTAATTACTCCATAATCTCTCAGTTGTTGCTAGATCCAGATCAGTTGTACCAGCAGCAAGGTATTCTGCTTTAGTTGTTGAGGTAGCTATGGATGTCTGCTTTTTGCTGAACCAAGAGATCAGTCTGTCTCCTAGAAACTGACAAGATCCACTTGTACTTTTACGATCAAGCTTACATCCTGCATAATCTGCATCTGAATATCCAACTAAATTGAAAGTAGAGTCTTTAGAATACCATAACCTAACATTTTGTGTACCCTTAAGATATTTCAAAATTCTTTTAGCAGCTGAGAAATGTGATTGCTTAGGATTTGCTTGAAATCTAGCACACATACAGACAACAAATACAATATCAGGACGACTGGCAGTTAAGTACAACAATGAACCTATTAAACCTCGATATAATGTTGCCTCAACTGATATTCCCCCTTGATCAGTGTCCAATTTTACTGATGAGCTCATGGGAGTATTTGCAGCTGAACATGATTCCATGCAAAATTTCTTCAGCAGCTCCTTTGTATATTTAGTTTGACTGATGAATATACAGTTCTCCAGTTGCTTCACTTGCAGTCCAAGAAAGAATGTCAGTTCACCCATCATGCTCATTTCGAACTTTTCCTGCATCAACTTAGCAAATTTCTCGCATAATTTGGGGTTAGTTGACCCAAATATGATATCATCAACATAAATTTGAACTAATAAAATGTGATCATTCTTAGCAAATTTGAACAAGGTCTTATCAACTGATCCAATAGAAAAATCATGATCAGTTAGAAATTTTGAAAGAGTTTCGTACCAAGCTCTGGGAGCTTGTTTAAGACCATATAAGGCTTTGTTCAAATGATATACATGATCAGGAAAGTTGTGATTTACAAAACTGGGGGTTGTTCAACATATACTTCCTCTTGTAATTGACCATTCAGGAATGCATTCTTTACATCCATCTGATAGACCTTGAAGTTCTTGTGTGATGCATAAGCAAGAAAAATTCTGATTGCTTCCAGTCTTGCAACTAGAGCATACGTCTCATCATAGTCAATTCCTTCTTTTTGCCTATATCCTTGTGCCACTAATCTTACTTTGTTGCGTCCAACTGAACCATCATCGTTCAGTTTATTTTTGTATACCCATTTTGTACCTATAATAGTTTTTGAAATTGGTCTTGGAACTAAGTTCCAGACATTGTTATAAGTGAACTGATTTAGCTCTTCTTGCATTGCATTTACCCAGTTAGGATCAGCAAGAGCTTCATCAGTTTTCTTCGGTGCTAGTTGTGAAACAAATGCTGAATGGATAAATAAATTTAGCATTTGATTGCGAGTTCTTACTGGATCAGATGGATTTCCTATTACCAGTTCAGGTGGATGTGATTTTCTCCATCTGTACTCAGTATTTGTTGTATCAGCAATTTCTTCAGTTGGTAACTAAACATAGTTTTCAGTCTCAGTTGGTGCTTCGTCAACTGGTATTTGAATGTTATCATTATGCTCTATCAACTGATCATCAGCAACGACTTCCTCCACATCTGATTGGTCCAGTACTTCTGGTTCAGGTGTTTGAAGTATGTTTTGATTGCCGTGACTTTCATTTTTGTCATCATCTTCCAAACTGATATCTGTAAATCGATCAACTAGCTCAACTTGATCAGTTGGCTTATCAGTTAGTTCAGTTTCATCGAAATCAACATGAGCAGATTGTTCAACATTTAGGGTTTTCTTGTTGAAGACTCTATAAGCTATACTAACTGATGAGTATCCAAGAAATATTCCTTCTGCAGATTTAGCATCAAATGCTTTTAAATAATTTTTACCATTATCAAGAATAAAACATCTGCAGCCGAATATTTTGAAATAAGTAATTATACTTTTTCTTCCATGCCAGATCTCATATGGTGTTTTCATATGATTCTTATTAATCATTGATCTGTTTTGAGTGTAACACGCAGTGTTTACTGCCTCTGCCCAAAATCTTTGAGAAATACCGAGAATCAGGAAGCATTGTTCTAGCAGCTTCTTTAAGAGTCCGATTTCTTCTCTCAGCTACACCATTTTGCTGAGGAGTTCTGGCTGCTGAGAGCTCATGCTTAATTCCAGCATTTTCTAGGAAATTTGAAAGAGTTTGATTTATGAATTCAGTTCCTCGATCAAATCTGATTCGATCAATTCCAACTGATTTTTCATTTAAAAGTCCTTTGAAGAGCTTTATTAGTTGCGAAGCAGTATGGTCTTTAGATTTGAGAAAAATAACCCAAGTAAATCTTGAAAAATCATCTACGACTACCAAGGTGTATTTCATTCCCCCTAAGCTCATGACTGGTATAGGACCAAAGAGATCCATGTGCAACAGTTCTAAGCATCGGGATGAAGATTTACAGCCCTTGTTTTAAAAGAGGATCGTACTTGTTTACCATACTGACATGATGAGCAAAGTTTTTCTTTTGAAAAGTCTATTTTGGGCAAACCAGTTACAAATTCATGTTTACTCAGATAGGCAATGGATTTAAAGTTTAAATGATTTAGTCTCTTATGCCACAACCAGTTTTTAGATGATTTGGAAGCAATAAAACAAACTGGTGCATAAGTTTGATCATTCCAACTGACTTTATATGTGTTTCCACAACGTTTGCCAGTTAGTATGATTTCATCAGTTGAAGTTTTGACTGAACATGAGTTTTTGTCAAATTGTACTGAGAATCCACTGTCGCATAACTGACTGATGCTAATCAAGTTATACTTCAGGTTTTCTACTAATAGAACATCTTTAAAAGTAAAATTACCATGGATAAGCTTACCCTTACCCACAGTTCAACCTTTGGAATTGTCCCTGAAACTGATGTTTGGACCACTGTATTTGATCAGTTGAGATAACGCACTTGCATCTACTGTCATATGTCGTGAACATCCACTGTCCAAATACCATATTGAGTTCTTGTTTGTACCTGTTACCTGCAATCTCACACATAATATAACTTGGTACCCATATCTATTTGGGTCCTGAGCTGATTAGTCCATTAGGAACCCACACTTGGATTAGTCTAACAGACTTTCCAGTAGCTGTATTCCAAATGGTTTTTCTCGGCTTTTGTGTGCTTGGAGTGTAGTGTATAGATGATACAATATGTGTTTTAGCTTTATTCAACTGATTGTTCAGTCTATATCTCTTCTGAACTGGCTTGCAGTTATAGTAATTGAAATAGCTATTCGAATAGTTCTTGTGAAACCTCTTTGATGACTGACTTTGTGAATCAGTTGAGAATTTTTTACTATAACCAATCTCATATCTTCTACCCTTGTTCATATTCTCAGTAAGTTGCTCAATTAGTTTCCTGGGCTCAATTTGTTCTTGTACCACTGCTGATTTGACAAAGTGAATGTATTTCCCTTTGTCTACTTTTAGCTTTGGTTGAGTATCATTTGGATACATTTCTCCTTGAGTGTTGAACCCTAAACCAGTTTTATCAGAAACTGACTTTTGTGAATTCTGCATCTCATTCAGTGTAGTAGATGACTTGTTCCAAGACTGAATGAGCTCAGTCTGTTTTGAGTTTTCAAGAATCATCTTCTGGATTAATGACTGATTTTTGTTTCTCCGTGCTTTTAACTCAGCAATTTTCCTTTTTAGACTCAACCCATCAACTGATTCATCATTTTTGGTTTTATTGTATGTGGGATCAGTTTGCTTTGCTTTGATTTTTTCAAATGATGATGCAAGCTTTTGATACTCATTTACCATGTCATGTAATGTTAGAATGAGTTCTTCTCGTGTGAAATCAGTTGAGCTGAAATCAAATACAAGTTGGCTAGATGATTCTTCTTTTGCATCATTAGCCATCAAGCACTTAACTTCCTCATCATCACTAGAGCTGCATGAGCTTTCTGGTTCTGACTCCTCACTGTCAGTTTCTGCCCATTTAGATTTGTTTTTTCAGCTAAGAGTACCTCATGTTTCTTTCTGAAGGACTTCTTATCTTCCTTGGGTCTTTTTTTGTGCTCTATGATTTCTTTCTTCTATCAGTTGAGCCTTGACTGTCCTTCTTGGGTTTAGGACAATCAGCAATAAAGTGACCTGATTTGCCACAGTTGTAGCAGACATTTGATTCATCTTTGGAGCTGTTCCTTTGGTATGACTTCTGGAAGTTTCCTTGAATCTTTCTCCGAACCTTCCAAATTTTTTGATGAACAATGACATAGCATAACTGCTCAACTGATCAGCAGATTTCTCGACTGAACTGATTGATTCTGTTCTGACAGCAGCTAGAGCAGTTGTGGCTGCAGGGGTAGATGGTTCTCCTTCTTTGGTCTGCAACTCAAATTCATAAGCCTTTAAATCAGCAAACATATCATGAAGTTCAATCTGGTTCAGATCTTTGGACTCCCTCATTCCCATGGTCTTGACATCCCATTCCTTGGGAAGACCTCTCATTACATTCAGTGCAATCTCTTTGTTAGTATACACTTTTTAAAGTGCATTTAACTCATTGATGATACTGCTTACTCTTTCATCATACTCGTGCATTGATTCTCCTGTTTTCATTTTGATGTTATCAAACTTTTGAACAGCAACAGAAAGTTTATTTTCTTTGGTTTGATCATTTCCTTCACACAGCTGGATCAGCTTTTCCCAAATTTCTTTGGCTGACTTACACATCTTTATTTTGCTGAAGGTTACTTTGTCCAGCGTTTTGTACAGAATGTCTTTAGCCACATTATCAAGATTTGCTTTTCTTTTATCTTCAGTTGTCCATTCATCTCTGGGCTTTTCTATTCTTTGTGGTGCCCCTTCTGTTATGGCAACTGCTGTATTTGTTTTTAGAATCTTCATGGGTCCATCAGTTATGACATACCACATGTCATCATCTTGTGCAGCTAAATGAGCCTGCATTCTGATTTTCCAATCATCAAATTCTTCTCTGGAGAACATAGGAATTTTGTTGAATCAAGTCATGCTAGCAAGTTTATAGATCAAAAGTATTCAAGAACAAGATTCAACCGCTCTGATACCACTTGATAGGATCGATTAACGTATCAAGAGTGTTTAGAAGGGGGGGTTGAATAAACACTCACAATTAAAACTGATCTTTTCGAATTTTGAGTTCAGTTTGGTGACAAACTGATTCTCGGAATCTTGTTGGTCAATGAAAATCAGTTAAACTAAAGTAGTTGCGGAAAGTAACTGACTGAAAGATAGAATACAAAACTGAAATAAAATACACAAGGATTGTTTCTGGATGTTCGGAGATTTCAGTTACTCCTACGTCACCATTTCTATCTCAAGAATAGGATTTCTACTAAAAAACTTTGATCGAATACAAGATTTGTACTGACCCACTTCAGTTTGGACTTATCACTGCCAAAAGCTGAAACTCTTAGTATTACAAAATGTTCTCAGTGCGTAACTGATCTTAGCACTATCGAATTTAACGATTATTACAAAGTGCTAGTGAGCTCAAATTGTAGCCTTGACTGCTACGAATAAACCAAGTAAGAGTGAGCTAAGATTTTGACAGAGTAACAGCAAGCTTTTGAATAGAGTGATCTTCTTGTTCTCTTTTATTCAGCTGTTCTTCTGTCATATTTATAAGCTTCCCTTCCAACGGTAACTTGAGATATATTTGAATCTTTGTATCTGTTTATTATCACTTCATTATTTCTTGGGCATTGTTTGCTTCATTTATTGTAATGCGGCGTCATAACTACTTTAGCCGAAATGCGTTGTTCTAAGCTGTATTGATTGAAGTGCGGCGTTTCATATTCAGTTGAGGTCTTCTATGTCTCTTTGTCGGTTGAATGTTCTTTCCCAAGACATGTTTAGTTGAAGGATGCTTAGCTTAAAAACATACGGCTGAATATATCAACTGATCGGTTTCCAACTGATCAGTTTTCTTTATTAGATCTGCTGATTTCAGTTGTTAAGTCCAGTTGCTGAATATAATTGCGCGTATCAGTTGGTTGATCAGTTTGTCAAACTCCAGAATTTAGATTTTTGTTTTCAACAGTCTCTCCTTCTCTTATATACATAAATTTTCTGATGACGCTGGGCAGTCTTCATCCTGTCTCAGATCTTGACCACCACATCTACAGTCTGCTGAACTATCTCTGGACCAAGTTGTGCTCTCTTCCCGACTTCATCCCAATGTATCGGCGATCTGCACTTCCTTCCATACAATTTCTCGTAGAGAGCCATACCTATAGATGCTTAGAAACTATTGTTCTAGGTAAACTCCACTAGAGGTAGCTTAGATTCCCAATTCCCATGGAAGTCAATCATACAAGCTCTTAGCAAGTCCTCCAAAATTTGAATCACTCGCTCAGACTGGCCATCTGTCTGCGGGTGAAAAGCTCTACTGAAAAGCAACTTCGTCCTCATGGCTGCATGAAGGCTCTTCCAAAGGACGATGTAAATCTCGGGTCTCTGTCAGACATAATAGACACTGGGATTTCGTGCAAATGAACTATCTCCCTGATATAAAGCTCCACATACTGCGTCATGGAGAAAGTCGTCTTTACTGGCAAGAAGTGCGCTGACTTAGTGAGTCGATCCACTATAACTCAAATGGAATTTGATCCTTTGATTGACCTCGGCAAACCTACGACGAAATCTATTGTGATATTCTCCCATTTCCACTCTGGGATAGGGAGCGGCTTAAGCATTCCTGCTGGCCTTTGATGCTTCGTCTTCACCTGCTGAGAAGTGAGGCATTTAGACACAAATCTGCGGATATCTCTCTTCATACCTGGCCGCCAATATAGGATTTGCAAATCCTTGTACATTTTGGTACCTCCTGGATGGATAGAATATGGAGATGTATGTGCCTCTGACAAAATATCTTCTCTGATCGAGTCAACACTAGGCACCCACATTCTACATATGTATCTCACAATCCCATCTGACACTGTGTAGAGTACACTGCCCTTGGCCTCATCTTTCAGTCTCCATTTCTGTAGCTGTTCATCTGATGACTGACCTGTACGGATTCGGTCTATCAACGAAGACTGAACTGTCAGATTTGATAGCCTAGGAGCTCTGCCCTTGCTATAAACTTCCAACCCAAATCTCTGAATTTCTGACTGAAGTGGTCGCTGCACTGATAATTGAGCTACGACTGCAACTTTTTGGCTCAAGGCATCTGCCACTACATTAGCTTTCCCCGATGGTAGCTAATCTCACAATCATAGTCTTTCACCAGTTCTAACCACCGTCTCTGTCTCATATTTAGTTCTTTCTGCGTGAAAAAATACTTGAGACTTTTGTGATCAGTGAATATATGACATTTCTCGCCGTACAAGTAATGTCTCCAAATCTTCAACGCAAAGACGACGACTGCCAACTCAAGATCATGGATCGGGTAGTTCTTCTCATGCACCTTCAACTGTCTGAAAGCATAAGCTATAAACCCGACCAAGCTGCATCAACACTGCGCCTAAACCGAGCTTAGATGCATCGGTATATAATACAAATTTGCCTTGCCCTGATGGCATGGCTAACACTGGCGCTGAAATGAGAGCTTGCTTCAATGCATCAAAGCTCTTCTGACATTCCTCACTCCACACAAATTTAGCATTCCCATTAGTCAGTGAAGTGAGCGGCACTGCTATCGAAGAAAATCCTTAATAAACTTACGGTAGTAACCAGCTAAACCCAGAAAACTGCGGATCTCTGATGCATTCTTTGGCTCAACCCATTCCTTAACGGCTGCCACTTTCGCTGGATCTACCTCGATTCCACGGCTAGATACTATATGACCCAAAAATACCACCTTCACCAACCAGAATTCACACTTACTGAACTTTACAAATAACTTGCGACTCTGCAAGGTCTGTAAAACTGTCCTCAAATGTTGATTGTGCTCCTCATGGCTCTTCGAGTAAATAAGGATATCATCAATGAACACTATGACGAATTGATCGAGGTAAAGCTGAAATTCTCGATTCATGAGATCCATGAATATTTCTGGAGCATTTGTCAATCCAAACGGTATCACTAAGAACTCGTAATGCCCATATCTGGTCCTGAAAGCTGTCTTGTGAACATCCGCATCCTTTACCTTCAGCTGGTGACACCCCGATCGAAGATCTATCTTAGAGAACACTTTAGATCCCTACAACTGATCAAACAAGTCTTCGATCCTCGGTAGTGGGATTTATTCTTGATCTTTATCTTGTTCAACTCTCGGTAATTGATGCATAGTCTCATGCTCCCGTCTTTCTTTTTCACAAATAGCACGGGTGAGCCCCACAGTGAGAAACCTAGGGCGGATGAATTCCTTGTCAAGGAGCTCCTGTATTTGCTGTTTGAGCTCTAACATCTCAGCTGGAGCTAATCGATACGGTGCCTCGGAGATTGGAACGGTGCCTGGCATGAGATCAATTGCAAACTCCACCTCTCTCTCTGGTGGAACGCCTGTGACGTCATCAGGAAAGACGTCTGAGAAGTCTCTGACTACTGGCACATCGGATAAAGATGGAGTGGGTACGTCAGGTGTCGAAATGATGCTGGCCAAGAAAGCCTGACACCCCTTGTGAATGAGTCTCCGCGCCTGCATGCAAGAAATCATGCAAGGGAAACTCCTCCATCTGTCTGGCTCAAATAGAAACTGCTCCATGCCCAACAGTCTGACCAACACTGATCTCTTATGAAAATCAATCAGGACTCTGTTCTTTGTCGGCCAGTCCATACCCAGAATGATATCGAACTTCTAGCATCGGCAATAGAATCAGATCGGCATAAACTAGGTGGCCATGCAGTTCCAGATCAATATCTCTGACCACGCTAGTAGCTAACAGTTCTTCCCTTGATGGGACTACCACTGAATAGTTCACATCGAGCCCAATGGACTTGAGGTCCAAATGATTAGAAACTGCCTCCGAAATAAAGGAGTGAGTGGCTCCCGAATCTATCAGGGCCTTCGTGGCTAATCTCTTTATAAAAATGTTTCCTGAGAGACGATAGCACAACACACCCGACTTATATCCCAATATTCTAACATAAAATTTATGCACAAAAGACACCAAATTCTCAACTAAAACACTAAAAATCCAAAATCAGAACAAACATGCAAGGCAAAAATAATCCATACTGTACTGAATTAAATAAAATACAGGTCAATAGTGTCGTGCTAGGTTCGCCTCCTGTGCATGCATGGCGAATACTCTGCCCTGAGTTGGCTGCCTCCACTTTGGGCACTCCTTGAGCATGTGGTCACTGGCTCCATATTTAAAGCACTTTCCTGACCCATAAAGAAACTGGCCTAGATGCTGGCAGTTGTATTTAGGACACATTGGGAAATTACCAGGCCTCGGAGGCGCCTGCCGCTACGGCATAGGACCCTTGCCCTTCGGCGGTCCCTGGTATGGCTTCTTCCCTGGCTGCCCTTGAAAAGGTTTCTTAAATTGTGACCGCTGCTGATATTGTTGTTGCGGTGCCGGATAGGGCCTCTTGCCCTGCCTTTCGTTCTCAATATCCTTCAAGTCCTGCTCGTCCGCTAGAGCTCTCGTCACGACGACCACATAAGTCGTAGGACCCGCCACCTTCACGTCACGGCGCAAGATCGGCCGTAACCCATCGAGAAATGTCTCAATTTTGCCCGGGGCATCATTGGCAATCAGGGGCACAAAGTAACACCCTATCTCAAACTTCCTCACGAATTCTGCTATGCTGCTATACCCCTGACGCAGCTTCATAAATTCTCTAGTCAATCTGGCTTGTACCTCCTCATTGAAGTACTTGGAGTAAAAGAATTCCTTGAACCCATCCCATGATATGGTCTGCATATTAACTTTCACGGACGCAATCTCCCACCATATTCTAGCGTCCCTCTTTAGCAGAAATACGGCACACCTAACTCTATCGGCGTCCTGAAGTTGCATGAAGTCGAAGATCACCTCGATGGACTTAATCCATCCATCAGCTATCATCGGGTCCGTAGTCCCTGAGAAATCCTTTGGATTCATCTGGCTAAACCGTTCATACACAACTTCTGGTCTGGGCCTCGCCGTTGCGTCTGCTACCGTCTGATTTCCCATAAACTGGGCAAAGAATTGTGTCATTCCCGCAAGTATCTGAGCCTGCATATTTGGCGGTGGAGGTGGAGGATTGGCTCTCTCCTCATCACGGGCCTCTCTGCCCTCCTCCCTGGCTCCACGGTTCAACACGCGTCTGGGAGGCGTACTGTTCCAAGAAATTACCCAACACGTAAACCCAACATGCATGAACATATACATATATATCAAGGATGCACGTAATTTGACCTTAAAACATGCACTTGCTAAAATCGTGACTGAATGCTTAATACGTGAAATAATTTAAAAATTTACAACCTTACAGACATGAGGTGTGACCTCGTGAGCTTCTCGCAACTGGCAGTAGGCATAACCCTTTACAAGAACCTGGCTCTGATGTCAACTGTAACATACCGTACTTTTAACTATTTAAAATTTGCAGAAAAATTAAAAATTTTCTTAAATATAAAATAAACTATGAAATTTGATCAACATATTTGCAATAAAATATCCCCAATAAAATTTTTGCTAAGATAAATTCTTGTTCAAAAATTCATAACCAGAACATCAACTCAGAGTTATTTGAAACTTTCATAAAATCATAAAATGACATGGGCGGTCCTCGGGTCTAGCTTTCTGCTCAGTCCAAGCCAGCTCTTTGGTCCCCACCCCTCGTCTCCTCAACATACTCATCACCTGCATCAATCAAGTCTAGTGAGTCTAAAGACTCAACACGTATAAACTGGAAGTATCAAGTAATACGTAATAAGATCACATGCAACTTCAAAATAGAGCGTACATAATGAAAACATGAAACTGAACATGATACATAGGTGTACTTGAGCTTGAACATAATAACATAACATAGACGTGCCATAATCATGAAAACTTCGTAAACATACTTGCATCATACATACATGAGCATACTTATCATAATTTTGCATAGAGGCATGTTTCAAAGCAAGTGACCCATACATAAAATGCCTCATCAGACTAAACCACAGTACTGGGCTGACAGGGACGAATCCACTACCACATACATGAGATCCACGTTCATGCTTTAACGGGTGGATTGGTCCCCGTTCATGCTTTAACGCTTTCCAATCCTTATCTAAACCCGTTCATTCTTTAATGAGGTGGGTTGGTCCCTGGTCATGCTTTACCGCTTTCCAACCCCATACATAATTGGTCACAAGACATTTAGTATCCCTTAAAAACTTGAAATATTTACTTTTGCACGTCAACATACTTACTTGGCATTGAGAGATTCGTTGGATCTCGTTTGGGGCCACTGCTGCGGAAACTTTCATGAATTCATATACTTAACTTTCATAACTTAGACATAATATTCATACTTATACCCAAGCTCATTCGTTTCCTTGGGACGTTCTGAAATTCCCATGACTCGACCTTGTTAATCATTACACTTAAACTAAGACATCAATCCCCAAATCATTCAACGTTAATTTTCCCAAAGAGTGAAGTACAGGGATCCCGTGCCCGGGTCCGTGCATAGGTCCATGTAGGTACTGTAATATGTGTCGTGAAGAAAAAGAAGGACACGGACCCCATGCCTAGGTCTGTCTAGGGGTCCGTATAGGTACTGTGAAATGACACTTCGGAAGGAATAACGACTCGGACCCCATGTAGAGGTCCGGGTGAAGGTCCGTGTACCTACTGTGAATCTACTTCTCGAGTGAAACAAAGGCACGAACCCCGTGTCAGGGTCCGTGTACGGGTCCGTGCAGCCTCAGCAAAAACGAAAGCTGCGGGAAAACTTAACATGACATTTCTTTCTTCCAACCAACCCAAATGGCTTTGAATCGACACCTCGAGACACATCCTAGGATGCTACGGCATTGTACTAAACCCAAGTAAAACGTTAAAATTGTTCCCAAGAGCGACAATCCACAACCAACAACACAATTCGAAATTCGACACCAATTTTCTTCCTACGACGCTTAATTCAACTTGGTGCCTAACGACACAAAAAGTGACACCAGTAATAATCCCAACATCTTTCTTGACTTACCTAAACGCAGCAGCGATCGCCCGTCGATTCTCAACGAATCCTGCAACAAATAACTTCAAGAACACAATTTACATAAAAGTTGCAGTTTGAGCAGTCCCACGAAAAACATCATAACTCACTCAATTTTTATCCAAATAATTCTAATTTTATATCAAATCGAAGGTATCAAAAAGTTCTATGGTTTTTATGTTTAATGTTTTCTCAAAATCATTACCGAAAAATCGCAGTATTTTAAATAATAGCCAAAACATGATTTTTAGATCCAAACCTTCTTCAAAACGCATCCAAATAATTTCTTCTCAAACTACAGCATATCTTACACATGTTTTAATACAAAACACATCAAAATTAATACTATGACAAGATCGACGCAGGAAAAGCAGAATATACGTGCCTTTGAATCTTTAACGTTACCGAAATGACGACACCGAAGCGGAGATGGCGCGAGGATTGATCCTGAACGATTGTGGCTCGATTTTCTTTGAAGAAAACCAACGAAATTATGCTGGAATAATTCAGGGGAGGGGGCAGCTGCTCTTCTCTCAAGAACCTAAGTTTGCTCTCCAAAATATGAAAAGAAATGGATGTGTATGTGTGTTGTGTGAAAAAAGGTATTGTGTGTGTGTGATACGTGTAGGCGTGTGTGTATAAGTGTGTGTGCATGTGTTATGATAGTAATTAGGGGAAATTAAATTGTTTAATCACTCAATTAAAAATGCTACTAACATTCTAATTAAGATGTTAAATTCCCATTACTAGGCAAACTCTCCTAATTAAAAATAAAAACACACAAGTACTAAATCCTTATGAGTTTAAAATCATACTCACCTAGTAATTAAATTAGGCTTTAAAGGTGCTGAAAATTTAAGAAATTATTTAAAATGCCCCATCCTTAGCTTAAAATAAAATACCGTATTAAAATTGCCAAAAATCGTCGCCGGTCTTTTTCTCGATCCTGTCTCGAATAATCGCCTGAAACATGAACTCGAAAAACATTTTAACGTGCATCACATAAACATAATTAATTTAAAATAATGCATTTAAATAAATCATGTATGGCTAAATTCATTTGAATTAAAATAAATCAATTAAATAATCGCATAAGTTTTATGTGTACTGAATTTGGGCTCTACAAAAAATTTAATGTTGTATTTTTTATTTAAACCGAAAAATTAGGCATTTCAATAGAATTATAAATTTTAGCATTTATGGCTAAATTTAATTTATTGAGTGAAATAAAAGTATGTTAAGAATTTCAATTAGACAAATTTAAAAATAAGAGATTTAAATACGTCCACTTGAAATAAATATTTTAATTATTATTTTTATGACTTAATTAATTAAATTAGATAGTATTTAATTATGGGTAGACTTTAAAATTTGTAGGACTCTTAATTTCAAAAGTTGGAGGGCTTAGTTAGTAATTTAAATTGTGAAGAGTCATTATCCTATTTAAATACTAGGAGGAGTCCTACCCTATACCATATCAAACCCACGGAACACACACAAACACCAAAAACACACACTGAATTCTCAAATTCTCGGCCGACTTTTCAAGGTAAGTGCTAGGCTTGTTTTTTATTTTCTTATATTAGCAAGCTTAGGGCGTTTATCACATAACATTCCTTGGTAAATTTAGCCACTTTTCAAGCCATTAAACGCGGCGAACCGTTTCCATTTGGCCTTCGTTCTTCCCCGTGTTCGTTTGTTGATATATCGTGCGTTTTAATGCAAAGACATGTCCAAACATTTTTTTATGTATTGATCATCTTATATACTGTATTTTGATATAAAATATACATGAAAACTAGTTGGTTTAATTATATGTATGCTGAAACATTATTAAAACTCGTTTCGATACGAAATATGTATTAACTTCTACGTTTTCTTTGAGTTTTGATCGTCGTATTCGTTGGACCGATCCTATGGCTTGATACTACATATGGTTATGTTTTTGGTTATGTTTAGATGTCTTTATGTGGGCCGGGATGGGCCGATAGGGCGTTGGTGTAACAAGGAACGAAACAAGCGCATCCACACACAATAGGGGAGAGCCGTGGGTTTCCCGTCGGGTTGGTTGTAGACTGGACCAAGGCTCATGGCTAGGGTTTATGTGGGGTTTTAGGGTCCTGGGGTAGGCCTGATATATGTGGGTTAGGGTTCGGTTGGGCGGTATGGGCTGGAGCCATGAATTACCCCTTGCGCGTAGGAAGGAGAGGCGCGACCTAGATGCTTGCGGGTTGGTGTTGTTTAAGGGGCTGTGGCACATTATGGGCTGGAACGGGCTGGAACGGAGGTTTAAGTTATGTCTAAGGGTCGAGTCTAGAGCTTGGTTCGGGCTTGGTTCGAGTTGGAATCGATAGAAAGTCGTACGGAATGCACAAGTGCCGTAGAGTCACTCTTCGGGCAGCTTGTGTGTATATAGATTGTTGTACATGGTTTGGCCTTTGGTTATGGTTCGTGGCTAGTTTCGGGCCTTGGAACAGTAGGTTAGGATGTATTGTATGTATGGGTCGAGTCCCGAGTCGATTGGTACGCCCTATGTGGTTCTATTTAATTTGGGAGTCGTGTTTATCCGAATGCACTTTAGGGGCTGTTTTGGGTATTTAATTTTTGTTGTGGTGGCAGTATGTCCGAGGACGATCTAACGAGGTTCATGATGTTCGTAAGTATTTATGACGTGCAAAATAATTATTTTGAGGTATGCAATTGTGGGGACCCGGACGCTAATCATCTTCTTAATCATTCTTTGGGTATAATAGGAACAATTCATTAAACTGGGTCTAATTTTTTTTTTTAAATGCGGAACGTAATGGAATTCAACTAATGTACATATCAGTATAAAAGTACAAGTCTTGTACAAAATACATTCAAACCAAACTAGGGTTCAACCACTATACATCAAGTGCTTAAACTCAAATCTAAATCAAAGTCCGTAGTCTCCACTCTAATCTCGATCTCTCATCCACTTCTTGACCCTGATCCTGTCCCACCTGTTGCCATGTACACATACAAACACGACAACAGCCGGATAACTCCGGTGAGAATATAATCCCCAGTATAAATCAAGTATACATGCAATGTATGAACTCATAAACATTTATTAAAAGCAGGTATCATAATCTGAATCATAATCGATAAAACATGTAACATAATCTATGAAACATAATCGATACAGTTCTGTAATTCAAACTCTGACTCTTATTCTCTGACTCGACTCAATCTGGCCTAGTCTAGGGATCCCGGTTGAATAAGAACGCAACAACTCATCTACTCTCCTCAGCTAGATAGTGGTACGTTCTTATTCCCAGACTTTGGTACACTATATCGAATATCTGCAATAGAAGCCGATCTGCATTCTAAGCAACATCGATATAAACCAAACGTCCAGTGACCTGGCACCTCTGCCATTTTTGGCACCTTTGCCAAAGACTCTCTGTCTCAATCAATCGTCTAACTCATGCTTTACTATAATTCAATAGACTAAGCATATCAGTCTCGTGAATGACAAATATCAATGAAATTAAAATAAAGTATGTGGTTTTTGGGAAACTCAAGTTTAATCTGACTCAAGTCGATCTCCCGATTATCATTGATTTATACCTTTCATTCGTTGAGTTCTGGCTCTGTCGAAGTCTCGAGTTCGAAGTCTGTCAATACTCAATCTGGCACTGACAATATCGAGGAGTATAATATCAATATACCACTCAAACCAATACTGGATATAATCAGAAATTAGTCCAATTCTGTTTCGACGGCATAACAACACAATCTCAATATACCCAACAATATAAATATCAACAGATATCAATCTGAACTCATAATCGATAACAAACTCAATCTGATATCACATCTGTATAATCTCAATCAATTCCATTCTGAAAATCATAACAATTTCATACGATATCTGTTCTTCAATTCGGTTTAGATTATACGATGTCTACTATGTCAAGAACATCATATATGAATCATATCTAATTCCTTCAATATCATATTTTCAAATCATAACAAAACGTAGTAAAACTTACGTCCAGTTGAAGCTCTTGTCGATAGAAACACGGTACTGCACTCGGATTCAAAATCGAACGGGCGGATCTTGCATGATTAAACTTGCATGATTAAGATACGTGTCTCATTTTTCCTTTTTCTAAACTTCTGGAAGAATTTTGATAATATATATCACCTTGCATGATTAAGATACGTGTCTCATTTTTCCATTTTTCTCAAGCGGCGCTCGGGCGGTAAAGGATTACCGCTCGGGCGCGAAATGTTCTGTCCGAGAACTAAACTTGTTACACACTAGCGCTCGAGCGGTCAAAAACTACTGCTCGGGCGCGGAATGTTTTGTCCAAATATTCGACTTGTTCTACACTGGCGCTCGGGCAGTCAAAAACTACCGCTCGGGCGCCGAACCTTCTGTCCAAATTCTTTTCTTGTGGTGTACTGGCGCTCGGGCGGTCATTTTCTACCGCTCGGGCGCCAGATGTTCTGTCCAACATCTTAGCTTGCAATGCACTTACGCCCGACTTCGTCGCTTGAGCTCCTAAAACCTTCATTAATCGCAATTCTGTCAATTAATCAATTTCTGATTATAGTAATCAAATCTCGGGCATTACAGCAATTTTCTTGTGACCAAATTATGTTATAAGTTTGGAAGCCCGAGAACGTGTTCGGGGACCTCTTCAACCTCTTCGGAGGATTTATGTTCTGTTAGGGAGTGGACATCCAGTCCAAAGACTATGGTGATACCTGCCAGCCCAGTACTGTGACTTATTTTAATCAAACGATTTATGTTATGAGTTACTTGCATTGAACAGAACTCTACGCAAAATGATTTATGATTACGATTAATATGACGAGTATGGAAATATGATTTTTATGAAAATGTTTATGGAGAAAAGTGGCAATATGCATATGTATGCTTATATTATGCTATGTCTAAATTGCATGAATTTTATTACTTATTATTTGTTATTTAGAGTTTATGCATGCTGAGTTATTAGGCTCACTAGACTTTATCGATGCAGATGATGTAGTTGAGGAGATGAGAGGCAGTGATCAGTGAGCAGGCTCGGACTAACGGCAGTGTAAACTCGAGGACCTTGTTGTTCACGAGAGTTTTAATTATGCACGTTTAAAACTATTTTCTTAAATTTTATGCCTTAGTATTGGTGACTAGTAAGTTGAGACTTTTTATATTATGTGGGATTTTTCAAAATTATGGTGGATGTTTTAACTTGGATTTTATGGATGTGGTATTTAAATGATAGAGTTTTAATATTAATTTTATTTTATTATGAGTGGTGACCGTTATTTTATTTTACGAGTTATATTTAAAATAAATTATTTAATAAGAAAATTTTAAATTTTCCTGCAAATATTAAAGTAGTAGTATTTTAAGTCACGATTCTTCAGAGATAGCACCTATGAAAGGTGTAACGTACCGTACTTTTAACTATTTAAAATTTGCGGAAGAATTAAAAATTTTCTTAAATACAAAAAATAACAATCAATTCGGTCTTCAATTCATCGTTCAATCAAAAGTATTTACCATAAAAGTTCACCATGGAGATTCTGCCAACATAAATACGTGTTTAAACATCTTAAACAAAACGTGAAATCGGAGTATTTGAAACTTTCATAAATTCTTAAAATAACATTGGGCGGTCCTCGGGTCTATCCTTCTGCTCAGTCCAAGCCAGCTCCTTGGTCCCCACCCATAGTCTCCTCGACATCACTCTCACCTGCATCGATCGTGTCTAGTGAGTCTAAAGACTCGACACGTATAAACTGGAAGTAACAGGTAATACGTAATAAAACCACATTCAACTTCAAAATAGAGCATACATACTAAAACTTGAGCATATCATTCTTGGAACTTGAACATGCAAACGTATGCTCGAACATACATACATACATACATACATACATAGACGTGCCATCAACGAAAACTTTTCATAAATATTCTTGTATCTTAAACTTTAGCGTACATAACATAATTTTGCGTAAAGGCATGTTTCAAACCAAGTGACCCATACATAAATATGCCTGATCAGACTAAACTACAGTACTGGGCCGACAGAGAAAATCCACTGCCACATACATAAGATCCCAGTTCATAAGTTTAACGGGTGGATTGGTCCCTGGTCATAATTTTACCTCTTTCCAATCCTGATCTGAACCCGTTCATAAGTTTAACGGGGCGGAGAGGTTCTCGGCCACGTTCGCCGACTTCCAAACCCATACTTACATTTGGTCACAAGACAATTAGCATACCTCAAAAACTTGAAATATTTTCTTTTGCATGTTGAACAAACTTACTTGCCGTTGAGGGATTCGTTGGATCTCGCTTGGGCCACTGCTGCAACATACTATCATGAGTTTAAATACTTACTTGCATATCTTAGACGTAGATACTCGAGCTCACCACCAAAGTGAATAAATAGCTTATGACATTCTAGTTCACTCGGGACTTGACCTCATTTAATCGTCGTACTAAACCATGACATCAAACCCCAAAGCAATTAATATAATTTCACCCAAAACTGGAGAACACGGACCCCGTGCCCAGGTCCGGCTCTAGGTCCGTGTAGGTTCTGTAACTTATGTTGTCAAGAAAAGGGAAGGCACGAACCCCGTGCCTAGGTCCATGTGGGGGTCCGTGTAGATACTGTAAAATGCCACTCCAAAGGAAACGAAGGCAAGAACCCCGTGTAGAGGTCTGGGTGAAAGTCTGTGTACCTATTGTGAATCTACACCTCAAGTGAAACAAAGGCACGGACCCCGTGTCAGGGTCCGTGTACGGGTCCGTGTAGCCTCAGAATGAACAAACCTGCGGGGAAAAATTTACACGATATCTACTTCTCCCTACATAGCCAACTGAGCCAATAATCAATGCTCCAAGGCCCATCCTAGGATGCTATGGTATTGACTCCAACCCGAACGAACCATCAAGACGATCCCAGCGACGACAAGCAACAACAAGAGACACATCCCGCACTTTAATGCCATTATCTTCCTACGACTTCTATTACCTCCCAATTCAATCCCGACTCGAAACGAAATAACAAATGGTGCCTAAACACATCCCACATGGTGACCAAATGCAGTGGTAGCGGCCCGGCGATGCCCAACGAAGCCTGCAACTCAAAAAACTCCAAGAATACTTCAATAACATAATTTTCCGAATAACACAGCTTGAGCAGTCCAACGAAAACGATCATAACTCACTCAAATTTCGTCCAAAACTTTCGAATTTTATATCAAATCGAAGGTATCAAAAATTTCTACGATTTGTATGTTGAAAATATTTTCAGAAAACGAACCGAAATTTCACAGGAACCGTAACACCAGCAAAAATGTTTTCTTGGGACTCAAAATGTTTCAGAAATCGATTAGTTGCAAAATCGTTCAAACTTTCCACATGATAATCACACTTTAATGCATAACATACATCAAATTATCTACTATGACGAGATAGATGCATACAACGTAGAATATACATGCCTGTGATGTGAAAAACTCATGATACGGCGATACCGAAGTGGAGAAAGGTGCGAGGTTGATCCGAGACGATTGTGGCTCGATTTTCTTGCAACAAAACCAACAAAAACTTGCTGGAAAAATGAATGGAAAGGGGCGGCTACTCTTCATTTCTAAGAACCCTAATATTTTCTCTCAAAGATGAAATGAAGGTGAATGAAATTGTGTGTGTGTGGAACGATTTTAGGTGTGTGATAAAGCGCGTGTGTGTGCGTGAGTTAGTGTAGGGTAATTAGGGGCAATTATGTGTTAAATTGGTAATTAACAACTAATTTAAAATACTAACTCACCACTAACTTTAAAATAAAATCCTTTATTTAAAATAAAATGTTACAAGTGACAATTCATTAAAACTTTAAAGTCTCAAAATCTCCTAATAATCAAATTAGGCTTTAAAATACTAAAAATTAAATAAATCATTTATAATTCCATATCCTCAACTTAAAATAAAATACCATGTTTTAAAATTGTCAAAATCGTCACTGGTCTCTTTTCCTCGATTCCGCATCGAATAATCGACTGAAACATGAAACTTGAAAAACATTGTAACATGCATCTCATAAACATAAATAATTTAAAATAACGCATTTAAATAAGTCAGACATCGCTAAAATAACTTTTAAATTTAAATAGATGAATTTAATAATTAAATAATTGCATGGGTTTTACGTGTACTGAGTTTGGGCCCTACAGTTCCTCCCCCACTTATAAAAATTTCGTCCTCGAAATTAAATCTTACCAAACAATTCCGGGTAGCGACTTCTCATGTCTGCTTCGGTTTCCCAAGTGGCCTCCTCCACTGATTGATTTAGCCACCGGACTTTGACCAGTTTGGTTACTTTGTTCCGAAGTCCACGCTCCTTGTCTGTCTAGGATTTGGACGGATCTTTACTCATACGACAGATCTGGAGCAAGTTGCAACGGCTCGTAGCTCAAAACATGTGAGGGATTTGCTAGGTACTTCCTTTGCATTGAGACGTGGAACACATTGTGTACCCCGACCAGATTCGGTGGAAGGGCAACATGATAGGCTAGTGTCCCAACTCTGTCAAGAATCTCGAACGGTCCAATAAATCTCGGACTCAGCTTGCCTCTTTTCCCAAATCTCATAACACCCTTCATGGGTGCTATCTTTACAAAAACGTGATCACCTACGGCAAACTCGAGATCCCTCCTCCTTTTGTCAGCATAACTCTTCTGACGGCTCTGGGCGGCGGTCTTCATTATATCTCGGATCTTGACCACCACATCTGCAGTCTGCTGAACAATTTCTGGACCAAGTTCTGCCCTCTCACCGACTTCATCCCAATGAATCGATGATCTGTACTTCCTTCCGTACAATGCCTCGTAGGGTGCCATTCCTATCGATGACTGAAAACTGTTGTTGTAGGTAAACTCCACTAGGGGTAGCTTTGATTCCCAATTCCCATGGAAGTCAATTACACAAGCTCTCATTAAATCCTCCAGAATCTGAATCACTCGCTCAGACTGGCCATCTATCTGCGGGTGAAAAGCCGCACTAAATAACAACTTCGTCCCCATGGCTGCATGAAGGCTCTTCCAAAAGGATGATGTGAATCTTTGGTCTCTGTTAGACACAATAGACACTGGGATTCCATGCAATCGAACTATCTCCCTGATATAAAGCTCCGCATATTGCATCATGAAGAAAGTCGTCTTCCTTGGTAAGAAATGCGCTGACTTAGTGAGTCGATCAACTATAACCCAAATTGAATTTGACCCTCTGACTGACCTCGGCAAACCAACCAAAAATTCCATTGTGATATTCTCCCATTTCCACTCTATGATAGGGAGCGGCTTAAGCATTCCTACTGGCCTCTGATGCTTTGCCTTCACTTGGTGACAAGTGAGGCATTCGGACACAAATCTGCGGATGTCGCTCTTCATTCCTGGCCACCAATAAAGGATTTGCATGTCCTTGTACATTTTGGTGCCTCCTAGGTGAATGGAATACGGAGATGTATGTGCCTCTATCAGAATATCCTCTCGGATTGAATCAACACTGGGCACCCATATTCTATCTCTGTATCTCACAATACCATCCGACACTGTGTAGAGTACACTGCCCTTGGCTTCATCTTTCAGTCTCCATTTCTGTAACTGCTCATCTGAAAACTGACCTGCACGGATTTGGTCTAGCAAGGAAGACTGAACTGTCAAATTAGATAGCTTAGGAGTTCTGCCCTTGGGATATACCTCTAACCCAAATCTCTGGATCTAATACTGAAGAGGTCTCTGCACTGACAATTGTGCTACAACTGCAACTTTTCTACTCAAGGCATCTGCCACAACATTAGCTTTCCCCGGATGGTAGCTAATCTCGCAATCGTAGTCTTTCACCAGCTCTAACCATCATCTCTGTCTCATATTCAGTTCCTTCTACGTGAAGAAATACTTGAGACTTTTGTGATCAGAAAATATATGGAATTTCTCACCGTACAATTAATGTCTCCAAATCTTCAATGCAAAGACGACGGCTGCTAACTCAAAATCATGAGTCAGGTAGTTCTTCTCATGCACCTTTAACTGTCTGGAAGCATAAGATATAACCCGACCATGCTGCATCAACACTGCGCCTAATCCGAGCTTAGATGCATCGGTGTATAGAACGAAATTGTCTTGCCCTAATGGCATGGATAACACTAGCGCTGAAATAAGAGCTTGCTTCAATGTATCAAAGCCCTTCTGACACTCGTCATTCCACATGAATTTAGCATTCTTCTTGGTCAGTGAAGTGAGCGGCACTGCTATCGACGAGAACCCCTGAATAAATTTACGGTAGTAACCGGCTAAACCCAGAAAACCGCGGATCTCTGATGCATTCTTTGGCTCAACCCATTCCTTAACAGCTGCCACCTTTGCTGGATCCACCTCAATCCCACTGCTAGAAACTATGTGACCCAAAAACGCTACCTTCTCCAATAAGAATTCACACTTAATGAACTTCTCAAACAACTTGCGACTCTGCAGGATCTGTAAAACTTTCCTCAAATGCTGACTGTGCTCCTCATGGCTCTTCGAGTAAATAAGAATATCGTCAATGAACACTATGACGAATTGATCAAGATAAGGCTGAAATACTCGATTCATGAGGTCCATGAATAATGCTGGAGAATTTGTCCATCCAAATGGCATCACTAAGAATTTGTAATGCCCATATTTAGTTCTGAAAGTTGTCTTGTGCACATCTGCATCCTTTACCTTCAGCTGGTGATACCCTGATCGAAGATCTATTTTTGAGAACACTGTAGCTCCCTGCAACTGATCAAACAAGTCCTCGATCCTTGGGAATGGGTATTTATTCTTGATCGTTACCTTGTTCAACACTCGGTAATCGATGCACAGCCTCATGCTCCCGTCTTTCTTCTTTACAAATAGCACCGGTGCGCCCCATGGTGAGAAACTAGGGAGAATAAATTCCTTGTCTAGGAGCTCTTGATTCTGCTACTTGAGTTCTAACATCTCAGCTGGAGCTAATTGATACGGTGCCTTAGAAATTGGCACGGTGCCTGGCATGAGATCAATTGCAAACTCCACATCTCTCTCTGGTGGAAGGTCTGTGACATCGTCAGGAAAGACGTCTGGATGTCTCTGACTAATGGCACATCGGATAAAGATGGAGTGGATACGTCAGGTGCAGAAATAATACTGGTCAAGAAAGCCTGTCACCCCTTAGAAATTAGTCTCCGAGCCTGCATGCAAGAAATCATGCGAGGAAAACTTCTCCATCTGTCTGGCTCAAATAGAAACTGCTCCATGCCCAACGGCCTTACTAACACTGACCTCTTTTGGAAATCAATCAGGACTCTATTCTTTGTCAGCCAGTCCATACCCAAAATAATATCAAATTCTGGCATGGGAAACACTATCAGATCGGCATATACCAGGTGGCCATGCAGTTCTAGATCAATATCTCTGACCACGCTAGTAGCTAATAACTCTTCTCTGATGGGACCGTCACTGAATAGTTCACATCAAGGCCAATAGACTTGATGTCTAAATGATTAGCGAATGTCTCCGAGATAAAGGAGTGAATGGCTAATCTCTTTATGAAAATATTTCCTGAAAGACGTTAGCACAACACACCAACTTATATCCTCAAAATTCTAACATTAACCCCATGCAATAAAAGACACCAAAATGCCAACTAGCATCCTAATAATCCCAAATCAAAACAAGCATGCAAGGCAAAATTTTATTATTGTACTAAATTAAATAAATTACCTGTCAGCAGTGTCGTGTCTGGGTTCGCCTCCTGAGCATGCATGGCGAACACCCTTCCTTGGGTCGGCTGCCTCCACTGTGGGCAGTCTCTCACAATATGGTCACTGGATTCGCATTTGAAACATTTGCCTGATCCAAATAAACACTGGCTCCTGTGCTGACGGTTGCACTTTGGGAACACTGGGTATTCCGGCTTCTGAGGAGCTTGCGGTTGAGAGATAGGACCCTTGCCCTTCGGTGGTCCTTGGTATGGCTTCTTCCCCGGCTGCCCCGGGCAAGGCCTCTTGAACTAAGGTCGCTGCTGATGCTGATGCTGATGCTGCTGCTGCTCGGTGCCTGATAAGGCCTCTTGCACTGATGGTCGTTCTCAATATCCTACAGGTCCTGCTCAGTCGCTAAAGCTCTCGTCACAGCGACTGCATAGGTTGTAGGACCCGCTACCTTCACATCACGCAGCAAGATCGGCCGCAACCCATTGAGAAAATGCCTCACCTTAGCCTGGGCATCATTTGATATCAGTGGTACAAAGTAACACCCCCTCTCAAATTTCCTGACAAATGCAGCCATGCTGCTGTCTCCCTGCCGCAGCGTCATAAACTCCTTTGTCGGTCTAGATTGTACTTCCTCATTGAAGTACTTGGAGTAGAACACTTCTTTAAACCCATCCCAAGAAAGGGTCTGCAGATTCACCGATACTGACGCACTCTCCCACCATATTCTAGCATCTCCGATTAGTAAGAAGACGGCACACCTAACCCTGTTTGCGTCCTGCAGCTCCATAAAGTCAAATATTACCTCATTCGACTTGATCCACCCTTCGGCCACCATCGGGTCAGTAATCCCCGAAAATTCTTTTGGGTTCATCCTGCTGAACCTCTCATAAATCGCTTCCGGTCGGGGCCTCGCCCCTGTGTCTACTGCAGCCTGGTTCCCCATGAACTGGGCGAAAAACTGAGTCATGCCTGCAAGCATCTGAGCCTGTATATTTGGCGGTGGAGGAGGAGGATTGGCTCTCTCCGCATCTCGGGCATCTCTGCCCTCATCTCTGGCTCCCCGGTTTAACACACGTCTAGGAGGCATACTGTTCAAAGAATTTACCCAACACGTAAACTCAACATGCATGAAGATATATAAATATCAAAGATGCACGTCATTTGAACTTAAAACATGTACATGCTGAAATCGCGACATGATGCGCAATACATAGAAGAATTTAAAACTTTACAACTTACAGACTTGAGGTGTGACTTCGTGAGCTTCTCGCAAATGGCAGTAGGCGTAACCATTTACAAGAACCTGGCTTTGATACCAACTGTAACGTATCGTACTTTTAACTATTCAAAATTTACGGAAAAATTAAAAATTTTCTTAAATACAAAAAATAACAATCAATTCGGTCGTCAATTCATCGTTCAATCAAAAGTATTTGCCATAAAAGTTCACCATGGAGTTTTGCCAACGGAAATACTTGTTTACACATCTTAAACAAAACATGAAATCAGAGTCTTTGAAACTTTCATAAATTCTTAAAATAACATTGGGCGGTCCTCGGGTATAGCCTCCTGCTCAGTCCAAGCCAGCTCCTTGGTCCCCACCCCTAGTCTCCTCGACATCACTCTCACCTGTATCGATCGAGTCTAGTGAGTCTAAAGACTCCACACGTATAATCTGGAAGTAACAAGTAATACGTAATAAAACCACATGTAACTTCAAAATAGAGCATACATACTAAAACTTGAGCATATCATTCTTGGAACTTGAACATGCAAACGTATGCTCGAACATACATACATACATACATACATACATGCATATACATTTCTGTGTTGAGAAAGTACATGGCGAGTCCTTCACATGTATTGAACTTTGAACCGTTACAGCTTTCACCGAACCTTTCATACAAGGAGAGACCTATTTAGATTCTAGAGAGACAAGAGAGGAGGTTACAGAACAAAGACATCAAGTCGGTAAAAGGTTAAGTAGCTGAATCATTCCGATGAGTAAGCTACTTGAGAAACCGAAGCAAAGATGAGGAGTCACTATCCAGACTTGTTTGATAAGCCTTAATTTCGAGAACGAAATTTTGTTAATGGGAGGAGGAATTGTAGAAAACCAATATATGTAAGTCGCATGCATAATTTAATAATTTATTTAATTTAAATGATTTAAATGGATTAAATGATTCATTCAACATGTTTAATTTATTTTAAATATTTATGTGGTTATGTTATGGGATTTAATGTTATTTCTCGAGTTTAGTTTTTTAGGCAAATATTCGCTGCTTAGCCGGGGATAGGAGATCGGAGACGATTAAGGTGCTAAAATTAAATGTTATATTTTTATTCTTAGCCAAGAACTTAGTTAATTGAAATGATTTATGAATTTTAGAATTTTAAAGTCAAATTTAAAATTTTAGTTGAATCTAAAGATTTTAAACATCTTATTACCAAATTTCCAAAATTAGGATATTCAATTATTGAGCATGATTTTTAGTATTTTATTACTTATTTTATGTCTTAATTAAATTATTAATTCTTTTATGTCTTAATTAAATTTTTTAGTTAGCATTTAATTAAATTTGGTATGTTTTTTTTAAAAAAAGATAAAAACGCGTGCACACAAACAAAAGAAAACATATACGCAAAGACATGTTCTAAACCCTTATTGACGCATCAATTTTGTTATATACTATTATCCGATGATGAATATGCATGAAAATTTTTTTATACATGACAGATTTGAATCAAAACATGTATTTGCATGCTGAAATTTTTCTGCGCATGATCCTTCAAATTTTCATGAGTTTTTGATAGGTAGGCTTCATGTGGATCGTCCAGGCTATTGCTGTTGTATATGGGATTGTATTAGGATGTGTTTAGATGTTATTTATCAGCCTTTGAAAGGTCTGAAGTTGTCTGGTTGCGCATAGAATAGGCGGAGCACAAGCTGCTGCATCATCGAACGTGGGGGCTGTTTTATGGTTTCGGTCAGTTGGGGAAGGTTTGGGGTTGGTTACTTTCTTGATATTTTTTTTACATTCAATTGGTTAACTTATCCTTAATCATTTCATCAGGGAACACATGACATTTTTTGATGCAAAATTTCCTCATAAGGCTAAGTCCAAAAGGTGGTTACAAGATGAGCATAATCGAACCTTTATTAACTGGTTACGTGATAGTGTAAGCTGTCTAAATATCAGTATTATGGGGTTTTTTAAAACTTAAGGATAAATTTTAGTACTTTGTGAAATGTAGGTTGCAAGTGCAGTTGGCAATTCCAATCGTGAAATTTCAGAAAGATTGAAGTGGATAGCGCGCGGACCTAGCAAACAAGTGTTAAAGTACTCTAGTTATTTGATTGATGGGGTCACTTATCATACAAAAGAGCAAGATGATATACGAGTTGTGCAAAATTCCGGAGTACGCTTAGTCGCAACGACAATGCAAGTTGCTAGTGCAAAGGATAAAAATCCAGTTGCGTCAAACATGATTTTTTATGGAGTTATTCAAGAAATATGGGAACTTGATTACCAAATGTTTCAAATTTCAATGTTTAAATGTAATTGAATTGAGAATATTAACGGTATTAAAGTTGATGATCTTGGTTTCACGTTGGTAAACCTGAAGATAATTGGATTCAAGTCTGACTCTTTTATCTTGGGCAGTCAAGCAAAGCAGGTGTTTTACATTGAAGATCCTCAAGATCCTGCATGGCATGTTGTACTTGCAAGTCCCACCAGAGAGTACATTGAATACATGAATGGTGATGAATTGGAAAATGTTGTAACCCACTATCAATGTTTTATACGAGGGTTTATACCAATGGATGTTGATGGAATAGATGAAAATGAACCGCCATGCATTCGTGAAGATTGTGATGGGTATTGGGTTGACAATAATTAAGTGCAATCCTAAATGACTTGAACCAGCATAATAGGTTACACTCCCTTACTGTTCTGCACATTACAGTTTCACGTAGAAAGAAAAATAAAGAAGTGAATACTAACTTTTTTATGACATGCGTTGCATAGTGCATTTTTGTGATTTCCTAGCAAATTGTAAATGCTTACAGGATGTCAAAGAATGAGAAGCCTAAACAGAATACTGCATATTCTGCCACTGACAATATTTGTGGGGGAAAAACAGTTTTGGAATGTACAGAGACCGAAACAACAAGATCATCTAGAGGTCATACACGTTTGGATAGGCTTGTTAGGCAAAGGGTTCATGGAATTAGAAAGGATGTAAGGTTCAATAAATTGGGACAGCCAGTAGGAGAATTTGCAGGTGAGATGCAAAGTTATATTGGAGTTCTTGTTCGAGAAAAGGTAAAGTTAAGTTATCAGACTCAAAGAATTAATATGGGAATCAGTTAATGTAAGTTATAATGTTTTGACTATTTTAATTAGTTTTCATATGGTTATGATATGTTTAATGTTATGGGTTAATATGACTTCTACAGCTGACGTACAATATTGATCGAAGCTGGAAGAAGGTATGTCTGAACTCTTCAAATAACAAGTGGCGACAGTATAAAGCTTTTCTCACTCAAAAGTTCATTTTTAGCAAGCGGGATAAAACTAAGGATTTGAAAGAACCACCTACTGAGTTTGGTATTACTTGAGATTATTGGAGTTCATTTGTAATCAGTCGCTTGTCTAATGACTTCATGGTAAGATTCTAGTAGCTTGTGGAATTGGTTTGAATTCTCAGCATAACTATCATATGCATCATGTATCATACTTATAGGTTCCTCGGTAAAATATTTGCGTTCATCTTGCCCTACTCGATCACTATCATTCATTGAGTTCCCGAACATAGATCTTTCGCCATGCCAAATCCATGTTTGATAGGTTAAATCTATACCATTACAACACAAATGAGCCCTTATAGTGTAAATATCTTTCGTCTTTAGATTACCGCATTTTGCACATGGGCAAGGCATTGCATTCGGATTGTTAGCGTTTCGTGATGCAAACTGCAAGAAATACTCCACCCCAGCCTCATATTCATGTGACAACCTATTCTTTGACATCCAATCTTTGTCCATTATACGTACAGCTAACCAACCAGCAATGAGTGAAATCCTTCAAAAAAATTGTAAAAATACTGTTAGGTTGGTGTTCAAAATAGTTGTAAACAACAAAATTAGACATCAATGTTGTGACGAATCTATCAACAATGGTTGTGTTACATAGCTTCATTTGCTGTATTTTCGTTGCGATGGCTTTATCAACAATGAAATTAATTTAATTCATAAATATGCAGAAACATACTTGCAAGAAATCTCCGCCGCAACTTTTTTACCGACTGTAAACTTGAAAGTAAGCAAATTTCCTACCCCATTGTCACCTTCAATTTTGTGCACATAAAGCATGAAAAATTCATATCAGGCCCATCACGTGACACAACTACACTTGAAAAACAACCATAACTCAAATCCGCATCAAAGAAGCTTGCTCCTGATAGCTTGCCACCTTTGAAATTGGTCTGTCGCAGTAAATACAAGTAAAATAACTGCAATCAAACAGTAAAAACTAGTCAAATTACCAACTTGGTTTAATCAACTTGCTCAACAATTAAAGATCCTATGGCTGATTACATTATGGGGTTATTTACCAAATTCAACATTGACAAGTTAAAGAACATTTAAAGAAGAAGTGAAAAGTAAATGATTAAATGAAATGGCTTGTGATTGAAGTATCTTGTTTTGAAACTAGAAGGCATTGTTATCCGATTTCAGTGCTTCGAATTGGCTCTTCAAGACATCATAGTCCTTCTCCAATTACTTAGTCTTCCAACGGTTCCTCCTCTTCTCGAACCATACGAACCCTTCATAGAGCCAACCCCCAATTTCTGTAATTTCGATCTCTATTTCTTCACAATATGAACCAACACAGTAATGATATATGTTCCTAACAGTGAAGGTTTAGAGACATGGGAAAATGATATGAGCTTCTGCAATATAGTTAGCTGCGATCTCATGTAATATAAGAGGTTTAATACAATGAAAACCCAAAAAAATCGAAGCACAACCTCAACTAAACACAAAACACCCAAGAAATCGAAGCACAAACTCACCTAAAATATGTTGGAATCGCGCGCACTGGAACAACCGAGCAAAGAAGGCTCGCGCTTGCTAGATCCGGGCTTGTTTTCCTTCTGTTAAAGTTGCTTCGGGCTGGTGACGTCTTCGTCTAGCTGAGGCGGTGTTCGGAGCTACGATTACAGGAGGTGCGAAGACGAGATGGCGAGGGAGATGAACGATGAGGGAATGAAGCAATTAGGTTTTTATTTTTCTTCGTTGAAAACATCAGCTGTAGGTTTATATTCACACCAATAATTGAGTTTAATTAAGTATCTCTTTTAATCCGATCTTGATAATTTAAAAACATAATAATATTTAAACTTCAAATGTATTTGATACCATTTTAATATTTGATATTATAAAATAGACATTATAATATATTTTTAAATTTTTTAGATATAAATAATTATTTTAAATTAACATATCAACAATAATTTTAAAATCTCAAAATTAAAAGATAATTAATTACAATTATATATAGAGCTATCAGACGGGCCAATCCAAGACGAGGCGGGTCAGCTCGCAAAAAACCAGTCATTTGGCGGGTATGGTGGGCCGGCCCACAATCCCGACCGGATGGAAATTTTCAACCCAACCCAACCCAAGGTGAATTGTGGGTCAGACGAGACAACTCGCAGATCAGACTAAAAAAATAAAACAAAAAAATAAAATAATAAACCATTATAATATATCTAAATTTTCATTTCATAAATAAACATTTATGGAAAAAAATATCAATAAAATTTTTAATTATTGATTTCATACTTGTATATTTTATACAAATTAATTAATACAAAAATATTCAAAAATTTCATTAAAAAATACTTATATTATCATATATAAAAAATACAAAAAAATTTGTTTTTTCCAGGTCCACGGACCGCTTGGGTTGGCCCACCTAGTCCCGCGCGGTTGACCAGCCTAGGCTCGCCTTTTTTTGGGTTGAAATTTTTTCAACCCAACTCACTTAAATTATGTGGCGGGATGGGCTAACTCGACGAGAACAATCTAAATTGACGGCTCTAACTAAATATGTATTTAATAATACATATTTTAACAAAATTTTAAATCGCTAATCAACAACGGTTATATAACACCGTTGTCTTTTTCCAAAAAAACATGCTAATTAACAACGGTTCGCTAAAAACGTTGTCGTTTCTCCAATAAAACACTAATCAACAATGGTTATAGCTAATCGTTATTGTTTTCCAAAAAAAAAATGCTAATCAACAACGGTTAGCTAAAACCTTAGTTGTTTGTCCAAAAAACACGCTAATCAACAACGGTTTACTAAAACTGTTGTCGTTTGTCCAAAAAAACACGCTAATAGACATCGGTTTATAAAACCGTTGTTTAAACAATAAGACAACGGTTTCTGAAAATCCGTTGTTGTAACTACGAAAAAACACGCAAAACTACAACAGTTTCTCATATACCGTTGTCGTAGCTTTGAAAAAAACCGCTAATACACAACGGTTTTATTAAAATCGTTGTTAAAATATAAATTACAACGGTTTCCAATAAAATCGTTGTTGTTTGACAGTTGTTGAATAATAAATTTGTTGTAGTGTCCACTGCTTCCTTGTGAACTCCTTCTATTCCAACAATTTGGTCTTGAAGCATGGGAGAGGAGGGATCCATCTTAGATTGGTCAAAGTCAAATTGTGACATCTTCTTATCAAGGGCAACAACTTCCTTGACCCTTTTTTCCTTCCGGATCACAAAAAATGTACAAAGGTTCGGAAGTCTACACAATGGTCGAGCTCTGCCATTCTCTCTTTGGAATTTTGATTAACCTGATCTATAGTTAGGTTGATGTCAACTTGCACATTGAACAATGTTTTAGCGGGGAACAAGGATATCCTTTCTTTTAGCCTTGGTATCGATCAGATGTAGCCCAAAAAGAGTATAAAAGATGTCACGCTCAGGAATTGTGAATCCTTTTGATAGAGAAAAGATGAAAACGGCTGGGATTGGGGCAGGAACCAAAGGAGTGTTGATGTGCTTAATCAATTTTATCATCTAGATTTTGGGCCTCTCCGTACTCTTTTATTTGTCGAAGAATACTTGATTGAGAAGAAACTTATCTCGATCATCTTTAGAATCTGAAGAGTGAATCTGTTTTCATTCAATTTCCTTAGCCGGTGTCCTGGCCTGCTTCGAGACTTTCTTCTTCTTTTCTTCCTCACCTATCTCAATCTTGACTACTAATAGCATGGAACCTATTGGCGTATTCTTTACTCGGTATGGCTCTACAATGTTCCAGTCCAACAAATTCATTTTGTGAAGTTTCACAACATCCACCACTTTTGCCTTTGATTGTTCCTATAGATAGCAGACAAGAACAACTAATCCCGATGATTGGAATTCCTTCCAATAGATAGCAAACAAGAACAACAATATCTGCAAGTAGCCTATAATCGACCTTCATATCTCAATTAATTTGGTTGGTGGGAGCAATGAGTGAAGATGAAATGTCCACTACTCGTTTTTTTAAAAATATACTAATTTTTTTTTCCAAACCACTTGGCCGAAAACACCATGCATAAATATATAAATATGTTTGATATCCTTTAAAATAAACTCACCAATTAATTATTTGAAAATCCAAAAGATAGCATCCAAAACATAAGAACGCAAATCATTTTACCAAACCTAACTTAGCATTTTGCAAAATAAATCATAAACTCTTAAATCTCTCAAAAATATATAAAAGTCGTAAAATATTTAAATAATCGTAAATCATAAATCATAATCGTAAGTGCGGAAAGCTACCGACGGTCCTTCGGTTGTGTGCACCTTCAGTCCAAATAGATCAACCAACAAATCCTCCATCCAAATCATGCTCACATGCATCTAGCACACCTACTGAGTCTATTGATTCAGCAAACCATAATCATGATAACAAGTAATACATATACAATCACATGCAACTGTGAAAATACTTTTACTTAAAATAGCTTTCATGAACATGCATAAACATAAACATTTTTTTTTCATCATAATCATTTTCCTTTTCATCATATACGTATACGTTTTTCTTTTTATTTAATTCGGAACGTTAATTGTAACTTTCGTATCAGTTGAAGGTCGATGGATCCAACTACGTGTAAACAAAGTACTGGGCGACGGGGACATCAGCGACACTCTCACCCGTCAACTGAGCATTGGCCTTACATATCATCATAATCATTGTATCATCATAATCATCGTATTAGTCATAATTACATCAACTCCTCCAACGTTTCATATTTTCATCACTTTAAAAATTCATGCATATATAAATCATTTTTCTTTTAAAATCAAGCATGCAACATATCTTTTAGCATTAACGTTTTATCATAAATTTCATAAACATTTGAAATAAACATATTAACATATTTTTCAGCCTTCACGGCACTTCTACTATTTTTAGGTGTAAAATGACTGTTTTACCCCTAGAAGCATAATTTTTCGTATTTATCCATAGACCTCGAACCGACGACCCCAAATCATTCCAAACTTAACATATCACCTTAAAATACACCCGTAAATATTTTTTAGACGTAAACTTATGCCTCTCGACTAATTTCCCAATTCATTTTGACAACTTAGATGTATATCCCGGTTTTGACTCGTATGAACTCGAAACTTAACCAAATCTCACCAAACTTGAACCCAAGCTTCATAACACCTAACTAAACCATACATGACCCAATTCAAACCCAATAAGTCCCTTGAACATGCTAGAACACCTACTGAACTTCCTGCCCTCTAGTTTCGAGAAAACCTAGTTCCCTAGCCATACAATCCACGGCTCCAGCCCATGTCCACCCCGACCAGACCCTAGCTGAACCACCTAGGACCCTGCTTCAAAACCTAAGGACCCTACTGGACCAACCCTAGAAGCCCTAGATTCCTTGGCCCCTCAACCCGTGAACTAGCATGTGCGCGGCACCCCCATGACCCGCGATCGACCTTTCCCCTCGAGCCAACCATGGTGCAGCCAACTTAGGGCCCTTGTACAGCCTCCCTTGGGTCTCCTAGTTACGCCCCACAGTAGCTGAAACCCTTAACCCACCAGGACTCCCCAAGCGAAGACCCCTTAGCCACTAGGACTCTTATATACGTTCAGCCTAGGTGCCTCCCATCTCCATCCCTTATGTCGATGTATCTAGGCCCTCAAACCCTCTTAAACTCATCCTTTTTTAGTGTCCCTAAGGTGGCAGCCCTTCAAGCAACAACACAACATGGTTTGGATCACAAAAAACTTGAATTATATACATGCTATGGCATAAAAACGAAAATAATTAAAATTCTAACATATTTTTCATGCAAACATGCTTCAATCGTGTATTATGGTGTGAAAAATGTTTGAAATAAGATTATGGCGTGCCTTTGCGTATTTTACGCACGACAATTAAGTTGATATGCGAAGAACTGAGACGAACGGAACCCATGCTTGCTTTTCTCTCAAAGGCGTGCGTTTCCTCCTTTACTCACATGTGGTGTGTGCTGAATTCTGATGGGGAGAGTCCTTGTAAATTTTGAGGGGAAGGGGACGCGAGTTTTGGGGTTATGGGGAGGGTTTGTGACTTATTTATTTGCTTTAAAACTCCTAGTATAAGCCTAGGCCCATTAGCATGGTTTAATAGGTCCATTAAGCCTATTAGTGAATATTTAAAATATTTCGTTAAGGAAAGTTCGTGAAAATATTAGCCGAGCTCTCGAAAAATTCATATTTTGGTCGAAAATCGAATACCGTTTAAAAATACGTCTTGGCATATAAAAACACCACCAAACACATCATTTTCGAAAATTACCATATAGCATGTACCATATTTTAAATAATTAAAAACAATTATTTAATAAAAATAATTTTTTTTCAGCCCTCGATCTTCGTTCCTCGATTGCATCTCGAATAGCCTTTAAAACATAGTTTTATGCATTCTAGTTGAAAACCATATTTTAAACATGTAAACATGCCTACTATAATTACAAGATGCAATTAAAACAATTTAATTAAAATACATATGAAATTTGATACCTTTGCATGCATGTGGTTCACGTGGACCTTTAAATTTTTGGGGCGTTACAGAAGAGCTGGAGGGTGAAAATTCCTCCCTCCAATTAGCAAAGTTACCTTCTGGAAGAGTCGAGAAGGATGTAATGTCAATCTTTGGCAGATCAAACATTTCCGCAAACAACTTCTGGGTAATATAGATTGAAGTTCCCTGAATTGAGTAGATAATAGATCCATGTTCCATCGTGGTTATAGAGAAAAGTTCATTCAGCATTGTATCTGAGCATCTTTCACTGCATCCTAGAAACTTCCCGAGGCCTGAATCCTTGAGCATCTTGAAGATGATAACCATGGGCTCATACTTCATGGCCAGTACAGAAACAAAATTCACTGCTATAGTGTTTTGTGAGAAGTTTTTCTTTTGATAGATTTAATGAAAACGACTTGAAATTTTTTCTACAGAATCGATTAAAAACAAGAGAATAAAAATGAAAGAATGCCAAAAGTTTGATTATCCGATTGATCGGAAATAAATAAAGTTGGTAAACTCATATATACAACCTGATGTGAAAGACATGTCAGTCCACATGTCTGAATATCGTTAGAGGATTTTAAGATTTTGAAAAACAAATTTTAGGCTGTTGATATTTTTCGATTAAAAATAAATAATTTTAAAAATTGAAAAGTAAATATCAGACAATTAAATGTGTAATATTAAATAATTCAAAAATTGAACTTTTTGAAATCTAAAAATTGGACCGTTCGATAATTGATTGATATGTATCAGGAGGAAACTGTCAGAACATATGATAATATTAAGTTTCCACAAATTTCAGCCAGACAGGTTGAAGTTGTGCACTTACTTAATACACTGTTATATCAGTTCGAAATTTGTTTCCCTAAATTCATGCATTAATTTAAATCAACTAAACCGAGAGTATTATGAAATTAAGAAAACTTAGAGTCTGGTAAAGGCTGTGAAGATGTCAGCGGCTTGATTGTCTGTTGAGATGTCTATTTATATCCCCCCCCCCCCCCCCCCCCCCCCCTTCATATTTGTCTAGATTGATTGAAGAGCTCATAGTGGTTGTGGAAACATCACAATTCTCTGTACCAAACTTTTTGAGTAGATCTTTGTATACTTAGCTTGGTTGATGAAAATACCATTTTCTAGTTGTTTGACTTGTATCTCGAGAAGGAACATGAGTTCTCTCATCATACTCATTCCAAAATTTTCCTGATTAGCATGGAAAATTTCTCACACAATTTGGGATTAGTTGAGCAAAACATGATGTCATCAACATATATTTGTACAAGTAAAACATTAACACCTTTAACAAATTATAATAAAGTTTTATTGACCATTCCAATTGCAAATTCATGCTCAATCAAGAATTTAGTCAAAGTACAATACCATGTACGAGAGGCTTGTTTTAGACCACATAAATTTTTATCAAGTTTATACACATAGCCAGGATTAATATGATTAACAAAGCCAAGAGGTTGTTCAACATTAACTTCCTCATTAAGAAAACTGTTTTAGAAATATTGATTTAACATCCTTTTGATATACTTTGAAATCTTTAAATGCAACAAATTCATGAAATATCCTAATAGTCTCAAGTCTAGCGGTTGTGTTATCAATGACTAGCTCGAGTGGATAATTCTTATTTCATCGGAATCTTGGTCCAAATAGATTGGATCTGGCTGTTCAACAATTCAATATTCATTGCTTTCAACATAATCTTCTTCTTGATGAATTTTGGGCTGGTGATTGTCCACTGACTCAGTTTCTAGGACGGCTTGATTTTGTACAATTTCTTTATGGACAACTTGATTTTCATCAAAATTGATTCTAGTCATTCTTCTTAAATCTATCTCACGATCACTGCTAGTAGCATCAAATATTTTACTTAAATTATTCACATTCCTACAATTGTTATCATGTCAGATAAATGATTTATCAAATACTACATGCACAAATTCTTTAATGACCAGAGTTCTACAGTTATAGGATCTATAAGCTTTACTGACAGTTGAATAGCTTAAAAAGACACCATTGACAGATTTAGCATCAAAATTGGTTAGATTTGTTTTGCCATTTTTATAACAAAAGATCCGAAAGTATGATATTTTAGGTTGTTTGCCTTTCCAGATCTTGTTAGATTAGGTGCCCGGCAAGCCAACTTGTGGCTCGGGCTTTATTGACTCTAATGTAAAACAATCTTTGTTTTAATAATATTTTACGATTTATTCGATTATGGCATTATACTTTATCTGTATACCCATGCAAGCTGCATAGATAAAGTCTTTGGATATACAATAGGTACCATGAGGTCTGCGTCGCAACGTAAGATCATGAAATTCATTAGGAAGTGTACTATATATTCTAAACAGGTTTCTAGTCGAATCAACCGCCTGAAACAAGGATAAAGGTCGCTCGAGCTTGAGACTAGCATCTGTGGTGTAAACGCCATGTTTAATTGGCAAGGGCATGGAGATGTCCATTCACACAGATGGGTGATCATATGATGATGCAATGAACAACCCTCCCTCGGACTATCCAAGTGTTTCCCACTTATCGAGTAGAATAGTCCGCAGTTATGATTGTACACCATTAGTCCTTTGACCAGGACAATGTAAGGGCTATACGTACTAGCATGCACTTTGATCCGTTTACCGACTCCATCGAGGGTCATCAGGTGGCGAGGTTGGGTGTAGTTTCGAAATACGTAGGAGCAATTACATTGTAGTTGGGTATTCACCGTTTACCTACGGGTAAAGATATCATATGTGATCTGCTGAGTTAATAGTGCAAGGAGTCTCTGGCCAAGGCAATAAATGTGCTTTAGGGAAAGGTGTTTTCCTAGTTGCACATACCATGCCACTATTAATACTCAAAGATAAATCGCATCGTTATCGAATTCATATGCAACTCTCGATATATCAATGGTAGCAGATTCGATCGGGATATATGTGTAGAAGGGACCGTACTGTACGCTAACCATGACTAAAGGTTCTTGCAGGCACTATCAGTGATACCTAGGGGATCATGGGGCGATGCTACTAGACGCTCTTACCATGATCCGATGGGTGCAATCAGAAATGAGTTCTGACATTCTTGATCAAGGAGTTGATGAAAAGAATGGGGTTAACTAGGGTAAACCTGAATAAGAATAAATGTTATTCTGAATCACATGGAGATGTGAACCAACGGCTAGCTGTATCCCTGAACCATTGAGGGTCACACAAGTATCGGATTCTGTGTTCCCGTTGAGATAGTCGAATTTCAAGGAGTTGGAATTTGGCGACTATAGTTTGATGAATATCAAACAAGAAGCTTATGAAGGAGTTTATGAGCTGATTCCATAGGATGGAAGAAATGGAAGTTGGCATGATTGTTAAATAAGGAAGGAGAGTGAAACTGCCTGTTTTGTGAAGGAGTTCACTAAAACTGGCAGCTGCCAAATATGGTAACTGCCATATATGGTAAGTTCTAAATTTGGTAAATGAAAATTTTGATCTTCGAAATTTTCGATTTTCATTATATGAACAAGATTTGTATCCTTGCTACATCGACGCTTTCGGATCGTCGATCGGGGTTTTAATGAGTTCGGAATCATTTTTTAGTGAATTTGGAATTTACTATTTAAATGATTGTGCTAGTAGTGGTGACTACTAATATGCATAAATTTCCATAAATATTTTAGAAGAGTCTAGAATTAAATTAACCAAGGAGTTAGTTTATAAATTAAATAATGGTTATTTAATTTAATATACATATACATGTATATTGTAGAACCCGTAAATCAGTAGACGTATAATCCATGCATAATTCTAGATTTTTAAAATTTAATTGACTTCATTGCATAATTATTTTAAATGCATTTATTTGAAGTTAATTATTCATTATTTCAGTTCAGTAGTTTGATTTTTTAGCATTTCAGTTATTTCAGTGAGGCCGGACTGGAGTTGGAGTTTTGAGATAGAATTTAAGATTTGAGAAATATTTCCAGAAGTTAATTTAGCTAGCAAGTAAGTTCATTTAAGTTAAAAAGAAGTTTAAGGAATTATTTAAGTTAGTTGAGGATTTTAATTTAATTATTGGAGGTGATTAAGAAATGAGCTCATTTAAGTTACTTAATTAAGGGGTTAGTTCACTAAATTAATTAAAGGATTAGTAAGGCTTTTAAGGGTTATTAAATTACTAGATAATCAATTTTCCCCCTACCATTTATCATGCATTTTCGGCCACACCCCTAGAAGAACAAACTAGGACTTGCCAACTCACCTTTGACCCATTCTTGGTTGATTAGCATGCTAATTCTTTTAGCTATTTTTCCACCTTAATTAATTAATACTAGACCACTATCCTAACCCTTTTTTGGCATGATAAAATCGGCCACTATAGTCTAGAACCACCCAAGAGATCATTTGATAGCAATTCAAAATTCAAAATTCAAATGCATGAAGACTTGGTCTTGATATGATCCTATTTTTGTGCACCCTTCTCCTCACCTTCATAACCATCACTCCCCCCTCCACCTCCACCGAAAATAAGACCCCTTTTCAGTAGAAAAAACGTGAATAACAGCTAGGGAGAAAGGGAGAAAAATCGAGAGCCAAGAAAGGTAGAGAAGCAAGCCACTCCGTCTCCTCCGCGCCGTCTCGTCTCTTCTTTTCGTTTTCTTTCGAAACGAAACCAGGCATGTCTAGATTTCTTTCAAACCTCAATCAAGTCATATTATCATTTATTTTTCAGTACATGATCATGTTTATTCAAGTAAAAATCGAGATCCATGTCAAAACATTTTGAAACCACACATGCAGAATTTTCGATTTCCTTGGCAAGCTTCACGATTTCTTTTGGTTTGTGAGTTTCAGGTATTGGATTGACTCCAGGCTCCCAAGGCGACTCCTAGACACGTAATAGGATGCATTAGGACCATTTTGGTCCATTCAAACCAGCCCCATGCTTGCTGGAAATTCAGAATGACAGCAAGTCCCCATAGGTGCAGAAATGTTGTTCGAAAAATTCAGTTTCTTGTCATGGAGGAAGGATCTGATCTTGGCTGCCCCAAGGGCCTATAGCCATGGTTGGATCACTTCCCTAGCATGTCTAAGACGTGACTAAGTTGCCCTTTTGGTGGCTTGGTCCATGGCTCATCGGTTTTTAAATAATCAACAAGAACAGCCCCTTTCCCCATTCGGCCCTTCCATTTTTCAGCATATGGTTCGTTTCTTTTTTGGCTTGGTGTGGATCTTGGTTGGCCTATGGCCCTTAGCCACGGTTCATATCATGCTCCTAGATGTCTAGATCGTGCCATGGTCAATCAAATGGCCACTGGAACGACGCAAGACATCGATCATAGCATAAACACTACACACGCATGCACGTTGCTCTCGGTTGGACCCTTCGGTTAAGATTTGGTGTGATGCGGATTGTGGCTGGCCTAGAGCCCTTAGCCATGGTTCAAATCATTCCTTGGGATGTTGGTAAGAGTCTCTGGTCGGTGTTTCACGCCCTTAATGGCCGATAGTCTCGAAACCAATGCAAGTCTTGTAGTGCGCAGCTGCTGTATTTTTTTGACAGCAAGTATGCTGCTGTTCAGAAGCGTCGTTTGAGTTCTTGGTTGGCTTTTAGCCCATGGCCTTGGACTGGACAGTGCCTCATTGAGTTAGGAAGGTCATGTTTTCGACCGTTTGTCATTTGGATCATTTTTGAGGTCGTACGAGAATTTACGGTGCAATGTGCCAAATTGACTCTCGAAAGAGCGTTTCGTGTTTTGGCCTCCATTTCACCTAGATTTCGACCCTATCATTTTAGGAACATTATTTTATGATTTTTCAGCGTATTTTAATCATGACTATACGTCGGTTCAGTGTCGGTTCAGGTTGGCTCGGAGTCATGATTAAATGCGAAGTCATTAGGCGTCATAGTCGCATCTTTTGAACGTAAATTGCATAGTTGGTCATGTTTAAGCTATTGCATATTTTTCATGGCACAGTTAGGTTGCAGCGAGCCTGGGAACGATCCAATCCAATCCAGTTGGTAAAATTACAGGAATTTTCATTATGCCAGTTAATTATTTTACGTGCATTAAATAGAAAATGATTATTTTTGAGATTTATGCGATATGGCTTGTGGTTCATTCACTATGTGGGAGTGTTATTTTATACGGTCGCCAGTGACCGATCAGTTCAGTATGGTACCACCCGGTCGCCAGTGACCGGCCAGCTCAGTTCAGTTTCAGCCTCCCGGTAGCCAGTTACCGATCAGTTCAGCTTAGTGCAGTGGCCACAGGCGTAAAACATAATCTCAACAGAAAATTTTATCAGTTATTTCAGTACAGGCTCCAAGGAGCAAATATTTTTACAGTGACTTCCAGTTCAGTTATGCACGTATTATAATTGCTCAGTACAGATTATTTTCAGTATGCCTCAGGACAGGATATTTTATCACATGCATATTTTAAATTCAGATTTTTACTCGTTACCTGCGATTTATGCATGCTGAGTCTTTAGGCTCACTAGACTTGATTGTTGTAGGTACTGATGAGGCCAGGGCCGAGGGCGGGGACCAGTGAGCCAGCTTGGGTCGGCAGTAGTGGCACCCGAGGACCTCAGTGCAGCAGTTGTTATGTTTTTCCGCAAACAATTTTATCAGTTGTTGGATATTTTTAAATTGTGATTTTTGGCAAACTTTATTTTCTTCCGCTGCAATTATTTTGAAATATTGAACTTGTTTCACCAGTGATTTTATGAGCGAGGCCATTAAGTTCTTTTTTAAAAAAAAAAAAAAATTTTTTAATTTTCCGCAAATTTTCAAGCAAGTAGTTCGAGGGCCTTTGCATATATATTTTATATGGTGATATAAAATATGTGTATATGATATTATTATATCATGTATTATTAAAGGTTAATAAATACATTATATATTAATTATATGGGATTTTAAATATAATAAAATTATTAGAGTCCTTGTGGGAGAGAGACTCCTAATTAGATTAGGAGTCTCACTCTATAAATAAACCATTAGGACTCATAATTGCTAACCTAGTTTTTGCACACAAAAGAAGAAAAAAAAAAAACTCTCCTCCCCTTGATAAATAGCTCTCGGCCATAACAAAGAAAAAAAGGAAAAATTGTTGGCCTTTTGGTTTTTCTTCCAATCGTTGCACAATCTTTGGATTTTGGAGATTCGGAGATTGCTATCTCAACGCACAAATCGTTTGTGATTACTAGTGCAATCCAAACAAGGAATTCAGTTTCTGATCGTGGACCAAATTAGATGATCAAAGTTGAAGAGCCGTTCGTAGGGATTTACAAGAAGGACTATATCCGTCTCAAACCGGAATAGTTTGGAGTCCAGCGTTTAAAACGCAAAGGTATAACCTAAATGTCCTATGAATTTTTTAAACACACGACGCCCAAGAACAAAAAATTTTAAACTTCCGCTGCGTCTTGGATGCGAGAATACGATATCCCAACAGTGGTATCAGAGCAGGTTATTCTCAATCGTGTGTTTTAATTAAATTGTGTTGAGTTTATTATTTCTAACCGCGTAAGAATTTTTATGAAAAACGCCCCTAAATTTTTTTTTGAAAAATATGTTTTTGAGAAAAAAAATATAAAATTAAAAAATATATATATTTTTTTGGGTCTTCCCGGAACTGTTCGCGCGCGCGGGGCACCGCGCACGCCGCGCTATGCTGCACGGCGCGCGCGCAGGCGCCGCACGGCAGGCGCGCAGCGCGCGCGCACGGCCTGCGCGCCTGTGCGCGCGGCCAGCGCACGGCGCGCCCGCCAGCGCCCGATCGGATCGGGCAGCGGGCGGGTGCACGGGAACGTCTCGGGCACCGTGCTGGGTTGTGGGCTTGAATTGTTCGGGCCCGGAGGCGATTTTCTGATTTTTTAAAAAATTTTGGTTAAATTGATATTTTATGAAAATACGGAAAATTTTACACGTACAAAATTTTTATAAAATAAATAATTGAAATATGATTTTAATTATTTATGGTAAAAGGTGTTTTACAAGAAATTTAATTATTTGAAATTAAATAAAAGTGTTTATTTAATTTGATAATTATGATGGTTAGTGATAATTTACGAGATACACGATTTATTGATAATATGTTATATTATGGTATTTATATAATATATGATATTATATTTTAAAAGGATGATCGAGAGCCATGACCAATGTGCTAGGTGTATGTTAGGATATTTTACGTGTTTTAATTTTGATTATTTGATAATTAAAAGTGGACCTGGTTTATGGTCTGTTCCCACCCCCTAAATTTGTATCCCAATGTGCCATGGATATTTAATGTAAATATTAAAATTAGTTGGAGATCAAGATTTGAAGACGGTGGGCCCGATCCTCGAAAAGAGTTTTGAAGATCGAAGACATGTAAAATATTGGAAGCTTATGTAATATTGCATTTGCATCCCTGCATTTACCTAGGTTATGGACATGGATCCGTATGTGACTCGTACGGATCAATTAGCTCTCGGTTATCGATCATCCTTTATTATTTATGATATATGTGATATATTATGAATAATCAGTATGTGAGTTATTATTAATATGATAACAAGAGTTGCAGGAATCCGGCAATCATACAAACAATCATGGCACGAGTTTTAAAATTAATGATGAGACAAATTTTTAAAATTAAAATCCCTCATTTTGGATGAGATCCAAAATTTAAATCAAGCCCATTAAAAGGATAATTAAAAGAAAGTTTAATAATTCCTTGTTTTCCATCAACGGTGGTTTCATGATGAACGCTACCCGCGGTCAGTTTCTGCCTCATATTATTGGGGAGGCCTGGACTCCGGAAAGCTGTGACTTCCACTGACATATTTGATGTGAACTACGTGGAACTCCCATGACTTCGGCTCATATTATTGGGGGATCTCATGGCGACCGTCCATTAAGGTTCAACATTGATGGGCCGGGCTTGACACGTGAAGAGAAAGGGGATTATATTATTGGACCCTCCCCAAACATGAGGCAAAATTACGTAAGGGTTGCAAGGAGTTGCAATTGGGCTCTACCTTTTGGAAGTTATGATTGGCTGATATTACTCGTGATCATAATTTCGCAATTGGGCCTTGCGTACTCACTAAGGAAATTGGATTTCCCGTTTTTCATCAGAGGGTGGTGAAAATGTCAAAATAGTGGGAGGCAATTCGTAAAAATAAAAGTCCATATTTTACGTCTTACAAAATATTTTAAAATAGTCGGCAATGTTTATTCTGTTTCCATATCAGTATATTTATGATTTCGTCACGTAATCCATTTCTATCATTAAAACAAGCTAACCGAATACTAATTTTCAAGATTGGCTGGGAAAATTGTTCTAAATTCGGAGAAAATAGCATACACACTAATGTCAGTCTTGCTGAACTGACAAAGCATGCAAGATGGTAGGACCATAATATGCAAGTTAAAGTGTTATGTGCTCGCTTTTATGTCAAATGAACTGTAGAGACAGTTTGAGAAAATGTTGAATGTTGTTGACATTCAAATACACATGCAAGAGTTGCATAGTGCATGAAACTCGCATAATGATGCACACCATTATCAAGAAACACATGACTACATGCATGTAAGATGGGGCTCTTGCCAATGAGCATGATGTAAGTATGATTGGGTCTATTGAGAAAGTGGTGGACCTGGAATTTGACAAAGCCCGATAAGTCAGAACATTTTGCTTCACTACAAGAAGTTAGGAAATAAGAAATTATCTGGGCCAGAAATGTTTTGGAAATGATAAGTGAATGTCCAAGTAAACACGATTTTAACAACAACCAAAAGAAAACAAGATAGTCTAAACCAAGCACATTTGTAACACGTCAGGCTAGGACATATTTCCCAAAGAAGGATCCACAAGCTAGTGGGAGAGGGCATGTTTGACTCGTCAGACATAAACTCTCTAAGAGACATGTGAGTCCTGTCAGAAAGAAAAAATGACGAAGGCCCATTTCCTAGGGAAAGTTGAACGTGCGCATGATCTGTTGGATTTGATCCATACAGATGTGTGTGGCCCACTAAGTGTTAGCATGAGATTTGGCCATTCCTACTTCATTACCTTTACCGATGACCATTCGAGGTTTGGGTATGTGTATTTAATGAAATACAAGTCTGAAGACTTTGAAAAGTTCAAAGAATTCAGAGCAGAAGTAGAGAAACAATTAGGAAAGAGTATTAAAACACTACGATTAGATCGAGGTGGAGAATACTTGAGTACTGAGTTTCAAGAGTACCTTAAAGAGAATGAGATTCTCTCACAGTAGACTCCACCTGCCACACCCTAGTTGTACGGTGTGTCAGAACATTGTAAACGGACATTGATGGACATGGTCCGATCTATGATGAGATTCACTGAGTTACCGCCATCCCTTTGGGGATATGCGATTGAAACAGCGGCAAAATTGATGAATCGAGTCCATACAAAGGCAGTGGATAAAACACCATATGAGATATGGATGGGAAAACCGCCCAAAGATTATTATCTAAGAATATGGGGATGCCCTGCTTACGTGAAGCAGGCAGTGGGAGACAAATTGGTTAGTAGTATCAATTTGTGCTACTTTGTGGGATAACCAAAGAACTCTGTTGGATATTATTATCCTAGTGAAACAAAGGTATTTGTTTCAAGAAATGCCACCTTCTTGGAGAAGGAGTTTCTATTAGATAGAAAAGACCGGATGATAGAACTCGATGAGATTTGAGAACTACCCACTACACAAGTAGTAGAACCTACACCCCAACATCCAATCAAAGGAACAAATGCTCTTAAAAGATCTGAAAGGATCTCAAGGCCGCCTAATAGGTTGAGCCTGCTTCTTGAAGAGGGCCAAGGTAAGCACATTCCTGGATGTGATCCAAGAAATTTCAAGGAAGCATTGTCTGATGCCGATTCATCTAAATGGCTTGAAGTCATGCAGTCCGAGATGGACTCCATGTATTCGAACCAAGTATGGTCCTTAGTAGATCTACCTAAGGTAATTGTTCCAATAGGATGCAAATGGATTTACAAAAGGAAACTTGGAGCGGATGGGAAGGTGATGACCTTCAAAGATAGATTGGTAGCAAAAGGATATACTCAAAGACAATGCGTTGACAATGAGGAAACCTTTTCTCCAGTCGCAATGTTCAAGTTCATTAGGATACTGCTAGCCATAGCAGCATGGTATGAATATGAAATATGGCAGATGAAAGTGAAAACAGCGTTCCTTAATGGGGATATTAAGGAAGAGATTTACATGTCTCAACCTGAAGGATTCACATCAGTAGGAAGTGAGCATAAAGTATGCAAACTTCAGAGATCCATTTATAGACTCAAACAGGCATCAAGGAGCTGGAACCTCAGAATTGACGACAATATCAAAGAGTTTGATTTTGCCAAAAATCCTGAGGAACCTAGTGTATACAAGAAGGTTAGTAGGAGTGCAATGACATTCCTAGTGCTTTATGTTGATGACATACTACTCATTGGAAATGATGTAGGGATGTTGCAGTCAACTAAAGTATTGTTAGTTGGTAAGTTCTCCATGAAGGATATGGGTGAAGCATCATATGTATTAGGAATACAGATCTATAGGGATAGATCAAAAAGGATGCTAGGGCTCACCCAATCCACATATATCGCTACCATACTGAGGAGATTCTCTATGGAGGAGTCCATGAGAGGATATCTCCCAATGTCTCATGGTGTGAATCTATCCAAGTCTATGTGCCCTAAGACTAATGAAGATATAGAAACCATGAGCCGCATTCCATATGCGTCTGCCATAGGCAGTATTATGTATAGTATGATATCTACTCGACCTGATCTGGCATCTGCATTGAGTATTGCAAGCCGATATCAGTCGAATCCCGGTCCACTGCATTGGAAAGCAGTGAAGGATATTCTTAAGTACTAAATAAGAACTAAGAATTTGTTCTTCATATACAGGAGTGAAGAACTAAAATTGGAAGGCTACACTGATTCTAGCTTCCAATCAGATGTGGATGATTCGAAATCAGCCTCTGGAATTGTATTCAAGCTCAATGGTGGTGCTGTCTCTTGGAAGAGTTCCAAGAAGAACACCACAGCGGATTCAACCACTGAGGCCGAATACATAGCTGCATCGGCTGCAGCAAAAGAGGGTGTTTGGATGAGGAATTTCATCCAAGAGTTGGGTGTCATTCCTCAAACAGTTGATCCAGTCTCGGTCAACTATGACAACACCGGTGCTATTCCGCAAGCGATGAAACCGAGGTCTCATCAGTGATCCAAACATATACTGAGGAAGTTCCACATAATCTGGGAGATTGTGGGAAAAGGAGACATATTGGTAGAGAAAGTCTCCTCCGCAGATAACGTTGTTGATCCACTGACGAAGCCCCTGCCAGGACCATTGTTTGAGAAGCATCGCGAAGCAATGGGTCTAAGATCTATGGGTAGTTGGCTATAGGGCAAGTGGAAGATTGTTAGAGTAGGTGCCCGGCAAGCCAACTTGTGGCTCGGGCTTTATTGACTCTAATGTAAAATAATATTTGTTTTAATAATATTTTACGATTTTATTCGATTATGGCATTATACTTTATCTGTATACCCATGCAAGCTGCATAGATAAAGTTCTTGGATATACAATAGGTACCATGAGGTCTGCGTCGCAACGTAAGATCATGAAACTCATTAGGAAGTGTACCTTATATTCTAAACAGGTTCCTAGTCAAATCAGCCGCCTAAAACAAGGATAAAGGTCGCTCGAGCTTGAGACTAGCATCTGTGGTGTAAACGCCATGTTTCATTGGCAAGGGCATGGAGATCTCCATTCACACAGATGGGTGATCATATGATGATGCAATGAACAACCCTCCCTCGGACTATCCAAGTGGTTCCCACTTATCGAGTGGAATAGTCCGCAGTTATGATTGTACACCATTAGTCCTTTGACCAGGACAATGTAAGGGCTATACGTACTAACATGCACTTTGATCCGTTTACCGACTCCATCGAGGGTCATCAGGTGGCGAGGTTGGGTGTAGTTTCGAAATACGTAGGAGCAATTACATTGTAGTTTGGTATTCACCGTTTACCTACGGGTAAAGATATCATATGTGATCTGCTGAGTTAATAGTGCAAGGAGTCTCTGGCCAAGGCAATAAATGTGCTTTAGGGAAAGGTGTTTTCCTAGTTGCACATACCATGCCACTATTAATACTCAAAGATAAATCGCATCGTTATCGAATTCATATGCAACTCTCGATATATCAATGGTAGCAGATTCGATCGGGATATATGTGTAGAAGGGACCGTACTGTACGCTAACCATGACTAAAGGTTCTTGCAGGCACTATCAGTGATACCTAGGGGATCATGGGGCGATGCTACTAGACGCTCTTACCATGATCCGATGGGTGCAATCAGAAATGAGTTCTGACATTCTTGATCAAGGAGTTGATGAAAAGAATGGGGTTAACTAGGGTAAACCCGAATAAGAATAAATTTTATTCTGAATCACATGGAGATGTGAACCAACGGCTAGCTGTATCCCTGAACCATTGAGGGTCACACAAGTATCGGATTCTGTGTTCCCGTTGAGATAGTCGAATTTCAAGGAGTTGGAATTTGGCGACTATAGTTTGATGAATATCAAACAAGAAGCTTATAAAGGAGTTTATTAGCTGATTCCATAAGATGGAAGAAATGGAAGTTGGCATTATTGCTAAACAAGAAAGGAAAATGGAACTGCCTGTTTTGTGAAGGAGTTCACTAAAACTGGCAGCTGCCAAATATGGTAACTGCCATATATGGTAAGTTCTAAATTCGGTAAATGAAAATTTTGATCTTCGAAATTTTCGATTTTCATTATATGAACAAGATTTGTATCATTGGTACATCGACGCTTTCGGATCGTCGATCGGGATTATAATGAGTTCGCAATCATTTTTTTAGTGAATTTTGAATTTACTAATTAAATGATTATGCTAGTAGTGGTGACTACTAATATGCATAAATTCCCTTAAATATTATAGAATAGTCTAGAATTAAATTAACCAAGGAGTTAGTTTATAAATTAAATAATGGTTATTTAATTTAATATACATATACATGTATATATTTTATATGGTGATATAAAATATGTGTATATGATATTATTATATCATGTATTATTAAAGGTTAATAAATACATTATATATTAATTATATGTGAGTTTAAATATAATGAAATTATTAGAGTCCTTGTAGGAGGGGGACTCCTAATTAGATTAGGAGTCTCACTCTATAAATAAACCATTAGAACTCATAATTGCTAACCTAGTTTTTGCACACAAAAGGAAAAAAAAAAAACTCTCCTCCCCTTGATAAATAGCTCTCGGCCATAACAAAGAAAAAAAAGGAAAAATTGTTGGCCTTTTGGTTTTTCTTCCAATCGTTGCACAATCTTTGGATTTTGGAGATTCGGAGATTGCTATCTCAACGCACAAATCGTTTGTGATTACTAGTGCAATCCAAACAAGGAATTCAGTTTCTGATCGTGGACCAAATTAGACGATCAAAGTTGAAGAGCCGTTCGTAGGGATTTACAAGAAGGGCTATATCCGCCTCAAACCGGAATAGTTTGGAGTCAAAGGTATAATCCTAAACGCCCTATGAATGTTTTAAACACACGACGCCCAAGAACAAAAATTTTTAAACTTCCGCTGCGTCTTGGGTGCGAGAATACGATGTCCCAACAGATCTCATAAGGATCCTTTCCATGATTTTTGTTAATAATTGGTCTATTTCGTGAATATCATGCGATGTTGACAACTTCTGCCTTAAACCTTTGAGACATGCCAGATTCTGTTAGCATGGTTCAAGCAGCCACTTTGAGTGTTATGTTTATTCTCTCAGCACACCATTTTTTTGAGGTGATCTAGTGGCCGAAAGTTCATGCTTGATCCATTATCTTCTATATAGGTTGAGAGGAGTCTGATTGGGAACTAATTACCTCGTTCACTCCTAATAATAATCACAATAGAGGTTATATTAGTTTGTAATCTTCTTATGAGCTTGATTAACTGGGCAGCGGTCTTTTTTGGGTTAAGCGTGCATTATTGAGAGTAGTACTAGGATGGGTGACCTCGTAGGAAGTTCTCGTGCGTCAATCTGTTGACATTACGCCGCTTGATCTGGTTGGCTTAGAAGGCCGTAAAACAGTGACTTCAGATCTTAATGGGTAATATTGTCTCTCCTAGGAAATGGTCGACAGTAGGAAAATGTGAAGACTTATCTCTAAAGTATGTGAGACAACACTAGCAGATAGATACGCACCTCCCGGACCCATGTACCTAACAACCGTCCCATTAGCACTCAAGTAGTCGCACTCTGTGCTGCCATTTTTTGTTTAATGAGATTGACAATATATTTGAAATTTAGATGATTAAGTTGTTTATGGAAAAGCCAGTTCTTATTACCATGCAGAGCAATAAAGCATGTAGGATCATTTAGATTATCATTGTCCAAGCTAACTTTATAAGTGTTCTGTTCTCTCAAATCGGTTAGCATGATGTCACCATTTACAAATTTGACAGTGCAAGAGTGCTTTTGAAACTCAACAGTTTACCTATTACCACATAACTTACTTACACTAATCAAATTGTAACAAATATTTTTAACCAACAACACATCCCTAATGATTACTTTTTCATGGATAATCTCACCCTTACCCACGACCTTATCCTTAGAATTATCAACAAATGTAATTTTTGATCATTTGTAATCAATCACTTCTGAAAATAGCTTGATGTCACCGGTCATGTGTCTCGAACATCCACTGTCCAAGAATCGGATATATTCTTTAATAATCTTCTTCTTTTGTACCTGCAATCATCAATATAATACTTTGGTACCCACGAATAGTTGGATAATGAATGAATTAACCATTTTAGGACTCACACTTGAATTATCCAAACATATTTTTCATTGTTTGTTACCAATAGGGTGTTCTCTCTCTTACTGAATGTTGTTTGGGTCGTTCATCATTCCCGTCCAATTTAAATCTATTTTGGACCAGCCGGTAGTTATGGTAACAGTTTGATTTTCCCTTCGAAGAATAATATCCGTTGGACTTGACTTTTTGCAAGACCATTTCAAGCCGTGGTGAACGGCTTGATTTTGTCTTCCCTTTAGCCATGACTGGTTGGACTTAGAACTCTCAAATTTGATGTAACCTAAGCAATGATGCTTGACTTTGTTATCGAGATTTACATTCTGGTTGGTTTGAACATCAGGCAAGAAATGTTCATATATCATTCTAGATCTGAAAAGTTTATCGTTTTTTACTTGCCCCTTGTCTAAACATGATTGAATATTTGCATTAGAAGTACTACAATCATTACTGTCAAACCCTTGCCCAGTTCTATCATCGACTGGTTTTTTCAATTCATGCATCTTCTCTATGGAAGTAGAGACTTGTTCCAAGAGTTAACTAGGAGTGTCAACGGTTTGTTTTCATTCAACGTTTCTTGGAACATTCTCTGCATATCATCATTCTCAACTGCTAACAGATTAACTTTTACTTTCAGACCGTCAACCTCTTTTCGATGCAAACAGCTAGAATTGATTGATTTATCTTTCAAGTTTTTGCTTCTTGTATAGGATTCATGGAATAATTGCGAGAATCATTTGTTCTCTTGCCATGTCATCCAGTGCCATGACAAGATCTGTAACGACACATACTACTTTACCACTTAAAGCATGCGGAAAATAAAATTTTCTATTTATTTAAATTAATAATTCTTAACTTTAAACTTAATAATTACCTAATTAATATTTTCAAAAATTACAATAAATAAACTCAAGAAATTCAAAAACTACATATTTAAAAATTCAAATATTGATTATTTTAAGGCATAAAAATTATTCATCTCAAACATCCATAAAATATTTCAAAGCGTACCTAAAAGTAATTTGTTTCCCAACCATAAGTAAAATAAAATAATCAGAGTCTAAAGAAATTTTAACATCCAAAAGACTCATAAACTGCAAGGCCATCGGACGTGCACTGCCTACTGTCCGAGCTCTCTCACTCGTCATGGCCTCCGGCCTCCTCAACAATATCCTCTACATCAATTAAGTCTAGTGAGTCTAAAGACTCAGCATGCATAAACTTTGAGTAGCAAATACTACATAATAAAGAAAACCATGCAAATTAAACATAATTGATACGTGAAATAACTTAGACATAAATAAATATGACGTGACGTCCCTGCATAAATAATACCATAAAATGTGCTTCGTACTTGACATAACATAAATTTAATCATTTTGCGTAGAGTTCTGCTCATTGAAATGTGGCACCATAACATATTTTTTTGATCAAACTAACACCACAGCGCTTGTCCGATAAGGATCACCACAGTCCTCGGACTGCATATCCACTACCAATCATAAAATATAAGTTGGAAAGGTCCCCGGACACATTTTTCGGCTTCCAAACCCGTACATGCATAATTTTGCCACAAGACAACTTACATACATCAAAAATAATATTTTAGCATGTTATATTTATTTACGAATGTCATGGACCTGCTGCCACCACTTATAACTTACAACTCAAAACAGCCCATAAGCTTGCATCTTACTCGTACGACTCTCGAATTAAATCAAGCGACTTACGACTTACCCCACGACTCGGGACTCGACTAAAATTTGACCAGAAACCTAACTCACTGTCCATACCCTTAGAATCACCTCTGAAACAGCCCCAAGCCATCTCGAAATAACACAAGCAATTCTAGGCCATTCTAGACTCTATTCGGTCTATTTTTAACACGTTCGAGTTCCATACGACTCCAAAGATATTTTCAAATAAGTAGACCATAAAAAATTATTTCTATTGAAATCTGAAATATGTCGGCAATGTTCAATTAACTAGAAAGTAAGTGATGAACAAAAGAAGAGAAGAAAGCAAAACATATACCCCATTGTATGTCTCGCAAAGGATATGCACGTTTTGCCGACGAAATAGTAAGTATGATTTTAATAAATCTGCCTACATACATATTTTTTGTAGGCAGATGAGTAGTGACGTGTATTTGAAAATTGATGCAATGAAAAAAGCTATAATGTTGTTACTTAACGGTGAATCCCTACCTCAGCTGTTTATCACTATTGTTCGATATTTTTTGCCTTCTGATGACCACACTGTTCAGAAACTCTTAATGTTTTACTTGGAAATTATTGAGAAAGTTTGCAGAACAAATAAGGCAGAGAAAGGGAGTTAATTCGGAAAGTTTATTAAATCCATGCTATGTGATTTATAAATTTGTTGATATCATACATATTGTTTGTAGGCAAATGAGTTATGTGACGATGATGAGTTAAATCGAGCAATTATGTGGAAGAAAGGACGGGTCAATAAGAAGGGTCAATATGAAGGCGATGAGTTGAAATCGGCAATAGAAAAGATTGTAAGAAAACAATACATGAAAATGAATAATTTTTATTCATTATTACTGTTTTTAGTAATTATCTTGTTTTTTTGTGCATGACAGGATGATTATGTGCAACAAAAACTCGAGGGTACTTTGCAATTTGAAGAGGGAAAAAATGATATCCTTACGAAAGCACTGGATTCACATGAACATGCTGGTTGTGTGAGAGGTGTTGGAGGTCATATCACTCAAAGCATCTACTTTAATATTAGTATAATATGGAAGAGTCCTCTTGTTGATGACCATATAATCCTTAATCAAAAGAAAGATTTGATGGAGGCGAAGATATTAATCTCAGAACAAGATGCACACATCGCAGAACAAAATGCACGCATATCAGATCAAGATGCACGCATACAGAGACTTGAATAAATGTTCAAAAAGGGTGCAAGCAACTTTGAGATTGAAGAAAAAGGTAGTTGCTCGGTAAATTTGCATCCCACGAGTGACGATAAAATCAAAAGAGTGTCTCGAACTATGCTACTTCGAATGATAATGACGTGAAAGCTTTGAGCTATGTTGATTTTTTGTAGGTAAATATTTAATTGTGGTTATATTACTTTGTAGTATTTTATTAGGATTGAATCTGGCTAAATTCTGGTTGTATTAGCTTTGAGCAATGAAAAAGATAGCCGATTATTGCAATTGTCAATGACTATGATTTGTATCAATTTATAACTTGATTATTTGTCTTCTAGGGTAAGCCGGTTGCGTTGGCATTGGAATCTAGGGCCAATATTGTTGCCTAAAGTACAATTGTCCATGTCAATGCGGCTGATAAATTATTTCATGGTGTTCCATTACCCATGAGTTGCATGCACGTATCCATTGATAATGTTGTGAACAAATTATCACATTTGCCATTTTCAATTCCAAATGAATGTGATATTGTTGGTGATGCTACCAGCACACTTGGTAGTAATGCAAGATGAGGTAAATGTCATATTATATTTAAATTTAAATTATCATAAAGAATTCAATATTGCAGCTAACATGTGTACATTTTCGATGTTTAGAAGCTTCAAAGGAAGAAAAATGTCGACCGCATAAATAACCTTGGTTTGTCTTCAAGTGTGCCAAGATATTTACATCTATTGTATTCTTATTGTAAACGTGCTCTAGACGATGAACAAAATCTATCACTGGTTTTTTATCATGATTTCTTTGACGAGGATTACGAACTACTTGTGCACCTTGAAGACATCATTCCTTTCTATAATTTGGATCCAATATCTTCCAATTGTATAGTTGTGTACATGTGGTAAGTCTTCTTCTTTTGTTTGTTACCACTTATGATGTATAAACTTCATTAATTTAGCATATTCACATTATTCTGTTTGAAATTGTAGGCATCTTTATAAAAAGATGAAAAAAGATAACAAGACCGACAAGTTTAGATTTGTGAATCCACACACGATCCCATACATTCCATATGTGACCAAACTTGACAAAAACGGTAAAATCGAACACTTGAATGAAAGAGCGAGTGTTTTGGCCGACAGCCTGAGTGGTGCATCAAGAAATCAACTAGTTTTGGTGCCACATAATGTTGGGTGAGTAAAAATTACAATATCAGATTTAATTTATTTTCTCGATAGTTTATTGAATTGTATACACTAATTATGTGTTCTGTGCGTAGTTACCATTGGATTCTCACTGTCATCGATCCTTACAAGGAGATGGTTTATTTTTTGGATTCACTTAGTCATCGAAACCGTTACGATGACTGGAAATATGTGGTGGATATGTAAGTTAATATTTTGTTTTTATGTCAAATTTAATTTAGTGAATAAAACAATCATATGTTGACTGTTACTGATGTATGAAGGAGTGTAAGATTGTTTAATTCAAACAAGGAAAGGAAATGGAAAAAACAAGCTATATGGGAAGTAGTAAAGGTATGCATGTGTACTTGTCATTAATTAACGTTTATTTCAATTTGTGTATCAATCACTAACAATTTTTTTTAAACATAGGGTTCTCGACAACTAGATGCAAAACAATATGGTTTTTATGTTATGAGATTTTATGAGAGAAATGATTGAAAAAAATGATACCAGTGAGAAGGACTCACTATCTTCAATTGTAATATTCGACATATTCTCAATATTCACAAATAATTGTGTATTTCTCATTTTTCAATGTCTTTATTGATTTTTTTTTTATTAATATTATCATTGTTTTTGTTCACAGTTCATGAAAACAGAGTACTCTAAGGAAGAAATTGATGAAGTGTGATCTGAGTGGGCGGAATGCATACAAGATTATATTTACGAATAGGTATGCAAAGTATTGATGAAGTGCTTTGTGTTAGAATGACCCAAATCAATCATTTTTCTATTTTCTTCAGTAAATGATGCCCCTGAGCACATATTCTGGTCATGATAGTAAATAGTCTAAATCATACGAACATTCTGCTCATGATCTTGAATTGTATATTTTGTAACAATCCCAGGTAGGTTCAATGATTATAAAAAATTGAAATCTTTCTGAGACGAAACAGAGCTTGTGAATATTGGTCCCGTTTTATTTTCTCTGTTTTTGAGGTTTATTTGTTCTAAACAGTCAGACTTGTGGTTCCATATGCATTTGTAGTGTAATATCTCTGTATTTAAAACTTTGTTTTTTTATAGCACTCTCGCACCTCGTATCCTTCTCTTTTTTGTTTTTCCTTTTTCTTGCTTTTTCTCTCTGTTTAGCCAACAAGAATATGCAGTTCGTCTCTGTTTTCTTTTGGGTTTTCTCAGTACGTAATTGGAAGGAATATTTTGTATTCATTTTCTTAAAGAAAACGATGTCATGGGCTGTACCTGTAATAAGCTGGGTGATGCTAAGTTGATTTTCATAGGTTTTGGAGGTTTTGAATTACGGCAATTAAATTATTGCTCATCGAGGGATTTTTGTCAACAATATTAACATCACATTAAAAAAATGATTTTTTGTGAGTTTTCAGATGCTTTTTATTAGGTTTAGGGCAATGAAATAGTTTTCAGATCTTTATTCAGTAGAAAATCTAAACTCTACAAAAATAATGTTCAATTATCCATCCACTAAATGTTACAGTCCGGAATTGTATTGCTTGCTAGCGGCATGTATTATCTTGAGGCCTTTCTACCAAATGGTGTATTTGTGAAACAACTTTAAAGATATCTGAATTATAATGGATACATATTGTGAGGAGGTGATGCACGATTGCATAATTAAGCTCAAATGTTGTTTTCATTGTTTGAGTCTTCCAACTTAAGATTGAATATGAACTTTTCAGACCTTTTTCGTGAGTCTGTTGCATCTTGTTCGTGTAGAATTTGGTGGGTGAAGTTAACAAGTTAAAAAGTTTCATACAGCTATTGTAGTGTCGTTAACTTATATCGTTTCAACTGAAACTCTGGATGAAAGAAGATTGATTAATGTACTTTTTGTCCCGTTATTTTTTTACCATGATGAAATGAATACTTCCCAACAAAGATTTAGCTTGGTAAATTTGAGGTTTATTTGTTCTAAACAGTCAGACTTGTGGTTCATATGCAGTTGTAGTGTAATATGTCAGTATTTAAAACTTTTTTTTATAGTACCATTATGACAACCATGACTCTTTTCATTGATAACTTTAGAAGTTAGACTTCAGTTTCACATTAGTTCTAGCTTCCTAGAACATAAATGTTATTGTACATCAGAAACATTAGTTTTATACAACTATTTTGTTTCTTCATACAGGCTGTATATCGGAAAATTGGGAATATATTTTTTTGAACAACCATTCAAAAAGCAACGACATTATCACAAAGTAAGTGTACTCTTAACCATGTCAATATTCTTTGTCTTTGTATGTAGTCTAGTGTTGTGATTGTCTTTGTTGATTATTTGAGCAGTGCAATTGGATACTGTCAAAGCTAGGCTGCAAAATCTGGGTTCAGTTTGATATCATTAACTAATTTGATATGTTGTATACTGTAAAATCCAGGATTTTAGATTGATAATATTTTGTACCAAGATTTGCAAGATTTTCGAAATGGAATGGATAATTTTATCTTGAGCATTATTTGGAACTCAAGAATTTAAATAATATCGTTTATATTTCGGAATTTGAGATATGCAGAATTATACCGGATATAGATATAAGATTTGATATACTTGGATAAAGATTTAAGCAGGAAGATAATGCAATCTTGGATTACAAATCTTGAAGTAGATATCATAGGATTTTCGAAAAAATTGAAGGATTTAGGGAGGATTTTCGAAATTGATGATATATAGGGAAAAGTCTACCCGATAAAATACAGTCTTGGGAAAAATTTAAAAGTTTAACTATCATGATTTTTAAGAAAAAAATATCAAAATCTTATATTGGAAAAATACCACTAAATTTCGAGTTTAGGTAGGGAAATTTTGGGATTTAAGAAATATAATTGGTGTCACGCCCCGAGATCGGGGTTGGTCGACACCGACGTTGTTCATCAATCACACAATCGAAAAACAACCAGCCTCGTAGAACAGTATAAACCGAAACCAGTTTATTTCATAAATTCGCAAAATTTGAACATTTGTCTTTACAACAGAAAATAAATAAATGCGGAAACGTTTTACAAATAAAAAAAATACGAAAATTCTAAATCCGAATACTACAATTCTCGAAATTTATCACCAGCCCCAGAATTGTTCTGACTCTTCTTCCTCAACCTGCTCTTCGGATTTATCTGGGGAGGGAGTAAGGGGTGAGTATTTTGGGAAATACTCAGCAAGTGGGGGCCGTTCGAGTACACAACAACATGCATATAAAATTTCGAAATACATACACACACCATGCATAATTTGACTCATATCACATTCGTATCATTGACCTGACACTGAGATTCCTCTACTTTCAATGGTTTACTGAATTCAGTCCCTAATTTTTATTCCTCTAAGGGGGCGAGGCCGAATCGGTTATATCCCCACCATATGAGGGTCATATCATAGTTGGGATTCCCTCCCATATCAAGTTGAATCCTCACAGTGTCAACATAAAACCCATGCAGCAATCATAACCAGAAGGAGGGTAGAAGAAGAATTGTACTCGACCGAAATTTCAAAAAACGAAAATGCATACACCGAAATTACACATTTAAAACAAGCACACTTACCTTAAATTCTTGAGGATAAAAACGTGAAAACCTCGGGATTCTTGCACTGGAATTTCGAAAATTCCTCTTCGGCGACTGAACTGCGGCAGCGCTTCGCGGCTCTCGAGAATCCTAAGAAAACTAGGGGAGAAACTCGAAAAACTGGAGTAGAAAATGGTGTGAATTTTCGAGTTATAGGCCCTCCTATTTATAGGGGTTGGCTGCTATCTCGATCGAGTTTATCCGCGCGTTTGAATTGAATCAAATCTTCATCTAGAATCGTTATCTAAATCTAAATATTTATCCCTGATCCTGGATGATAAATTTGGAAATCTTGATATCCTTCCCTTGGATAAATTTCGAAATTATGCTATGTCCAGCCTGAAAAATTTTGACTTCTGTGTCTAATTTCCAATATTCGGTAGACTTTTTATTTCCCAATTATATTTCTTAAATCTCAAAATTTTCCTACCTAAACTCGAAATTTAGTGGTATTTTTCCTAGATAAGATTTTGATATTTTTTCTTAAAAATCCTGGTAGTTAAACTTTTAAATTTTTCCCAAGCCTGTATTTTATCGTGCAGACTTTTCCCTATATCTCAACAATTTCGAAAATCCTCCCTAAATCTTTCAATATTTTCGAAAATCCTATGATATCTACTTCAAGATTTGTAATCCAAGATTGAATTATCTTCCTGCTTAAATCTTTATCCAGGTATATCAAATCTTAGATCTATATCCGGTATAATTTTGCATATCTCAAATTCCGAAATATACACGATATTATTTAAATTCTTGAGTTCCAAATAATGCTCAAGATAAAATTATCCATTCCATTTCGAAAATCTTGCAATGGTACAAAATATTATCATGATAAAATCTAAAATCCTGGATTTTACAATTGGGAAATAAAAAGTCTACCGAATATTGGAAATTAGACACAGAAGTCAAAATTTTTCAGGCTGGACATAGCATAATTTCGAAATTTATCCAAGGAAAGGATATCAAGATTTCGAAATTTATCATCCAGGATCAGGGATAAATATTTAGATTTAGATCACGATTCTAGATGAAGATTTGATTCAATTCAAACGTGCGGATAAACTCGATCGAGATAGCAGCCAACCCCTATAAATAGGAGGGCCTATAACTCGAAAATTCACACCATTTTCTACTCCAGTTTTTTCGAGTTTCTCCCCTAGTTTTCTTAGGATTCTCGAGAGCCGCGAATCGCTGCCGCAGTTCAGTCGCCGAAGAGGAATTTTCAAAATTCCAGTGCAAGAATCCCGAGGTTTTCACATTTTTCTCCTCAAGAATTTAAGGTAAGTGGGCTTGTTTTAAATGTGTAATTTCGGTGTATGCATTTTCGTTTTTTTTTTGAAAAAATTCAGTCGAGTACAATTCTTCTTCTACCCCCTTCTGGTTATGATTTCTGCATGAGTTTTATGTTGACACTGTGAGGATTCAACTTGATATGAGAGGGAATCCCAACTATGATATGACCCTCATACTGTGGGGATATTACCGATTCGGCCTCGCCCCCTTAGAGGAATAAAAATTAGGGACTGAATTCAGTAAACCATTGAAAATAGAGGAATCTCAGTGTTAGGTCAATGATACGAATGTGATATGAGTCAAATTATGCATGGTGTGTGTATGTATTTCGAAATTTTTTATGCATGTTGTTGTGTACTCGAACGGCCCCCACTTTCTGAGTATTTCCCAAAATACTCACCCCTTACTCTCCTCTCCCCAGATAAATCAGAAGAACAGGTTGAGGAAGAAGAGTCGGAACAATTCTGGGGTAGTGATTTCGAGATTTAGTCTTAGCCATGTTCTCATTATTTTCGAATTTTAGCGGTTTAATTTTCATGTAAAACGTTTCCGCATTTATTTATTTTCCGTTGTAAAGACAAATGTTCAAATTTTGCGAATTTATGAAATAAACTGGTTTCGGTTTATACTGTGCTACGAGGCTGGTTGTTTTTCGATTGTGTGATTGATGAACAACGCCGGTGTCGACCAACCCCGGTCTCGGGGCGTGACATTTAAGTGGTATCAGAGCCGCCAGGTTCATAATCCGGGTGGGAAAAGATTTTTTTTTCGGAAAAAAAAAAAACGAAAAATTTTCGGACGAATTTTTAATCGGGACCGACGCTATTCCCTCCGAAACGGCCCAACGATCGAGACTCACGACCCAAAAGTCGTGAGGTAGGGGTCCAAATCGCGAAAATCCTTCGTTTAGGCCTCCAAAACGTCGTTTTTTCCGTTTTAGGAAAGTTTTGTAACCCTTATAACTTTTCATAGGAAACTCCGAATTCGATTCCGTCAACTGTTCTGGAATCCTCTCGACATATGCTTCGAATCCATGTGTCTATCTCAAAACTTTCCATTTTTGAAATTTCCGAAAATTTTGATTATTTTCGTATATTTGACTCTATATAACCTTGAAATTTTTATTCTGTCCTATTTGTGATATTCTGAGCATTTTCTTTTTATTATTTTTCAGGAAATGGCTCGTTTTCGTGTCACTGCTCGTAAGAAAGTAACTCGATTACCCATAGGGAGACTATTCAGTTGGATTACCACCAGCATTGCACGCGCGCTCAGGCTGCTATACATTTAAAGGAATTTGCTATAGGACACCAGGATAGGACTAACAGGAGGCTGAGAGTTAGTAATCTTGAGAGGAGGCAACAAGTGGAAAATCTGACTACCAAACTGGAGGCAGCAGAGAAAAGAATTGACGAGGTCTTCCAAATGTTCGAGCTCGTTAAAGAACATAACTGCGAACTGCGAGAGTCATTACAAATAACGATGAGTCAAGCCAAGCAAGCTAAGGAGGAAGTGGATAGACGCACCATAGAACTGTCTGAAGCCCGTCAAGCCCGGCTGAGGGATAAGAAAAAAATTGAAGAATCCTGGAATGTGATCATGCAATTATCTGAGAATAACCAAAGGCTATCCAAGGAGGTAGACGAAAGGAAAGCAAAGGAGAGGGAGCTCATCCAGAAGAATGAAACAAACTGCGCACACGCAAGAAATGAATTGAATGACGCGATATGAAAGATTCTGACCCACAGGGAAGAGATTGCTGAGTTGGAATCGGAAAATCAGAGTCTTCATATGCAGTTTGCAGAGTTCTTAGACCCAGAGGTGCCTGAGGATCCCGAGGAGGAAGAAGCCCTACCTGATGTGGCCGAGGGGAATGGAGAGATAGCGGATTAGAAAATTTTAGTGAATCATTCTTAGTAGTTTATTCCCATTGTTGCTACGTTTTCTTTTCTTCAGTACATTTATTTATTTAGATTGGTCATGTTCATTTATTTTCCTGTTTGAGAAGTCAATAAAATATTTTATTTGTTCCATTGATTTAAATTTATTTCTGCGCAATCTATTGCATGAAACCTACTCGTACCAATTTTTAGAACTTGCGAATGTAGGAAATGGCCGGCAGACCCCCAAGGCAAAACCGCAACCCGCGTTACGCTAATGCCGATCGCGAAGAGAGACAGGAGAATCGACAGGAGAATGGACCACCGCCTGCAGTTAATCTAAGCCGAGCTGATCTTATGGCCATAGCCACCATAGTGGCGACAACACTGCAAGGGTTGGGAAACCCAAATGCTAATCAACCACCTCCACCACCACCACCGAATGGAATCAAATTTCATTATGAATCCCTCCGAAAGAACAGATGTCCGATATTCAGAGGGGACGCTGATCCCGAAGTTGGCCAGATTTGGCTAAAGAGTGTCGAGACTCAGTTAAGGCTTTTGGAAGTTCCCGAGGCACTCAAAGTGGATGTGATTGTGCCTTTCCTGGAAGACAGAGCAGCTAAATGGTGGGAAGCAGTCTCGCCAGCCATGATCGCTGCTGGACCAATCACATAACGAAACTTCCGAGAAACATTTCTGAAACAGTACTATCCGGCAGAGGTCAGATTGCAGAAGTTAAGTGAGTTTGAAAATCTCACTCAAGCTCCAGACATGTCAATGGTGGAATACACCACCCAGTTAATGCACTTGGGTCTTATGCTCCGGCCATCATGGCGGACGAAGTTTTGAAGCTGCACCGCTTCAAGAGAGGATTAAATAGTAGAATCCAGTCAGCCTTAGCAGTTTATCACCCCGCCAATTTTGCAGATCTTATGGGTGCAGCTATCCGAGCTGAAACCGACATCCGCCGCAGGGAGGGAGAGAATAAGAACAAGCGACCTCATGCCGGTCAGTCTTCTCAGGGCGGTCAGAAGTTCAGAAAGCCAAACCAATCAGGTGGACCTTCCTCAGGGCAAAACTCAGCGGCCAACCATCAAGGACCCAAGCCATGCCCGAAGTGCGGTTTCAGACACCCCGGGGAATATCGAAGAGCCAGTGGTGCGTGCTTCGGATATGGGAAAGCAGGGCACAGGATCGCAGATTGTCCTACGGCCGCCAACCAAGCAGTTGGGCCCAACAAGGGAACTGGGCCGAATGTGGGAGCTAACCCCAACAAAAAAAAAGAGAATAAGCCTAATGCCAGGGTGTTCGCTATGAACCAAGAAGAGGCGGACGAAGCCAATGAAGTCGTATCAGGTACCATCTTACTTCAAAAATTACCTTCTTATGCATTGTTTGACTGTGGTGCTACACACTCTTTTGTGTCAAAAAGGTTTGCTAAGAAATTAGGACTTAAGCCCGAATCTCTAACTGAACCTTTTCGGATAGCCACACCTATGAGTAAGAACATAGAAACTCATGAAATTCACAAGGATTGTAAGATCGGTATCGCTAATCAGACTTTCAGTGCCGACTTGATACAATTGGTTATGGTCGATTTCGACATCATTTTAGGGATGGATTGGTTAGCCAATAATAATGCCATAGTGGACTGTAAAGGGAAAAGAGTTAAGCTCCGAACCCCAAATCAAAAAGAGATCGTGTATCATGGTAAATCCAAGAAACGAAAATCACTCCTTTCGGCTTCCTAGGCATGGAAGGCCATGAAATCCGGAGAAGACATCTACCTAGCAATGATCAACGAAGTGCAAGGAGAAGTCGAAATGAGGATAGAAGACATCCCAATAGTATGTGAGTTCCCGGATGTTTTCCCAGAAGAACTCCCAGGGACAGTTCCTGACCGCGAAGTTTAGTTCGAAATTAATCTGGTTCCTGGTGCAGCACCAATCTCTAAAGCACCTTACAGGATGGCGCCAGCTGAACTCAAGGAGCTAAAAGAGCAACTCCAAGAATTGCTGGACAAAAAACAAATTCGACCTAGTGTGTCCCCATGGGGAGCGCCAGTACTCTTTGTGAAGAAGAAAGATGGGAGTATGAGATTGTGCATCGATTATAGGGAACTGAACAAGATCACTATCAAGAACAAGTACCCTCTTCCAAGAATAGACGATCTATTTGACCAGCTCAAGGGAGCCGCAATCTTTTATAAATTGAATCTGAGGACTGGATACCACCAACTGAAGGTCAGGGCTGAAGATATCTCCAAAACAGCTTTTCGGACAAGATATGGGCATTATGAGTTCACAGTGATGCCTTTTGGGTTGACCAATGCGCCTGTAGCCTTTATGGACCTAATGAACAGAGTGTTCAAACCATTTCTGGACCGGTTCGTAGTGGTATTTATTGATGACATCCTCATTTATTCTCCCAACGAGGAAGAACATGAAGAGCACCTCCGCCTTGCACTACAGGCACTGAGGGAGAAAGAGCTATATGCTAAGTTTAAGAAATGTGAGTTCTGGCTTAAGAGTGTATCCTTTTTAGGACATGTGATCTCGGAAGCAGGAGTATCAGTGGATCCCAAGAAAGTTGAGGCAATTACAGAGTGGCCAAAACCTAAGAACGCCACACACATCAGGAGCTTTCTTGGACTGGCAGGTTATTACAGAAAGTTCGTCGAAGGTTTTTCTTCCATAGCTATACCACTGACTAAGCTCACTCAAAAGAATTCCAAGTTCATCTGGGACGAAGGTTGCGAGAAAATTTTTCAGACATTGAAAGAAAAACTTGCATCCACGCCAGTGCTAATCTTACCTACTGAAGATAAGGAATTCACCATCTACAGTGACGCATCTAAGGAAGGTCTGGGATGCGTACTCATGCAAGAGGGAAGAGTGATCGCCTATGCGTCAAGGCAGTTGAAACCGCACGAAAAGAACTACCCTACGCATAATCTTGAGTTAGCAGCAATTGTCTTTGCCTTAAAAATTTGGAGGCACTACCTCTATGGCGCCAAGTGTGAAATTTTCACAGATCACCAAAGCCTCAAGTACTTGTTCACCCAAAAAGAACTAAACATGAGGCAAAGGCGATGGATCGAACTACTGAAGGATTACGACTTGACTATAAGCTACCATCCAGGTAAAGCGAACAAAGTGGCCGATGCTCTGAGTCGGAAAAATAGAGGCAAGATCACTCTAGCTTCCCTCTCGGCCCAGCCATGTCTGCAGGAGACCGTCAAGTTAAATCAGGACCGAGACCCCGAGCTAAAGAAACTTAAGGAGCAAGTCGAAAGCGGGAAGTCTCAAGATCTACAAATTGATGACAAGGGAGTCCTATGGATGAATGGACGACTGTGCGTACCGAACAACGATAACCTTCGCCAAGAAATACTATCAGAAGCACACAATTCCAAGTTTTCAGTACATCCAGGCAGTACAAAAATGTACAGAGACCTTAAGAGGAATTTTTGGTGGAACGGAATGAAAAGAGATGTGGCAGTATTCGTCTCTAAGTGTCATGTTTGTCAACAGGTCAAAGCAGAGCACCAGCGACCCGGAGGTATATTGCAACCGTTGGAGATACCTGAGTGGAAGTGGGACCATATCTCCATGGACTTTGTGGTAGGATTACCAAAGTCAAGGCAAGGTCAGGACGGAATATGGGTAATTGTAGATAGACTTACAAAATCTGCACACTTCCTACCCGTCCGTATGAACTACAATCTGGACAAATTAGCTACACTGTACATGGACAATATTGTAAGACTTCATGGAGTACCAGTGAGCATCCTGTCTGACAGAGACCCAAGGTTCGTCTCGCGCTTTTGGAAGAGCTTTCAAGAGGCCATGGGAACAAAAGTAACCCTAAGTACGGCCTATCATCCTCAAACCGATGGACAAACGGAGAGAACCATCCAAACTTTGGAAGATATGCTGCGAGCATGCACTCTTGAATTCAGTAGCAGTTGGAGCACTCATCTACCTTTAATTGAGTTTTCTTACAACAACAGCTATCACAGCAGCATCGGAATGGCCCCATACGAAGCTCTTTATGGAAGAAAATGTCGATCACCACTTTATTGGGATGAAGTGGGAGAAAAAGCAGTAGTAGGACCCGAGCTCGTACAGATAACAGTAGACAAGGTTACAGTTGTCCGAGAAAAACTCAAGACAGCTCAAGGCCGACAAAAGAGTTGTGCAGATCTTAAAAGAAGGCCAGTGGAATTCAACGTGGGCGATAAGGCCTACGTTAAAGTCTCGCCTATGAAAGAAGTTGTCCGATTCAGCAAAGCTGGGAAGCTGAACCCCCGTTATGTAGGACCCTTCGAAATTCTGGAAAAGGTGGGTACACTGGCATACAGATTGGCACTGCCGCCAAACATGTCAAGAATTCATAATATTTTCCACGTGTCCCAAATACAGAGATACATCTCTGATCCAAGCCACGTGTTGGAAGTAGAACCGCTCATGACCGAAAGTAACTTGGGAGAAGAGCTGAAGTACGAAGAAGTTCCCATCAGGATCGTGGACACCAAAGACCAAGTACTAAGGCGACGAATCATTCCCTACGTCAAGGTGCAATGGTCTAATCACACTGAAAGAGAAGCCACATGGGAGCTGGAAGAAAGGATGAGGAACCAATACCCTTACCTCTTCATAGAACTAGTCAACCCAAGTTTCGAGGACGAACGAAACTTCCCATAAGGAGGGAGGGATGTAAAATCCAGGATTTTAGATTGATAATATTTTGTACCAAGATTTGCAAGATTTTCGAAATGGAATGGATAATTTTATCTTGAGCATTATTTGGAACTCAAGAATTTAAATAATATCGTGTATATTTCGGAATTTGAGATATGCATAATTATACCGGATATAGATATAAGATTTGATATACCTGGATAAAGATTTAAGCAGGAAGATAATGCAATCTTGGATTACAAATCTTGAAGTAGATATCATAGGATTTTCGAAAATATTGAAGGATTTAGGGAGGATTTTCGAAATTGATGAGATATAGGGAAAAGTCTGCACGATAAAATACAGGCTTGGGAAAAATTTAAAAGTTTAACTACCAGGATTTTTAAGAAAAAAATATCAAAATCTTATCTTGGAAAAATACCACTAAATTTCGAGTTTAGGTAGGGAAATTTTGGGATTTAAGAAATATAATTGAGAAATAAAAAGTCTACCGAATATTGGAAATTAAACACAGAAGTCAAAATTTTTCTGGCTGGACATAGCATAATTTCGAAATTTATCCAAGGGAAGGATATCAAATTTCGAAATTTATCATCCAGGATTAGGGATAAATATTTAGATTTAGATCACGATTCTAGATGAAGATTTGATTCAATTCAAACGCACGGATAAACTCGATCGAGATAGCAACCAACCCCTATAAATAGGAGGGCTTATAACTCAAAAATTCACACCATTTTCTACTCCAGTTTTTTCGAGTTTCTCCCCTAGTTTTCTTATGATTCTCGATAGCCGCGAAGCGCTGCCGCATTTCAGTCGCCGCACTGGAATTTTCGAAATTCCAGTGCAAGAATCCCGAGGTTTTCACGTTTTTCTCCTCAAGAATTTAAGGTAAGTGGGCTTGTTTTAAATGTGTAATTTCGGTGTATGCATTTTCGTTTTTTTTGAAAAATTCAGTCGAGTACAATTCTTCTTCTACCCCCTTCTTGTTATGATTTCTGCATGAGTTTTATGTCGACACTGTGAGGATTCAACTTGATATGAGAGGGAATCCCAACTATGATATGACCCTCATACGGTGAGGATATAACCGATTCGGCCTCGCCCCCTTAGAGGAATAAAAATTAGGGACTGAATTCAGTAAACCATTGAAAGTAGAGGAATCTCAGTGTCAGGTCAATGATACGAATGTGATATGAGTCAAATTATGCATGGTGTGTGTATGTATTTCGAAATTTTATATGCATGTTGTTGTGTACTCGAACGGCCGCCACTTGCTGAGTATTTCCCAAAATACTCACCCCTTACTCTCCCCTCCCCAGATAAATCAGAAGAACAGGTTGAGGAAGAAGAGTCGAAACAATTCTGGGGATGGTGATTTCGAGATTTAGTCTTAGCCATGTTCTCATTATTTTCGAATTTTAGCAGTTTAATTTTCATGTAAAACGTTTCCGCATTTATTTATTTTCCGTTGTAAGACAAATGTTCAAATTTTGCGAATTTATGAAATAAACTGGTTTCGGTTTATACTGTGCTACGAGGCTGGTTGTTTTTCGATTGTGTGATTGATGAACAACGCCGGTGTCGACCAACCCCGGTCTCGGGGCGTGACATATACAATGTAAAAATTCACTTAGCTTTCAAATTCCATTGTGTGGGATATATTTATTATGGGAAAACAATGTATTATCGTCTCTATGCACCATTTGTGTTAGCTGCATTTCCAGTGTATGTCTTTGCTTGCAATATCATCTCTTACATGGGGTTTTAATGGGCTTTCTATGTGTGGATTATATGCCAGGGATGAAATGGCATGGGAAGGTTTTGATGCAGAAATGTTGATGAGGTTTGAGGAGATCGAGGCCGATAATGACAAAAGATTGCAGTATATCCGTATTTTCTGTTTGGAAAATTTTGATATTGTGGGACTCTACTGCCATATTGCCACATTGATGACGAACATGTATCAAGGTCAATTACAGTATTAAATTCAAATTTGTTAAAATTTTGTTAATCGTTGGCATATTTTGGATGATGGATTTTGAACATAACATAGCCACGGATTGAAATTAGTAAATATTTTATTTTCGATTGTTATTTTTGGTTTAACTATATATATATCGTAAATAAAAAACATTTTAATACAATAATTTTTTTCATTATTAAAGACAACAGTTTTGAATTCTAGTGAAGAAAATTTAAAGACAACGGTTTTGAATTGATGTAGATTCAACAAAACACTACGGTTTTTAGGTGTTGCAAAACTGTTGTCGATTGTGTTAAAAAAACAACGGTCCCACACGTGGCGAAACTATTTTCGTTGATAAATAATGACAACGGGTTAAAACCGTCGAAAAACTGTTGTCAATCGTGCTAAAAGACAACGGTCTTTAAACGTTGCGAAACTGTTGTCGTTGGTATTAAATGACAACGGTTTAAAATCGTTGCGAAACTGTTGTGGTTGGTATTAAAGTACAACGGTTTAAAACCGTTGCAAAACTATTGTCGTTGGCACTAAAAGACAACGGTTTAATACCGTTGCAAAAATGTTGTCGTTGGTACTAAAAGACAACGGTTGAAAACCGTTGTCGTTGAACGCACTTTCAACAACACTGTCAGTTACAACGGTTTTATGGCAGCTACGACAACGGATATTTTGCGTTTTTGCTGTAGTAGGATACCATTGGATCAATTCCAACTTCCCCGGCCGGCATAGAAATGAAGCAGATCCTACTCTCTCCTGAGAAGTTGACTGGCTCGGAGATAGTGTTTTACGGTGCAGAGCAGGCACAGAAGTAGATGTTGGCTAAACAATGGCCTGAAGATACACAATTCATGTCGCTCTCTCAGCCGTTGATCCTCAAGAAGTAATCTCTTCTATTTCTCTTCTCCAACATCTATAGCTCCAATCAAGATATCCTATTCGTGAAGAATATTTTCCATCTGGTATCAACTTAAATGTATTTTCTGAGTTCGATGATAATTCTTCTAAGTTTATACTTGATCAAGTTCACATGCAAATCAAGAATCTCTCCACAGCCATCAACAATATCGAGATCAAATAGTTTTCTCATACTGTCGATTTTGACAATTTTTGGAGAGGTGTTCTCCGTGATTTTGACTCTATGAACAAGAACTTCATTCTTCTTGCCACTGATCTAGCCATAGCCAAGTGTCAAACTAAAATTTGGGTATAACTCTATCAAGTCAAATAACTCGATCCCAACAGCACATGAACCCCCGGTTTGATCATCTCCAACCCCCGATTGGTAGTCAGTGGCAAGAAATTATTGATCATATGTAACCTGGTGATATAAAAAATGGGGAAGCAGTGGATTAAAAAAAGCTAGAAGAGCAGAAAAGACAAGATGACATAGCTAAATTTAAAGAAGACAAGAGGCGATCTGAAGAAGATAGGAGAAGAAGAGGTAGAGGCAGAGGCGATTCGAGCATTAGAAGATTTTGTTTTTACTTAATAGAGGTAATAGGCTTTCAAATTTTACGCACATGTAACATTTTAATTTTATTATCTCAATGAATATAACTAGTTTTTGCTTAAATCTCAGTTACGATATTTTTTCTTAACTAATTGTATAGTTTTGCGACTTGAATTTATCATCATCAAAAAATGGAGAAATTGTTAGAATATTTCTATTACCATTAAATTTTGGTGATTGACAAAATAAAAAGCATTGAGCTGTTTCAGGATCCAGTCATTCTCTCTGTTAAGCTGCCAAGGGTTTATTTATCACTAGCCAAACCAGTATGTTTCTTGCTGCACGAATTCTATTTTAAAGTGGTAGAGTAAAGCTATCCGTTCCAAGAATTGTTTTTACAGATTAAAAACTGTTAAGAACAGTTTAAAGTTCCAATAATCTTTAAAGTTTTATTCACCCCTTCCAAACTCTAAATCGATCCTAACAGTAATGAATATATTTAAAATTTAAATATTATTATATAAAAAAATGTTTATACCATTTGATATAACACTCAAAAGAAGATAATAATCTTGAATTTTTACCATTGAATTCGATATCTTGGATCATTTGAACCGCTAATAATAAAAATAATAGAAAAAATATTTATAAAATCATATATTATTTTGTTTATCAAAATTTATAGAATAAATAAATATTTTTTAAAAAATTCAAAATTTTCTTCATTTATTAGATGAATTACTTTCGATTAAAAATTGCAATATTTTTTAGAATATGTTAAAAAAAAAAGTATACTAAACTTCTGATAATTAAGTTGCATAATAAAATGCTCAAATGAGAATAATAATCTTCTACTGTCACGTTGTTTTTTTATCATTGCAATCGATATCTTACATGAGTGAAACTACTATTAATAAAAAAATATAAAAAGTTTAGAAAATTATAAATTATTTCGTCTGTCAAAATTTTAAAAAATAAATAAATATTTTTCAAAAAATCAAAATTCTCGTCATTTATTAGATGAATGAATTTTGATAAAATTGGATGTTATGATAATTTTTAATGTGTAATTAAAACGTAAATAGAAACTAAATTGATCGTGAATAATATATGTAATGTGAGAAAAATATTTTTCAAAGTATGAAAAACTTCATTAAGTACAACAATTTTTATTGAGTTTCCTTGATTATCGTCTAAATCACATGTTAAAATTTTTAGACTTTTAAGATTTGTAACTCGGAAAACAACGACGAACGATTAAATAACAAATAAACATTAGAGAGAGTATACGTCAAATAATAAATATTAGTGTATGCATAATTTAAGATATGTCAATTGTGTTATCAATTAACTCATATTGTTTGTTATATCACTTGAAGGAGATTATTTCGTCAGTAAAAGTGTGCTCATGTCAGTATCATATTTAGTTGAGAAATTTTGGACAAAATATTTGAATTTTTGTTTAGCAATCACGACATAAAATATATTTTGTAAGCTCATAAATTAACAATATACTAAAAGATTAAAATTAGAAATTACAGAAAAAAATGAACACATTTTATTAGCATTTGTCCTAGCCTATTTTAAATTCATATCGTTAATTATTAAATCTTATATGATCTTAAATATTTTTATAACTTAAATATTCTTAATAACATTTCGTTTCTCTCTCCACGTATCCACCTCAAATAAATCATTACACTCTATGTTAGGACCACAACAACCACTCACATGCATTATAGGACACTAATATTCCAACTTTCTTTTTCTAACAAAAGTTAATATTTAATAATATATCACACTATCGATTAAATAATAAATATTTTAATTTTTTTCTCGAAAACAAAATTAACTACTTGGGAACAGAAGAAACAGGGGAGTAGCTATCTAATCTTTTAGTCGTGTAAGGAACAAAAAACGCGACTCATGAGGATCCAGCAGACAATTGCAACCTTTCAAATTATTAGCACATCGATATTTTGCTGCTTCTTTTTTAATTTTCCCAACGAACTAAACAGGGGAGTGATAAAATTGCCATCAATCTATGTTAGGCACCCCCAACAAAGAAAAGGTGGTATCTTCACTTGAACAGTAGAAATAGCAAGTGTCAGAGAGGAAAGAATTGGTATATTCATTCTTTTACATGAAATTACAATAAAACATATAGGGGTAAACTAAATTCAAAATGCACTACAATAACATAGTAAGCATGTCTAATTGATTTACGACCATAGCCTGTTCTATTGTTTCATCTTTGTTGTTGTGCTTACTAGTTCTACTAATGGAAGAATTCATTGGTACAAGTAGTAACCCTTTTTCACTGGAAAACGGAATATTGTATGTATGTGATATTTATGAGATAATATACTGTAAATGACAAAAGCTTTCTTTTAACTATGCACCTGAAATCACGACACCTTGGAGCCATGGCTTCGGCTGGATAACAAGGTGGCGATGGTGACCGGGGCGTAGTCCGGAATTGGCCGAGACTTCTGTCTGGACTTGGCCAAAGCCGGCTGCAGAATTATAGCCGCGGCTCGGCGTGTCGACCGGTTACAATTAATCGCTGTGTACTGAGATCAATAATGGGCTCGGCTCGTCGAGCCGAGATCAACCCAGAGCGATTAAAGTTGAGCTGCCGTCGGTGCAGATCGCTTGGGATGCATTTGGAAGAATGGACGTTTTGATCAACAATGCTGGAGTTAGAGGTCACATAAGTAACCATGGAAAAATAATTTTTATTTTTTATCTGTCTTATATGGAAGTAGCATTATAAGTTAATTAAAAGGCTGACTTATATCCAGAATCTCATAGCAGAGAAATAAGGGTACTGGAGCTTGAAGCTTGGCAATATCCTTTGTGTTTTCTCCATTGATTACAGTAAGAACTCAGAACTCTCTCATCTACATCTTCCTTTTCCCTAAAAAACTTGCTAGGAACAAATATATCTCGAAAAGTCAATTTCCAAATCTTTTTACAACTAGAAACCGAAACTACAAAAAATCCCATTTAGCACAGATATCTATTTACCTCGACCGAAAATAGTTATTTTTGGTTTGAACTTTATGGCAAAACCAGATTTCTTCCAACCATCGACCCCCTGCCCAATCTTCAGCGCCACGAAAACAACGGCACAGCAGTGAACAATTGCAGAAATTCCACACAAGATCTTCACTGTTGCGTTTCCGAGACCACCAGCCCTGGATATAGGTATATTATTGCCTCCGCGGATATGAAGATTCTCGACAACCAAATTGACGGGGCGAGAATTCTCGCGATTACCCATGAGGCCAGAATCTTCATTTTCGATATTACCGATCCTAATATCCTGGACTACATAAGAATTTTCGTGATTAGGCACCTCGAGTCCAGATTCTTGAATAACCGGGAGAGAAGTCTCCACATTTTCACCAGGGTTTTCAACCTTCTGTAGAAGCAGGATATTACCCGCCTGGAGTACAGATTCTTGAAGAGGCGGGTCAGAAGTCTCCACATTTCCACCTGTGTGTAGAATTTCGAATTCATTTGGTGAGTTTTCAGATTCACGACGCATGAGTTCAGAGCATTTCTTGCTGGATGAGGCGATCGTTTCTTTATCCATCATAAGAGAGGAGCGGAAAATTTTTTGAAAAGTGGTTAACTGCCCTTTTCTTTATATGCAGGGGTTAAACCCACATTTTTTGGAATCATTTTTCGAGCGAGTTTTTTAAATTTTATTTAATTTTTTTCCTCTGCAACGTTAACATTTTTTTTAATATTATTATTATTATTATAGTCCAATTTTGGTACCGATTATTATTATTATTATTATTATTATTATTATTTATCATGCATAGTGTTGTGTGTTCACAAGTTGCTACTCAATATCTGAATATGGTAAGAGTATTGATTAGCTTTAGCTAGACTGATAGCTGGTGGATGATTTGAGTTATCGAGTATTCTTGAAATTATAATTCATTTAAAAAAATAACTGAAATTATAATTTATCGAAATTAGAATCTAAAAAATTTTTGTTGCCAGTTTTCATGTTGTATATTTGATTAATGTATGTAAAAAAATAAATGATTTTGCAAATACTATCATATTTCAAGCCTCAATTCGCAATTCGCAGAGAGAATGTTAAATCCAAAAATTATGCCAATCTCAATTTCAAAGAGAAGAATGAGTGGTATCAACTTCACTTTCACTCAATCTCAACCCTTGCGGTTGTTACTTATATGCACATGTTGTCAACGTCAAGACTAAAGAAGGAAAGGAACAGGTACTTAGAATAAAATTATCATGATCTTGCAAAGATTATTATTATTATCGAAATGATGAGATTAATCATTACAACATTCAAAGCTAACAACTGCAACTTTTTTACATTACAACATCGTCTCTGGACCAAGATTACACACGTGTATCTAGCAATACAAACGCTGCAAAGAATATGGTTTACAATACAAGCACCGGCCATTATTGTTTGTGAGAATGTGGCTAGCGGAAGACCTAACTACATAAAACAGCGACGAGCATTCTTATGGTACTTGTAATTGCTGCAGCAATAACATTTTTCTGAGGCGTCCTCCTTTTGTTCTCTTCAGTGTGGTTCCATGCACGCAGTGTCAACTCAAGGATGAACATCTCACAGGCTCGTGCAAATTAAAGATAACAGGTGCTTCAGCTGATATCATTCTAACATCTTCATCAGCTTTCATTATCTTCTTGATTCTAGCCAGCGGCAGGCTATGGTTCTTAAAGTCGGTTACCTGATCAATATCTTCATATTGGCTAGCCCAAAAATTTTGGAGTTGGTGCTACTAATGATGTATGTGCTGGTAGGTAAGATAATGATGTGCCATCTGAGCTGGAGAGCAGAAAGACTACCAGCTTGGGACGATTGAATCGATCCAACGGGTACTGGAGAAGAGGTTCCAGCCATTTGGTTGGCCGGATATGACATCATGCAATATGGCATCTGAGCAGAGCTACCCACCACCCCAATACCCGGCGACTGTCCATTCCTTTCTGCTCCATTACAAATTATAATCTTCGGAAATCCTTTACTCTTCAAACTCCCTAAAATCACCAGTAACACATGATAAGCACGACACTCCAAATTTTTTAAAATTTAAGAATTGAATTTCTGATTGATGGCCTTTATAATCAAGGTTCAGCATCACTATACCTTCAGCAACACAGGACACGGGTGTCTCCATTATTGAATAATCAAGATTAACCACAGAATAATTTTATAATGCTATCAAGAGACAAAGCATGAAAAGTGCTTGAAACAAAAACAATGCCCCTGGAGCAGATAAATACGATAAAAACAAACATGAACCCTCCACATGATAAAAAAAACTATAAAGTTTTAATGCTATCAAGAGACAAAGCATGAAAAGTGCTTGAAACAAAGACAACGCCCCTGAAGCACAGAAATACGATAAAAACTAACATGAACCCTCAACATGATAAAACATTATAAAGCTGAAAGACATGGATAAACAGTGTACTTCCGTGCTGCATAACTTTTAAACCAAACGACTAAAACGAAAAGTTTTCTTGTGATGGAATCCAAACGTAGTGCCAAATCTTAATAGGAAAATGGAAACTAAACAGTTCTTTAAGGAATCTGATATTTTCAATTATAGCATCTATGGTTATGTTTATGTATCTTATCTCATATACATTGGCAAATTCAAATGGGTAAAATAAGGTAGAATTATAAACATATATGCACACCCCCTCAAGAAAATATACACATCTCTAAAACCAAGCAAAAGATGAAGAATAAAATAGTGTTATCATTTGCAAACTTGTGGAACATGCTCGCTTTTCTGGAAAACTAGAATGTAAACAACAAGAGACCTCAACATTTCTAAATCTCAGTTTGCATCTCATTCTTCACAACAAATTGCGTATTATAGAACTTAAAATCAAAGAAAAACTTACCACAAAGTTCATAAGGCCAGGCCAATGATGCTTCCGTAAATTCTCACTCCAAAGACAGATTGCTTCAAAGCTTCAAAATGGAAGTAATGGATGGGAATAGAACTAAAGGTTACCCATTTTATCCTTCGTTTCCGAAACAAACTAACATACGAGTCATTTCATAATGCAGTCATGTCACTAAGAATACTTCAACCGTGTCTCGCATGCAACCACGGTCGTTAATGCACCAGCTCATTTACGAGAAACTGTTTGTTCGAAGTGTTAAATGCTAGCTAAACATTTAACTGCACGTTCCACTTATAAAGCCCTCGAAACTGATCTCTTCGTCAAAATTTCTTCAAGAACCACGAAAGCAAATTTATTTTCTACAAGTAGGAAAATTATTTGGAAACAACTATAAAAAAAGCACAAAAATTGGAAACTATAGTCAACCAAGTGCAAGAATAAAAAGGAGGAACTCTATCCCCAAGAACTCTTTCCCCCAGGTGTAAAGAACTAGGAATCCTTACTATCTTGCAGAAATTAAAACTCATCTCCATGCTCCATTTCTCTTCTCGCATATAAATAATCATACCAAAAATTCAATTCACTGTATTTTGCAAGCATGTATAGGTACGTATTATCATAGAAAAATAACTTACAATGGGTAAACAAAAAAAAAACAGAATCAAAGTAGATAAAAATCGAAAAAAAAAACCCACAGATACAAATACAAATACAGAAAACAACCATAGTTGAGCAAAAAATATAAATCAAATCTGGACCTTTTCCAGCAATAAAAATATCTGAACGAGACATAAAACAATAACTTTCTGATAAAAAACAAAAATGTAGTTAATCCAAAGTCGAACAAAAAGTTAGGGCTTTTACCAATCATTTGAAGCTGGAATTAGTGATTGAATTTGGGCCTCTGGAATTAATAATACCCAATTTGAATCCAGCTGCATTTATTATTTTTTGTTTTAATTAAAGATCAAAGTATGGTTAGCAAGTAAATTCTTCATGAAAGACATGGATGAAGCATCCCATGTATTGGGAATACAAATATATAGAGATAGATCAAAGAGGATGCTAGGACTCACCCAAGTCACTTATATCGATACCATTTTGAAACGATTCTCTATGGAAGAGTCCAAGAGAGGATACTTACCAATATGTCATGGTATTACTCTATCTAAAGCTATGTGTCCCAAAATTGATGAAGAGATAGAGATGATGACACGTGTTCCATATGCGTTAGCCATTGGTAGTATCATGTATGGTATGATATAGATACGTCTTGATGTTGCTTACGCTCTGAGTGTTACAAGCAGATATCAGGCGAACCCTGATCCAATATATTGGAAGGCCGTGAAAGATATTCTTAGGTACTTGAGAAGGACTAAGAACTTGTTCATGGTCTATGTGGGTGGAGAATTGAAATTGGAAGGCTACACTGATTCTAGCTTCCAATGTGACGCAGATGATTCGAAATCGACCTCTAGTTTTGTATTCATGCTAAATGGTGCGACTGTCTCTTAGAAAAGTTCCAAGCAAGACACCGTTGCGGATTCCACCACTGAAGCTGAATACATTGTTGCATCTGCTGCAGCAAAAGAGGTAGTTTGGATGAGGAATTTTGTCCAAGAGTTGGGCGTCATTCCCAATGGAGTTGATCCAGTCCCGTTGTACTGGGACAACACTAGTGACATTGCGCAAGCAAAGGAACCAATGTCTCATCAGCGATCCAAACATGTACTGAGGAAGTTCCACGTCATACGGGAGATAGTGGGAAGAGGAGACATATCAGTCGAAAGAGTCCCCTCTGCAGATAATGTTGCTGATCCACTTACGAAGCCTTTGCTAGGACCATTGTTTGAAAAGCATCGCGAAGCAATGGGATTAAAGTTTATGGGTAGTTGGCTCTAGGGCAAGTGGGAGATTGTTAGAGTAGATGCCCTGCAAGCCAACTATTGGCTAGGGATTTTATTGACTCAGTTGTAATTAACAATCTTTATTTTATATAATTCATTATTTCATGGTTTGTTATTTCTTTATCTGTATACACATGTTATCAAATATAGATAAAGAACTTGATTATACTTTAATACAAATGAATCGTAATTCGATGTTGAAACTCGTTTGTAAACACTGTATGATCTAAATTTGTTCTTAGTCGATTCAGCCTCCTAAAACATGGATAAAGGTCACTTGAGCTCGAGACTAGCATCTGTGATGTTGTGTATTGCGTTTCTTTGTAAGGGCATAGGGATGTCCAAACATGCAGATGGGTAGTCATATGATGATTATACCGAACAACCCTCCCTCGGACTTTCCAAGGGGTTTTCATTCATCGAGAGGATAAGTCCGTGGTTATGATTGTACAACCATTAGTCCTTACGACCCGGGACAACACTGAGGCTCTATATGCTAGGGCTGTGCTTTGACTTGTTTACCGGCTCCAGGAGAGTCATCAGGTGGCGAGGTTGGGTACAGTTGCGACACATATATGAGCCAGTGCATTGTAGTCAGGGATTCACCGCTCACCTATGGGTGTGGATATCCTATGTGATATAATGAAATTATAATGCGTGGAATCTCTGGCCAGAGTGTGAGATGTACGTTAGAGAATGAGTTATCCAACCGTACATGCGATGCCACTATTTATAGTTATCACATATTTATCGAATTATTTTGCAACTCTCGATGAACCAATGGTTGCAGATTCGATCGGAATATATGAGATGAAGAGACCGTACTGTACGTTAATCATAATCGACTGGTTCTTGCAGACACTATCAGTGATACCTAAGGGATCATGGGGCGTTGCTACTAAATGCTCTTAACATGATCCGATGGGTGCAATCAGAAATAAGTTCTGACATTCTTAATCAAGGTATTGATGAAAAGAATGGGGCTAACTAGGGTAAGCCCGAATAAGAATAAATGTTATTCTGAATCACAAAGAGTTGTGAACCCACGGCTAGCTGTATCTCTGAACCATTGAGGGTCACACAAGCACTGGATCGTTTGTTCTCGTTGAGAGAATAGATTCAAGGAATTGAATTTATATTATGATATAGTAAATTCAAGGAGTTGAATTTATGAAATTTGGAGAGAATAAATTCAAGGAGTTGAATTTATAAAATTTGAGGATTTAATTTATTAAGCTCAAAAGTTGAGTTTATTAAATATTAAATTTTAGATGTGATAAATTCAAGGAGTTGAATTTATAATTTAAATATTAAATTCAAATCTTCAATTTATAAGGGGATTAAACTAAATGTAATAGGTATATGTATAATGAGCTTGTTGGAGTACAAGACCAACATACATATTATTAAGGTTCTTTATTGGACTTTAAAATATTAATTAATTAATTAAACTAGTTGGACTAGAATAATTAATTGATTAAGTCCATTAAATATTTAATTTAATTAATGGACCCTAAGCTTATATATATGTGTATTAGGCTTAGAGTTTAATTTAATTCATTCATAATTTTTGAAAACCCTAGCCTCCATTCCTTGCAATTTTCTAAAAAAAGGCTCTCATCCTCTCCTAAATATTTTCGGCCACTTTGAAGAAATTCTAAGATTGAACCGTCTCTCGATATTTGATCTCCAACGCAAAACTTCTTCTAAATTTTCTAGTGCAATTTAGAAGAGGATCAAACCATCTAGTCGTGGACCTAATTAGAAGAATAAACAAATGAGCTTTTGAAGATCGTTCGTAGGAATCCATCAAGAGCTAGATCCGTCATACCGGATTAGTTGGAGCCTAGTGATTTAATCATCAAAGGTACAAAATTCTAACGCCATGCCTGATGAATCCAAGGATAAAACATCGTATGTGGATACAATCTTTTGAGATTCTTAGGAAGCATGCAAGCCGGAGACTACAAATAAACTCAGCCCAAGACATAAAATCCACCGATATTACTGATCCAAATATGTCTATTCAAATGATAATCGAATTGGCTGCAGAGAAACTCATCCAGTCAACATCTAAGAATATCAACGGGACCTCAATGCTAGTTTAATAATGTCAGGCCATTCTGAAGAAGTTTAACTAGTCCAGGATCTTGTCTTGTGCAGAGCAAGTAAGGAACAACATATAACAGCGTGCAACCAAGATCTTGCACAGAATGAGTTCTTTTACAGGAACTCCTTCAAAAACCAGTGTTTTATTTCACTGAAGCTTTATACGAGAAGATTGACAGAGAAACAGGAAGTATAACAACAAACAGTTTGGGGAAGAAATGTGTATATCTGTTAGAGATGTTGAAGTGTACGGAGTCGTCTTTGATTCCATTCCACAAGAAGCTTTCTATATCTCAAATTGCCAAATTTGTTAGAGTACAAGCCGTAGTAGATCATGTGGAGGAATCGAGTAAGCTCCATATCATTGATATATCTTGGTATCAGGTGTGGCATACATACAATGCACGATTTTGATGCAGGCTCTTGTGGGGCGAAGTAAATGTCCCATAACTAATCTCAAGATCACTGCCATGGGTAGTGAATCAAATAAAACAGTTTTACAGGAGAATGGTAGACGACTTACTGGGCTTGCTCAGTCCTTGAACTTGAGCTTTTGTTTCAAAGTAGTTGCGGTAGCAGATATGTTGGATCTTAGGGAAAACTTGTTTGATCTGGATGATGATGAAGCTGTGGCTGTGTATGCTCCCTACACACGTTAACGAGTATGATTGGACGAACTGACAGGCTGGAGCATGTGATCAAAGTTAGAAGAAAGTTGGATCCGTGTATCATGATATCAATTGAGAAGGAGGCAAATTGCAACTCTCCAAATTTGGTAGAGCCCCTCCACTGCAAAATGTTTGAAAAATGATGAAAAAACAGAAGCTGCTGTTTTTTTACGTATGTTAATTATGTGAATCATTCCACCATTATTTATTCCGTATGTGTGTACATTTTGAAATTTCCTCATTTTTTTTTACCTACACAACTTATGTCGTGATATGCGTGTGTGTGTTCGTGCCATTTTGATATGCTTCCGATTCTAATCGTGATGTTTCATTGTTTGTATCGACTTCTAACATGGGCAGCCAAGTTGCATGCTAAAAAGAGAGAATGAAAATCGACAAATACTGAAATTGAATATTCATATGCATGGGGTTGAGTAAGGCGAGGATGGGAGTGAACTTTACGAGGTTACAAGGAATAAATTGCATTAACCTTCCAAATTATCTCCTTTTATTCTCATTTAAGGAAACTTGCAATAATTAACTATTCTCACTTCTTATCATAACAACAGAATCGAATTTCATCTAGAATCAGTGGTTCTTCCTTTACTGTTCTAAGGAGCAAACAGTCCCTTTTCCAACAGCCAATCTTCTATCATGACTTGAGAATTCAAAGGTTGATCAGTAGGCACGAGATGCCCAGCATTCAGTACTACAACATTGGTCAAATTCTTCCATTTCTGCACATACCCTGCTAAATTCCCATCCATCCTCCAAATCTTCCTTTCCACTTCCAAGAACTTACCCATTTCTTCCCATTTTATAGTCTTTACCCAATCCGAAGTTGACACCACACCATCTCTTAAGTCACACTGCCCTTGATACAACAGCACTCTTGTGTTCTTGATCAAGAACTCAACCATAGGCTTCACACTCTTCATCAAATCATCGTGCAACGCATCCGCCACAGCTGCACTGCACAGCTCGAAAACCATTGATTCTTTAACTCCCAATGCCTTTTTGGCCTCCACATTGTTCAAGAACTTGACCACAACACGATTGGGGTAAGGGGTTAGCCTTCTGAAGTCGTACAAAGTGGCTAAACCAGTCATGTTTGTCAGTGTATTCAACACCTTAGTTCTTGCATTTGCAGCCTCATTCCACTTACCATTTTTGACAAATCCAACCGCCTCCGACTGAAGTTTCTCCAAGAGGAACATTTGCTTTTCATTGATCAGACCCAAATTGTAAGAGACGACAGCATGATTTTGTACTTGAATTTCTGGATCAGTCAATCCATTTCCTATGGAAACACCACCCAAATTCACCCTACTGTCCCTCCTCAAACGGGCATTCATTTCTATTATGTAAGATCCAAGTGCTGGGAGGTATTTCCCAGCATAACTCTCGCCGGTTAAGTAAATTGGCCGAGTTTTAAATGACTTGTCCAAGCCAATAAACGTTTGTATTGCAACGAAGAGGTGTTTAGCTACATCATATTGGTTTCTAGGAATTTCTTGAGGCGAAGCAGCAATGCTAAAGCCAGTGCCGATTGGATTGTCAAGGAAAAGAAGGCCAAAAATCCTATTCCAAGATCTTGGATTGTACTCAAGTGAAAGGTCTTGGTTGAGAAGCCATGGGCCGAGTTCGAAGAAGTTTGCTAGCATGGAGGAACATCCGGGGCCACCTTGAAGCCAGATGAGGATCGGTGTTTGAGAAAGTGAAGCGTTTTGAGATTCATAGAAAGTGTAGAAAATAGCAGAACCAGTTTTGGAGTTGACCGTGAGATAGCCTGATTTAGTTGGGAGGGCTTCTTTGGGGAAGGAAGAAGTGGCGGCGGCCGAACAACGGTGCAGGATGATGAGGAGCAGTAGGAGCTTGAACAACGACAAATAATCCATCTTTGATTTTGTTTTGGACTGAAGACAGATCTGTGTGCCTCCGCACTGATGATAGTAACGTTAATATATAATGATTTCAAAAGTGTCATTTTGACTTTTTTGTCCTAGTTGACTATCTAAATATTGGGTTTTTTTTAAAAATAATATATTTTTAAAACTTATTTATTAAAATATAACAGATTTTAAAACATTATGAAACTATCCGCGACAGTTTTTTAAACCGTCGCTACGGCATGGATTTTCTGTTGCATTACTTATTCATTTGAATCTGTGACACAATTTCGTGCCTATAAATTGCACCGAGTATTTGGGAGAATTGCGCCGAGTCTAATTCGAATTTCTGTTTTTTCTTTCTATATTGATTTGTTTTTTGTATATTATTTCTGATAATGTTTGTAATATGAATAACTACAAATATTTTGATTATACTAATACTCCAAATATTAATCTCAATATAAACGATTAGTTAAATAATTAATATCATAATATATATTTATATTCTATGTTGAATTAAAAATTTGTTTAAACATGGATGCAAAAATTAGTGCACAATTCATACTATTATTATCTAAATTTAATTACTATAAATAAATATATTTAAATTACTGTCATTAGTATAAATAATGTAATTGTTTAAATTTACCGTAACTTAACAATGAAATGTTTAAAAAATGTTAAAAAAATTCTAAATTCTTTTCTAGCTATAAATAATTGTTTTCATATTTTAAGAGAAACATGAAAATCTTAATTTGTTTAATTGCAACAATGTTAAAAAAAGTTACCGCAACTTCTAAATTCCAAAACAATTAAGATTCTCAAACAATAATAAATTCTTTGATTCAATAGTATGAAATATTGTTTGAGAAATAACGTTATTTTATTATTGTTTAGGAAAAAACATTTCTTAATTTTTTTTTTAAATTTTGGGAATTAACGACGGTTTTTGGTTAAACCGTCGCAAATAGCGACGGTTAAAAAAAGTTATCGCAACTTCTAAATCCCAAAACAATAATAAATTTTTTGATTCAATATTATGAAATATTGTTTGGGAAATAAAGTTATTTTATTATTGTTTAGGAAAGAACATTTTTTAAATTTTTTTTAAAATTTTGGGAATTAACGACGGTGTTTTGTAAACCCGTCGCCGATTTCCTTTTTTTAAAAAAAATTAAAATAGAATTCTTAGAATCCGTGTCAGTCTGGAGTCTGATCGAGACAGTGAATCCGAAACTTCAAACTCCGGATTGTTATATTTTCATAATATTTTAGAATCTGTTATATTTTAATAAATAAGTTTTAAAAATATATTATTTTTAAAAAACCCCTAAATATTTCGTACATTGCAACTCTGACTTGTCAAAGATTTAATGATAAGCATCGATCAATCACGTGTCTGCAATTATTGAGAAAAAAATCAATCAACTACTCCGATTATTAAAACAAAATCCTTAGTCACTAATTGGAAATATCCATGGTTTGACTTTGCTGGTATCTCAAAGTTGCTATTTATTGACAAATTTAACATATTCAAAGTCAAAAGAATAATTTTGACTTTTTTTTTTTTAATAAAAAAATCGTTTTATTGCTATACATCCCATATCACTTCACGTACTCAAATTACTGAGTATGTTATTTAACCCAACGGTTTATAAATTTTAGCGTTCTAGTACTTTGGGGAAAAGGAAAGAGGTACGTTGATTGGAATTTGGAGCTTACAAAATCTCAAACATTTGTTTGATTTTATGAGACGAGATGAATTAGTTACGTATTATATAAGATTTATAAATAAAATAACACAGTAATTATAACTAAAATATTTCGTAAAACTTAAGAGATGAAACAACCAAATGGTGGTCACAAGAAGATGGAATTGACTTACATAAAGGGGAGGAGCAAAAGTCGACTTTTGTGAGGGAAGATGATGATAGCCGCCCGCCCCCCCACACTCTCATTTCCACCATTCGTGAAATCAAATCATCATAGATTGTTGGTGGGGGAAGCCGCTACGCCAAGCCCACTAAAAAGAGGCTACTACGTTTCTCTCTCTCTCAAAAACAAAAAGGAAAATAAGTGAGACTTTGACACCTAACTAACAGGGTATTGCATTTTGAGTCAAAAGGGCACAAACCCAGTTGCGTCCAGTTTGATCCCTCACAAATCATCACAACTATAAACCCACTTAACTCACCCCCCCTCGTCAACATGCTCATCAAGCATGCCAAAATCCGAGTGAGCATCAATCAACAATAGCAACAGAAAAAAACTTCCTCCAAATACAATATTAGCCCCTCCCCCAACACCCAAAATTCACAAAATAAGAACTCTCTGGTCAATGTTTCTAATATCTGTTGAAGTGTGTTCCCGACTATCAAATTATGTGATATAAAGACGCAATAGAACCCTAAGCTTTTCAAGGATATCAATAGTAATTTGTTTTGTTATGTTTCTTGATTTTCGTTTTTCCCCGAGGCTCCAAACCCCAAGATTTTTAGAGCGACGTTAGATCAAAACAATAACCAATCTTGACAAAAAAATATGAAGCTACTTGCTACCGGAACCTCAGGGCAGTTATCCATGCCACACCTTTAATTTCACCCATCAGGTTTCCCACGTGACCATTAAGTCAGCCATGGTATATGTATTCCTCCGAGAAAAACGAAAGATATACAAAGGAGGTTAGGAGAATGAGAGAAAAATAAAGAGAAACATTAGTTATGTCTTTCATACATCAAATTTTCTTCTTGCCTAAATCATCTCAGCAGTACTCCCATATAAATAGCTACAGAGCTTCAGCCAAACCATATGAACATAATCTTCCTGACAACTATCATAATCTACATTTCCTCGAAGAAATACACATGGAAAACAAAACTGGCCTCCATCAGGGTCCCTACCATTTGCCATTTTGTACCAAATCTACATATGCAGAATCAGATTACTGGCCTACATTATATCAAATGTATATATAATTCATATAAAACTAAGACGTAACATCGACTTCAGCAGAAGGGACAGTTAGAGAAGCCAAAACTATAGCTAATAAAATTCTTACATCATCACAATTACTGAACCGAAACCAATGAAACCTAAACAAGAACAGCCTACTTAACACACATCCTTCGGCACGCTTGCATGGTACTGTACAGTATCCTCTCCCAGAGTCGAGGGTTTTGTTTGTTTGTACCCTTCACTGTGTTTATATAGTCGAATTTTCTTGAAAATTTGATGCGTTCAGACCCCACCAGAATTAAGTAGAAGTAAACTATCATGTATGGCAAAAAAAGCTCATTCATTGCAGCTCAAGATCCATTCACAGCCATTTCTGGTGAGGACTTTGATTGTAGCAAAGGCAAGTCATCCCCACGTTGCCTGTTGTCAGAAGAATCATGCAAACTATCAGAGAAGCTTCTAGAAGAAGCTTCTTCCGTGTCAGTGTGGTTTTCCACTTCAACATTTTGACAATTGCCAGAAGACTTGATATATCCTCTCTCTTCATGATTTGGTTCCGTAGGGTTCTTGTTCGCATCCAACTGGGAAATGTTGAACGCAATAGTAGCTGTTTTCTTACTGGGTAGTACTGCCTGACTAAGGGTTGAGCACAAGGCAGCGAAAACACCTTCCCTTGGTTTTAAGCTTTTTGGAGAACGTTGCAACCTTTTGGCCTCAGGCTCCTCCTTTGAAACCGATTTACGTTTCAAGGGGAATTCTCGCACTCCCTCGTCATCATTAGATGCATCTGTCATTTTTCGAGGTGGTGGCCTATATTCCTCGTCATCTTCATCATCATCGTAGTCAACAAGTCCACCAGACCTTGATGCACAGGTGTATTTAACAAAACATTTACTTACGAAGTTAACTTTAAAACTCTAGTGAAGCCTTAAAGTACCTGGGTGATGGGCGGCCAGGTGCAGACCCATTAGCTACAACTGAAGCTTGAATTTGGGATCTTTCTGCACTGGTCATTTGTGCTGATGCTGAATCTTCTTCATCACTGATTTGAATCCACGTTGTCACTCAGAAATATCAGTATTCCAAGTTCCAACATATACAGTATGCAGTCTACAAAAAAGAATGTAATTCAGTGGTAAATGCAACACAAACCTGCCCTCATTAAAATAATCCTCCTCTTCTTTCTCCAAAGCACGCTCGTCAGTTCGTTTTCTTTGGTCTAGCAGATTGTCAGTACTTGATGTACCCACATTTTCTAGAGACTGTAAATGCATGATGTATCATAATCACATGATTTTAGTGTAGGTGGATCCTCGGACAAGGTAAAAACTTACCTGCTCATATTTAACTTTCAGAGCTTGAATTGAAGATAAACCCTCAAATTTGGACAACTCGTCCCAGAATGTATCAACTAAATACCTGAGTAATATCTTCAAGTTCTCCTGCAGAAGATATGCTTCAGAAATATAATTGCTACAAGCAGATGGATGCATCAGTCATGTGAGCAAATGAAATGACTTATGTGAATATAACCCCCACCTTCCGAAGATATTCAAATAGTTCGAGAACAGAAGAATTCAGAAGATTGTAACGATCCCCATTAGCAACAAATACATCCACTATTGGTTTGAAAAGGTTATTCTTCACAAAGTGATTCATCAGATGCTCATCCTGCAACAAATGGTAAACAATCACTGGTGAATTGGTAGTTCAAAGAAATGCAGAAACACTCCAGTGGCGACTCTAGTTTACGAAGACTTCAAACACACACTCATAAAAATTTTCATTAGAACCAGTCTACTTAATAAGCGCAAGGGGGAGAGGCCGAACATAACAAGTTCAAATTCTTTTAAGAACGTATTTCATTTGCTCCTTGCACAAGGTTCTTTTATCAAGGCATATAATTAGAATGTCAAATTCGCAGAAGGGAAGAAATGGATGTAAATTATAGTCATCTATGAAATCTGTGAGTAAACTTCGCATGCATGAATGCAGTAAACTAATCAATCACATATTTTGAAGGTTTATTCTCTACATAATCAGGAAATGATGCAAGTCAACAAGAAATAAGTAGATACTGAAAACAACTTTACAATAAAAATGATAACATAAATGTATGCATATAAGCTAGTAAAACTTCTTCACATAATTTTGCTCACCAAGGTAATAAAAAGTTTCAAGACAATGGAATCTCTTTCTTGAAAACATCACTCATGAGAGTTAGAAAGGTAGAACTGTTAACTTACATTCCGTGAAATAAGCGTCCTCACAAATCTAACTGCAGCAATAATAAGATACTTTTCTCTTCTTCTTGTCAGATACAAAATCTTATCAATCGCATTATTCAGAAGAAAACTGCATCTGAAAACAACGGCGCACAAATTCAAAAAGAAATCTAATGTCAAATATACAGCTAAATAAATCAAGCAAGGAACAGAGAAATTACTTTATTCTATATGGATGGTGCAAAACACAGAAGCATAGAAGGTCACAAATACTCAATAGTATTTCAGGCTTCACATGACTTTGATTCCTGGGTGCTCCATCTGAGCCCGTGTACTTACTGCTAATTTCCCCAGCACTGTTTGGAGGGCATGAAGATGTTATAACATCAATTATTTGTCCCAAGTGTTTCTCGTAGAAAATTTCCACAATAGTATCTCGCTGCAACAAAATTAAATCATGTACAAGACAAGGAACACCAATATTTTAGATAAACAGAAAGGATCACAGGGGAATTGAGGAGAGAGTGAGAGGGAGGGTGAGACTTTATTCAATGAGAATCAAGCAGCGCACCTGCGATCCAGATGTATAAGAGTCCAAAAGACTACGAAGAATCTCCACAAATTGACAATGCATATCATCTCCAAAATCTGTTAACATATTTTTCACCTACAAATCGAGAAGACACTGTAATTATCAAAGTTTAACACACTTATTAAAAAAAGATACAACTTCAAGCGTTTTTCCTTCCTATAATTTTTTAAAATTTTCTACACAGCTTCTAATCCTTATTAAAAACACAAAAGATATATATAGAAAACCTGTGACGAACACCTAATTAAGAGAATTGATGATGCAATAATCAACATAAGAACACTAATAATATTTTCCCACAAAAACGTGATATCCACCACCTTAAAAAGTACCAAAAATTTGAATAGTTTATGAAATCTCGAGACTAAATATTCAATCTCATAACTTACAAGAAGTCCAAAGAGAACCCCTTCCTGCTGACTCACGTAACCGCGCAAAATATTTGGATCCTGATTTAGGAAAAGAATGAGGATGTCTGTTCTGCATGTTCACAACAATTTACCATGATATATTATCAAAAATAGAGACCTAAATGAGATAAGGAAAAAAATAGGTTCCTAAACTAATGATTTAATTCATCACCCGGTCAATACAAGCTTCTTGTCTTCACTTTGCAAGACATCAGCCACGATATCAAATATGCCTTCACTGACAAGATCCCTAGAAGCATAAAGAAACCAAAAACATGTTGAAGAAAGATGTTTGCAGACTACACTGAAATTTTAAAACTGTCCTATTTAGAACATATTTAATGTGTTTAATAAATTCCAAAAGCACAGCAAGTGATATAATAATATTTAACTTACCTAAATAGACGAAGCTGATGGACCATTTGTAAACTCTTACTTAAGGTACAAAATTCATGTAAGAAGTGTACCTACGCCAACATAAAGTGCTCAAAAAATGTTAGTTTCTTAAAGGTTCGAGTTGAGACAGGAAGATTCATGCACCTATGCCTACAGGTTCTCTCTTGACCACTTAAAATATAAATCTTACAACACAGGGAAAAATTAAAATGATTCAGACATTCATCTCATCAAGAACAAAAATCGTATTGGATAACAACAATTTTCCCTAAATGCCTTGCTTAGGTTTCTAAAGACACTAGCCCGATTGATTACATTGGGGAGTTGAAGAACAGTTGCACGAAAAAGAAGAAATCACCAAAACATGGGCGTTCACTGAAGGTAGAACTTCTGTGACACCGCTTAACATTTGTAAGTGCAATCACACGATATGCCTGTAAAATATTTTAATCCACATAGCACATTCATCATTCTTGGAAACCATTTCCGCAAGATAAAGACTCAATCGACTGCTTTTGCAATTATAACTTTCGCTATTTGTCCAAATTGAGAAGCAAGCTCCATTCCAAAAAAGTTCGTCATTTACAAGCCCATAAAGATTTGAACTAACCAATATCAACAGTTTCCCCTCTGGTAATCTGAAGTGGAAATTCAGGCCCGAGATAGCAATAACTGATTTTACATCAAATTATAGAAACTTAGGATTTTGAGAATCCAGAAGCTTGATAATAGGTTGTGAAGTCACAACTTATTCGATGTATGTAGAGTGTAGACACAGCAATTACAAAGTCCAAGAGCTATTTGGAATCATATGTTCCACCTGTTACAAACTTCTCTGCCATATAAATAGCACTTGACTCTGTCACTTAAATCAGTTCATTATATTTCAAGTACAGTTGATTCATGGAACAATCTCTAATCTTTTGGGCTTATATTTTTGAACAATCGATGGCATTAGGCTCACCGTGGAAATTTTTTCAAGTTAAAATGTTGAAATTGGACTAACCTCAGGCACAATTTGAACCAACATATTTTGGTAATAAACAGAAAATATCCTATTATATGCAACTGTTTATTTCGACAAGTAAACATGCTAGTGTTATTCGGCTATTCCAACACAACCCCATAAAGGACATAAACTTGTACTGTATTATAGCCATATTCTGCATGGAAGGGTTTAAAAAGTTGCAAATGAGAAGCAAAAACACTAATTGCGAGCATGACCTAGGCCAAAATAAAAAGGGTTAGTTGATATATAAAACTGATATACCAAATCTAAGCAGGCTGCATATCCAAGAGAATTTTAAAAGGTAAACTTTTGAAGTCAGAGCAAATTGGCCAGTTACAAGTCAAAACATCATGGTTGCCATGGATGAGTGATGTCACCATTCCATATCATCAACTTGGCATATAATTAACGTGCTAAATCTTTAAACATGTGCAAAAAGATTAAATAGGGATCAATGTTTACCAAAGTTTTTTTTGTTTCCATTTCAGTATTAGGAGACTTCAGCTTTGAAAACAATTCCTTAATGAAAGTGTTATCATCTTTCAACAGAGAAGCAACCTACAACGAAAAAATCAAACAAAATAAAATTGGTTTACAAAAGAAAAAAGATATGAAGTGCCAAAGAAATTTGAAAATAGTCTTACAGTTGCATTATTTGAATGAATAATAGAATTAAAATTAGCAGTAATTGCTTCATCCAGAGCTCTAGGCCAAATCACATCCTGGAAGAGGCAATTCAAGGTGTAAATAGAATTCTTTAAAGCAACTAAATGGAAAACAAGATCTGTATTTGACAGGTATACCTTCAGATAACTAACTCTGTAAGTTTGATGTACTTTCGAACGAACTACAGGATCTTTAATAGGTATGGCCTGAAACAAGCTCATGTGAGCAGAATTGGAGATATTAAGGGACCGCTTCAACTCCCAGCACTAATTAGCAACATCCTTGTCAGCAGAATTTGCATTATCACTTCTACGTGGTATGCTGGTAGGGTAGGGAAGGCAGAATGAAGAAGCAAGTGAAAGTGTACCTCTTTAAATACCACATGCTCTTCTAGAAACTGGCGATGTTGAACACGAGGTACATCTGGATCATCTGTGCAGAAAATTTGAAGCAATTCAATCACACAGAAAAAGGTGGCAACCAGAGAGAGAGCCAGGATAACACTCGAAACATCCAGGATGCACTAACAACACAAGATCTTAATGCCTAATGCATTCCTAGTATGGTGGAGTAGGCATGCACTTACGATTCATCGTGTTCCAGTTCCTTGGAGACAACTTTCAGTTCATATTAAAGCTGTAACCAATGACTATAAAATACATGGAGATAAAGCTGAACAGAGGGAAAAGGTTCAAAATTCTATGAAAGAGTGTAATTAATGAGAAAAAGACGTTAGAGAAAGAATCTTAAAGATTCAATTTAAAATAATCAACGGAATTTCAACAGGCGAAAAATAATATATTTATGGTATCAGCGCCCCATAATCTACAAACTTCAATGTTCAAAATTAAACATCACATGATACCAACACGAGTAATTGTAAGATTTAACATAAGTATGTGTGGTCATTTACAATGGCAAGAGCGATACAAGTCATAAGATTGGGATGATATCTACATAACATTCCAAACGACTAGCCCTGTTAAAGAGCTTACAACATAGAAAACAACGTATCAAAAACAAATAAAATTAACAATGATAGGATTTAACCACCTATCTCGACAAATGTAGCCACAGGACAAGATCAATAAAACCTTGGGAAACTCAGATATCCACTTAGGGAAAAAAAAGTAATAAGACTGGAGGGAAGGACGGGATTTGGGATTAGAAAAAGGATATACATTCAAAGCAGCCGATTATATCCATGATCAACTCGTCACCAAATATTCTCTCAAAGATCTGAGGACTGTTCAATAAAACTGCAAGGTCCATAAAGCATTATTAGATAAACACATTTCCACAAACAAGAAATAACATGCCAAAGCGCAGTAGCAATGAGATTTACTGATTCCTCTGATAATTTTGAAAATCAAGCGAAGACCATCTATGTTTTCCACGTCTTCACACATCCTAAACAAGTCCATCAGCTTCCGAAAAAAATCTTGCTGCATCACAGATGAGCTTCAGTTCCATTAAAAACTAATAACTTGAGCCAAGCAAAGATGAAAGATAAAATTAATATTGCCAGCAAATAACATGACAGATAAAAAAATTAAGAAATTGACGTACAAATTAATCCTCGGAAATTGAATGTTCAAAAACATTGATAAAAGAGCGAAAGAACATCATCAACCATTTAATCCAATAATTTATTTCATCGGCTCATTCTAGGAAACTATCCACAAATCCCTACAAAGGGTGAACTATAATTTAAAACAACAAACTAACTCCAAGTCATTCACTAACAAAGACCATTTTGATCGCTGCAACTAGCTGTTGAGATTGCTTTGATAAAGAACAAAAGCCAAACAAGAGGAATATAAGAAATTAACCAAATAACAATTGAAGCAAGCCTTTGTTCAACAAAACAATCACATATGCATTGTGCTACCAAAAGTCACCACACCCAAACACTGTCCTAAAAGAACCCTATCAATACAAACATAATGTCCAAGTCGTCTGCTCAGAGTACTTACATCATGCAATATAAGTTCGGTAACGTGAATCTGATCAGCAATGCCACTCTCAACCACTGTCTGCAAAGAGAAAAGAAACCTAGCAGTAACTTCGAGTACATTAACATATGTAAATTTCATGTGTCACTAGAACCACAAAGAAAACTAAACAAATGTGTTTTTTTTTGGGAAGGAGATGCCGGAGAACAGAAGGTACCTTAAGTATCAAAGGAAGAGTGGACAGCTCAACTGAAGGCAACTCCCTCAGCTTGCTGTCGACGTTGTGGTATGTTTCATCTGAAAAATGGCTTAGCATAAATGGAGCATCACAGCTATATATTTATGCCAGGATATGCTATAAACTGAAATTTTCCACAAAAAAGGCTGAATCCATTCAAAAAATTCCAGATTATAAAAAACACAGGTACTTATAAGTGACGCTATAAGAGCTAACAAACTATCTAGTTAGAAGTGAATTGAGTCTTAAAGCCCACATGTAAGCTTCAATAGTGTAGTGAGATCAAAATCTGATAAGGCTGCCATTGTGGGTGATCAACTAATTGAAAAAAGGAACTGTAATTCAGAATCCAACATATAGGCTATAGCTGTTCGTCTCACTTGAAATCATTCACAAGGAAAATAAAAATGGCTTTAATATTCTTCCCTGCCCTCTCAAACACATAAGGTTTTCATTATACCATGCTGTCTCTTAGATTAGTACGAAGGCCAAAGTTTGAGAAGCAAAGATAGTAAAGAGAAGGCATAAAATAAATTAACAGAAAAACCAAGAAATCAACATCACATACCAGTAAGTGTGCTAAAGTGCATATTCCTTTGTGCACTACATATATGGTCCCTAAACAAACAAGCATATGAACCAAAATGTGATAAACTAAACACTGAAATTAAATAGCAAGAGAAAGGAAAACAAAAGAGGTATAAAATATATCTGATACTAGCCATATATATGAGCAACCGGTAGTCTCTTGGAAGCTAAGAGCCAATTCAGTTGAGAACTCAGGATCCCTCCACGAAATGATTGTATCTGAAGGTATATGATCAAATATAATCAATAGAAACTGGAAGAAGCATGAGTTTTCCTTTCGTAAAGGGAATTAAATATAATAAGAGATACCTTCTTGTTTATGATAAATATCATCAGAGCTGATTCGATGTAAAAGTAATGTTTCACTGTCCTCCTCATCAATAACAAACAGTCCCACATCTTCGGACCTCTGGAATACAAGTGACAACATTTCTATCTCATACTGGAATGTAATAATGTTAAGAAGAAACTTTGGACAAAAGGAACCACAAAGATGTCAAACCTCCAGATAATCAACAGTGACGTGGCCAGTTCCTTGATCATCCCATTTCCCATCCTCATTCAGGCGATATACTTTAACTCGCTGAGAGAAAGACAAAAACAGGTGAAGTATGCTGTATGAGAGAACAAATTTCCGTGTAAACAAATATTAATTGGGTAACAAACAACTGAATGTATTAAAGCAATTTTTAAGTTTATATTACGAATCAATTAATGCAGGTAGAAAAAATGGTAAAACGCCGTATCTTCCATGGATGCAGAGGAAGGATGCAAAGTTGTTAAGGGCACAAAGAACACTAAGGCTCATGCTGAGCCATGTCTTACTAAGGCACGGGCGCACAGCACACTGAGGAATATTTTTTTAGAATCTAAACATGTGAATAAAATTTTGTAATATAGACTTCACAAAGCATAAAACAACAAAGAAACAATCACTAATGCACAAGTGAAGCATGGCTATACTCCATTTCAGCTACACAATACTTTAAACTGAGGCGAAATTGAAAGGGGCATTGTGCCTGTAGGCACATCAAGATGTGTGGACGTATGTGTGACTTACATCCAAGACCCGCTTCTAACTACAGAGATACACCTTGCCATATCTTTATATGCAAAGGTTAGCTTCAATGCCTTTTGTGGTATTTTATTAACCACATAAGAGTGTAAGAAACAAGACAGCCAGCATGCGTCCAAGGCTGTCAGGATAAAATATTTTCCATAGCCGACCTCGCAATTATGATACCAATAAATTCTAGACATGGCTATTTGATCGTCAAGTATGACTATATCAAAAGGTGCATCCTGCATCTTTCTCCGGCTTACCAATGAATGCTGATGAAAGACCATATTATAGTACAAATGCCTTTTCTTAGCATGAATCCCATAAAACATACAATCCACAACCATTCAATTCTCAATGGAGCATGTTAGGCTAATTGCTCATCATTTTTTGCTGGACCAGATTATTTCATCATAGTAATTGCATTATACAGATACTTAGATTAAATAAAAAGTCACAACATGCTAGTATATAAACTAGTTCTTGGTGATTAACTACTAACTACTGTAGCCCAAAATTGTGGATTAGATCCACAGTTTGAAAGTTCAACAGGTGAGTAGCGTTGAGATTTGTTATCAAGAGATTCTAATTCCTTTATATGCTGCAGACAAAAGCAAATAATTTGTTCATAGGAGCAGTAGCCTCTGGCATTTATAAACCAAAACTACACAGAATCAACGGAAGTAACGGTAAACGTGGCATCAACAGAAAACAATCAAATATTTAGCATAAGCAAACCAGATGTTTCTCCATTTAAACAAAAAACTAGCTAAATGAGGAGCTTAAAACGCAGTTGGAAGCTGGAAATTAAAAATAAAATACAGGGGAAAATTCATCCTTGTCAAATGAAAGCACATGGTGGAATTTTGGATAAACTAGTTAGAACACAACAATCCTTGCTTAACTTTCATATCAGTATCCTGACCTGCATGGAACTGCTGGAGTTTGGCGATTTCTCTTGCGCGCCCATGGAAATGAATAGCTTTGCCACGCGCAAAGATAGATTGAATTGGTGAAGTAGATTTTGATTAGAAATTTAGGGTTTTGTGGAGAGGAAAGGGGAGAGGAGAGAAAGCTATGACGTCAGGCTGTGTGATGGGATCAATTGGAAAAACCCTAACCGCTAAAGCTCCCCCGTTCTCTCTTTCTTCTCTCCGATCTCATTCTTTTTTATGCGATTTCTCTCCGCCCACCCATACCCAACACAGGAGTCTTTGCTTCACTTACATTTCTACCCTTGCTGCCACCCCTATTTCTTTATATATCACCTTTCGTGGGGTTTTTTTTTCTTTTTTATTACCAATCTGGTTTTCATTAAATATATTTTTATTCTAGATTCTTATATTTGAAATTCTAGATTCTTATATTTGAAATCAAGCTATATATTATAAAATAATATCTATAAAATTGGTATGTGTTATGAAAAAGTAAAAATTTATGGTACAAAGTAAAAAATCTCACTCTCAAAAGTATCAAACTACACACTTTATAATATTTTTTCTCAACTCAATTGTGAATTTCTTCACAAATGGTGAGACTATTTATAGAATTTCTTTGATAATAATCCAAAAAATAAAATAAATCATTACTTACATCATCACACACAAATTTCTAATTTTTACAACTCTTATTTTCAACATTCAAATATTCAACTATTACTTTTTCAACATTCAAATCTTTTATTTTCAACACTCCCCCTTGTGATGATGATCTTGATACGATGATGTCTTCATTACATGTTTTTATACTGCCTCGTTAAGAACCTTACTAGGAAAAACCCATTACGATAAAAACCATAGTAAGGAAAAAAGAGTGCAGTCACGTAAACTCCCCCTCATGTCGACACGAACAATTCTTCACAAATTTCGTAGATTGCGCATCTCAATATTATATATGTGATTTCTGAATATTGTCGTAGGAAGTGCCTTTGTGAAGAAATCTGATGAGTTTTCACTTGATTGAATGTGACGAACATCAATATATTTATTCTTGTCAAGCTCCTTGGTGAATGCAAAGAACTTAGGAGGAATATGTTTAGTTCTGTCGCTTTTTATGTATCCTTCTTTCATTTGAGCAACACATGCTGCATTATCTTCATATAGTATCACAGGATTCTCGTCGAATGATAATCCGCATGAGATTTGGATATGTTGGGTCATGGATTTTAACCACACACATTCACGGCTTGCTTCATGTAGTGCAATAATCTCGGCATGATTTGATGAAGTTGTTACGAGTGTTGTTTCTGTGAACGCCAAGAAATTGCAGCGCCTCTACGAGTAAATACATATCCAGTTTGAGAACGTGCATTGTGTGGATCAGATAAGTATCCAGCATCGGCATAACCAATTATACTTGGATTAGCATCTTTGAATACAAAAGTCCCAAGTCTGTCGTTCCTCGTAGATAACGAAATATATGTTTAATTATGTTCGAGTGTCTCTTTGTTGGATATGTGCTAAATCTTGCCAATAAATTTACGGCAAAAGATATATCAGGCCTTGTACAATTTGTAAGATACATAAGGGCACCGATAACGCTTAGATATGGTACTTCTGGACCAATAATATCTTCATCATCTTCACATGGACGGAATGGATCCTTTTCTATGTTTAATGATCTAACAACCATTGGAGTACTTAAAGGATTTGATTTATCCATATTAAAACATTTAAGGATATTTTCTGTATAATTTGTCTGGTGAACAAATATTCCACATTTTTTTTGTTCAATTTGTAAACCCAGGTAATACTTGGTTTTTCCAAGATCCTTCATTTCAAATTCTTCCTTCAAGTATGACACAACTTCTTGATTTTCCTTATTCGTTCCAATGATGTTTAAATCATCAACATATACAACAATAATTACGCATCCGGATGTTGTTTTCTTAATAAAAACACAAAGGCATATTGAATTATTTACATATCCCTTTTTCATCAAGTGATCAATTTGCGATTATACCACATTCGACCGGATTGTTTTAACCCATATAATGATCTTGTAATTTCACAGAATGACATTCTCTGGGTTTTGAACTTTTTGCTTCAGGCATCTTAAATCCTTCAGGGATTTTCATATATATATATTACTATCAAGTGATCCATATAAGTAAGCTGTAACAACATCCATAAGACGCATTTCTAAATTTTCAGATACCACCAAGCTAATCAAATACCGAAACGTAATTGCATCCATCACGGAAGAATACGTTTCTTCATAATCAATTCCAGGCCTTTGAGAAAAACCTTGTGCAACAAGTCGAGCTTTATATCTTACTATTTCATTTTTCTCATTTCGCTTCGAATAAAAACTCATTTGTATCCAATAGTTTTACACCTTCAGGTGTAAGGACTATAGGTCCAAAAACATTACGTTTATTTAGCGAATCTAATTCACCTAGATGGCATCTTTCCATTTTATCCAATCGTGTCGATTTTTACATTCACCAAAAGATTTTGGTTCATGATCTTCATTATCATTTATGATGTCAATTGCCACATCATAAGAAAATATATCATCAATTTCTTCTATATCTTTTCGGTTCCATATTTTTCCAGTATTAATATAATTGATAGAGATTTCACGATTCTCGTCAGTTTGTGGTTCTGACAGAACATTTTCATCATCATGTGTTTTTTCCGAAACATTATTCTCTATTTTGTGATCATCATGTGTTTCTTCAGGAACGTCATTCTTTATTTTGTGATCATCGTGTTTCTCTATAAATTTTCTTTTTCTAGGATTTTTATCCTTGGAACCGACTGGCCTTCCACGCTTCAGGCGTTTAATGACATCATGAGTATCTTCAATTTGTTTCTTCGGAATTTCAATTCGAGCGGGGGAATTTGCAGCATGTATATATGATTTAATCACCATTTTTGTGTCTGCAAATGCATCTGGTATTTGATTTGCTATTCTTTGCAAGTGTACAATTTGCTGTACATCTTTTTCACATTGTTTTGTTCTTGGATCCAGATGTAACAATGATGATACATACCATGTAATTTCCTTTTCGGTATGTTCTGTTCTCCCCCTAACATTGGGAAGATTTCCTCATTAAAATGACAATCAGCAAAACATGCTGTGAATACGTCGCCTGTCTGAGGTTCAAGATATCGAATGATTGATGGACTATCATAACCGATATAAATTCCAATCTTTCTTTGAGGTCCCATTTTCTTTCGTTGTGGTGCAGCAATAGGCACATACACCATACATCCAAAAATTCTCAGATGAGAAATGTCTGGTTCTTTACCAAATACAAGCTTCAATGGGGAGTATTTATGATATGCACTTGGTCTGATGCGAATTAATGAAGCAGCATGTAAAATTGCATGTCCCCATATAGAAATAGGGAGTTTTGTTTTCATAATCATTGGTTTAGCAATCATTTTCAGACGTTTAATCAATGATTCAGCCAATCAATTATGTGTATGTACATGAGCAATATGATGCTCAACAATGATTTCCATAGGCATACAATAATCATTGAAAGTCTGGGAAGTAAATTCACCAGCATTATCAAGTCTAATTTTCTTGTTTGTATAATCGGGAAATTGATTCCTCAATTTTATTATTTGAGCAAGTAATCTTGCAAATGAAACATTTCGAGTTGACAATAAACATACATGTGACCATCTGTTGGAGGCATCAATCAATACCATAAAGTATCTGAATGATCCACATGGTGGATGAATTGGACCACAAATATCACCCTGAATACGTTCAAGAAACATTGGTGATTCAGTTTGGATTTTGACTGGTGATGGTCTTATAATAAGATTTCCAAGAGAACATGCTTTACATTGAAACTTATTATTCTGAAAGATCTTCTGGTCTTTTAGTGGATGACCATGTGTATTTTTTATAATTCTTCGCATCATTGTTGAACCAGGATGTCCTAATCGATCATGCCAATTGGTTAATATTGAAGAATTATCAACTACCATGTTTGATTCAATGGGATTTATATGTGTATAATGCAATCCAGTAGGGAGCATTGATAGTTTTTCAATCACATATTTCTTTCCTGATTTATATGTGATAAGACACATATATTTCTCATTCCCTTCATTCATTGTTTGAGTATCATACCCATGGGAATATATATCATTAAAACTAACAAATTTATTTTCGATTGTGGTGAATATAAGGCATCATTGATAAAAAAATTTTGTACCATTAGATAACAAAAATTGTGCTTTACCACATCCTTTAATCAAGTCTACAGGACCTGATATTGTATTCACCATTGTTTTTGTTGGTTTCAGTTCCAAGAAATATCTTTATCTCGGAAGATAGTGTGCGTTGTACCACTATCGGTATGCAAACTTCAGCTTTGTTCATAGCATTTTCCATGTTTGAACTTAAAAAAAAATGCAATGAAATAAAATTACTGACAATACATTTATAAAAATAAAATAAAATACAATACAATACATATGTAAAAATATAGCACACGATAAAACATTATCATACAGGTACATAAAATATTTTACATATTTATTCCACCAGCAAATTGATCATTGTCTGAGAAATCAATCAGAAAATCTCCGACATCAAAATGAGTTGAATCACTCAAAGGTTCACTCTGTTCAGTGAAGTTGGTCTCCTTTTCTTTCCCCTTTATTGATTCTTTATAAAGTTTACAAAGGTGCTCATGAGCTCGACAAATACGGGACCAATGTCCTGGAGTACCACATCTAAAACAAGAACTTTCAAATCTTTTGGAGTGATTCTCATTAACACTCATATTCTCATGATGCCTTTTCAGTGGATGATTTGGGACGCTCTTTTGAGATGAGTTATAGAAGTAACTATCTCGATTATTTTCAAAACCACGGCCGCGTCCACGACCACGACCACGACCACTTCCACGTCCACGTCCACGACCACGACCTCGATTTCGTCCTCAACCAAAATCTTGTCTATAACTTTGATTTTGGTTTCCAGATTTAAATTCATTTTGCTTACGACATTTACTTCAGGAAATGCCGTTGAACCAGCGGGTCGTGCCTGATGATTTCTCATTACAGCTCATTATTCTTTTCCGTCACAAGGAGACAGACGATAAGTTCAGAATATCTCGAAAATCCACGCACTCTATATTGTTGTTGTAGAGTTATATTCGATGCGTGAAAAGTGAAAAATGTTTTTTCAAGCATTTCCAATTCAGTAATCTCGTGCCCACAGAATTTCAATTGCGAGATTATTCTATACATCGCCGAGTTGTAATCACTGATTTTTTTAAAATCTTGGAATCTCAACGTATTCCATTCATCCCGGGCGGTCGGAAGTATAACTTCCCTTATATGTTGGAATATTTCTTTTAATCCCTTCCACAAAGCCATGTGATCTTTTTCAATTAGATATTCACATCTTTGAGGAGCTCATCTCGAAATCTTATATGTCAATATCAATCAGTTAACTAAAATAGTGTGGAAATAAACTGAGAGATAGATTTGAATATTTTGGCTTGAATGCTGTAAAACTGTAGGTGTTGTGGCTGCCTCTTTTTTCATTTTCTCAATAGTCATGAATAAGGCATACACATCCTTGCTCAATTTCTTTAAGTCTTCATTGTGTAATCTTTGAGAGTGTCTAGACTTAAAGAATGCAACAAATGAGTTGACTTTACCTGATAGATGGTTGACCCAAGGTATGTCATATTGGACATTATACTTTCAAGCATTACATCAATTGCGACTGGTAGTTTAGGGGATAAATCTTCAGCAATAGCCTTGGCTTTCCTTTTCCCACTGAAATCCACAACTGCTAGATGACTAGTGCCAGCTTCTTGGTCAACATCTTCAACTACTTCATAGTTACAACAAGCTCCTCAGCAGCATTCTTTCCAACAGAAATGATATGTTGAGAAGCTTCAGAAAAGAAAAATGTCTTAGGAACCACCAGAGTAGTGGAAGTCAGTTAAGTTAAAACTAATTGTTCCTGGAATGTTGGTTTGGCTTCATCAACACTTATTTGTTCAGTTACAAACTGAACTTCTTCTATCAGCTGTTCAGCCTCAACAGCTGGCTCAACTAATACTTCATCAAAAATTTGTTCAAAAACTTGCTCTTCCTTGAACTCCTGTTGAATATCGTCAGTTAATTATTGCAGTAGCTCATCCACATTGGCAATGACAATTCTTTATCAGTGTAAGTGGACAGTTAAGCTTCCAGAATAGAAACATGTATGACTATGAATACGGTTGAGGTTGAGGATTGAGCTTCTTCGGATGGTTATTGAAGAAATGTCTCTGGAACCTTTTCAGCAATAGTATGTTCCAAAAATGGTTCAATTTGGACGTGTCCAGTTGAAGCCTGATTTTTAGCAGCTTCAGTTTGGTTTCTAAGGAGCAGCAGCCTTTGATTTGGCGATATTCTTCAACTTGGCAGCTACCTCCTCTCCAATCTCTTTCTTGAACACAAAAAACTTGGTCGGAGAGATATTCAGTCTTGGCCTGTTCGATAAAACATTTTGGGCATTGTAAATCTTGAACTTTGACATTGATGAAGTTGAGTCCAAGGGAAGTCCTGAGTCTTCAATCAATGAGCTCAGTTGCAGTGCAGATCTCGTAGACTGTTTGGCCGATTGAACCATATTCTTCAGGGTGGTAGAAAATAATTGACGACCAGTTCATCTTGATTCCCTTGATGATGAAGGTCAAGGCGGAGAATGGTTCTTTATCAATGAAAGTGTACAGTTGAGCTTCCAAAACAGAAACGGGTATGACTATGAATACGATTGAGGTTGAGGATTGAGCTTCTTCGGATGGTTATTGAAGAAACGTCTCTGGAACCTTTTCAGCAATAGTCTGTTTCAAAACTGGTTCAATTTGGACTGGTCCAGTTGAAGCCTGAATTTTAGGCAGCTTCAGTTGGTTTCTGAGGAGCAGCAGCCTTTGATTTGGCGATATTCTTCAACTTGGCAGCTACCTCCTCTTCAATCTCTTTCTTGAACACAAAAAACTTAGTCGGAGAGATATTCTGTAATAGCCCAACCTTTATCATGTTAATATCTATGGTTTATTATTACGAATATGTTATATGGCTCAATGGTTGAATATATGTAGTATGGTTATTGGTAATGGTTATTTTTTATGGTGCTGTTTATTGAAATGGTAATAGAATGGTTATGGTTATGTTTATTAGAATGTTTTTTGGAGTTATGTTTTCTAATTGTTATTGGGTATGGAAAAGGATGAGTTGTTGATGTGATGTTTTGATGGATGATTAAAGGATGTAATTGGATGTTTAGTTCATCGGTATTGTATAGGAATGGGATGGATTTAGGTGTGTTGGTTATGATTTTGTAGTGCAGGGACAGCGCTGCAACGCAGGGGAGCAGCTCTGCAGCGCTGCTAGGCGTGCAGGGCAGCGCCTAGCCGAAGCCCTGGCGCTGCAGCGCTGCCAGGCGCGAAGCGCCAATATGGTGGCGCCGCGGCGCTAGGCGGATGAGAAGTGTTACTTGAAAACACGTTTTTTACGCACTAAAGGACTTATATATTGCATTGACTAGGGCTTTCTAATCATTTTCTTTTCCTCCCTTATTATTCCATCGGTTCTTGCCTTTCTCCCTCAAAGTTTCTCTTCAAGATTTTTCTCCCTCATTTTCTACTTCAAGTTCAAGGATCATAGTTGAGTCCTTATTGGTTTTCACCTAAGGTTTCAAGCATCAAGGTAAGGAACTTATCTTTTTAGAGGTTAGAAGAGTTTAAGAAGATGAAGGTTCATGTTGGCTTAGTGAATTTCTTTGATTATTGGTGATGATTTATAGTTATTGTTGTGTTTATCTTGTAGGAATTCCTTCAAGATATTATAGCAATCAAGTGATTGTGGATAGTAAGTAGAAACTTCTCCTTGTGCTTACATGATAATTATATGTATATAAGCCATGTTTATTGATGATTAGCTCCTTTCATTGGTATATAGTTGATCTATATATTGTTATATATTCATTGTCAAGGATTATGATTGAATTCATTGATCAAGGAACTAATATACCGTTGTGCCTATCAAGTGTTTGTTTTATTGCTTCAATGAGATTTCCTATGATTAAAGCCAAGGAATGATAGTAATTCATACATGTAATTGGCCAGTCACATGATTATGAAGTATCTCTCACGGTTTTGATATTTATATCAAAGAGATACTACCACAGTTCACAGGTCACAGAAACTGTCATTTCTTTTCTTTAATCCATGCTAAGAAATACTATCTTTATTGTTTTGATATTATTGTTCATATGAAGATAGTATTATTCAATTTCATTGCCATTGATATAGCCATGTTTCAAGCCAATCCTATGTATATGTATTTGTTATTTATAGCTTTCTATTTACTGAGTTATATCTCATTTCAGTTAATATCATGTGATGCATGTGATAAAAAGAAATGAAACAGATTGTCAAGGACGGAAGAAGTCATATGGTTAATGGAAAGGGAAAAATCTTTGAACTTTTGTCATGTCACTTTTATATGGGTTGTAGTGAACATTAGAAATTTTAGTATTATGTATGTTGTTAAATAAATTGTGGTAAACTTTGTGATAGTTTTTGGATATTTTGTAAATGAATATGTGTAATTAGTGGAAAAGATGTTTATGATCAAATGATATCTTATTCTTTCCCTTTTCAATGTTAAGACTTCCGCGTATGTTATTTCTTTTAAATGTTATTGTCATGGGAGTAGGTTGTTTCAATTGGTATCAGAGCCATTTTCTTCGGACCATATATGACTTCTTCTATCTTGGACAATCCGGTATGTTTTCGATCCTGTATCTATTGATTTAACATTGAGAGTTGATTCTATTTCATTGCCATTGATGTATTTTCTTCCTATCCATGTTAAAGTGAGCATATGTGTAGGATATGCCTCCCAAGTGAAATATTACTGAAGGGGTTGATAGGACCCATACCACTGATAAGACTACCAAAGTTGTTGATGAATTTGGTAAGTTATTACAAGAACAAGCGAAGGTTCATGGCGAGCAGATTAAACGGTTATTGAGCATGCATACATCGACCCAGGGTCGTGGTCGTGGGAAAGGTCAAGGCATAGCAGAAAGTTCTAAAGATGGTGCTTATGATCGTTTCAGGCGTATGAACCCTCCTGATTTTATTGGTGGCCCTGATCCACTAGTGGCTCTTGAATGGGTCACGTCATTGGAGGCCATATTCGATTATTTGAAGTTCATCGACCAAGATAAGGTAAGTTGTGCTGTGTTTATGTTGGTCAAAGCTACTCGTATTTAGTGGGAAGCTACCAAGGTTACAGTTAATGTTTGAGAATTAAAATGGGACGAGTTTAAGGAATTATTCTATGCCAAATATTTTTCAAGAGAAGTAAAAGCCAAGAAGGTGAAGGAATTTCTTGAATTGAAGCAAGATGCTATGTCTGTTATTGAGTATACTTTGAAATTTGAAGAATGATGTGTTTTTGTTCCGTTTATAGCCGAAAATGATAAAGACAAAGGAGAGCACTTCCTTCGTGGGTTAAAACCGGAAATTAGAAGAGATGTTTACATGGCAAAAGTGATCACCTATCAAGATATTGTTGAGAGAGCCTTACTTGCCGAGCATGATGAACAAGAGATTGAGAAGGAATGGCAGTTAAGGAGGTAAGCTTTTCAAGCTAGAGGGCAAGGGACAAGTACTAATGTGCGAGGTGGCCACAAAGGAAAAGGCAAGATGGAGCAATGCAATAAGTCTTCTTTAGCTTCTTTAGATACAGAGCGACAATTGTGTCCTTTGTGTGGCAAGCCACACAAAGGTGAGTGTTTGGCTGGTAGTGGTCGCTGTTATCGATGCAAGGAAATGGGACATACAACACAGAAATGCCCTTCTTCAGACAAAGGAAAGGTTCAAGGCATGATTTTTACAATGACAAAAGAAGGTGCCAATCCTGATTCTTCAATCATATCAGGCAATATATTAATATCTGGCAAGGAAGCACTTACATTGATTGATACTGGTGCGACTCATTTTTTTATGTCTGAAGTGTTTATGCATTCTTTATCTCGTGAGCCTACTGTCATGCCTTTTCATTTCAATATTATGTTGCCCTCGGGTGATGAGATTTGTCCTACTAGTATCCTTAAGGCATGTCCAGTACAGATGAGTACGAGAATGTTTTATGCTGATTTTATTGTGATTCCGATGGTTGCCTTTGATGTTATATTGGGTATGGATTAGTATCTGCTTATCGTGCAGTGATTGATTTTGTGGGGAAGACTGTGAAGTTTTTAACTGATGACCATGAGAGTGATGAAATTGTTGGTCTAGACTCATCGATAAGTACTCCCACTATTTCTTGCTTGCAAGCTATTAAATTGTTGAATAAGGGATGTACTAGTTTTCTGGCTTTAGTATCGGATGTGAATAGGGACAATAATGTGCCATTATAGAATATTGATGTGGTTCAGGAATATCCTGACGTATTTGCTGATGATGTGCCTGGCTTACCTCCTGATCGAGAGGTAGAGTTTGTTATTGAATTGAGTCCAGGTACAGCCTCAATTTCCAAAGCTCCTTACAGAATGGCTCCAACTGAGATGAAAGAATTGAAGAATCAACTGCAGGAGCTATTAGATAAAGGTTTATCCGTCCTAGTTCCTCGCCATGGGGAGATCCGATTTTGTTCGTGAAAAAGAAAGATGGATCGTTGAGATTATGAATTGATTATCGAGAACTTAACAAAGTAACTATTAAAAATAAATATCCTTTACCTCAAATCGATGATCTTTTTGATCAATTGCAAGGAGCCACCGTGTTTTCGAAAATCGATCTTCGATCCGGATATCATCAATTGAAGGTAAAAACGGAGGGCATACCAAAGACTGCTTTTAGAACGAGATATGACCATTATGAATTTTTGGTGATGTCGTATGAATTAACTAATGCTCATTCAGTGTTTATGGATTTGATGAATCGTGTCTTTAAGCCGTATTTGGATACTTTTGTGATTGTGTTTATTGATGACATTTTGATCTATTCTAAGACACGAGAACTTCATCGTGAGCATTTGAGGATTGTGTTGCAGCTATTGAGAGAGAAGCAATTATATTCTAAATTAAAAAAATGTGAATTCTAGTTGGAGCAAGTAGTGTTTTTGGGCCATATCGTGTCAAAAGAAGGAATATCGGTGGATCCTTCGAAGATTGAGTCTATTAAGCAATGGTCCATTCAAAAGACAGTTTCATATGTAAGAAGTTTTCTTGGTTTGGCAGGATATTACAGACGATTCATAGTGGACTTTTCGAAGATAGCTTTGCCACTAACAAGTTTGACTCGGAAGTCTGTAAAGTTCGAATGTACCATAGAATGTCAACAAGCATCCCAAACATTGAAAGATAAGTTAACTTCTCTGCCCCTGTATTAGTACTTCCTTGTGGTACTGAGGATTTCGTTGTGTATACAGATGCTTCAAAGCAGGGGTTAGGTGCTGTATTGATGCAGCGTGGAAAAGTGATGGCGTATGCTTCTCGTCAATTGAAAGAATACGAGAAGAATTATCCCACACATGATTTGGAGTTAGCGGCTGTAGTATTCGCCTTAAAGATTTGACGGCACTATTTATATGGTGAGAAGTATGAAATTTTTACAGATCATAAAAGTTTGAGTTATTTATTTTCACAGAAAGAATTGAATATGAGGCAGCGGAGGTGGTTGGAATTAGTAAAAGACTATGATTGCACCATTAGCTATCATCCTGTAAAAGCTAATGTGGTTGCGGATGCTTTAAGTCTTAAATCCAGTTATTTATTGGGTTCCATGACTCAAAACCATTGTTACTTGATTTGCAAAGGAACGAAATAACTGTGGTGTCTCCAGGTACAATAGCTCAATTATCTGCACTGGTTCTTCACTCAACCCTGATTGATCGAATTTTAAAAGAACAACATCTGGATACTCAATTATTAGAGTTGAAAAATAAGAGTGATCTGACAGGAGTTTTTGAGTTTGGTTTGAGTCGTGATGGATTGTTGACCTTTCGAGATAGAATATGTGTTCCTGTGGGTGATGATATTCGAAAAAATATACTCATTGAAGCTCGTTCAACGCCTTATTCGGTACCCCTGGCAGTACCAAAGTGTATCAGGATCTTCGACGTCTTATTGGTGGCCAGGTATGAAGAAATATATCATGTTATTTATTTCTGATGTCTAACCTGTCAGTAGGTTAAGATTGAGCATCAAAGACCTGCTGGAACTTTGCTATCTCTCTCAATACCTCAGTGAAAGTGGGAGCACATCACCATGGACTTCGTAACGGGACTTCCAAGAACACCAAAGGGTTACAATTCCATCTGGGTGATTGTTGATAGGTTAACCAAGTCGACTCATTTTCTTCCGGTCAAGGCGACATTTACAATGAACCAGTATGCTGAAGTCTATGTAGCTGAGATTGTAAGACTTCATGGAATCCCTGTGTCAATTGTATCTGATCGTGACCCGATGTTTACTTTTGAATTTTGGAAAAGTTTGCACAGAGCCTTGGGCACCAGATTGGCTTTTAGCACAGCCTACCATCCCCAAAGCGACGGGCAATCCGAAAGGGTAATCCAAATCCTTGAAGACATGTTATGAGTGTCACGCCCCGTGTCTGAAGCGTCGGTGACATTCGGCATTGTTTAACAATTACCTGAAAAAAATTAAGCCTCGTATCAAAAACAAACTAGTCTTTTTCATAAAACAATATTGTCTTTACAATAACAATGAAATGAAAATTTACATCAGAGTTTCAGAAGCGGAAACAAAAGGAAAGTAAAAATCTTGAGTCTTGATCTCGATCACCGATTCACCAACCCCATAAAGCTTCTTGCTCCTCCTCATTTATTTGCTCTTCGTTTTTATCTGAAATTTGTAAGGGGGTGAGTGTTTTGGGAAACACTCAGCAAGTGGGGTCGATCGATTTCCAACGATACATATAGAACTTAATCTTTAAAGCATTTCTTTAACAAAATTTCAAAACTTATTACCTTTAACTTATGATAACAGAAACGAATCGAATATGAGACAGAAGTTATCAGATGATTCAGAGCAGTTCGGAAGCAAATCAGATCATTCAGAACAATTCACAAACAGACACAACACTGTTACTCATCTCATTTCCATGGTCAAATGTCCCAAATATGTTAGTCCTCTTAGGGGTGAGGCCAGAACACAGTTTTATACCCACGGATAGGGGCCAGACAGAACATGGTTTTATACCCACCAATGGGGGCCAGACAGAATCACAATTCTCATCCCATTTCAAATCAATTCATAACAGTGAAACACAAAATTCAGATTTACCAGACATAACTTATCAGAATTTCAGATATCAGAATTTCAAATGGATATAGCGGAGTCAAAGAATTTCGAAGAACAAACAGAGCATATCATCGATCGAAATTTTAAAAGAACAGACTGATATTTTCGAAAATAAGGACGTACACATGCATGTCATGATATTTATATTCAAAGTTCAAAATATGAGAAATTATGTAACAAAAACCCACTTACTGTGTTTGAAGGTACGGTATGAATATGGAGATTCTTGAACGAAGTTTTTCTCTCGAAAGTTGAGCAGTACTTCGACGTGACTTTACCAAATGATGTCTTCAATCCAGCAGCACTCCGACGCAGAATTTTTGCATTCGACAGCACGAAGCTTCTCCTTGCTTTGGCCGATTTTTTTGGAACGATTTTGTGGAGGAAAGGAACCGATTTTCTTGCTGAATTTTTGAGTGCATTTTCTTTCATCCACGGTGTAGTATTTATAGAGGAATTTGAGACCCTTCCACTAGCCTTGGCCGAAATCTTGGGCTCCAAGGAAGCCATAATTGTGGTCAAAGCATCTCAAGCACCAAAGGTCACTTCCTGCACCATTAATGTGTCCTAGTCCCTTAGCTCCTCTCTTAGCTCCTTCATTGGTTTTCTCAATGGTCATTTCTTGCATACTAAGTTTGTCCAAACCCTTAGCTCTTCCCTTAGCTCCTTCATTGGTTATCTCAAAGGTCACTTCTTGCATAATAAGTTTGTCCAATCCCTTGGTTCATCTTTTAGCTCTCTTTTTGGTCTTGTTAGGACAAGCTTGGTTGAGCTTCTTTGAGATGAAAGATCGAGTCCTTGAGCTGGGGTTTTACTCCTCCAGTGACAACTCTTCGATGGATGCGGTTATTTGCAGCTTGGCCTCCTGTTGAGCTAATCTCTGAGCTTTGAAGCTACTTCTTCGAATTAAGTTAGCTGAAAATCTAAGTTCATATTTGGTTTTATAGTTAGAATGAAAGTTGTTGAGCTTAGTTTAAGCTGAATTTCAAGTTTGTATTTCTTACATGATTCGCTTTAGATCGGAAAATCCCAGGTTCTCACATCCCTCCCTCCTTATTGAAAGTTTCTCCCACAAAACTTGGATCAGCTCGATCTTTTAAATAGATGAGGGTATTGCGTGCGTATCTTCTCTTCTAATTCCCAAGTGGCCTCTCTTTCTGTATGATTTGACCACTTTACTTTGACATATGAGATTGTCCGGTGTCTCAACACTTGATCTTTGTGCCCACTATTCGAATAGGGAATTCTTCATATTTGTGTTCTTCATTGAGATGTCCTTCAATCATCAGTGGTGCAACTTTGAGTACATGACTCGGGTCTGGGACATATTTTTTCAGTTGTGAGATGTGGAAAATGTTGTGAATTCTTGACATATCAGGAGGAAAAGCCAGACGGTTGCTGAAACCGATTCACATCCTTTCATAGGAGAGACTTGACATAGGCTTTTCCACCGACCTCCAATTCCATCGGTCTTCTCTTCACATCTGCCCAACTCTTTTGTATATCTTGAGCTGTCTTGAGTCTTTCTTTGATTACGACGACTTGTCAATGGTTATTGAACAAGCTCTGGTCCAGTAACAGCTTTTCTCCGACTTCATCCCAGTATAGAGGCGACCTACATTTTCGGCCATACAAAGCCTCATACGGAGCCATTTCGATGCTGCTGTGGTAACTGTTATTATAAGCAAACTCTATCAACGGTAATTGCTCACTCCAATTTCCCTGAAAATCCAGCGCGCACGCCCTCAACATGTCCTCGAGGTTTTGAATTGTTCTTTCAGTTTGGCCATCAGTCTGAGGATGATAGGCCGTGCTGAGAGTGACTTTGGTTCCCATAGCCTTTTGGAAACTTTTCCGAAATCTCGATACGAATCTTGGATATCTGTCAGACATTATACTCACTGGGACTCCGTGTAGTTTCACTATGTTGTCCATATATAATGTAGCTAGTTTATCCAGGTTGTAATTCATTCGTACCGGCAAGAAATGTGCAGACTTGGTCTATCTATCAATGATTACCCAGATCTCATCGTGCCCTTGCCTTGATTTCGGTAGCCCTACTACAAAATCCATGGAGATGTTATCTCACTTCCACTCAGGTATTTCTAATGGCTGTAGAAGTCCTCCTGGCTGTTGATGTTCTGCCTTGACTTGTTGACAGGTTAGGCACTTGGAAACAAAGACAGCCACGTCTTTCTTCATTCCGTTCCACCAGTAATTATTTTCAGATCCCGGTACATTTTGGTGCTTCCTGGATGTACTTAAAATCTTGATTTATGTGCCTCCGCCATTAATTCTTCACGAATCCCATCGATGTCTGGCACATACAACCGTCCTTTCATCCAAAGTATACCATTTTCATCAATATGAAATTCTGGAGTCTTTCCTTTTGAATTTGCTCTTTAATTTTGAGGATAGAGGAATCTTGACTTTGTTTCAATTTGATGGTCTCTCGGAGGCCTGATTGCACTGATAGTGAAGATAAGCTCACTTTCCCAGGATCCTTCGGCTCAACGCATCTTCCACCTTATTTGCCTTACCCAGATGGTAATTGATTGACAAATCATAATCCTTTAGCAGTTCCATCCAACTCCTTTGCCTCATGTTTAATTCTTTTTGGGTGAAAATGCACTTGAGGCTCTGGTTGTAACGTACCGTACTTTTAACTACTTAAAATTTGCGGAAAAATAAAAATTTTCGTAAATGAATCGTGAACATTCAAAATTCGATAAAACAAAATGTCCATCCCCAAAGTAGTTGCATAAAAGATCTCAAAGTAAAGTTTGTCAAAGATATTTGCTTAAAATCTCATAACCAATAACATAAATCAGAGTACTTTTAAACATTTCATAAAACTTAAAACTTGGCGGTCCTCGGGTTTAGCCTCCCGCCCAATCCAAGCCAGCTCACTGGTCCACATCTCTCGTCTCCTCAAATGCCTCATCACCTGCATCGATCAAGTCTAGTGAGTCTAAAGACTCAACATGTATAAATTGGAAGAAACGAGTAATACGTAATAAAATCACATGCAACTTAAAATAGAGCGTACGTACTTGAAACTTGGACTTGCATACTTAAAGCTTGAACGTAACGTACTTGAAACTTGTACATACATACATAAACATAGACGTGCCATCATCATAAGACTTTTTTTAAACATGCTTGCATACTTGTACATACTTGAACATTCATAAACTTCATCATTTTGCGTAGAGATATGTTTCAAAGCAAGTGACCCATACATAAATACGCCTGATCAGACTAAACCACAATACTGGGCTGACAGGGAAAATCCACTGCCACATACATGAGATCCCCGTTCATGCCTTTAACGGGTGGATTGGTCCCCGGTCATGCTTTACCGCTTTCCAATCCTGATCTAAACCCGTTCATGATTTAACGGGGTGGAGAGGTCCTCGGCCACGTTCACCGACTTCGAAACCCATTCATAAATTGGTCACAAGACATTTAGCATACATAAAAAATAGAACATTTTCTCATTTGCACGTCGAACATACTTACTTGGCGTGAGGGATTCGTTGGTTCTCGCTTGGTGTCAGTGCGTGCACATACGAACATGATTACAAGCACTTATCTTTCATAGCTTAGACGTAGGTACTCGTGCTCACCACCGAAGTACAAAAATAACTTATGACAATCTAGATCACTCGGACTTGACCTCATTAAATCATTGTACTAACCCATGACGTCGAACGCCAAAACAAATCTCAAAGGGAAACTTGAACTATTCCCAAACAGGAGGTACACGGACCCCGTGCCCAGGTCCGGCTCCGGGTCCGTGTAGGTACTGCAAATACGTGTGAAGAAAAGGGAAGGCACGGACCCCGTGCCTAGGTCCGTGTAGATACTGTAAAAACACACCGAAAAGAATGAAGGGCACGGACCCTGTGCTAGTGTCCGTGTGGGGGTCCGTGTAGGCTCGAAAATTTGACACTTCAAAGGAACAAAGGTACGGACCCCGTGTAAGGGTCCCGTGTCCGGGTCCGGATACCTGTGTTGACTGAAAACCCACGAAAATTCAATACATGATATTTCTTAACATTATAAACTCGATTGCACGAACTATGGACCGACACCTCGAGACCTTGTCTAGGATGCTACTACATTGATACAACTTGTACAAACACCCCGAAATATGACGCCCATCCTAACACAGTACAATCTCATAATCACGGAAATTGACATCAAATCGTTTTCCTACGACTTATAATGAATTCAAATGCCTATTGACACTAACCGGCATACCAAATACCAACCCAACATCATACTAAACATAGCTAAATGCAACAACGATCTCCCGTCGGATCCCCAACGAAGTGTGCAACAATAAAACTTCAAGAACACATCAATACATAATTTTTCAAAAAACGCAGTTTGAGAAGTCCCACGAAAATGATCATATCTCACTCAATTTTTATCCAAATATTTCGAATTTTATATCAAATCGAAGGTATCAAATTGTTCAATGTTCTTACGTTGAGAGTTTTCCCAAAATCTCGACCGAAAAATCTAAGTTTTTAAAAGATCAGTTAAAACGAGATTTGAGATCCCAAAAATGGTTTTAAAAGTGATCCAAACATGATTGCTCAAACTTCTACACATCACACATGTATTTTCTCGCATAAAAACATCGCAACACATAATATGACTAGATCAACCTAGGAAAAACAGAATATACATGCCTTTAAATCTTTAACGTTACCGAACGACGACTCCGAAGCGGGAAGGATGCGAGAGACGATCCGAGACGCTTGTGGAACGGTTTTCTTGAAATTAAACCACGAAAAGTTGCTGGAAAGTATAGAGGGAGGGGGCGGCTACTCTTAGGTGAGGAACCGTAGGTTTTTGCTCTCAAATTCTGAAAATAAAATGTGTAGGTGTGTGCTGTGTGTTTGGTGTGTGTAAAAACGTGTAAGTGTGTGTCAGTGTGTGTAACGTGTGTGTGTGTTTTTAATAAGGAGAAATTATTGCTAACTTAACTAATTAAAATACTAACAAAAGTTAACTCACACTAATTTTAAACAACTTCTCAATTAAAAATAAATACACACTAATTTTTTAATAAAATTCTCCTTTTTAACAAATAAAATGCACAAAGCCAACTTTAAAAGTTTCAAAATTCTAAACTCACTAATTACATAATTTTAGGCTTTAAAATGCTGAAACTTATTAAATTAATTAATATGCCCCAGCCTTACTTAAAAATAAAATACCACATTTAAAATTACCAAAACGCGTCCTCGGTATCTTTTCCTCGACCCCGCATTGAATAATCGTCTGAAACATGAACTCGAGAAACATTTTAACGTGCATCACATAAACATAAATAATTCAAAATAATACAATTTAAATAGGTCGGCATCACAAAAAAAATCATTTAAATTTAAATAAATGATTTAAAAATTAAATAAATGCATGAGTTTTACGTGTACTGATTTTGGGCTCTACAGTTCCTCCCCCACTTATATAAATTTCTTCCTCGAAATTAAATCTTACCGAACAACTCCGGGTAGCGATTCCTCATGTCTGCTTGGTCTCCCAAGTGGCCTCCTTCATGGATTGATTTAGCCATCGAACTTTGACCAACTTGGTTACTTTGTTCCGTAGTCTACGCTCTTGTCTGTCTAGGATTTGGATAGGTCTTTCCTCGTAAGACAGGTCTGGAGCCAACTATAACGGTTCGTAGCTCAAAAAATGCGAAGGATTAGCTAGGTACTTCCTCAGCATTGAGACGTGGAACACATTGTGTACTCCGGCCAGATTCGACGGTAAGGCTACACGATAAGCTAGTGTCCCAACTCAGTCGAGAATCTCGAACGGCCAATGAATCTCGGACTAAGCTTGCCTCTCTTTTCCCAAATCTCATACACCCTTCATAGGTGCTATCTTTACAAAAACTTGATCACCTACGGCGAACTCGAGATCTCTTCTTCTCTTATCAGCATAGCTCTTTTGACGACTCTGGGCGGTCTTCATCATGTCTCGGATCTTGACCACCACATATGCAGTCTGTTGAACTTTCTTTGTACCAAGTTCTGCTCTCTCACCAACCTCATCCCAATGAATTGGTGACCTGCACTTCCTTCCATACAGTGCCCTCGTAGGGAGCCATACCTATAGATGCTTGGAAGCTGTTGTTTTATGTAAACTCCATTAGAGGTAGCTTAGATTCCCAAGTCCCATGTAAATCTATTATACAGGCTCGCAATAAATCCTCTAAAATCTGAATCACTCGCTCAGATTGGCCATCTGTGTAATGCCCGAGAATTTGATTATTGTAATCTGAAATGAATTGTTTATAATTGAGGTGATTATAGACGGAACGGATCAGACCGCGAAAGCCGGAAAGAAGAATTAAATTATGTGCGAGGATGAGCCGGGCGCATATGCGTGACCCAGCCCGGCGCATATGCGCGAGGTAGGCAGAGAACCTCGTGCATATGCGCGACATGAACTCGCGCATGTGCGCGAGGGTGGCAGAGAGTTGTGAAGAACCTCGCGCATATGCGCCGAGTGAGGGCGCGCATATGCACGAGATGCCGTGAGGATGACGTGCCGAGACATAGTGTCTCGCGCATATGCGCCGAGGATAGTCGCGCATATGCGCGAGACGTGTTGAATGAAAAATAAGTCATGTGTCCTTGCTATGCATTGATATGGGTACACCTCTTCATTTCTCTATCATTTCTCAGCTGAAGAACGAAAATCTCTGAAGGAAACATCTTCAACTCCAAAGTATATGAGAAACTTGGTTGTGCAACATCTAACCAGCCGAATTGTGATCCGAGCTTAGATTTTTGATCTTTTCGCTACTAGCTTCAAGAGAATGTAGTTTTATCATGTTATTGCTTGATTTGGAAATTCAGATGTTGGGGGAATCATAGTTTGATTGATGATATGTGTTCTTGAGTTTACGGTAAACGTATAATTGAAAACAGATTGAAGAAAAGATACCGTATGTGATTGTTCTCATTTTCCAGCTTATATGGTATGAGTTGTACAGAATTTTGGGGTTATGATATACATATGATTGTTGTTATGAATTGGTGATATTGATCTTATGATGTTTAAGTTGCCGGTATATCAAGACTACACCGTTATGCCGTAGAAATGCATCGAGATTTTATATCGGTATTCCTACGTTGAGTTGGAGGTTGATATAGTGCATCTTATACATGTATTTCAGATTTGTATTGAAGGTTTTGAAGATTGAGATTGATTTCATCCAACCAAACACCAAACAAAGAAAGTATAAATCAATGTTGAACCGGGAGATACGACGACTCGAGTCTGATTGAATTGGAGTTTCCCTAAACCACATACTAGATTGTTTATGCTTTGAGATGTTTATAATTTTGTCTATTGAATTATAGAATGCACTTGAGATAGATGAGTCATTGGTAGAGCGGCCAAGTTACTAGATGTTCGGTGGTATCGAATTGCATAGGAAAAGATCGATTCCTATTGTAGATGTTCGATACAGAAAGGACCGAAGTCTAGGAATAAGACGTACCGCCACCCCGATTGGGAGAGTAGGTGGGAGATTTGTTACGTCTTATTCATACCGGGATCCGTAGACTTAGATGTGAGTCGAGTCAAGAGTTTTATCTGTATTCACTAATGTGTCATAAAATCATGATTCATGTTCTTGATACATGGTTTATATTTTGTATATGATCGTATGCATTGCATGTATACATGTTTTATACTGGGATTTATTCTCACCGGAGTTTCCGGCTGTTGTCGTGTTTGTATGTGTGCATGGCAACAGGTGGGACAGGATCAGTACCAAGAAGAGCTTGAACGAGTGATGATTAGCGTGGTGATCCGGGATTAGATACGAAACTGGTGGTTTATTCCTAGACGTGTAATAATGGAAAACAAACACTAGTTAGATGGTTTGTAAATGGAATAAATTTGCAAGTTGATCATGTGTTGTAGACTTTACATTTGATCTTGTACAATAAATAAACTTAACTTGTTGTATGCTTGTATACACTTTTAATTAGCAATGCTTAGATATTATAAAATTTTTTTTATCAAAGAAGCATACACAATTAATCCATTTAGTCCCAAATGATTAAAGAAGATGAATTAGCACCCGGGTCCCCACAATCTGTCTGCGGGTGAAAAGCTGTACTGAAAAGCAACTTCGTCCCCATGGCAGCATGCAATATTTTCCAAAAGGACGATGTAAACCTCGGGTCCCTGTCGGACACAATAGAAACTTGGATTCCGTGCAAACGGACCATCTCTCTGATATAGAGCTCCGCATACTGCGTCATGGAGAAAGTCGTCTTTACTGGCAAGAAGTGCGATGACTTAGTGAGTCGATCCACTACAACCCAAATGGCATTGGATCCTCTGACTGACCTCGGCAATCCACCAACGAAATCCATGGTGATATTCTCCCATTTTCACTCGGGGATAGGGAGTGGTTTAAGCATTCATGCTAGCCTTTGATGCTCTGCCTTCACCTGCTGGCAAGTGAGACATTCAGACACAAATCGACGGATATCTCGTTTCATACCTGGCCACCAATACAAAATCTGGAAATCCTTGTACATCTTGGTACCCCCTGGGTGAATAGAATACGAAGATGCATCTGCCTCTGTCAGAATATCCTCTCTGATCGAACCAACACTAGGCACCCACATCCTTCCTTTGTACCTCACCATACCATCAGACACTGTGTAGAGTACACTGCCCTTGGCTTCATCCTTCAGTCTCCATTTCTGTAACTGCTCATCTGAGACAAACCTGCACGGATTCATTTTAGCAAAGAAGACCGGAGTGTCGATTAGACAGTTTAGGAGCTCTGCTCTTAGGATAAACCTCTAACCCAAATCTCTGAATCTCTGACTGAAGAGATCTCTGCACTGACAACTATGCTACGACTGCAACTTTTCTGCTCAAGGCATCTGTCACAACATTAGCTTTTTCTGGATGGTAGCTAATCTCGCAATCGTAGTCTTTTGCTAACTCTAATAATCGTCTTTGTCTTATATTCAGTTCTTTCTGCGTGAGAAATACTTAAGACTCTTGTGATCAGTAAATATCTGGTATTTCTCGTCGTACAATTAATGTCTCCATATTTTCAACGTAAAGACAACGACGGCTAACTCAAGATCATGATTCGGGTAGTTCTTCTCATGCGCTTTCAACTGCCTGGAAGCATAAGCTATAACCCGACCATGCTGCATCAACACTGTGCCTAACCCGAGCATAGATGCATCGGTGCATAACATAAAGTCTCCTTGCCCTGATGACATGGCTAAAACTTGCCCTGAAATAAGAGCTTGCTTCAAAGTATCGAAGCTCTTCTGACATCCATCACTCCATATGAATTTAGCATTCTTCTTAGTCAATGAAGTGAGTGGCACTGCTATCGAAGAAAACTCCCTGAATAAATTTCATGTAGTAGCCTGCTGGGCCTAGGAAGCAGCGGATCTCTGACGCATTCTTCGCCTCAACCCATTCTTTAACTGCTGCTACTTTAGCTGGATACACCTCGATACCGCTGCTAGAAATTACATGACCCAAAAACGCTACCTTCCCCAACCAAAATTCACACTTACTGAATTTTGCAAACAACTTGTGTCTCTGCAAAATATGCAACACTGTACTCGAATGATGAACGTGCTCCTCATGGCTCTTCGAGTAGATAAGAATGTCGTCAATGAACACTATGACGAACTGATCTAGGTAGGGCCGAAATACTTGGTTCATCAAGTCCATAAAAATAGCTGGAGCATTAGTCAGTCCAAACGACATCACTAAAAACTCTTAATGTCCATATCTAGTGCTGAAGGTTGTCTTAGTTTTACTTTACTATGACCTCGAATTCTGACTTTTCTCACAATTCCCAATATTAGAAATGGAGGTTCAAACTTATCGTATCTTACTTTCCTTATACTATACCCGTAATGTTTATCGATCTATTACATTAGCATTTATGCAGTTCAACCTAAGAAATCTTAGCACCAAAAGTTTCTGATCAACTTCTATCCTTGGTACTACACTCAAAAGTTAAACCTTATCTTAACCCCGTAATAATATTGACCTACGATCCTTGAATCGAATCTTTACCTTATGACACCAAACTTACGTAACTTAGCTATTTATAAGTACATCTCAAATAAAGATTGTTGCTAATCTTAAATTTCGAGTAACATTAATCCATAAAACCCAAAATATACAATATCGATATTCTGCTTAGATAATAAAACCTTCCTAGCATCAAACACATGCTTAAACTATTTCCTTTCCAATTACATTATAGTTGAGGCCTAAGACACTTCAACCTTCCTCATTGGAACGAATGTCACACTTTGACGTATCCTCAATACTTAATTCATTCTAACGTATAAAGCTTAATAAGTTTCCCCCTGTTAATGATGGACTAATTCTAATAAATCAACTTCACTTATAACCCACAGAATTCTAGAATTCTCATATAAAGATTTTAGATTTCTTACTCGATAAAAATCTTAATATTCGACCATTGGTAACCTATGTTGAATACAACTACTTCCCTTTTGTTTTTATTTCACCCAATATCCCCGTATGATCACCTATTTCATAAACTTGAAATTAAAATTTACACAACCCAAGTAGTCTTAGATAACCAAATTCCAGTACTCATATCCACTTAATCATAAGTTTCTTAATGAATTACAAAGATTCCTCAAAACAAGGTGCCTGATAGGGCCTCTTGCCACGCCTATAGACCTCAATGTCCATCTGGTCCTGCCCTGCCGCAAAAACTCTCGACACGGCAACTGTATAAGTTGTAGGACCAGCAACCCTGACACCACGGCGCAAGATCGACCGCAAACAATCCATAAAATGCCTCAGATTCTCCCGGGCATCGTTAATAATTAGGGGCCCAAAGTGACACCCCCCTTTCGAACTTCCTGACGAAGTCTGCCACGCTGCTGTCTCCTTGTCGCAGCGACATGAACTCCTTGGTCAGGTGGGAGCGTACTTCTTCAGTGAAGTATTTGGAGTAGAAAACTCCTTGAACCCATTCCACGTCAGTATTTGTAAGTTCACTGACACTGACGTGCCTTCCCTCCAAAGCCTGGCGTCTCCAGTCAACAAGGAGGTGGCACATCTAACTCTGTCTGCATCCTGCAGCTCCATAAACACAAAGATTACCTCGATAGACTTAATCCATCCTTCCGCTATCATCGGGTCAGTAGTCTCCGAGAACTCCTTCGGATCCATCCTCTTAAACCTCTCATAAACTGTCTCCGGTCTGGGCCTTGACCCTGTGTCTACTGCAGTCTGGTTCTCCGAAAACTGTGCGAAGAACTGAGTCATCCCTGCAAGCATCTGAGCCTGCAAACCTGGGGATGGACGAGGAGGAGTGACCCTCTCCCCTTCCTGGGCTTCCCTATTTATCTTGCGTCTAGGAGGCATATTGTTCCAACAATTCGCCCAACACGTAAACCCAACATGCATGAACATAATACTAGTATCATAAGATGCACGTAAGTTGAACTCAAACATGCACATGCTGAAATCATGACTGGATACATATTACACGAATGACTTGAGGTGTGACTTCGTGAGCTTCTTGCAACTGGCAGCATGCATAACCCTTTACAAGAACACCGCTCTGATACCAACTGTAACGTACCCTACTTTTAACTACTTGAAATTTGCGGAAAAATTGAAAATTTTCTTAAATAAGAAGCGAACCTTCAAAATTCGATAAAATAAATTGTTCATCTCAACAACCGTAGTAACAAAATATTTCGAATTAAAGTTTGCCAAAAGTATTTGCTTAAATCTCATAACCAGTAACATAAATAAGAGTACTTTTAAACATTTCATAAAACTTAAAACTTGGTGGTCCTCGGGTTTAGCCTCCCGCCCAGTCCAAGCCAGCTCACTGGTCCACATCTCTCGTCTCCTCAAATGCATCCTCACCTGCATCGATCAAGTCTAGCGAGTCTAAAGACTCAACACGTATACACCGGGAGTAACGAGTAATACGTAATAAAATCACATGCAACTTTAAAATAGAGCGTACATACTTGAAACTTGAACTTGCATACTTAAAAGCTTGAACGTAACGTACTTGAAACATGTACATACATACATAAACATAGAGGTGCCATCAACATATGACTTTTCTTAAACATGCTTGCATACTTGAACATACATAAACTTCATCATTTTGCGTAGAGGCATGTTTCAAAGCAAGTGACCCATACATAAATTCGCCTGATCATACTAAACCACAGTACTGGGCTGACGGGGAAGATCCACTGCCACATACATGAGATCCCCGTTCATAATTTAACGGGTGGATTGGTCTCTGATCATGCTTTACAACTTTCCAATCCTAATCTAAATCTGTTCATAATTTAACGGGGAGGAGAGGTCCTTGGCCACGTTCACCGACTTCCAAACCCATTCATAAATTGGTCACAAAAAATTTAGCATACCTCAAAAATAGAAAATTTTCTCTTTTGCACGTCGAACATACTTACTTGGCATTGAGGGATTCGTTGGATCTCGCTTGGGGCCACTGCTGCACATACTAACATGAATTTCAACACTTAACTTGCATAACTTAGACGTAGGTATTCGTGCTCACCACCGAAATAAATAAATAGCTTATGACATTCTAGATCACTCGTGACTTGACCTCGTTTAATTATCGTACTAAACTATAGCATAGAACCCCAAAACAAATCCTATGTTTTATATTCATAACCACAAAACAAATCCTATATTTTGTATTCAAATTAAATTTTTTTTTCAAAGAGGGGGGTTCACGGACCGCGTGTAGAGGTCCGTGTACGGGTCCGGGTAGGCACTGGAATTTCGTATTTTTGAAGGAAAAAGGACAAGGACTCCGTGCCGGGGTCCGGGAAGGAGTCCAGGTACCCTCTGTATTTGTAAATACACGAAAATTCACTAACTTAATCATTCACCCTTTCAATCCAAGCCTAAGGACCATGAACCAACATCTCGAGACTCATCCTATGAAGCTATTACATTGATTCAAACCCGTACAAACACCCCAAATTTTCCCAAGCATCGACAAGCAACTTCAAGACAACAATAACCCGTAATTCGATATCGTTTAGCTTCCTACGACTTCTATTACATCCCAAGCCAATCCCGACCCAAATGAACCACAAAATAACACCTAAATACCTCCCATAACATATCTAAATGCAGTAGCACAAGCCCGGCGATGTCCAACGAAGCCTGCAACAAATAACTTCAAGACCATGTCAAGAACACATTTTCATAAAAGTAGCAGTTTGAGCAGTCCCACGAAAACAATCATAACTCACTCATTTCTTATCTAAATATTTCGAATTTTATATCAAATTGAAGGTATCAAAAAGTTATACGTTTCATATGTTAAAAGCTTTTCCAGAAAACCGACCGAATAATCACAGTAATTAAAAAGACAGCAAATTCGAGTTTTCAGATCCAAAAACCGTTTCAAAAGTGATCCAACCATATTTGCTCAAACTCTTACATAACATACACATGATTTTCATAAAATAAACATCAAAATATTTACAATGACAAGATCGATGCAGAAATGAAAAAATATACATGCCTTTTGATATTTAAAACTCACGATTCGGCGATACTGAAGCAGAGACGGAGCGAGGCTTGATCCAGGACGAACGTGGCACTATTTTCTTGCAATAAAAATCACCGAAAACTTGCTGGAAATTCAAAATGGAGGGGCGGCTGCTCTAAGGTGGAGGAACCCTAGGTTTTTGCTCTCCAAAATATAAAAGATCTGAAAATAAAATGTGTAGGTGTGTGTAAAAATGTGTAAATGTGTGTGAGTGTGTGAAACGTGTGTGTGTGTTTTAATTAGGAGAGTTTATTGCTAAAATAACTAATAAAATGCTAATAAAAGGTTAACTCACACTAATTTTAAACAAACTTCTCAATTAAAATAAATACACCATAATTTTATAAAATTCTCCTTGTTAACAAAATAAAATGCAAGAGGGCAACTTTAAAAGTTTCAAAATTCTAAACTCACTAAATACATAATTTAGGCTTTAAAATGCTGAAACTTATTAAATTAATTAATGTGCCCCAACATTAACTTAAAAATAAAATACCGCATTTTAAAATTGCCAAAATCGTCACGGTCTTCTTTTCTTGATCCCGAATCGAATAATCGCCTGAAATATGAAACTCAATAAAACAATTAACGTGCATCACATAATAATTAAAATAATGAAATTTAAATAAATCATGCGTCATTAAAAATCATTTTAATTTAAATAAATGATTTAACAATTTAAATAAATGAATGGGTTTTACGTGTACTGATTTTGGGCTCTACAGCTTAGACGTAGGTACTCGTGCTCACCACCGAAGTACAAAAATAATTTATGACATTCTAGATCACTCGGGACTTGACCTCATTAAATCATCGTACTAACCCATGACATCGAACCCCAAAACAAATCTCAAAGGGAAATCTAAACTATTCCTAAACAGGAGGTACACGGACCCTGTGCCCAGGTCTGGCTCCGGGTCCGTATAGGTACTGCAAAATACGTGTGAAGAAAAGGGAAGGCACGAACCCCGTGCTTAGGTCCGTGTAGGGGTTCGTGTAGATAATGTAAAAACACACCGAAAAGAATGAAGGGCACGGACCCTGTGCTAGGGTCCGTGTAGGGGTCCATGTAGGCTCGAAAATTTGACACTTCAAAGGAAACAAAGGCACGGACCCCGTGTAAGGGTCCGTGTCCGGGTCCGGATACCTGTGTTGACTGAAAACCCACGAAAATTCAATACATGTATTTCTTAACATTCTAATCTCGATTGCACGAACTATGAACCGACACCTCGATACCCTGTCTAGGATGCTACTATATTTATACAACCTGTAAAAACACCCCGAAACACGACGCCCATCCTAACACAGTAAAATCTCATAATCACGGAAATTGACACCAAATCGTTTCCTACGAATTCTAATGAATTCAAGTGCCTATCGACACTAACCGGCATACCAAATACAAACCCAACATCATACTAAACATACCTAAATGCAGCAACGATCTCTCGTCGATCCCCAACGAAGCCTGCAACAATAAAACTTCAAGAACACATCAATAACATAATTTTTCAGAAAACGCAATTTGAGCAGTCCCACAAAAATGATCATATCTCACTCAATTTTTATCCAAATATTTCGAATTTTATATCAAATCGAAGGTATCAAATAGTTCAACGTTTCTTACGTTGAGAGTTTTCCCAAAATCTCGACTCAAAAATCGCAGTTTTTAAAAGATTAGTAAAAACGAGATTTGAGATCCCAAAAATGGTTTCAAAAGTGATCCAAACATGATTGCTCAAACTTCTACACATCACACATGTATTTTCTCGCATAAAAACATCGCAACACATAATATGACTAGATCGACGCAGGAAAAACAGAATATACATGCCTTTAAATCTTTAACATTATCGAAACGACGACTCCGAAGCGGGAAGGATGCGAGAGACGATTCAGGACGCTTGTGGAATGGTTTTCTTGAAATAAAACCATGAAAAGTTGCTGTAAGGTTAGAGGGAGGGGGCGGCTGCTCTTAGGTGGAGAAACCGTAGGTTTTTGCTCTCAAATTCTTAAAATAAAATGTGCAGGTGTGTGTTGTGTGTTTTGATGGGTGTAAAAATGTGTAAGTGTGTGTGAGTGTGTGTAACGTGTGTGTGTGTTTTTAATAAGGAGAAATTATTGCTAAATTAAATAATTAAAATACTATCAAAAGTTAACTCACACTAATTTTAAACAACTCCTCAATTAAAAATAAATACCCTCAAATTTTTTTTTATAAAATTCTCCTTTTCAACAAATAAAATGCACAAAGCCAACTTTAAAAGTTTCAAAATTCTAAAGTCACTAATTACATAATTTTAGGCTTTTAAATGCAGAAACTTATTAAATTAATTAATATGCCCCAACCTTAACTTAAAAATAAAATACCACATTTAAAATTACCAAAAATTGTCCCCGGTCTCTTTTCCTCGACCCCGCATCGAATAATCGGCTGAAACATGAAACTCGAGAAACATTTTAACGTGCATCACATAAACATACATATGTGAGCGCAAAAACTACTGCGGCTAACTCAAGGTCATGAGTGGGGTAATTTTGCTCATACGGTTTTAATTGCCGTGAGGCATAAGCAATTACCTGAACTTCTTGCATAAGCACACTAATCCTCCCTTTGAAGCGTCACTGTATATAGTAAAATTCTTACCATCCTCGGGAAGTATTAGTACTGGTGTAGATGCAAGCTTGGTTTTAAGGGTTCCAAAACTTCTCTCGAATGCTTCATTCCAAATAAACTTCGAATTTTTCTGTGCAAGTTTGGTGAGAGGAATGACTATCGAAGAAAATCCTTTCACAAATTTTCTTTAGTAGCCTGCTGAACCCAGAAAACTTCTTACTTCAGTCACTGTTTTTGGTTGTGGCCATTCCTCAATTGCCTCTACTTTCTTAGGGTCTACTGACACCCCAAATTCAGAGATTATATGGCCTAGGAACGCAACACTTTTCAGCTAGAATTCAAACTTCTTGAATTTGGCATAGAGTTCCTTTTCTCGCAGAATTCTTAAGTGAGACGCAGATGTTCTCTATGTTCTTCCTCATTTGGTGAGTATACCAAGATATCATGTAAGGCCCGAGAATTTGATTATCGTAATCTAAAATGATTTGGGGATAAATTAATATGATTATGAAGGATCGCTCTGAGACTTGAATTGAGTAGCATGTGATGTCATGTTGTGAGCAAGTGGAGTATGAGACCAGAACTGGTGGCGCATGTGCGCTGGAGAGTGGCGCGCACATGCGCGAGTTGTGAGAGAAACCAAGATGCGCGGACAGAATCTTACGCGCATATGCGTGGCTTGAGGGCGCTCATATGCGCGAGAGGGTGATTTCCTGGAAGGCGAGTCCCGAGAGTTGGGCGCACATGAGCGGCGTGGAGGCGCGCACATGCGCGAATTGTAATGCATGGAGGCAATAGGTCTCGCCCATATGCGCGGGGCTGAGGCGCGCATATGCGCGGGGCATGCAAAACAAGAACTTGACACTTGGTATCCCGTATGCAACGCATGTATATATATATATATATATATAAAGAACAAGCGTTATCCTTCTCAGAAACAAAAGGAAAGAAGGGACGAAGGAAGTTCAAGTTCTGATTTTGATTGTGATTTACGAGAAATCCGCCCGTCTGATTTGTAATCTGATTTCAGTACTGAGTTCCTAGCAACGACAGCTACAACAGGACGTAAGTTTTATTTAATTCTGATAGCGTTTGAGATTATGATATTGGGGGAATTGTGATTTGACTGATATTATGTGTTCTGGGAATACTGATCAGTATATAATTGAAGTCAGATCGAAGAACGGACTGATTATATAATTGTTATGATTTTTAGAGTTGATATGATCAAGATTATACAGATTTGCGATTGTTATATATGATTATTGAAGATTATGATTCGTATTAATATCGATTACGAGTTGTGATATTGTATCTGTGATGTTGAGATTGACGGGGTTACCGAGACTGTATTGTTATGCCGTCGAAACATCAATAGATTGATTTTGATCAGATTCAGTGTTGATTGAGATTGTATCATGATATCATTGATATGGATCAGATTATGTTTGATTTGAGTATTGATCAGAACAGATCTTGAATTGAGTTATACATTGATACAGTGTATTCGATATTGTTTTTGACAGATTGATTTGATAGGCAAGGAGTTCGAGACTTCGTCAGAGTCAGATCGACATAACGAAACGAAAGGTATAAATTGATGTTGATGCGGGATTGCACAACTCGAGTTAGATTTGACTGGAGTTTCCCAAAATCACATACTTCATCTTATTGCATTGATATTTGCAATTGATGTAATTGTTATCTTTGGTCTATTGATTTATGTATTGAGTCATAGGCTGATGCGCATAGTCGTAGGCGATTGATCTCGTGACAGAGGGGCCTGATAGTGATAGAATAGTCGTAGGCGATTGATCTCGTGACAGAGGGGCCTGATAGTGATAGAATAGTCGCTGGGCCATTGCACATTGTCACAGAGGTTCGGCAATATATGCCAGGGCTGATGTGCCTAGTCTTGGACAGAACCGCTAAGACACCGGACGTTTGGTCATATCGATGTGACTTAGAAGAAGAGCGACTTCTATTTCCGATATTCGGTATAGCTAGGACCAAAGTCCGTAATAAGAACGTAACGTCACCACGACCGAGGGAGTAGGTGAGAGATTGTTACGTTCTTATTCAGATCGGGATCCCTAGATTAGGAATGAGTCGAGTCAGAATCTAAGAGTCACAGAGTGTGATTCAGAGTTTGTATTGATTCATGTTTCTGATTTTGATACATGTTATGAATATTTTTTTCATGCTGTTATATCTGTTTATATGAAATGCATGTATACATGATTTATACTGGGAATGTAATTTCACTGGAGTTATCTAGCTGTTGTCTTGTTTGTATGTGTGCATGACAATAGGTGAGACAAGATCAGGATCAGGAAGAGGATGAGAGATGTTAGTTAGCGTGGAAATCCGGGCCCAGAAGCATAGTAGGATTCAGCACTGGATATATAGTCGTTGTACCTAGTTGAGATAGAGACATGTAGTACATGATTGTACTTTGACTTTGACATGTATATCAGATAGATGACTGTTACATTTCCGCATGTATAATTTAAAAAGAAAAAAATTTAGTCCCAATTTTCTTAATTGTTATATTTGACATTAATAATGATTAAGTAATGAATTAGCGTCCAGGTCCCACAGTAGGTGGTATCAGAGCGATAGATCCTTGAGACTCAGATAGGAGCTAGTGAGCGGGGTAGAATGAGTTTTCTTTCTTTGCTTTTGATTGCTAGCATGATTTACTGCTTTAATACATGTTTACCTGTTTATCTGATTTGATTGGGAATATGTATTATTTGAAAATGAATCAGAACCGATTCTTGATCAGCAGTAAGATGATCAGAGGAGGATTGAAACAGGTTTTTTGTATTTGGTTACTAATTATTTTGGTAATCAAATATTCCTCCTCGAAGAATCCCAGAACCGGGTAGTATTTCGACTAGTCAGATGGATGTGTCAGAAACTCCGATGGAAATACAGTTGAAGAGGTTTCAGTCATTGACACCGCCGATTCTGAGGGGTACTGAGACGACTGTTGATTGTGAGAGCTGGATAGATGATATAGAGATATTGTTTGATTCACTTGAGTACTCGGATGAATGTAGAGTTAAACTAATTGGGCATCAGTTACAGGAGATCGCAAAGAGCTGATGGATTACAACCAAAGGAGTCTTAGAACAGCGTGGTATAGTGATTACTTGGGAAATCTTCAAAGTGGAATTTTATCGAAGGTTTTTCCCAATTTCGTACCGAGAAGATAAGAGGGCATAATTTAAAAATTTGAAACAGGGTCAGCTAAACATTGAAGATATGTTGCGCAATTTTCTACCTTGCTACGTTTTGCTCCTAACGTGGCTGAGAATGATGAAGTTGTGACTGATCAGTTTGTTAAAGGATTGATTCCTGAGATATTGACATTGGTAAACACAGGCCGGCCCTATAATTTTGTTGATGCTCTGAGTAGAGTCAAGAGAGCCGAAGCCAGTCTGATGAGACAGAAAGGAGCTTCGTTTGTGCCTCCAGCATCGAGACCACAGCAACCACCTCTCGGACTTGAGACTTGTAGTAGCAGGGGGTGGAAAGAAAGATTTCTTGAAAGCTCACAAGAAACAATTTAAGAAGTTAGGGAGTGGTTCGTCGAGCACCAGTGGTTCTAGCCAGAGTTATACGGGAGTTTATTGCAGCACTTGTGGAGGAAGACATTCCACAGAGCAATTCCGATGAGTATTTGGTAGTTGCAACGTCGTCAGCCAGGACATTTTGCTAGGGTATGTCCAATGAGATGTTCCCGAAGATCTCAGGGAGCAGAACCATCTGGATTAGTGGCACCGTCTGATAGACAATCACCGGTTGTTCACTCATCCCAACCACCGACGACTCCTCAATCACAACCAAGGCCAGGACACACCTGACGAGGTAGTGGCAGGTAATTGTTTCCTGTATGGTTATTTTGCATATGTATTGATAAATACTAATGCATTCCATCCGATTATTCTTAAATGAATTACATTGATATATGCGTTGTCTATGGAGTTAGTATATGCTGTAGTATTGATCTCTTTTCCGTTGGGAAGGGGTCGTGTATCAGTGACATCTGTTAGATCGTGTATGCTACAGTATGACCGATATGAGATTGAAATAGATCATATTGTACTTGGGTTGTCCGATTTCGATTTTATTATCGGTACTGATATGTTGACCAAATACAAAACTACCGTTGATTTTTCCAGAAGATTGAAAGATTCAGATAGATATGATTGATGAACGGAAATTACAGTAAGAATTCTAGCATTTAGAATTCCTTGGATATGAACGATGTTGAGGACTCGATTGTTATGGAAAGGAACAGAGGGATTCCTTATGCATTCAGTTGATTACTGAAATCGAGTTTATCATTGGCTGATTTGCCAGTAGTATATGAAATTTCTGATGTTTCTCAATTGGAATTTCAGAGTTGCTTCTAGTCAGAAAGATAGATTCTAGTATTGAATGAATGCAAGGTACTATTCTTATTTCTAGAACACAGTACAGAATGATACCGATTGAATTGAAAGACTTGAAAGACCAGTTTGAAGATTTCTAGCCGAGAGTTACATTTGATTGAGTATTTCTATTTGGGATGCTTCAGCTATGTTTGTGGGTTGATGAACCGTGTGTTCAAAAGTATTTTGATGATTTTATGCTCGTTTTATCTATGATATCCTGAGATATTTGAAGCTTATGACTGATCAGATTGAACATTTGAAAATTGTATTGCATATTCTGAGAATTGAAATGTTGTATACAGAAACTGTTGAAATGTGAATCTTGGCTGAGACAGATTGTATTCGGAACACGTTAGATCCGAAGATAGTATATCGGTTGATCTTAGCACAGTTGAAGTTGTGATCAATTGGCTGAGACTGATAATATTGTCAGAAACTACCGTTCTTGAGTTTAGCAGATCAGTATCGATGAGTGATGTTTGAATCTGATTGAATATTGCTGTTGTTCTGAATTCGTGTTTGAAACAGATATGAATCCGTGTTTGAAACAGATAGTAAACAGTGGAGAATTTATATTGTATAGTTCGAACCAGAACTGATTTGAGTATTAAAGCAGTTCAGAAAGTTGATCAGAATGTTCAGAACTCGATATTGACATCAAAACAGAGTATCGATCAGAATATCAGGTTTGTGACAGGGTGTTATATGCTAGTAACCGTCTTATTGTACTGAATATTCCAGATTTGAAGCGACAGATATTGTTAGAAATGTACAGTAGTTGATTCCGTAATCGTCCTGATGGCAGAAAAATGTACAGTGATTTGAAAAGACAGTTTTTGAGAAAAACAGATGAAATCAGATATTACAGAATTTTTATCGAGATGTCTGAAATGCCAGCAGGTAAAGACAGAAAGATAGAAAACCGGGGAATTATTATAGAGCATGTTTATTCCTGAAGGGAAATGGGAGTACATTTCCATGGATTTTGTGACAAAGTTACCGAAATCCTCCCGAGGTTGAGATGTGATTGGGTCGTGATGGACAGATTGACCGAATCTTTATGTTTCATTTGTACAAGATGACGTATAGACATGACCAGATGACAGAAATTTATGTCAGAGAAGTAGTCAGATTGTATAGAGTGCCGAAGTCGAGTGTTTCAGACTGTGATCTTCGGTTGCTTCGCACTTTGGAGCAGAGTTGCAGCAGACTCTAGGTATGAGGTTATACCTGAGTACCGCATATCATCCACAGACTGACGGACAGTCAGAGCGGACTATCCAGGCAATAGAGGATATGCTTAGGGCGATAGTACTTGATTTTAGCACTAGTTGGCAGGATTTATTGTCATGTCGTGAATTTTCGTACAACAATAGCTATTCAACGAGTACTGAAATAACATCGTTTGAAGCGTTGTACGATAAGAAGTGCAGATTCCCTCTGTACTGGAATAATATCTCTGAGGTACCTGATACTGGACCTGACATGATCAAAGATATGACGAAGAAGGTGAAGCTGATTCAGAAGAGAATGAAGACAGCTCAGAATAGACCGACTAAATTTACCAACGGCAGACGACGACCGTTAGTAATTAAGACAGAAGACCGAATATTGCATCGATTTGTATTGAACCAATTTGATAGCAGATGATGATATTGATTTAGTATGAGTATTGATGGGCATATACGGATGTTGTATAGCCAGTATTCTGAAGTTGATTCTATCAGAGTTACTTCAAGTGGTACTATGACATTATATTTCGTGAAGTATTATTCCAGATTGAAATTAGAATCAGTAAAAGAGAGATAATTCAGAATGAAGACTATTATGCTGTTTAATAGAGTTGTTATAATATCGAAAAAGCTATTTGAAGGACAGAATCCAAGATGAGACAGAGATTCTAGAATTGTTTTATTGAGGTGAGTTTTCTGTTAGCTTCTGTATATACCTCCTTTGGTATCTGCTTTGATATCGGAATTAATTGCCTGTGATTTTGGAATTGATTACCTGTGATTTCGAGGACGAAATCAGATCTTAGGGGGGGAGAAATGTAAGGTCCGAGAATTTTATTATCGTAATCTGAAATGATTTGGGGATAAATTAATATGATTATGAAGGATCGCTCTGAGACTTGAATTGAGTAGCATGTGATGTCATGTTGTGAGCAAGTGGAGTATGAGACCAGAACTGGTGGCGCATGTGCGCCGGAGAGTGGCGCGCACATGCGCGAGTTGTGAGAGAAACCAAGATGCGCGGACAGAACCTTACGCGCATATGCGCGGCTTGAGGGCGCGATATGCGCGAGAGGGTGATTTCCCGGAAGGCGAGTCCCGAGAGTTGGGCGCACATGCGCGGCGTGGAGGCGCGCACATGCGCGAATTGTAATGTACGGAGGCAATAGGTCTCGCCCATATGCGCGGGCTGAGGCGCGCATATGCGCGGGGCATGCAAAACAAGAACTTGACACTTGGTCTCCCGTATGCAATGCATGTATATATATATATATATAAAGAACAAGCATTATCCTTCTCAGAAACAAAGGAGAAAGGGACGAAGAAAGTTCAAGTTCTGATTTTTATTGTGATTTACGAGAAATCCGTCCGTTCGATTTGTAATCTGATTTCAGTACTGAGTTCCTAGCGACGACAGCTACAACAGGACGTAAGTTTTATTGAATTCTGATAGCGTTTGAGATTATGATATTGGGGGAATTGTGATTTGATTGATATTATGTGTTCTGGGAATACTGATCAGTATATAATTGAAGTCAGATCGAAGAACGGACTGATTATATAATTGTTATGATTTTTAGAGTTGATATGATCAAGATTATACAGATTTGCGATTGTTATCTATGATTATTGAAGATTATGATTCGTATTAATATCGATTACGAGTTGTGATATTGTATCTGTGATGTTGAGATTGACGGGGTTACCGAGACTGTATTGTTATGCCGTCGAAACATCAATAGATTGATTTTGATCAGATTCAGTGTTGATTGAGATTGTATCATGATATCATTGATATGGATCAGATTATGTTTGATTTGAGTATTGATCAGAACAGATCTTGAATTGAGTTATACATTGATACAGTGTATTCGATATTGTTATTGACAGATTGATTTGATGGGCAGGGAGTTCGAGACTTCGACAGAGTCAGATCGACAGAGCGAAACGAAAGGTATAAATTGATGTTGATGCGGGATTGCACATCTCGAGTTAGATTTGACTGGAGTTTCCCAAAATCACATACTTCATCTTATTGCATTGATATTTGCAATTGATGTAATTGTTATCTTTGGTCTATTGATTTATGTATTAAGTCATAGGATGATGCGCCTAGTCGTAGGCGATTGATCTCGAGACAGAGGGGCCTGATAGTGATAGAATAGTTGCTGGGCCATTGCGCATTGACACAGAGGTTCGGCAAGATATGCCAAGGCTGATGTGCCTAGTCTTGGACAGAACCGCTAAGACACCGGACGTTTGGTCATATCGATGTGACTTAGAAGAAGAGCGACTTCTATTTCCGATATTCGGTATAACTAGGACCAAAGTCCGTAATAAGAAAGTAAGGTCACCACGACCAAGGGAGTAGGTGAGAGATTGTTACGTTCTTATTCAGATCGGGATCCCTAGATTAGGAATGAGTTGAGTCAGAGTCTAAGAGTCACAGAGTGTGATTCAGAGTTTGTATTGATTCATGTTTCTGATTTTGATACATGTTATGAATATTTGTTTCATGCTGTTATATCTGTTTATATGAAATGCATGTATACATAATTTATACTGGGAATGTAATTCTCACCGGAGTTATCCGGCTGTTGTCTTGTTTGTATGTGTGCATGACAACAGGTGGGACAAGATCAGGATCAGGAAGAGGATGAGAGATGTTAGTTAGCGTGGAGATCCGGGCCCAGAAGCATAATAGGATTCAGCACTGGATATATAGTCGTTGAACCTAGTTGAGATAGAGACATGTAGTACATGATTGTACTTTGACTTTGACATGTATATCAGATAGATGACTGTTACGTTTCCGCATGTATAATTTAAAAAGAAAAAAATTTAGTCCCACTTTTTTTAATTGTTATATTTGACATTAATAATGATTAAGTCATGAATTAGCGTCCGGGTCCCCACATATCATCTATAAAAACGACCAGAAACTTGTCGAGATATGGTTTGAATACTCGGTTCATAAGGTCCATGAATGCTGCAGGAGCATTTGTTAGACCAAAAGGCATTACCGTGAATTCGTAATGTCCATATATTGTCCTAAAAGCAGTCTTAGGGATATCCTCTGCTTTGACCTTCAACTGTTGATAGCCAGATCTTAGATCGAGCTTTGAGAAAACCTTGGCTCCTTTTAGCTGATCGAAAAGATCATCTATTTTCGGGAGTGTGTACTTATTCCTTATGGTGATCTTATTTAACTCTCGGTAATCAATGCATAGCCTCAAGCTTCCGTCCTTTTTCTTTACGAATAGTACTGGGGCTCCCCACGGGGATGCACTAGGGCTGATCTGCTGCTTGTCCAATAATTCCTGAAGTTGCTCCTTTAACTCCTTTAATTCTGCTGGAGCCATTCGGTATGGTGACTTTGAGATTGGTCGAGCACCAGGGACCAAATTGATTTCAAATTCCACTTCTCTATTGGGTATCTCACTCGGTAATTCCTCGGGAAAGACATCTGGAAACTCTTGAACAATTGGAATATCTTCAAACTTTGGGACTTCTTCTTCTTTGATCTCATTGATTACTGCCAGATAAATTTTTTCTCCTCCTTTTATGGCCTTCCAGGCTTGTGAGGCAGATAACAGAGATTTTCGTTCTTTGGATTTTCCATGATATATGACTTCCTCTTTATTCGGAGTCTGAAGTCTAATATCTTTCTTTTGACAGTCTACTATGGCATGGTTTTTAGCTAACCAGTCCATTCGCAGAATGACGTCAAATTCAATCATATTGAGTTGAATTAATTCCGCATCAAAAATCTGTTTACTGATACAAATTTAAAATTTTCGATACACTGTGGGTTTCAATTGTTTTTCTCGCAGGTGTTGCCACTCTTAACAGTTCACTAAGAATTCCATGCTCAAGTTTAAGCTTCTTAGCAAATCTTCTAGACACAAATGAGTGCGTAGCACCACAATCAAACAAAGTATATGCAGGTATTTCATTGAGTAAAACAGTACCTGCCACCATTTCGTTGGTGTTATCATCTTCCTCCTGAGTTATTGCATACACCCGAGCATTAGTCTTGTTTTCATTTGGTTTGTTGGGTCTCGTCCCTTTGTCTTTATTGTCTGGACAATCCTTAATCCGGTGACCCACTTTACCGCATTTGAAACAAGCACCTATTTTCCGATAACATTCCCCAATGTTCTTCTGTCAACAAGTGTCGCACCACTTTCCTTCTGTAGTGCCAGCACTGTTAAATTTTCCTCTTGAAGGACCACTTGAATAATTTGGCTTCTTGAATTTGGGACAATTTTGAGCAGATTGGCCAACCAACGGTCTCTTGTTCATGTTTTCTTCTTCACGGCATTTGATATCCGTTTCCACGCTCATTGCAGCGCTCATCAAATCCGCAAAATTTCTTGGCTTGAACACTGCCAAAGCCAATTGAATCCGGCTATTCAGTCCCTTCTTAAAACGATGCATTTTTAATGTTTCATCAGACATGATTGTTGGGACATACGTTCCCAGATCGTTGAACCTTGAGGTGTATTCCATTTCTGTCATGTCTTGTGTTTGTTTGAAGTTCTCAAACTCGCTCAACTTTTGTAGACAAAATTCGGCTGGGTAATATTGCTTCCATGTGATTTGTTCTACCTCGGCCAAAGGTGGTGACATAGTTTCCCACCATTTCCTTGCTCGGTCTTCCAAAAACGGTATCACGACCTGCATTCTCAGTTTTTCAGGTACTTCAAGTAGATGTAGTTGTATTTCGACATTCTTGAGCCAGTTGTGGCTGACTTCTGGATCTGGGTTTCCATCAAAAGTTGGGACGCGATTTCTCCTCAGAGACTCACAATGATATTTTATTCCACGTGGTTGTGGTTCCGGTGGCGGCTGAATGGCGTTGGAAAGAGGGTTCACAATTCCTTGCAATGTGGCGGTTACTATGGTAGCAATGGCCATCATATCTTCCCGGCTGAGATTCACCCCTGGGGAATTTTCATCCTCGTTTTGATTAACCCCTTTGGTGTTTCAATTATTTCTGGGTGGTCTGCCTGTCATTTCCTAGAATAAATGGAGGTAATATCTCAGAATCATATAAAAGATAGAAAGACACAAATAATAGAAACAAAGTTGTCGTGGAATTTTCAATACAAAGAAATTTCAGAACGATTGAAGGAAATAGAATTTGAATTTCTCGAAGAATTTTGGAAAGGATGAAAGTTTGTTTAAGAATGCACTAGGCTTTTGCCAAAATTTAACTTCGCCAAATTTTGTCTGTCAAAATCCCAGCGGGATTATGAACTTGGCGGCTCTGATACCACTTAAATGTCACGCCCTGTGTCCGAAGCGTCGGTGGCATTCGGCATTGTTTAACAATTACTTGAAAACAATTAAGCCTCGTATCAAAAACAAACCAGTCTTTTTCATAAAAAAATATTGTCTTTACAATGACAATGAAATGAAAATTTACATCAGGGTTTCAGAAGCGGAAACAAAAGGAAAGTAAAAATCTTGAGTCTTGATCTCGATCACCGATTCACCAAACCCAGAAAGCTTCTTGCTCCTCCTCATTTATTTGCTCTTTGTTTTTATCTGAAATTTGTAAGGGGTGAGTGTTTTGGGAAACACTCAGCAAGTGGTGGTCGATCGATTTCCATGATACACATAAAACTTAATCTTTAAAGCATTTCTTTAACAAACTTTCAAAACTTATTACCTTTAACTTATCATAATAGAAAAAATCGAATATGAGATAGAAGTTATCAGATGATTCAGAGCAGTTCGGAAGCAAATCAGATCATTCAGAACAATTCACAAACAGACACAACACTGTTACTCATCTCATTTCCATGGTCAAATTGTCCCCAATATGTTAGTCCTCTAAGGGGTGAGGCCAGGACACAGTTTTATACCCACTGATGGGGGCCAGACAGAACATGGTTTTATACCCACCAATGGGGGCCAGACATAATCACAATTCTCGTCCTATTTCAAATCAATTTGTAACAATGAAACACAAAATTCAGATTTACCAGACAGAACTTATCAGAATTTCAGACGGATATAGTGGAGTCAAAGAATTTCGAAGAACAAACCGAGCATATCATCGATCGAAATTTTAAAAGAACAGACTGATATTTTTGAAAATAAGGTCATACACATTCATGTCATGATATTTATATTCAAAGTTCAAAATATGAGAAATTACGTAACAAAAATCCACTTACTGTGTTTGAAGGTATGGTACGATTATGCAGATTCTTTAACGAAGCTTTTCTCTCGAAAGTTGAGCAGCACTTCGACGTGACTTTACCAAATGATGTATTCAATCCAGCAGCACTCCTACGCAGAATTTTTGCATTCGACAGCACGAAGCTTTTCCTTGCTTTGGCCGATTTTTTCGGAACGATTTTGTGGGGGAAAGGAACCGATTTTCTTGCTGAATTTTTGAGTGCATTTTCTTTCATCCATGGTGTAGTATTTATAGAGGAATTTGAGACCCTTCCACTAGCCTTGCCGAAATCTTGGGCTCCAAGGAAGCCATAATTGTGGTCAAAGCATCTCAAGCACCAAAGGTCACTTCCTGCACCATTAATGTGTCCTAGTCCCTTAGCTCCTCTCTTAGCTCCTTCATCTGTTTCCTAAATGGTCATTTCTTGCATAATAAGTTTTTCCAAACCCTTAGCTCTTCCCTTAGCTCCTTCATTGGTTATCTCAAAGGTCACTTCTTGCATAATAAGTTTGTCCAATCCCTTGGTTCATCTTTTAGCTCTCTTTTTGGTCTTGTTAGGACAAGCTTGGTTGAGCTTCTTTGAGCTGAAAGATCGAGTCCTTGAGCTGGGGTTTTACTCCTCCAGTGACAACTCTTCGATGGATGCGGTTATTTGCAGCTTGGCCTCCTGTTGAGCTAATCTCCGAGCTTTGAAGCTACTTCTTCGAATTAAGTTAGCTGAAAATCTAAGTTCATATTTGGTTTTATAGTTAGAATGAAAGTTGTTGAGCTTAGTTTAAGCTAAATTTCAAGTTTGTATTTCTTACATGATTCGCTTTAGATCGGAAAATCCCAGGTTGTCACATCCCTCCCTCCTTATTGAAAGTTTCTCCCACAAAACTTGGATCAGCTCGATCTTTTAAATAGATGAGGGTATTGCGTGCGTATCTTCTCTTCTAATTCCCAAGTGGCCTCTCTTTCTGTATGATTTGACCACTTTACTTTGACATATGAGATTGTCCGGTGTCTCAACACTTGATCTTTTGTGCCCACTATTCGAATAGGGACTTCTTCATATTTGTGTTCTTCATTGAGATGTCCTTCAATCTTCAGTGGTGCAATTTTGAGTACATGACTCGGGTCTGGGACATATTTTCTCAGTTGTGAGATGTGGAAAATGTTGTGAATTCTTGACATATCAGGAGGAAAAGCCAGACGGTTGCTGAACCGATTCACTCCTTTCATAGGAGAGACCTTGACATAGGCTTTTCCACCAACCTCCAATTCCATCGGTCTTCTCTTCACATCTGCCCAACTCTTTTGTCAATCTTGAGCTGTCTTGATTCTTTCTTTGATTACGAAGACTTTGTCAATGGTTATTGGAACAAGCTCTGGTCCAGTAACAGCTTTTTCTCCGACTTCATCCCAGTATAGAGGCGACCTACATTTTCGGCCATACAAAGCCTCATACGGAGCCATTTCGATGCTGCTGTGGTAACTGTTATTATAAGAAAACTCTATCAACGGTAATTGCTCACTCCAATTTCCCTGAAAATCCAGCGCGCATGCCCTCAACATGTCCTCGAGGGTTTGAATTGTTCTTTCAGTTTGGCCATCAGTCTGAGGATGATAGGCCGTGCTGAGAGTGACTTTGGTTCCCATAGCCTTTTGGAAACTTTTCCAAAATCTCGATACGAATCTTGGATATCTGTCAGACATTATACTCACTGGGACTCCGTGTAGTTTCACTATGTTGTCCATATATAATGTAGCTAGTTTATCCAGGTTGTAATTCATTCGTACCGGCAAGAAATGTGCAGACTTGGTCTATCTATCAATGATTACCCAGATCTCATCGTGCCCTTGCCTTGATTTCGGTAGCCCTACTACAAAATCCATGGAGATGTTATCTCACTTCCACTCAGGTATTTCTAATGGCTGTAGAAGTCCTCCTGGCTGTTGATGTTCTGCCTTGACTTGTTGACAGGTTAGGCACTTGGAAACAAAGACAGCCAAGTCTTTCTTCATTCCGTTCCACCAGTAATTATTTTTCAGATCCCGGTACATTTTGGTGCTTCCTGGATGTACTTAAAATCTTGATTTATGTGCCTCCGCCATTAATTCTTCACGAATCCCATCGATGTCTGGCACATACAACCGTCCTTTCATCCAAAGTATACCATTTTCATCAATATGAAATTCTGGAGTCTTTCCTTTTGAATTTGCTCTTTAATTTTGAGGATAGAGGAATCTTGACTTTGTTTCAATTTGATGGTCTCTCGGAGGCCTGATTGCACTGATAGTGAAGATAAGCTCACTTTCCCAAGGATCCTTCGGCTCAACGCATCTTCCACCTTATTTGCCTTACCCGGATGGTAATTGATTGACAAATCATAATCCTTTAGCAGTTCCATCCAACTCCTTTGCCTCATGTTTAATTCTTTTTGGGTGAAAATGCACTTGAGGCTCTGGTTGTAACGTACCGTACTTTTAACTACTTAAAATTTGCGGAAAAATAAAAATTTTCGTAAATGAATCGTGAACATTCAAAATTCGATAAAACAAAATGTCCATCCCCAAAGTAGTTGCATAAAAGATCTCAAAGTAAAGTTTGTCAAAGATATTTGCTTAAAATCTCATAACAATTAACATAAATCAGAGTACTTTTAAACATTTCATAAAACTTAAAACTTGGCGGTCCTCGGGTTTAGCCTCCCGCCCAATCCAAGCCAGCTCACTGGTCCACATCTCTCGTCTCCTCAAATGCCTCATCACCTGCATCGATCAAGTCTAGTGAGTCTAAAGACTCAACATGTATAAATTGGAAGAAACGAGTAATACGTAATAAAATCACATGCAACTTTAAAATAGAGCGTACGTACTTGAAACTTGGACTTGCATACTTAAAGCTTGAACGTAACGTACTTGAAACTTGTACATACATACATAAACATAGACGTGCCATCATCATAAGACTTTTTTTAAACATGCTTGCATACCTGTACATACTTGAACATTCATAAACTTCATCATTTTGCGTAGAGATATGTTTCAAAGCAAGTGACCCATACATAAATACGCCTGATCAGACTAAACCACAATACTGGGCTGACAGGGAAAATCCACTGCCACATACATGAGATCCCCGTTCATGCTTTAACGGGTGGATTGGTCCCCGGTCATGCTTTACCGCTTTCCAATCCTGATCTAAATCCGTTCATGATTTAACGGGGTGGAGAGGTCCTCGGCCACGTTCACCGACTTCGAAACCCATTCATAAATTGGTCACAAGACATTTAGCATACCTAAAAAATAGAACATTTTCTCATTTGCACGTCGAACATACTTACTTGGCGTTGAGGGATTCGTTGGTTCTCGCTTGGTGTCAGTGCTGCACATACAAACATGATTACAAGCACTTATCTTTCATAGCTTAGACGTAGGTACTCGTGCTCACCACCGAAGTACAAAAATAACTTATGACAATCTAGATCACTCGGGACTTGACCTCATTAAATCATCGTACTAACCCATGACATCGAACCCCAAAACAAATCTCAAAGGGAAACCTAAACTATTCCCAAACAGGAGGTACACGGACCCCGTGCCCAGGTCCGGCTCCGGGTCCGTGTAGGTATTGCAAAATACGTGTGAAGAAAAGGGAAGGCACGGACCCCGTGCCTAGGTCCGTGTAGGGGTCCGTGTAGATACTGTAAAAACACACCGAAAAGAATGAAGGCACAGACCCTGTGCTAGTGTCCGTGTGGGGGTCGCAAATTTGACACTTCAAAGGAAACAAAGGTACGGACCCCGTGTAAGGGTCCGTGTCCGGGTCCGGATACCTGCACTGACTGAAAACCCACGAAAATTCAATACATGTATTTCTTAACATTCTAAACTCGATTGCACGGACTATGGATCGACACCTCGAGACCCTATCTAGGATGCTACTATATTTATACAACCTGTAAAAACCCCCCGAAACACGACGCCCATCCTAACACAGTACAATCTCATAATCACAGAAATTGACACCAAATCGTTTCCTACGAATTCTAATGAATTCAAGTGCCTATCGACACTGAACGGCATGCCAAATATAAACCCAACATCATACTAAACATACCTAAATGCAGCAACGATTTCTCATCGATCCCCAACGAATCTTGCAACAATAAAACTTCAAGAACACATCAATAACATAATTTTTCAGAAAACGCAGTTTGAGAAGTCCCACGAAAATGATCATATCTCACTCAATTTTTATCCAAATATTTCGAACTTTATATCAAATCGAAGGTATCAAATAGTTCAATGTTTCTTACGTTGAGAGTTTGCCCAAAATCTCGACCAAAAAATCTATGTTTTTAAAAGATCAGTTAAAACGAGATTTGAGATCCCAAAAATGGTTTCAAAAGTGATCCAAACATGATTGCTCAAACTTCTACACATCACACATGTATTTTCTCACATAAAAATATCGCAACACATAATATGACTAGATCGACGTAGGAAAAACAGAATATACATGCCTTTAAATCTTTAACGTTACCGAAATGACGACTCCGAAGCGGGAAGGATGCGAGAGACGATCCGAGACGCTTGTGGAATGGTTTTCTTGAAATAAAACCACGAAAAGTTGCTGTAAGGTTAGAGGGAGGGGGTGGCTGCTCTTAGGTGGAGAAACCGTAGGTTTTTGCTCTCAAATTCTGAAAATAAAATGTGCAGGTGTGTGTTGTGTGTTTTGATGGGTGTAAAAATGTGTAAGTGTGTGTGACGTGTGTGTGTGTTTTTAATAAGGAGAAATTATTGCTAACTTAACTAATTAAAATACTATCAAAAGTTAACTCACACTAATTTTAAACAACTCCTCAATTAAAAATAAATACACTCAAATTTTTTTTATATAATTCTCCTTTTCAACAAATAAAATGCACAAAGCCAACTTTAAAAGTTTCAAAATTCTAAAGTCACTAATTACATAATTTTAGGCTTTTAAATGCAGAAACTTATTAAATTAATTAATATGCCCCAACCTTAACTTAAAAATAAAATACTACATTTAAAATTACCAAAAATCGTCCCCGGTCTTTTTTCCTCGACCCCGCATCGAATAATCTGCCGAAACATGAAACTCGAGAAACATTTTAACGTGCATCACATAAACATAAATAATTCAAAATAATACAATTTAAATAGGTCATGCATCACAAAAAAAATCATTTTAAATTTAAATAAATGATTTAAAAATTAAATAAATGCATGGGTTTTACGTGTACTGATTTTGGGCTCTACAGTTCCTCCCCCACTTATATAAATTTCTTCCTCGAAATTAAATCTTACCGAACTACTCCGGGTAGCGATTCCTCATGTCTGCTTTGGTCTCCCAAGTGGCCTCCTTCATGTATTGATTTAGCCATCGAACTTTGACCAACTTGGTTACTTTGTTCCGTAGTCTACGCTCTAGTCTGTCTAGGATTTGGATAGGTCTTTCCTCGTAAGACAGGTCTGGAGCCAACTATAACGGTTCGTAGCTCAAAAAATGCGAAGGATTAGCTAGGTACTTACTCAGCATTGAGACGTGGAACACATTGTGTACTCCGGCCAGATTCGACGGTAAGGCTACACGATAAGCTAGTGTCCCAACTCAGTCGAGAATCTCGAACGGCCCAATGAATCTCGGACTAAGCTTGCCTCTCTTTTCCCAAATCTCATACATCCTTCATAGGTGCTATCTTTACAAAAACTTGATCACCTACGGCGAACTCGAGATCTCTTCTTCTTTTATCAGCATAGCTCTTTTGACGACTCTGGGCGGTCTTCATCATGTCTCGGATCTTGACCACCACATCTGCAGTCTATTGAACTTTCTTTGGACCAAGTTCTGCTCTCTCACCAACCTCATCCCAATGAATTGGTGACCTGCACTTCCTTCAATATAGTGACTCGTAGAGAGCCATACCTATAGATGCTTGGAAGCTGTTGTTTTATGTAAACTCCACTAGAGGTAGCTTAGATTCCCATGTCCCATGGAAATCTATTATACAGGCTCGCAATAAATCCTCTAAAATCTGAATCACTCGCTCAGATTGGCCATCTGTCTGCGGATGAAAAGCTGTACTGAAAAGAAACTTCATCCCCATGGCCACATGTAAAATTTTCCAAAAGGGCGATGTAAACCTCGGGTCCCTGTCGGACACAATAGAAACTTGGATTCCGTGCAAACGGACTATCTCTCTGATATAGAGCTCCGCATACTGGGTCATGGAGAAAGTCGTCTTTACTGGCAAGAAGTGCGATGACTTAGTGAGTCAATCCACTACAACCCAAATGGCATTGGATCCTCTGACTGACCTCGGCAATCCAACAACGAAATCCATGGTGATATTCTCCCATTTCCACTCGGGGATAGGGAGTGGTTTAAGCATTCGTGCTGTCCTTTGATGCTCTGCCTTCATCTGCTGGCAAGTGAGACATTCAGACACAAATCGACGGATATCTCATTTTATACCTGGCCACCAATACAAAATCTGCAAATCCTTGTACATCTTGGTACCCCCTGGGTGAATAGAATACGAAGATGCATGTGCCTCTGTCAGAATATCCTCTCTGATCGAATCAACACTAGGCACCCACATCCTTCCTTTGTACCTCACAATACCATCAGACACTGTGTAGAGTACACTGCCCTTGGCTTCATCCTTCAGTCTCCATTTCTGTAACTGCTACTCTGAAGACAAACCTGCACGGATTCATTCTAGCAAAGAAGACCGGAGTGTCAGATTAGACAGTTTAGGAGCTCTGCTCTTAGGATAAACCTCTAACCCAAATCTCTAAATCTCTGACTGAAGAGATCTCTGCACTGACAACTATGCTACGACTGCAACTTTTCTGCTCAAGGCATCTGTCACAACATTAGCTTTTTTCTGGATGGTAGCTAATCTCGCAATCGTAGTCTTTTGCTAACTCTAATAATCGTCTTTGTCTCATATTCAGTTCTTTCTGCGTGAAGAAATACTTAAGACTCTTGTGATCAGTAAATATCTGGTATTTCTCGTCGTACAATTAATGTCTCCATATTTTCAACGTAAAGACAACGACGGCTAACTCAAGATCATGAGTCGGGTAGTTCTTCTCATGCGCTTTCAACTGCCTGGAAGCATAAGCTATAACCCGACCATGCTGCATCAACACTGCGCCTAACCCGAGCTTAGATGCATCGGTGCATAACATAAAGTCTCCTTGCCCTGATGGCATGGCTAAAACTTGCCCTGAAATAAGAGCTTGCTTCAAAGTATCGAAGCTCTTCTGACATCCAATACTCCATATGAATTTAGCATTCTTCTTAGTCAATGAAGTGAGTGGCACTGCTATCGAAGAAAAATCCATGAATAAATTTCATGTAGTAGCCTGCTGGGCCTAGAAAGCTGCGGATCTCTGACGCATTCTTCGGCTCAACCCATTCTTTAACTGCTGCTACTTTAGCTGGATACACCTCGATACCGCTGCTAGAAATTACATGACCCAAAAACGCTACCTTCCCCAACCAAAATTCACACTTACTGAATTTTGCAAACAACTTGTGTCTCTGCAAAATATGCAACACTGTACTCGAATGATGAACGTGCTCCTCATGGCTCTTCGAGTAGATAAGAATGTCGTCAATGAACACTATGACGAACTGATCTAGGTAGGGCCGAAATACTTGGTTCATCAAGTCCATAAAAATAGCTGGAGCATTAGTCAGTCCAAACGACATCACTAAAAACTCTTAACGTCCATATCTAGTGCTGAAGGTTGTCTTAGTTTTACTTTACTATGACCTCGAATTCTGACTTTTCTCACAATTCCCAATATTAGAAATGGAGGTTCAAACTTATCGTATCTTACTTTCCTTATACTATACCCGTAATGTTCATCGATCTATTACATTATCATTTATGCAGTTCAACCTAAGAAATCTTAGCACTAAAAGTTTCTGATCAACTTCTATCCTTGGTACTACACTCAAAAGTTAAACCTTATCTTAACCCCGTAATAATATTGACCTACGATCCTTGAATCGAATCTTTACCTTATGACACCAAACTTACGTAACTTAACTATTTATAAGTACATCCCAAATAAAGATTGCTGCTAATATTAAATTTCGAGTAACATTAATCCATAAAACCCCAAAATATACAATATCGATATTCTGCTTAGATAATAAAACCTTCCTAGCATCAAACACTTGCTTAAACTATTTCCTTCCCAATTACATTATAGTTGAGGCCTAAGACACTTAAACCTTCCTCATTGGAACGAATGTCACACTTTGACGTATCCTCAATACTTAATTCATTCTAATGTATAAAGCTTAATAAGTTTCCCCCTGTTAATGATGGACTAATTCTAATAAATCAACTTCACTTATAACCCACAGAATTCTAGAATCCTCATATAAAGATTTTAGATTTCTTACTCGATAAAAATCTTAATATTCGACCATTGGTAACCTATGTTGAATACAACTACTTCCCTTTTGTTTTTATTTCACCCAATATCCCTGTATGATCACCTATTTCATAAACTTGAAATTAAAACTTACACAATCCAAGTAGTCTTAGATAACCTAATTCCAGTACTTATATCCACTTAATCATAAGTTTCTTAATGACTTACAAAGATTCCTCAAAACAAGGTGCCTGATAGGGCCTCTTGCCACTCCTATCGACCTCAATGTCCATCTGGTCCTACCCTGCCGCCAAAACTCTCGACACGACAACTGTATAAGTTGTAAGACCAGCAACCCAACACCACGGCGCAAGATCGACCGCAAACAATCCATAAAATGCCTCAGATTCTCCCAGGCGTCGTTGGAAATTAGGGGCACAAAGTGACACCCCCCTTTAGAACTTCCTGACGAAGTCTGCCACGCTGCTGTCTCACTGTCGCAGCGACATGAACTCCTTGGTCAGGCGGGAGCGTACTTCTTCAATGAAGTATTTGGAGTATAAAACCTCCTTGAACCCATTCCACGTCAGTATTTGTAAGTTCACTGACACTGACGTGCATTCCCTCCAAAGCCTGGCGTCTCCAGTCAACAAGGAGGTGGCACATCTAACTCTGTCTGCATCTTGCAGCTCCATAAATGCAAAGATTACCTCGATGGATTTAATCCATCCTTCCGCTATCATCGGGTCAGTAGTCCCCAAGAACTCCTTCGGATCCATCCTCTTAAACCTCTCATAAACTGTCTCCGGTCTAGGCCTTGCCTCTGTGTCTACTGCAGTCTGGTTCTACAAAAACTGTGCGAAGAACTGGGTCATCCCTGCAAGCATCTGAGCCTGCAAACTTCGGGATGGATGAGGAGGAGTGACCCTCTCCCCATCCTAGGCTTCCCTATTTATCATGCGTCTAGGAGGCATATTGTTCCAACAATTCGCCCAACACGTAAACCCAACATGCATGAACATAAAACTAGTATCATAAGATGCACGTAAGTTGAACTCAAACATGCACATACTGAAATCATGAATAGATACATATTACACGAATGAATTTAAAACTTTAAAACTTATAGACTTGAGGTGTGACTTCGTGAGCTTCTTGCAACTGGCAGTAGGCATAACCCTTTACAAGAACACCGCTCTGATACCAACTGTAACGTACCATACTTTTAACTACTTGAAATTTGCTGAAAAATTGAAAATTTTCTTAAATAAGAAGCGAACTTTCAAAATTCGAAAAAATAAATTGTTCATCTCAACAACCGTTGTAACAAAAGATTTCGAAGTAAAGTTTGCCAAAAGTATTTGCTTAAATCTCATAACCAGTAACATAAATCAGAGTACTTTTAAATATTTCATAAAACTTAAAACTTGGCGGTCCTCGGGTTTAGTCTCCCGCCCAGTCCAAGCCAGCTCACTGGTCCACATCTCTCGTCTCCTCAAATGCATCTTCACCTGCATCGATCAAGTCTAGCATGTCTAAAGACTCAACACGTATACACTGGGAGTAACGAGTAATACGTAATAAAATCACATGCAACTTTAAAATAGAGCGTACATACTTGAAACTTGAACTTGCATATTTAATGCTTTAACGTAACGTACATGAAACATGTACATACATACATAAACATAGATGTGCCATCAACATAAGACTTTTTTCTTAAACATGCTTGCATACTTGTACATACTTGAACATATATAAACTTCATCATTTTGCGTAGAGGCATGTTTCAAAGCAAGTGACCCATACATAAATTCGCCTGATCAGACTAAACCACAGTACTGGGCTGACGGGGAAGATCCACTGCCACATACATGAGATCCCCGTTCATAATTTAACGGGTGGATTGGTCCCTGGTCATGCTTTACCGCTTTCCAATCCTAATCTAAATCCGTTCATAATTTAACGGGGAGGAGAGGTCCTCGGCCACGTTCACCGACTTCCAAACCCATTCATAAAATGGTCACAAGACATTTAGCATACTTCAAAAATAGAACATTTTCTCTTTTGCACGTCGAACATACTTACTTGGCGTTGAGGGATTCGTTGGATCTCGTTTAGGGCCACTGCTGCACATAATAACATGAATTTCAACACTTAACTTGCATAACTTAGACGTAGGTATTCGTGCTCACCACCGAAATAAATAAATAGCTTATGACATTCTAGATCACTCGTGACTTGACCTCGTTTCATTATCGTACTAAACCATAGCATAGAACCCCAAAACAAATCCTATGTTTTATATTCATAACCACAAAACAAATCCTATATTTTGTATTCAAATTAAAATTTTTTTTTTAAAGAGGAGGGTACACGGACCCCGTGTAGAGGTCCATGTACGGGTCCGGGTAGGCACTGGAATTTCGTATTTTTGAAGGAAAAAGGACACGGACTCCGTGCCGGGGTCCGGGAAGGGGTCAAGGTACCCTCTGTATTTGTAAATACACGAAAATTCACTAACTTAATCATTCACCCTTTCAATCCAAGCCTAAGGACGATGAACCAACACCTCGAGACTCATCCTTTAATGCTATTACATTGATTCAAACCCGTACAAACACCCCAAACGTCCCCAAGCATCGACAAGCAACTTCAATACAACAATAACCCGTAATTCATTATCGTTTAGCTTCCTACGACTTCTATTACATCCCAAGCCAATCCCGACACAAACGAACCACCAAATAACACCTAAATACCTCCCATAACATATCTAAATGCAGTAGCACAAGCCCGGCGATGCCCAACGAAGCCTGCAACAAATAACTTCATGACCATGTCAAGAACACATTTTCATAAAAGTCGCAGTTTGAGCAGTCCCACGAAAACAATCATAACTCACTCATTTCTTATCCAAATATTTCGAATTTTATATCAAATCAAAGGTATCAAAAATTTCTACGTTTCATATGTTAAAAGCTTTTCCGGAAAACCGACCGAATAATCGCAGTAATTAAAAAGACAGCAAATTCGAGTTTTCAGATCCAAAAACCGTTTCAAAAGTGATCCAACCATATTTGCTCAAACTCTTACATAAAATACACATGATTTTCATACAATAAACATCAAAATATTTACAATGACAAGATCGATGCAGAAACGAAAGAATATACATGCCTTTTGATATTTAAAACTCACGATACGGCGATACCGAAGCGGAGACGGAGCGAGGCTTGATCCAGGACGAACTTGGCACTATTTTCTTGCAATAAAAATCACCGAAAACTTGCTGGAAATTCAAAAGGGAGGGGCGGCTGCTCTTAGGTGGAGGAACCCTAGGCTTTTGCTCTCCAAAATATAAAAGATCTGAAAATAAAATATGTAGGTGTGTGTTGTGTGATTTGGTGTGTGTAAAAACGTGTAAGTATGTGTGAGTGTGTAAAACGTGTGTGCGTGTTTTAATTAGGAGAGTTTATTGCTAAAATAACTAATAAAATGCTAATAAAAGGTCAACTCACACTAATTTTAAACAAACTTTTCAATTAAAATAAATACACCATATTTTTATAAAATTCTCCTTGTTAACAAAATAAAATGCACAAGGCCAACTTTAAAAGTTTCAAAATTCTAAACTCACTAAATACATAATTTAGGCTTTAAAATGCTAAAACTTATTAAATTAATTAATGTGCCCCAACATTAACTTAAAAATAAAATACCACATTTTAAAATTGCCAAAATCGTCACGGTCTTCTTTTCTTGATCCCGAATCGAATAATCGCCTGAAATATGAAACTCGATAAAACAATTAACGTGCATCACATAATAATTAAAATAATGCAATTTAAATAAATCATGCGTCATTAAAAATCATTTTAATTTAAATAAATGATTTAACAATTTAAATAAATGCATGGGTTTTACGTGTACTGATTTTGGGCTCTACAGCTTAGACGTAGGTACTCGTGCTCACCACCGAAGTACAAAAATAACTTATGACATTCTAGATCACTCGGGACTTGACCTCATTAAATCATCGTACTAACCCATGACATCGAACCCCAAAACAAATCTCAAAGGGAAATCTAAACTATTCCCAAACAGGAGGTACACGGACCCCGTGCCCAGGTCCGGCTCCAGGTCCGTGTAGGTACTGCAAAATACGTGTGAAGAAAAGGGAAGGCACGGACCCCGTGCCTAGGTCCGTGTAGGGGCTGTAAAAACACACCGAAAAGAATGAAGGCACAGACCCTGTGCTAGTGTCCGTGTGGGGGTCGCAAATTTGACACTTCAAAGGAAACAAAGGTACGGACCCCGTGTAAGGGTCCGTGTCCGGGTCCGGATACCTGCACTGATTGAAAACCCACGAAAATTCAATACATGTATTTCTTAACATTCTAAACTCGATTGCACAGACTATGGATCGACACCTCGAGACCCTATCTAGGATGCTACTATATTTATACAACCTGTAAAAACCCCCCGAAACACGACGCCCATCCTAACACAGTACAATCTCATAATCACAGAAATTGACACCAAATCATTTCCTACGAATTCTAATGAATTTAAGTGCCTATCGACACTAAACGGCATGCCAAATATAAACCCAACATCATACTAAACATACCTAAATGCAGCAACGATCTCTCATTGATCCCCAACGAATCCTGCAACAATAAAACTTCAAGAACACATCAATAACATAATTTTTCAGAAAACGCAGTTTGAGAAGTCCCACGAAAATGATCATATCTCACTCAATTTTTATCCAAATATTTCGAATTTTATATCAAATCGAAGGTATTAAATAGTTCAATGTTTCTTACGTTGAGAGTTTGCCCAAAATCTCGACCAAAATATCTAAGTTTTTAAAAGATCAATTAAAACGAGATTTGAGATCCCAAAAATGGTTTCAAAAGTGATCCAAACATGATTGCTCAAACTTCTACACATCACACATGTATTTTCTCACATAAAAACATCGCAACACATAATATGACTAGATCGACGTAGGAAAAACAGAATATACATGCCTTTAAATCTTTAACGTTACCGAAATGACGACTCCGAAGCGGGAAGGATGCGAGAGACGATCCGAGACGCTTGTGGAATGATTTTCTTGAAATAAAACCACGAAAAGTTGTTGTAAGGTTAGAGGGAGGGGGCGGCTACTCTTAGGTGGAGAAACCGTAGGTTTTTGCTCTCAAATTCTGAAAATAAAATGTGCAGGTGCGTGTTTTGTGTTTTGATGGGTGTAAAAATGTGTAAGTGTGTGTGACGTGTGTGTGTGTTTTTAATAAGGAGAAATTATTGCTAACTTAACTAATTAAAATACTATCAAAAGTTAACTCACACTAATTTTAAACAACTCCTCAATTAAAAATAAATACACTCAAATTTTTTTATAAAATTCTCCTTTTTAACAAATAAAATGCACAAAGCCAACTTTAAAAGTTTAAAAATTCTAAAGTCACTAATTACATAATTTTAGGCTTTTAAATGCTGAAACTTATTAAATTAATTAATATGCCCCAACATTAACTTAAAAATAAAATACCACATTTAAAATTACCAAAAATCGTCCTCGGTCCCTTTTCCTCGACCCCGCATCGAATAATCACCTGAAACATGAAACTCGAGAAACATTTTAACGTGCATCACATAAACATACATAATTTAAAATAATGCAATTTAAATAGGTCATGCATCACAAAAAAAAATCATTTTAAATTTAAATAAATGATTTAAAAATTAAATAAATGCATGGGTTTTACGTGTACTGATTTTGGGCTCTACACTGGTGATCAGTAAACACTTCACATTGTACTCCATAAAGGTAGTGCCTCCAGATTTTGAGCGCAAAAACTACTGCGGCTAACTCAAGGTCATGAGGGGGTAATTTTGCTCATACGGTTTTAATTGCCGTGAGGCATAAGCAATTACCTGACCTTCTTGCATAAGCACACACCCTAATCCTCCCTTTGAAGCGTCTTTGTATATAGTGAAATTCTTACCATCCTCAGGAAGAATTAGTACTGGTGTAGATGCGAGCTTGGTTTTAAGGGTTTCAAAACTTCTCTCACATGCTTCATTCCAAATAAACTTCGAATTTTTTTGTGTAAGTTTGGTGAGAGGAATGACTATCGAAGAAAATCCTTCCACAAATTTTCTATAGTAGCCTGCTAAACCCAGAAAACTTCTTACTTCAGTCACTGTTTTTGGTTGTGGTCAGTCCTCAATTGCCTCTACTTTCTTAGGGTCTACTGACACCCCAAATTCAGAGATTATATGGCCTAGGAACGCCACACTTTTCAGCTAGAATTCACACTTCTTGAATTTGGCATAGATTTCCTTTTCTCGCAGAGTTTGTAAAGTGAGACGCAGATGTTCTCTATGTTCATCCTCACTTGGTGAGTATACCAAGATATTATCTATAAAAACGACCACAAACTTGCCGAGATATGGTTTGAATACTCGGTTCATAAGGTCCATGAATGCTGCAGAAGCATTTGTTAGACCAAAAGGCATTACCGTGAATTCGTAATGTCCATATCTTGTCCTAAAGGCAGTCTTAGGTATATCCTCTTCTTTGACCTTCAACTGTTGATAGCCAGATCTTAGATCGAGCTTTGAGAAAACCTTGGCTCCTTTTAGCTGATCGAAAAGATCATCTATTCTCGGGAGTGGGTACTTATTCCTTATGGTGATCTTATTTAACTCTCGGTAATCAATGCATAGCCTCAAGCTTCCGTCCTTTTTCTTTACGAATAGTACTGGGGCTCCCCACGGGGATGCACTAGGGTGGATCTGCTGCTTGTCCAATAATTCCTGAAGTTGCTCCTTTAAATCCTTTAATTCTGCAGGAGCCATTCGGTATGGTGCCTTTGAGATTGGTGCAGCACCAGGGACCAAATTGATTTCAAATTCCACTTCCCTATCGGGTATCTTACCCGGTAATTCCTCGGGAAAGACATCTGGAAACTCTTGAACAATTGGAATATCTTCTAAATTTGGGACTTCTTCTTCTTTGATCTCATTGATTACTGCCAGATAAATTTCTTCTCCTCCTTTTATGGCCTTCCAGGCTTGTGAGGCAGATAACAGATATTTTCGTTCTTTGGATTTTCCATGATATATGACTTCCTCTTTATTCGGAGTCTGAAGTCTAATATCTTTCTTTTGACAGTCTACTATGGTAGGATTTTTAGCTAACCTGTCCATTCCCAGAATGATGTCAAATTCAATCATATTGAGTTGAATTAATTCCGCATCAAAAATCTATTTACTGATACAAATTTGACATTTTCGATACACTGTGGGTTTCAATTGTTTTTCTTGCAGGTGTTCCCACTCTTAATGGTTCACTAAGAATTTCATGCTCAAGTTTAAGCTTCTTAGCAAATCTTCTAGACACAAATGAGTGCGTAGCACCACAATCAAACAAAGTATATGCAGGTATTTCATTGAGTACAACAGTACCTGCCACCATTTCGTTGGTGTTATCAGCTTCCTCCTGGGTTATTGCATACACCCGAGCATTAGTCTTGTTTTCATTTGGTTTGTTGGGTCCCGTCCCTTTGTCTTTATTGTCTGGACAATCCTTAATCCGGTGACCCACTTTACCGCATTTGAAACAAGAACATATTTTCCGATAACATTCCTCAATGTTCTTCTGTCAACAAGTGTCGCACCACTTTCCTTCTGTACTGACAGCACTGTTAAAGTTTCCTCTTGAAGGACCACTTGAATAATTTGGCTTCTTGAATTTGGGACCATTTTGAGCAGAATGGCCAACCAATGGTCTCTTGTTCCTGTTTTCTTCTTCACGGTGTTTAATATCCGTTTTTGCGCTCATTGCAGCGCTCATCAAATTCGCAAAATTTCTTGGCTTAAACACTGCCAAAGCCAATTGAATCCGGCTGTTCAGTCCCTTCTTAAAACGATGCATTTTTAATGTTTCATCAGACATGATTGTTGGGACATAGGTTCCCAGGTCGTTGAACCTTGAGGTGTATTCCATTACTGTCATGTCTTGTGTTTGTTTGAAGTTCTCAAACTCGCTCAACTTTTGTAGACGAAATTCTGCTGGGTAGTATTGTTTCCATGTGATTTGTTCTTCCTCGGCCAAAGGTGGTGACACAGTTTCCCACCATTTCCTTGCTCGGTGTTCCAAAAACGGTATCATGACCTCCACTCTCAGTTTTTTGGGTACTTCAAGTAGATGTAGTTGTATTTCGACATTCTTGAGCCAGTTGTGGCTGACTTCTGGATCTGGGTTTCCATCAAAAGTTGGGACGCGATTTCTCCTCAGAGACTTATAATGATATTTTATTCCACGTGGTTGTGGTTCCGGTGGCGGCTGAATGACGTTGGAAATAGGGTTCACAATTCCTTGCAATGTGGCGGTTACTATAGTAGCAATAGCCATCATATCTTCCCGGCTGAGATTCACCCCTGGGGAATTCTCATCCTCGTTTTGATTAACCCCTCTGGTGTTTCGATTATTTCTGGGTGGTCTGCCTGTCATTTCCTAGAATAAATGGAGGTAATATCTCAGAATCATATAAAGGATAGAAAGGCACAAATAATAGAAACAAAGTTGTCGTGGAATTTTCGATACAAAGAAATTTCAGAACGATTGAAGGAAATAGAATTCGAATTTCTCGAAGAATTTTGGAAAGGATGAAAGTTTGTTTCAGAATGCACTAGGCTTTTGCCAAAATTTAACTTCGCCAAATTTTGTCTGTCAAAATCCCAGCGGGATTATGAACTTGGCGGCTCTGATACCACTTAAATGTCACGCCCCATGTCCGAAGCAGTCGGTGACATTCGTCATTGTTTAACAATTACTTGAAAACTAATTAAGCCTTGTATCAAAAACAAACCAGTCTTTTTCATAAAACAATATTGTCTTTACAATGACAATGAAATGAAAATTTACATCAGGGTTTCAGAAGCGGAAACAAAAGGAAAGTAAAAATCTTGAGTCTTGATCTCGATCACCGATTCACCAAACCCAGAAAGCTTCTTGCTCCTCCTCATTTATTTGCTCTTTGTTTTTATCTGAAATTTGTAAGGGGTGAGTGTTTTGGGAAACACTCAGCAAGTGGTGGTCGATCGATTTCCATGATACACATAAAACTTAATCTTTAAATCATTTCTTTAACAAACTTTCAAAACTTATTACCTTTAACTTATCATAATAGAAAGAATCGAATATGAGATAGAAGTTATCAGATGATTCAGAGCAGTTCGGAAGCAAATCAGATCATTTAGAACAATTTACGAACAGACACAACACTGTTACTCATCTTATTTCCATGGTCAAATTGTCCCCAATATGTTAGTCCTCTAAGGGGTGAGGCCTAGAACACAGTTTTATACCCACTGATGGGGGCCAGACAGAACATGGTTTTATACCCACCAATGGGGGCCAGACAGAACATGGTTTTATACCCACCAATGGGGCCAGACAGAATCACAATTTTATCCCATTTCAAATCTATTCGTAACAGTGAAACACAAAATTAAGATTTACCAGACAGAACTTATCAGAATTTCAGATATCAGAATTTCAAACGGATATAGCGGAGTCAAAGAATTTCGAAGAACAAACAGAGCATATCATCGATCGAAATTTTAAAAGAACAGATTGGTATTTTCAAAAATAAGGACATACACATGCATGTCATGATATTTATATTCAAAGTTCAAAATATGATAAATTACGTAACAAAAATCCACTTACTGTGTTTGAAGGTACGGTACGATTATGCAGATTCTTGAACGAAGTTTTTCTCTCGAAAGTTCTTCGACGTGACTTTACCAAATGATGTCTTCAATCCAGCAGCACTCCGACTCAGAATTTTAGCATTCAACAACACGAAGCTTCTCCTTGCTTTGGCCAATTTTTTTGGAACGATTTTGTGGGGGAAAGGAACCGATTTTCTTGCTGAATTTTTGAGTGCATTTTCTTTCATCCATGGTGTAGTATTTATAGAGGAATTTGAGACCCTGCCACTAGCCTTGGCCGAAATCTTGGGCACCAAGGAAGCCATAATTGTGGTCAAAGCATCTCAAGCACCAAAGGTCACTTCCTGCAGCATTAATGTGTCCTAGTCCCTTAGCTCCTCTCTTAGCTCCTTCATTGGTTTTCTCAATGGTCATTTCTTGTATAATAAGTTTGTACAAACCATTAGCTCTTCCCTTAGCTTCTTCATTGGTTATCTCAAAGGTCACTTCTTGCATAATAAGTTTGTTCAATCCCTTGGTTCATCTTTTAGCTCTCTTTTTGGTATTGTTAGGACAAGCTTGGTTGAGCTTTTTTGAGATGAAAGATCAAGTCCTTGAGCTGGGGTTTTACTCCTCCAGTGACAACTCTTCGATGGATGCGATTATTTGCAGCTTGGCCTCCTGTTGAGCTAATCTCCGAGTTTTGAAGCTACTTCTTTGAATTAAGTTAGCTGAAAATCTAAGTTCATATTTGGTTTTATAGTTAGAATGAAAGTTGTTGAGCTTAGTTTAAGCTAAATTTCAAGTTTGTATTTCTTACATGATTCGCTTTAGATCGGAAAATCCCGGGTTCTCACAACGAGCTTGCACGATTGATTTCCCGAGAAGTTGGGATTCTAAGTTGCCGTTGGTGGAATACACGTATAATAACTGCTACTAGTCTTCAATCGGCATGGCACCATATGAGGCTTTATATGGAAGAAAGTGCCGATCTCCTTTGTATTGGGAAGAAGTAGGTGAAAGGAAGATGTTGGGCTCGGAATTGGTTCAACAGACAACAGATGTTGTGGCATTGATCCAAGAGAGAATGAAGACCGCTCAATCTAGATAGAAAAATTATGCTGATGTACGACGACGGCCTTTGGCATTCGAGGTTGGTGATCATGTTTTCATTAAGATAGCTCCTCTCAAGGGAGTTATGCATTTTGGCAAGAAATGTAAACTAAGTCCTCGATACATTGGACCGTTTGAGATTCTTGACAAGATTGGAGACCGAGCTTATCGTCTTGCATTGCCACCGGACTTAGATCAAGTTCATAACGTCTTTCATGTTTCTATGCTACGTAAATATCTTCTCAATCCATCTCATGCTTTTCGGCACGAATCACTGGAACTCCTACCTAACCTACGCTACGAAGAAATGCCGGTTCAAATTCCTGATCGCAAGGTAAAAGTATTAAGAAACAAAGAAATTGGACTTGTGAAAGTTTTATGGCAGAATCATGTGATTGAAGAGGCCACGTGATAACCGGAAGAGGAGATTAAGCATCGTTATCCGATTTTATTTGACGGTAAGCAAATTTCGAAGACGAAATTTTTATAAGGAGGGGAGATTGTAATAGCCCAACCTTTTATCATGTTAATATCTATGGTTTATTATTGTTATGAACATGTTATATGGCTCAATGGTTGAATATATGTCGGATGGTTATTGGTAATGGTTAATGTTTATGGTGATGTTTATTGAAATGGTAATAGAATGGTTATGGTTATGTTTATTTGAATGGTTTTTGGAGTTATGTTTTCTAATTGTTATTGGGTATGGAAATGGATGAGTTGTTGATGTGATGTTTTGATGGATGATTAAAGGATATAATTGGATGTTTAGTTCATTGGTATTGTATAGGATTGGAATGGGATGGATTTAGGTGTGTTGGTGATGATTTTGTAGTGCAGGGACAGCGCCGCAGCGCATGGGAGCAGCGCTGATAGGCGTGGGCAGCGCCGCGGTGCTGCCAGGCGCGAAACGCAGGCACCGCATCGCCAATATGGTGGCGCTGCGGCGCTAGGCGGATGAGAAGTGTTACTTGAAAACACGTTTTTTAGGCACTGAAGGACTTATATATTGCATTGGCTAGGGCTTTCTAATCATTTACTTTTCCTCCCTTATTATTCCATTGGTTCTTGCCTTTCTCCCTCAAAGTTTTTCTTCAAGGTTTTTCTCCCTCATTTTCTACTTCAAGTTCAAGGATCATAGTTGAGTCCTTAGTGGTTTTCACCTAAGGTTTCAAGCATCATGGTAAGGAACTTATCTTTTTAGAGGTTTGAAGAGTTTAAGAAGATGAAGGTTCATGTTGCCTTAGTGAATTTTTTGATTATTGGTGATGATTTATAGTTATTGTTGTGTTTATCTTGTAGGAATTTCTTCAAGATATTATAGCAATCAAGTGATTGTGGGTAGTAAGTAGAAACTTCTCCTTGTGCTCACATGATAAATATATGTATATAAGCCATGTTTATTGATGTTTAGCTCCTTTCATTGGTATATACTTGATCGATATATTGTTATATATTCATTGTCAAGGATTATGATTGAATTCATTGATCAAGGAGCTAATATATCGTTGTGCCTATCAAGTGTTTGTTTTATTGCTTCAAAGAGATTTCCTATGATTAAAGCCAATGAATGATAGTAATTCATGCATTTTATTGGCCAATCACATGATTATGAAGTATCTATCACAGTTTTGATATTTATATCAAAGTGATACTACGACAGGTCACAGGTCATAGAACTGTCATTTCCTTTCTTTAATCCATGCTAAGAAATACTATCTTTATTGTTTTGATATTATTCTTCATTTGAAGATAGCATTATTCAATTTCATTGTCATTGCTATAGCTATGTTTCAAACCAAGCCTATGTATATGTATTTGTTATGTATAGCTTTCTACTTACTGAGTTATATCTCATTACAATTAATGTCATGTGATGCAGGTGATAAAAAGGAATGAAGCGGATTGTCAAGGACGGAAGAAGTCATATGGTTAATGGAAAGGGAAAAACCTTTGAACTTTTGTCATGTAACTTTTATATGGGTTGTAGTGAACATTAGAAATTTTAGTAATATGTATGTTGTTAAATAAATTGTGGTAAACTTTGTGATAGCTTTTGGATATTTTGTAAATGAATATGTGTAATTAGTGGAAAAGATGTTTATGATCAAATGATATCTTGTTATTTCCCTTTTCAATGTTAAGGCATCCGCGTATGTTATTTCTTTTAAATGTTATTGTCATGGAAGTGGGTTGTTTCATATTCAGTCTTGGCATGTTCGATAAAACATTTTGGGCATTGTAAATCTTGAACTTTGACATCGATGAAGTTGAGTCCAAGGGAAGTCCTGAGTCTTCAATCAATGAGCTTAGTTGCAGTGCAGATCTCGTAGACTGTTTACCGATTGAACCATATTCTTCAGGGTTGTGAAAATAATTGACGACCAGTTCATCTTGATTCCCTCTATGATGTCCATTATCACTTGAAATTTTTTTAAGGTCAAGGCGGCGAATGGTTCTTTATCAGTGTAAGTGGACAGTTGAGCTTCCAGAACTGAAACGAGTATGACTATGAATACGATTGAGGTTGAGAATTGAGCTTCTTCGGATGGTTATTGAAGAAATGTCTCTTGAACCTTTTCAGCAATAGTCTGTTCCAAAACTGGTTCAATTTGGACTAGTCTAGTTGAAGCCTGAATTTCAGCAGCTTCAGTTTGGTTTCTGAGGAGCAACAGCTTTTGATTTGGCGATATTCTTCAACTTGGCAGCTACCTCCTCTCCAATCTCTTTCTTGAACACAAAAACTTGGTCGGAGAGATATTCAGTCTTGGCATGTTCGATAAAATATTCTGGGCATTGTAAATCTAGAATTTTGACATTGATGAAGTTGAGTCCAAGGGCAGTCCTGAGTCTTCAATCAATGAGCTCAGTTGCAGTGCAGATCTCGTAGACTGTTTGGTCGATTGAATCATATTTTTCAGGGTGGTGAAAATAATGGACGACCAGTTCATCTTGTTTCCCTTGATGATGTCCATTATCACTTGAAATTTTTTTAAGGTCAAGGCGGCGAATGATTCAGCCTTGGTCAAAATACCCTTGTCAGCAATATCTACCAGCATTTGAAATTAAAGTTTCAGTTCTCGCTTGGACTCAAAAACCTTGATCATTTTCCCACTAGCTGAGAGCAGAGTTTGCATCTCCTCGATATATGAAGTGGCTATCTCCGAGAAGCTGGAATGCCATTCGATTGGTCATTGAAACAGATTACTGAAGAACTCTTCATAAACAATTATTGAGTTATTGTTAACCTTCATGTGAATCTTCCCATCATCAGTCACCGAGCTGGACTCGTAAATAGAAAGAAGCTCTTGAGAGTAGATTTCTTGAGTTGTCATCCCCAAGAATTTACGAAGCCCAGAAGATTCAATCTTCTGAAAAAACTCCTCGAACTGCTTCATCTTTGATAGTGAGGATTTAGTCAAAATCAACAGCAAATGCGTTCAATAGAAATGTTGGGTTTTGAGTCTCCATTTGTATTGAATTTCTGTAAGAAATAATCGTGTAAGTGATTTGCTCTAAAATTTTGAGGATGGGTAAAGGGAAAACTTAGTAGGACTGTACTCATACATGTCCGTGACTTTTCAAATTCTCGGATACGTTTCAGTCCGAGATTTTTTTTAAAAATAAATTTAAAATAAGATCAATCCTTTCAAACGATTAACTCATTTCAGAAACTGAATCTAAGCAGTTAAAAAATAATATTATATAGATGAAATTAATCAGTTTTGAAATAACATAGTTTAATCAGTCACAAATATTATAGTAAAATTGAATTGAATTAATATATGTTAACTTATTTGATAAGATCAGTTGGTTTGAGTACTAAATGATCAGTTTGAAACTAAATCAATTCAGTTAAGGAACAAATGACATCTGTCTTATCAGTTAACCTACCAAACATACTTATAAACAATGACATCACGTCCTTGCTTAGCTGATCAGCAGACTTGTCAACTGAACTAGTTGGTTCCAGTCTGACAGCAGTTAACGCAGTTGTGGTCGCTGGTGTGGAAGGTTCCCCTTCTCTGGTTTGTAGTTCAAACTCGCAAGCTTTTAGATCAGCAAACAAGTCATGAAGTTCAACCTTGTTAAGATCCTTTGACTCTCTCATTGCCATGGTCTTGACATCCCATTCTTTGGGAAGACCTTTGACCACCTTCAGTGCCACTTCTTTGTTCGAATACACTTTTCCAGGTGCATTCAGCTCATTGAAAATACCATTGATCCTCTCATCATATTCGTGCATGGATTCTCCAGCCTTCATCTTGATGTTGTCAAATTTCTGAACAACAACTGATAGCTTGTTCTCTTTTGTTTGCTCGTTTCCTTCACACAGCTGGATCAGTTTCTCCCATATCTCTTTGTCAGTTTTTCACATCTTGATTTTGCTGAAAGTGACTTTATCCAGTGTTTTATATAAGATATCCTTAGCCACATTATCTAGGTTGGCTTTCCTCTTATCATCAGTTGTCCATTCCTCTATGGTCTTTTCTATGCGATGAGGTGCCCCATCAGTAATGGCAACTACTGTATTTGCTTTTAGGATCTTCATGGGACCTTCAGTAATGACATACCACATGTCGTCATCTTGTGCAGCTAAATGAGCCTGCATTCTGATTTTTCACTCGTCAAAGTCTTCTCTGGGAAACATCGGTATTTTATTGAATGAAAACATGTTGATCAGTTTTGTGAATAAGAGTATTCTGAGACAAGATTCAACTGCTCTGATACCATTTGTCAGGATCGGTTGATTGGTTGTGATGTGTTTAGAAGGGGGGTTGAATAAACACTTACGATTTTTTAATCTTTTCGAATAAAGTGCCAGTTTTGTGACAAACTGAAACTAGGAATCCTGTCAGTCAATGAAAATCAGTTTAACTGATAACAGTTGTGGAAATAAACTGACTGAAAGATAGAATAAATAACTGAAGTAAGAACACACAAAAATTTATGGATGTTCGGAGATTTTAATTACTCCTACGTCACCCCTTCTAACACAAGGATAGGATATGCACTAAAAGACTTTGATCGATACAAAACTTGTACAGACCCACTTCAATTTGGACTTAACAATGCCAAGGCTGAAACTCTTAGTTTACAAAATATCTCACAGTTCTTCGATTGATCTTAGCACAACTGATTTAGTTAAAGATCAAATAAACAACAAAACATTTTGTGCTTATGAGCTCGAAAAGTAGCCTCAAATTCTACAAATATATCTGATAAATGTGAGCGATAATTTCAGCAGGGTAACAGCAAACTTAATGATATAGTAGATCGATGATATTTTCAACTGCTTCCCTTCAGTTATTTATAGGCTTCCCTTCAACGGTAATACTAAATGAAATTTGAATCTTTTTATCCGTTGGTTTGCCATGTCAACATTCTTCTGACATTCGTACATTGTAGCTATATTGTGGCGTTCCCACTATACGTTGCAGTCTGCTTTGTACTGTTGTCGGTTGAATGTACTTTTCAACAACTGATGATGTGTACAGCTGAAATGATCAGCTGATAAGCAATCGCTGGTAAGCTCACAACTGAATATATCAACTGATCAGTCAGTTGTTATGGGGCCCCGGGTCCGACATCTTATACTAATAATTATAAATATAACAGACCAAACGATTGAGTAAAATACATAATTTGTGGTTCACAAATCCACATAAACATCGTTAAAATAATTTAAATGTCTCAAATGTTTGAAATAAAATTTTCAACATGCCAAAATAAACTTGTAAGACAAAGTAATCCCAACATCATAAAATAGATCCTAAGACCCGAGAATCCACTCTAACTCGTATCTCCTCGCCTGGAGCTGGACTCTGGCATCCCAAGCCTCGCCTCACCTACCATCAAGCACATGAAAACAAGAGGTAGCCGACGTGCCGGTAAGTATAAACCCAGTATGATACAATCAATAACATATGAGATTTAAAATGACAAGTAGTTCATTTAAATTCATAAAGATGCAATGTAATGCAATGTATGATCAGAAGCTGTGGGCTGTCAATAAATCTCAAGATCAAGTGAATCATCAGGTCATAGGGTACCCAAGGAAAGAGAATCCCCCAGCAACATCCACCGACTCATCCGCTCGGGGTGGGGTACTGTGTTCTACAATTCCCAAGACTATGGTGCGCCTATAGAGAGTATTCATGCCATAGCAGCGACCTCCGCATACACTATGCCAACTCAACTATAGCCCCATATGTCAAACAAATCAATTAGTCAAGGCGACCTCCGCCATATCAAATCTGAATAGAAAAGTGGCTCAATATGCAATGCAATGATGCATTTCAATCTCATCAAGTCAATATCATAATAAGCTCATCTCAAAAGATCAATCATCAACAAATCACAAGTAATTCATCATGCCATTGAATTTTCAATTTAAAATAAAAATGATACTTTTATCTCGTATGTTACCGACCGTAACATACCTTTCAAATATTATCAACAAGAGATCAAAATATATGGTTGAGAAGTCTTGAACCTCTGAATTCTACTATAACTCAAGAACTTTAATAATCTATCAAAGCAGAGTAGTTTCTGTTCAAAATTCATAATTAATTCAATACTACTTCAAATCAAGATCCGCAATTGGATATTCAAGAAAACTCAAATCCCAACAATTGTGTAAAGAATGAATCCGTATCATTTCTTAACAGTAATATTCCATAAAAACATTCATTGAATCATTTTGTCAAACACGTGGCGTGCGTGCTAAAGAGTTAGCTCCTTTACTTTGCCCTTGGCTTCAATTCCATTTTTTTTCAAAATATCAATACATACAATATACATAATCAATGATTTAAAGGAGCTAAAATCAATTGAATCTTCATTTATCATATACATAGCTGATGAGATGCATTCAAAGGAAGAATCTACTTACAACCACTTGAAGATTTGATATCTAAACACCTTGACAATAATCCTACAACACAATAACAATAATAATACCATCAATCATTATATTAACAACTTTACCTCAACACTCAAACCAAGCAACCCATTGTTTTCCCTTCAATCACTAACCCAAGGAAATAAGCTTTCTTACCTTGCTTATAAACTCTTGAGGAGAAGAACTTCTAATCTCCAAGCAAAGATTAAGGCTTCAATCAAAGATTAATGTCTTGGAAGAAATTGGATTGAAGGAGAAATGAGGAACCCTAGCTCTAAACCGATGGAGAGAAATGAGGATGAGAAGAAATGGTACAAAAATCATTCCCCAATCTAATATATACCATTCAAACCTCAAACACGTTTTTTGTACATGTGCTGGGCGTCATGGCGCATGTTTTGGCGCAGCCGCGCGCCCCTTGCTACCCAAACACCAAAAATTTTAGTAACCGGCGCGCTAGGGCGCCGGATCCTGCGCGATGACGCGCGGAATTCTACCAAAAACGCATTTTAACTTCCGAATTTGCAAAAGTGGTCAACATTAAAATTGTAGCCCTATGTCTTGTCTTGCATCTCCAATTGGCCTCATGTCATTTGGAGGTCTGAGTAAAGAGTTATGCTCAATCTCCCAAAATGTGTCAGTGCAGGAAACGACGATACACACGACACATTTCGGGCCACTTTTGTCTCATCTTCCCTAATGATTTGACCAAAAGTCAAAACATGAAAGTTATAGTCTTATGTCTTATCTTTCTAATGAAAGTATCCTCACATCATTTGGATCAATATACAAAACATTATGCTAAAAACCACAACTACTGCCATACTTTTCATACCGTTTTTGCACTTCCATTACCTATTTAGCTCAAATTCAACCTTTGATTCTACCCATCCATTATCTATTCCATTCCATAACATTCATTACCATTCATACCATAACGTAAAGCCATAAACAATCACAACTACTGCCACATTTTTTTTAATTCGGGCATTACAATTCATCCCCTCTAAAAATAGATTTCGTCCTCGAAATCAATCATCAATTTCAAGTCTAACATGTAATGATCAATACTGAAAATAAAACCAAGAATAGAAGCGTACTTGATTTGAATAACTCTGGATATTTCTAGTCTCATTTTGTTTTCTAATACCCAAGTTGCCTTCTCGACACCATGTCTGTTCCTACTGTACTTTAATCAACGGTATCAATTTATTTCTGAGTTGCTTATCTTTTCTGTCTAGAATTAGAATCGGTCTCTCAATATAGCTCAATTCTGATCTAACTCAACCTCATCGGGTGGAAGTACATGAGAAGGATCTGGATTATATTTTCTCAACATAGACACATGAAAAACATTATGAACACCTGATAATGCAGACGGAAGAGCTAATATATAAGCCAAATCACCAACACGTTCCAAAATCTCATACGGACCTATGAATCTCGGTGATAATTTACCCTTCTTTCCAAATCTAACTATACCACGGAAAGGAGATATTTTCAGGAAATCTCTATCACCTTTATCAAACATCAATGGTCATCTCCTCATGTTCGCATACTTAGCCTGCCTATCCTGAGCAGCTCGCATACGACTCTGAATCAATTTTACTTTCTCTGTCATATCTTTTATCATATAGGGTCCTACAATTGGTGCTTCAGATAAATCGTCCCAATACAAAGGAGATCGACACTTTCTAGCATATAGTGCTTCAAATGGTGACATTCCAATGCTCACTTGATAACTGTTGTTATAAGAAAACTCGACAAGTGGTAAAGAATCCTGCCAACCAATACCAAAATCCATCACTACAGCTGTAGAACCCGTAAATCGGACTACGTATAAGCCATGCATAATTTCTAGTATTTAAATTAAAATGATGTTATTGCATGAATATCTAAATTCTTTTCTTTAAATTTAATTATTTTTTTATGCAGTAGTTTAACTAATATCCTTTCAGTTAATTAAGTGAGGCCGGACTGGAGTTTGAGTTTGAGATAAAAATTTAATATTAAGTCATCATTCCTAGAATTTATTTAAGATAGATAATAAGTTAATTTAATATAAAAGGATGTTTAAGGAATTATTTAGGTAGTTTAAATATTTAGCCATGCATGCAAGATAATATTATTCCATAAATAATTTCCTAATTCACTAAAATATTTAATGGATAGATAAAACACTAAGGATTTAAAATAAAATATTTAAGAAATATTTTCCCTCCCATTATCTTAATTTTCGGCCACTTCACTTGTAGGGATTTAATTAATTGTCAACTCTCCATCTTTAATTCTTTCCTTAACCATTTCCTTAGAGATAATTCCCTCACTATTTAATCTTCAAAAAATAGTAATTAAGCATTATTTTACCCCTTTTTGAGCATCAAATTTTCGGCCATTTCATTTAAAAGATTTAAATTATTTTGACAACTCATTCCTTGTTAACCTCCCTTAATCTTTTTCTAGGTAGATATTTTCCCCACTTTTTAATCATCAACAAATAATTTATTTAAGCAATTTCTCCCTTACTCCTAGACTAAAATATCCACCAAGTGCACCCTAGAATTATCCCTGAAAATCTTTTGATATCATTCTTATTTCCTTATCTCACAAATTAGAAGATAGAAAGATTATTTCCTTCCTTTATCTTGCAAACTTTCCCCTCATCCCTAGCCATTCTCTCCCTCTCCATTATTTCGAAATTTCAGAGCACATATTAGAGAGAAAATCGTGAGGTAGCTAAGGAAAAACAAGAGAGAAAAGTAAGAAAGCGAAGCACTCCGTCTCCTCCGCGTCGCGTTGTTGTTTTGTTTGTTTTCTTTCAAAGCAAACCAAGGCATGTCTATATTTTCCTTCACTCTTCAATCAAGCCATATTAGTATTTTTAAAACATCATACTCATGATTTTATCAAGCAAAAACCGAAATACATGAGAGATATTTTCGAAAATTATGTACAGAATTTTTCTGGTTCATGTGTGCCTTCACGAGTTCTGTGTTTTTGGTGTTTCAGGTGGTTGGCTCGTGTCCAGGCTCCCAAGGTGGCCCCTAGGCATGTGCTAGGGTGTATTAAAATCTTGTTGGTCCATTTGTTCAAGCCCTATGCATGCTGAAATTCAGAATTGACAGCAACTCATCCCTAGTGTCACTTTGTGTTCTATTTTTCTTGTTTGCTGTCAAGTGGGATGTTTCTGACCTTGGCTGCCCTAAGAGCTATAGCCATGGTTAGAACATCTCCTCATTATGTCTAAGACGAGACCAAGTTGGCCTTTCAAGACTCGGTCCATGGTTGCATCGGTTTTCAAATAAAACAAGCACAGCCCCTTCGATCTCCTTCATTGTTCTGCATGTGAGTTTCGAGTTTATGTTGTTGGTGTGGATCTTGGTTGGCTTTTTAGCCCTTATCCACGGTTCATATCATACCCATTGATGTCTAGATCATGTCATGGCCAATCAAATGGCCACTGGAAAGGTCCATGACAGCAAACGAAGCAATTTCTCCCACGCGCGCAGGTTTGCCTCTCGGGTGGGAGTTTCGGGTGATCCATGGTGTTGCTTGGATTGTGGCTGGCCTAGGGCCCTTAGCCATGGTTCAAGCCACACCTTAAGATGTTGGGAAGAGGCTCTGGTTGGTGGTTCAAGTGCCAATGGCCATTAGCCTCGCAAACACGCAAAGGAACGCAAGCGCTGCTGCTGTATTTTTGTGACATCTGGTTGTGCTTCGGTTCAGAGGCTCGTTTGAGTTCTTGGTTGGCATTTAGCCTATAGACTCCGACTGACAGTGCCTCATCGAGTTAGGAATGTCAAGTTTTTGGCCGTTTGTGATTCGGTTAAGTTTAGAGGTCGTACAAGAATTTACGGTGCAATGTGCCAAAGTGACTCTCGAAAGAGCGTTTCATGTTTTGGCCTCCATTCACCAACATTTCGGGTACTGAAATTTTGGGGGCATTATTTCATCATTTTAGGTGAATTTTAATCATGACTATATGATGGTTCGGGTTGGCACGGAGTCATGATTAAATAATAAGTTGTTGGGCGTACTTGTCTCGTTTTTGGGTTCAAGTTACAAAGTTTTGGTCAAGTTAAATCATTTGCATATTTTTCATGTTAAAATTAGGTCGCAGCGAGCCTGGGAACGATCTAACCCATTCGGTAAAATTAATACAGGATATTTAATTATGTTATTTAATTATATAACGTGCATAAAAATATAAAAGTTTATTTTTGAGATATATGCGATATTGCTTGTGGCCACTTCACTATCATGGGATTGCAGCTTATCATGGGATTATTACTTCACCCGGTGGTCACTTACCGGTTCATGCTCAGTTATTGGTACGGATATCCAGTCCAAGGGCTGTGATGATCTCTACCGCCCAGTATACTGTGGTTTAGTCTGATCAGGCGATTCAGTTCAGTTCATGGGCCACTAGCGTAGAACATAATATCAACAGAAAATTATGATATACTATTTTATGACAGGGCTCGATTGAGCAAACATTTCACTTATGATTTTCAGTTCAGTTATGCACGTATTATAATTACTCATGACATGATATTTTTACGTTACGCCAGACTTATGATATTTTTGCCATGTATGCAATTTTATTATTATTACTTGTTATTTATGATATATCAATGCTGAGTCTTTAGACTCACTAGACTTGATTGTTGTAGGTACTGATGAGGTCGGGACCGAGGGCGGGGACCAGTGAGCTAAAATGTTTGGGCATAAAAATGGTAAATGCTGATAATGAGGTCCTCGGGTTCCTACTACTGCCGACCCAAGCTAGCTCACTGGTCCCCGCCCTCGGTCCCGACCTCATCAGTACCTACAACAATCAAGTTTAGTGAGTCTAAAGACTCAGCATGCATATATCATAAATAACAAGTAATAATAATAAAACTGCATGCATGGAAAAAATATCATGAGTCTGGCGTAACGTAAAAATATCATGTCATGAGTAATTATAATACGTGCATAACTGAACTGAAAATCATAAGTGAAATGTTTGCTCAATCGAGCCCTGTCATAAAATAGTATATCATAATTTTCTGTTGAGATTATGTTCTACGCTAGTGGCCCATGAACTGAACTGAATCAGCCTGATCAGACTAAACCACAATATACTGGGCGGTAGAGATCATCACAGCCCTTGGACTGGATATCCGTGCCAATAATTGAGCATGAACCGGTAAGTGACCACCGGGTGAAGTTATAATCCCATGATAAGCTGCAATCCCATGATAGTGAAGTGGCCACAAGCAATATCGCATATATCTCAAAAATAAATTTTTATATTTTTATGCACGTAATATAATTAAATAACATAATTAAATATCCTGTATTAATTTTACCGAATGGGTTGTATCGTTCCCAGGCTCGCTGCGACCTAATTTTAACATGAAAAATATGCAAATGATTTAACTTGACCAAAACTTTGTAATTGAACCCAAAAACGAGACAATTACGCCCAACAACTTATTATTTAATCATGACTCCGTGCCAACCCGAACCATCATATATTCATGATTAAAATTCACCTAAAATGATGAAATAATGCCCCCAAAATTTCAGTACTCGAAATGTTGGTGAATGGAGGCCAAAAATGTGAGAACCCGGATTTTTCGAAGAAAAGCACCTCAAAAAGCTCGGAAAGTAGCTCAAAAAGAAGCCGAGGCAATGCAAAACCTTGAGAATTAAGGGTATGTCGCTCGGAAGAAGAAATCCTCAGCTCACAAGCTAAAACCCTCAGCTCAAGGAAGCTCCAAGATTCTTGGAAAAGAAACTCTCAGCTCACAAGCTAAAACCCTCAGCTCAAGGAAGTTCATTTATTCTTGGGGAGAAAACCCCTAGCTCAAGGACTCGATCTTTCAGCTCAAAGAAGCTCAACCAAGTTTGTCATAACAAAACCAAAAAGGGAGCTATAAGTTGAGCCAAGAGTTCGGACAAATTAAATGTGCAAGAAATGACCTTCGCGTTAACCCATGAAGGAGCTGCGGGAGGAGCTAAGAGCTAGGACATATTGATGATGCATGAAATGGCCCTTTAGAAAATCAAGATGACATTTAAGGAGTGCATGAGATTTTGAGCCACATTCATGACTAATCTTGGAAGTTTGGACTACAATTATGGCCATTCTCGGAGGCCAAGATTTTGGCCAAGGGCTATGTGAAGAGCCTTGAGTTGGCCTATAAATAACACATATAGGTTGAAAGAAAGACACTCCAAAAGCAAGCAAGAAATTTCAATTCCCTCTCCCCTTAAATCTCAAAGTTTCGGCCACTCCCCTCCACCAAAATCTCCAAGTTTTCGGCCTAGGCTAGCAAGGAGGAAGGAAGGAATTTTCGTATAGTCGATTGAGGAAATCTTGCGTCGAAGTGCTGCCCGATCAACAATAGTATTCGTTAAAGTTACGCCGAAGTGTTGCCCGATTTTTGAGAAGACGTGTTGTATCAAAATCTGCAAATACAGTAAGTGGGCTTTTGTTATGTACTTCGTTTGTATTTTAAAACCTTGATATCAATAACATGACATACATGTTGGTGTGTCCTTATTTTCGAAAAATCAGCATGTTGTATTTTAAAATTTCGATCGATTATGTGTTCTCGTCTGTGCTCGAATTTCTTGATTCTGCTGTGTCAGTATGAAAACTCTGAAATCTGAATATCTGAAAAGTTCTGTCTGTTACTTCTGAATTCTGTTTGCACTGTTACGAATTGATTTGAAATGGGACGAGAATTGTAATTCTGTCTGGCCCCCATTGGTGGGTATAAAACCATGTTCTGTCTGGCCCCCATAGGTGGGTATAAAACCATGTTCTGTCTGGCCCCCATCGGTGGGTATAAAACCGTGTTCTGGACTCACACCTTAGAGGACTAACATATTGGGGGCAATTTGACCATGGAAATGAGATGAGTAACAGTGTTCTATCTGTTCCGATCTGTTCTGTTCTGAATTGTTCTGATCTATTTCTGAATTGCTCTGAATCGTCTGATAACCTCTGTCTCATATTTGTTTAGTTTCTGTTATGATGAGTTAAAAGTAATAAGATTTGAAAGTTTGTTAAAGAAATGTTTTAAATGGTTTAGTCTCTTATGCCACAACCAGTTTTTAGATGATTTGGAAGCAATAAAATAAACTGGTGCATAAGTTTGATCATTCAAATTGATTTTATATGTGTTTCCACAACGTTTGCCAGTTAGTATGATTTCATCAGTTGAAATTTTGACTGAACATGAGTTTTTGTCAAAATGTACTGAGAATCCACTGTCGCATAACTGACTGATGCTGATCAAGTTATACTTCAGGTTTTCTACTAATAGAACTTCTTTAAAAGTAAAGTTACCATGGATAAGCTTACCCTTACCCACAGTTCTACCTTTGGAATTGTCCCCAAAACTGATATTTGGACCACTGTATTTGATCAGTTGAGATAGCACACTTGCAACTCCTGTCATATGTCGCGAACATCCACTGTCCAAATACCATATTGAGTTCTTGTTTGTACCTGTTACCTGCAGTCACACACATAATATAATTTGGTACCTATATCTATTTGGGTCCTGAACTGATTAGTCCTTTAGGAACCCATACTTGGATTAGTCTAACAGACTTTCCAGTAGCTGTATTCCAAATGGTTTTTCTCGGCTTTTGTGTGCTTTCGTAGTGTACGGATGATACAATATGTGTTTTAGCTTTATTCAACTGATTGTTCAGTCTATATCTCTTCTGAACTGGCTTGCAGTTATAGTAATTGGAATAGCCATTCGAATAGTTTTTGTAAAATCTCTTCGATGACTGACTTAGTGAATCAGTTGAGAATTTTTGACTATAACCACTCCCATATCTTCTAGCCTTTTTCATATTCTCAGTAGGTTGCTCAATTAGTTTACTAGGCTCAATTTGTTCTTGTACCACTGCTGATTTGACAAAGTGAATGTATTTCCCTTTGTCTATTGTTAGCTTTGGTTGAGTATCATTTGGATACATTTCTCCTTGAGTGTTGAACTCTAAACCAGTTTTATCAGAAACTGATTTTTGTGAATTCTGCATCTCATTCAGTGCAGTAGATGACTTGTTCCAAGACTGAATGAGCTCAGTCTGTTTTGAGTGTTCAAGAATCAACTTCAGGATTAATGACTGATTTTTGTTTCTTTCTGCTTTTAACTCAGCAATATCCCTTTTTAGACTCAACCCATCGACTGATTCATCAGTTTTGGTTTTATTGTCTGTGGGATCAGTTTGCTTTGCTTTGATTTCTTCAAATGATGATGCAAGCTTTTGATACTCATTTACCATGTCATGTAGTGTTAGAATGAGTTCTTCTCGTGTGAAATCAGTTGAGCTGAAATCAAATACCTGTTGGCTAGATTATTCTTCTGCTGCATCATTAGCCATCAAGCACTTTACTTCCTCATCATCACTAGAACTGCATGAGCTTTCTAGTTCCGACTCTTCACTGTCAGTTTCTGCCCATTTAGATTTGTTTTCTTCAGCTAAGAGTACCTCATGTTTCTTTCTGAAGACCTTCTTATCTTCCTTGGGTCTTATTTTGCATTCATATGATTTCTTTCTTCTATCAGTTGAGCCTTGACTGTCCTTCTTGGGTTTAGGACAATCTGCAATGAAGTGACCTGATTTGCCACAGTTATAGCAGGCATTTGGTTCATCTTTGGAATTGTTCCTTTAGTATGGCTTCTGGAAGTTCCCTTGATTCTTTCTCATGAACCTTCCAAATTTTTTGATGAATAATGACATAGCATCATTACTCAACTGATCAGTAGATTTTTTGACTGAACTGATTGGTTAATTTCTGACAGCAGCTAGAGCAGTTGTGGCTGCAGAGGTAGATGGTTCTCCTTCTCTGGTCTGCAGCTCAAATTCATAGGCCTTTAAATCAGCAAACAGATCATGAAGTTCGATTTGGTTCAGATCTTTGGACTCCCTCATTGCCATGGTCTTGACATCCCATTCCTTGGGAAGACCTCTTATTACCTTCAGTGCAATCTCTTTATTGGTATACACTTTTCCAAGTGCATTTAGCTCATTGATGATACTGCTTACTCTTTCATCATACTCGTGCATCGATTCTCCTGCCTTCATTTTGATGTTATCAAACTTTTGCAATGCAACATAAAGTTTATTTTCTTTGGTTTGATCATTTCCTTCACACAGCTGGATCAGCTTTTCCCAAATTTCTTTGGCTGTCTTACACATTTTTATTTTGCTGAAGGTTCTTTTATCTTCAGTTGTCCATTCATCTCTGGGCTTTTCTATTCTTTGTGGTGCTCCTTTTGTAATGGCAACTGCAGTATTTGTTTTTAGAATCTTCATGAGTCCATCAGTTATGACATACCACATGTCATCATCTTGTGCAGCCAAATGAGCCTGCATTCTGATTTTCCAATCATCAAATTCTTCTCTGGAGAACATGAGAATTTTGTTGAATGAAGTCATGATGGCAAGTTTTTAGATCAAAAGTATTCAAGAACGAGATTCAACCGCTCTGATACCACTTGATAGGATTGATTAACATATCAAGAGTGTTTAGAAGTCATGCTGGGAATTTTGGTGACAAACTGATTCTCGGAATCTTGTTGGTCAATTACAATCAGTTAAACTAAAGTAGTTGCGGAAAATAACTGACTGAAAGATAGAATACGAAACTGAAATAAAGTAGGCAAGGGTTGTTTCTGGATGTTCGGAGAATTTAATTACTCCTACGTCTACCCCTTCTATCTCAAGGATAGGATATCCACTAAAAGACTTTGATCAAATACAAGAATTGTACTGACCCACTTCAGTTTGGACTTAATACTGCCAAAAACTGAAACTCTTAGTTTAACAAAATGTTCTCAGTGCGTAACTGAACTTAGCACTATCAAATTTCAACGATTATTACAACTTGCTAGTGAGCTCAAATTGTAGCCTTAACTGCTACGAATATATCAAGTAAGAGTGAGCTAAGATTTTGACAGAGTGACAGCAAGCTTTTCAATAGTGTTGACTCCCTCTTGTTCTTCTGTCATATTTATAAGCTTCTTTTCTCCAACGGTAACTTGAGATAAATTTGAATCTTTGTATCCGTTGATTTCTACTTGATTATTCCTTTGACATTGTTTGCTTCATTTATTGTGATGCGGCGTCTTAATTGCTTTCGCCGAAATGCGTTTTTCTAAGCTGTATTGATTGAAGTGCAGCGTTGCAATCTTCTATGTCTCTTGACGGTTGAATGTTCTTTCCCGAGACATGTTCAGTTGAAGGGTGCTTAGCATACGGCTGAATATATCAACTGATCAGTTTCCAACTGATCATTCTTCTTTATTAGATCAGTTGATTTTAGTTGTTAAGTCCAGTTGCTGAGTTCAGTTTACTCGATCAGTTGGTTCGTATTTTTAGTTGGTTCATATTTTGTCAAACGCCGGAATTTAGTTTCCAACACAAGCCGGGCGCATATGCGCGGAGTAGGCAGAGAACCTCGCGCATATGCGCGACATGACCCATGCATATGCGTGAGTATAACAGAGAACCTTGGGCATATGCGCCGGGAGAGGGCGCGCATATGCGCGAGCTGCCGAGAAGACACACGCCGAGACAGAATGTCTCGCGCATATGCGCCGAGGAGGGTCGCGCATATGCGCGACACGTGCAGCACAAAGACTTAGCCACATGGCTTGGACAGGCACAAGATATATATAATCTCTTCATTCCCTTCATTTCCTCAGCAAGAAACGAGAAAGAATCCCAGGGAAAACGCTTTAGAGAAAGTGTCGTGAAAATCCTTACGCCTTTGCACTTCTTAGAATTGTGATTACACAAGATCCGCCCGTCCAAATTTCAATCCGACTTCAGTACTGTACTTCTCTTGTCAAGAGCTTCAACAAGACGTAAGTTTTCTTATGTTTTGATATGATTTGAAAAATATGATATTGAAGGAATCAGATATGATTCATATATGGTGTTCTTGATATATTAGACATCGTATAATCGAAACCGGATTGAAGAACAGATATCGTATGAAATTCTTATAATTTATCAGATTCGATTTGATTGAGATTATACAGATTTGGTATCAGATTGTGTTTGTTGATTGATTACGAGTTATTGGGATTCGTATATACTGATTTTGTATCACCGGTATTTCAAGATTGTGATGTTATGCCGTCGAAACAGAATTATATTGAAGTCTAGTTATATCGGGTATTGTTTGGGGTATATGTTTATAAGGTATTCCTCGAATTTGTTATTCCAGATTGGTATTGAAGATTTCAGAGACAGAACAGAGCTAGAACCCAACGAACAAAAGGTATAAATCAATGTTAAATGGGAGATACGACTCGAGTTAGATTCGACTTGAGTTTCCCTAAACCACATACTTGTTTGTTATTGCTTTAATACTGTTGTATTATTTGAATGTATATGACTATTCTATTGACTTATAGAATAGCAGAGAATAGCATATAGATTACGAGAATGAGTCATTGGCAGAGGTGCCAAATCTTGGGTAGAGGTGCCTAGACATTGGATGTTTGGTTTATATCGATGTTGCTTAGGAGTAGATCGATTTCTATTGCTGAGATTCGATATAATATACCAACGTCTGGGAACCGGGATCCCTAGACTAGACTAGATCAGAGTGGAGTCAGAGATATGAGTTTGAGTTACAGTTTTATATCATTTCATGTTTCAGATTGCTACATGTTATTGATGATTGTTATGCTTTCTTATATGCTTTTATATGATTGCATGTATACGTTGTTTATACTGGAAATATTATTCCCATCGGAATTATCCGGCTGTTGTTGTGTTTGTATGTGTGCATGACAACAGGTGGGAAAGGATCAGGGTAAAGACGAGGATGAGAGATTATATTTTAGCGTGGAGATCCGGACTCAGAAGTAGAGTTATTTTCATTACTTGATATGTAGTGAAAGAACAGTAGTTTGTTATGACATACTGTTGTACATGACATGTACTTTTACTTTTGATATGTATATCAGATTGATTATGTTGTGTTCCGCGTTTGTATTATAAAAAAAGAATTTGACCCAGTTTATTTATTTGATCCAATTTTTCTTAAGAACGATTAACAAATGAATTAGTGTCCGGGTCCTCACAACAACTTGAGTGCCGAGATCCAAGAGTATCTTAGGGAGAATGAGATTCTCTCACAGTGGACTCCGCCTGCTACACCACAGTTGAATGGTGTTTCGGAGCGTCGTAACCGGACTTTGATGGACATGGTTCGGTCTATGATGGGGTTCATGGAGTTGCCGCCATCCTTTTGGGGATATGCGCTTGAGACAGCGGCACTGTTGTTGAACAATGTCCATTCGAAGGCAGTTGATAAGACACCATATGAGATATGGATGGGTAAGCCTCCCAAATATTCTTATCTTAGAATATGAGGATGCCCTGCTTATGTGAAGCAGGTAGTGAGAGATAAATTGAATAATCGATCCATTTTATGTTACTTTGTGGGATATCCAAGGAATTCAATTGGATATTATATCTATCATCCTGAAGAAACAAAGGTGTTTGTTTCTAGGAATGCAACCTTTTTGGAAACGAAATTTCTATTGGATAGAAAAGGGGAGATGATAGAACTCAAAGAGGTTCGAGAGACACCCACAATTGTAGGGCCCACATCCGAAGAGCCAAGATAGGAGATACAAGCTCCTAGAAGATCCGAGACAGTCTCGAGACCACCTATGAGGTATGGTTTGCTTCTTGAAGAGGGCCATGATGAACCTAACCATGGATGTGATCCAAGGACCTTCGAGGAAGCGTTATCTGATGCCGATTCATCCAAATGGCTTGAAGCAATGGAATCTGAGATGAATTCCATGCATTCGAACCATATGTGGAATCTTGTGGATCCACCTGAGGGAACTGTTCCCATAGGGTGTAAATAAATTTACAAGAGGAAACTTGGGGCGGACGGGAAGATATTGACCTTCAAGGCGCGATTGGTAGCAAAACGATATACTCAAAGACAAGGAGTTGACTTTGAGGAAACCTTTTCTCAAGTTGCAATGTTCAAGTCTATAAGGATATTGTTAGCCATAGCTGCATGGTATGACTATGAGATATGGCAGATGGATGTCAAGACAGCCTTTCTTAATGGGGATATTAAGGAAGAGATTTACATGTCTCAACCTGAAGGGTTTACATCTGTTGGAAGTGAGCATATGGTTTGCAAACTTCAGATATCTATTTTTGGTCTAAAGCAGGCATCTAGAAGTTGGAACCTTAGATTCGAAAGTACAATCAAAGATTTTGGTTTTACTGAGAATCCTGAGGAACCCTGTGTGTATAAGAAGGTAAGTGGGAGTGCTATGACATTCCTGGTGCTTTATGTTGATGACATTCTACTCATTGGATATGATGTAGGAATGTTTCAATCAACCAAAATATGGTTAGCGAGTAAGTTCTCGATGCAGGACTTGGGTGAAGTATCTTTTGTATTGGGAATACAGATCTATAGAGATAGATCGAGAAGATTGCTTGGTCTCACCCAGTCCTTATACATTGATACCATCGTGAGGCGCTTCTCGATGGATGAGTCCAAGAGAGGACATCTACCAATGTGTCACGGCGTGTCCCTATCCAAGTCTATGTCTCCCAAGACTGATGCAGAGATAGCGACGATGACACGCATTCCTTAAGCATATGCGATTGGTAGCATCATGTATGGGATGATATCTACACGTCCTGACGTGGCTTTTGCACTAAGTGTAGTGAATAATTATCAATCGAACCCTGGTCTTCCACATTGGAAAGCTGTGAAAGACATCCTCAAGTATTAGAGAAGGACTAGTAAGTTGTTCTTGGTCTATGGGGGTGGAGAACTGAAATTGGAAGGTTATACCGACTCTAGCTTCCAAAACGATATCGATGACTCGAAGTCAACCTTTGGGTTCGTATTCATGCTCAATGGTGCTGCCGTCTCTTGGAAGTGTTCCAAGCAAGACAGTACAGCGGATTCCACCACTGAGGCCGAATACATTGCTGCATCAGCTGCAGCAAAGGAGGCAGTTTTTATAAGGAATTTCGTCCAAGAGTTGGGCGTCATTCCTAATGGAGTTGCTCCTGTCTCGGTGTTTTGTGACAACACGGGAGCTATAGCTCAAGCAAAGGAGCCAAGGTCTTATCAGAAATCCAAACACGTATTGAGAAAGTACCACATCCTCCGAGAGATTGTGGAAAGAGGAGAAGTGTCGATGGACAAAGTTGGCTCCGCAGATAATGTTGCTGATCCACTAACTAAGCCTTTACCTGGACCATTATTCGAGAAGCATCTCGAATCGATGGGTTTGAAGCATATGGGTACTTAGCTCTAGTGCAAGTGGGAGATTGTTAGAGTAGGTGCCCGTCGAGCCATGTGTTTGTCGAGTGTTCCAAATGAAACTCTATGTATAAACAATCTTTATATTAATAATATTTGAAATTATTGTTTTGGCACATCTTTATCTTTATACACATGCTAGTTGCATAGATAAAGTCCTTGAATATACAAATAGTATAAAGAATATGAGATGCTCATAGGATGAGTATCATGAAACTCATATTTGTAATACTGTATATTCTAAACATTTCTTTGTCGATTCAGCCGCCACTAATAAGGATATAGGCCGCTCGAGTTTGAGAATAGTTTCTGCGATGTGAGTGCCATGTTTCATTGGTAGGGTACATTGTGATGTCCGAGCATGCAGATAGGTGCTCCTGGTAGAGTGCATTGAACAAACCTCCATATAGAACTTTCCAAGTGGTTCTCACTTATCGAGTGGAAACGTCCTAGTTTATGGTTGTACACCATTATTCTTATGACCTGGGACAACATTGAGACTCTATATGCTAGCATTGCACTTTGACTTGTTTACCGACTCATATGGGGTCATCAGGTGGCAAGGTTAGGTGTTTTGTCGAAACATATAGGAGTCGATGCATTGTAGTCGAGGATTCACCGCATACCTTCGGGTATGGATATCCTATGTGATCACATGTATATGTAGTATGAAATCTCTGATCAGAGTATGGTGGTAATTATGAAAGGGGTTTCAAAGATTACACCATCGACGCAACTACGACATGACACATAGTATCGATTCTTTGACAGCTCTTGATATACCAATAGTTGTCGATTCGGTCGAGATATATGAGTTGAAGTGACCGTACTGTACGCTAACTATAATTGAATGGTTCTTGCAGGCACTATCATTTGATACCTAGGGAATCATGTAATTGGTGCTGCTAGGCATTTAACATGATTGGTTGGGTACTACCAGACTTGAGTTCTGACGTTCTTATTATCAAGGAGTTGATAAGTAAGAATGGAGCAATTGGGGTATGCTCATATAAGGACACATTTAGTCCTGAATTACATGGAGATGTGAACCCACGGCTAGTTGTATCAATGAACCATTGAGGGCCACACAAGTGCTAACTTTCTAGATTCCGTTGAGAAGTAAAATAGTTCAATGTGTTGAACAGCTTATAAAGGAGTTTATAAGCGCAAATAAAAATAGAAGTATGACGTCTATAAGTAGAATGTAACTTTTAATTTGAGGAAGTGCTTCTTAAATTAAAAGTTGGCCAAATAAATAATGTATTTGAAAATTGTGATTTTCATAAACATTATTATGGACTAAATTAAATTAATTCAAGTGTTGAATTAATTAAACACTAGTGGACCAAGTAGTGTCCAAATAATTAAATTAATTCAAGTGCTGAATTAATTAAATAACATTGGGCCTTGTAGAGCCCAATTAGAAATAATTATTCAACTATTGGGCTTGAGTAAAATTAAGTAATGTTTAATTTGTAGAACCCTTAACTTAGACTACGTATAAGCCATGCATAATTCTAGTATTTAAATTAAAATGATTTTATTTCATGAGTATTTAAATTTAATTATTTTACGTAGTAGTTTAATTTTTATTCATTTCAGTTAATTCAGTGAGGCCAGGACTGAAGTTGGAGTTTAGAGATAAAATTTAAGATTCAGAAAACAATTTCAGAATTTATTTTAGCTAGCAAGTAAGTTAATTTAAGTTAATAAGAAGGTTTAGGGAATTATATATACAACTTGAGGTGAGTAAAAAATAAATTCATTTAAGTTCTATAATTAGGGGGTTAATTCACTAAATTATTTAAAGGATAGGTAAGGCTTTTAAGGATTATAGATTTACTAACTAATCAACATTTCCCCTTCATTTTTATTGTTAAATTTTCGGCCCCCTTAGATGACTAAACAATACCTTTCCAACTCACCCTTTGACCCATTCTTTGTCACTCCTTAGCATGGTTATCTTTTCACCCTTAATTAATTAATTAATACTAGATCATTATCCTAACCTAGTCTAGCATGTAGGAATCGGTCATTAGCACTCAAACAAACACCCCAACAAATCATTTGATATCAAACAAAAATTCAAATTTCAAATAGGAGACTTGGTCTTGCATTCCCCACTATATTTGCAACCATTTCCCTCACTCTCCTAACCAATATTTCTCCTCTCCATCACCGAAATTCAGAGCCATTTTAGAGTAGAAAAACGTGAACCTCATAGCTAGAAACAAGAGAGAAAACCGAGTAAGAATCAAGGTAGCAAGAACGCTCCACTCCTCCACGCCGAATCGCCTCATCCTTTCGTTTTTCTTTCAAACGAAACAAGGCATGCATATATTCTTCCTTGACTCTTCAATCAAGTCCTATTATCAGTATTTAACATTACATGATCATCATTTCCATGCAAAAAAACCGAAATCTATCAAAAATTTTCAGAAAATATAAGATGCAGAATTTCGGCTTTCATGATGCTCTTCACGGGTTCTTTTGTTTTGATGTTTCAGGTGGATGGTTCGACTCCTGGCTCACTAGGCTACATCTAGACACATACTAGGGTGTTTCAAGACCATGATGGTCCATTCAAACAAGCCCCATGCATGATAGAAACCGAAATTGACAGCAGCTTCTCATTCTTAGCCATTTGTGTTTCGAAAATTCTGTTTTGATGTCAAGGGAAAGGATCTGATCTTGGCTGCCCTAAAGGCCTATAGCCATGGTTAGATCACCTCCATAGCATGTCTAAGACGTGAATAAGTCGCCCTTTTGGTGGCTTGGTCCATGGATGAATCGGTTTTTACAAAATACTCAAGAACAGCCCCTGCACCCTTCGGCTTATCATTTTTGACAGCTAGTGTTGTTTCGATTTTTAGGGAATGGTGTGGATCTTGTTAGGCCTCCGGCCCTTAGCCACTGTTCATACCATACCCCTAGATGTCTAGATCGTGTCATGGTCAATCAAATGGCCATTGGAACGATTCATGACAGCAAAACAAAAGCAATGCATCCTACGTGCAGAATTTGTTCTCGGATGGAACGTTCGGTTGTTTGCTGGTGTGATGCGAATTGTGGCTGGTCTAGGGCCCTTAGCCATGGTTCAAATCATTCCTTAGGATGTTGGTAAGAGGTTTTGGTCGGTGGTTCAAGCCCCAATGGCCATTAGTCTCGAAAACGACGCAAAAAACCAAAGCACAGCTGCTGTATTTTGTGGACAGCAACTTGCTGTGACGGTTCAGTGGCTCGTTCGTGTTTTGGTTGGCTTTTAGTCTATGGCCTTGGACTGGAATGTGCCTCATTAAGTTAGGAAGGTCATGTTTTTGGCCGTTCGTGATTCGGATCATTTTTGAAATCGTACGAGGATTTACGGTGCGATGTGCCAAATTGACTCTCGAAAGAGCGTTTCATGTTTTGGCCTCCATTCACCTAGATTTCGACCCTCACCACTTTAGGATCATTAGTTCATCATTTAAGGCGTATTTTAATCATGACTACTTGATGGTTCGGTGTTGGTTCGGGTTGGCACGGAGTCATGATTAAATACGAAGTCGTAGGCGCAATTGTCTCAGTTTTCGGATTTAATTGCATAGTTTGGTCAAGTAAAAGCTATTGCATATTTTTATGGCATATGTAGGTTGCAGCGAGCCTAGGAGCGATCCAATCCATTCAGTAAAATTATTGCAAGATATTTAATTATGTTGATTAATTATATTACGTGCAAAAATATTCATTTTGAGATTTATGCGATATTGCTTGTGGTCACTTTACTATCATGATTAAACCCGGTCGCCAGTTACCGGTCCGATCGCCAGTTATCGGTCAGTTCAGTTGTTTCACCCAGTATACTGTGGCAGTAGTCTGATCAGACGTACATTACTAAACCCGGTCGCCAGTTACCGGTCAGCTCAGTTCAGTTCAGTTCAGGGACCACTTGCGTAGACCATAATCTCACCAGAAAATTATTACATGCTATTTCAGTACAGGGCTCCAAGGAGCAAACATTTTCACTATGATTTTCAGTTCAGTTATGCATGTATTATAATTGCTCATGACAAGTTATTTTCACATTATGCCTCATGACATGATATTTTTATCCCATGCAAAATTTTACTATTTATTTACTTGTTATTTACGATATATGCATGTTGAGTCTTTAGACTCACTAGACTTGATTGTTGTAGGTACTGATGATGTCGAGATAGAGGGCGGGGACCAGTGAGCCAGCTCGAGTCGGCAGTAGTAGGACCCGAGGACCTCAGTTCATCATTTATTATTATTTGATTGCTCAAACATTGTGATTGTCGTTGGATAAACTTTTACTGTTATTTCGAAAATGTTAATTTCTTCCGCTGCCATTTTGAACATCAAAATTTATTTATCAGTTCATTTATGAATGAGGCAATTTTAATTATTTAAAAAGAAAATTTTAATTTTTCCTGCAAATTTTCAAACACAGATTTTTAGGCCTCCAAATAATTGGTCTCAAATTTGTTTGTGACAATTAAATTAAATTCCATGGGCTTTGTATTTGTTACTAGCTCAAACAGAATTGCATGATTGGGAGGTGAAAGATTGTAGACAACTTTTTGAGTCAAAAGGCATGCATGCCTTTGGGACACACTTTAACTTTTTACACAACCAATAAAAATGTCTTCCCTTCTCACCTAAACAAGATGGCCGAAATTCCTATTCACATTCCCTTCGATTTTTCTTTCATTTTTGCTTCTTCAATTGTTGAAGATTGCATACACTTCTCAAAGAAAAATCCTCTAATTTTTCTAGTGCAAAATTAGAAGGGTTCTTCCTTGTTGGTGGTGGGCTTAATTTTTGAGCAAGGTGTGCTCTTGGAGGCTTGAAGATTTGTCTTGCCATTGAAGAGCTAAGTTGTTTACAACTTAGTTGGAGCCATCATCAATCTTTTAAGATTGATAGGTAATTTTCTAAAACACTCTATGTATGACATTTTGTGTTTTATTGTATTTGCTAGACATCTTAGTGTTTAGGGTGCTCGATTTCTTGTATGAAAAATATATTGAAACTTCTGTTACGTAAGTGAGCATCTTAAACGATCCCATTTCATTTTTCAGCTGCCAGACGTATTTTAAAATATCTTAAAGGCACACAAAATGTGGGCTTATGGTATGCTAAGGATTCCTCTTTCAATTTAGTTGGATATTCAGATGCAGATTATGCATGATGTAAGCTAGATCGAAAAAGCACCAGTGGATCATGTCAGTTTCTAGGAGACAGACTGATCTCATGGTTCAGCAAGAAGCAAACATCTATAGCAACTTCCACAACTGAAGCAGAATATCTTGCTGCTGGAAGCTGCTGTTCACAACTGATCCGGATTCAGCAACAACTGAAGGACAATGGAGTCATTGCAAAAGAATCACCAATATTTTGTGATAATACAAGCACGATTTCAATCACCAAACCATTACCAGAGACTAAGTTTTCTCATTTTCGCAATATTCTTGGTTTAATTAATTTATCTTAATCTTCAATAATGATATGTCGGTTGTTATTCTTATTCAGTTAGTCAAATACAAGTTAATAACTGTTAAATTAGTCATTGTCAGTTAGTTAATTATTTGTCAACTGATATCAGTCCATATACAGATAAGGAAAGAACATTGAATTGAAACAACAAGTTTATTGATAAAATCTAAATCAGGTTACACGATTCATCTCATGTTCATTGACATCTTGCCAAAGGGACAACCAATTAGTCAATTCATGACTATTAATTCTCCTGAAGCCTTCTAAAGAAGAAATACTTTCCAGCACATTCCACTCCTTCATAAGCATCAGATGAATAAGAACATCGTCAGTAAAAAGCTCTGAAGTATGGTTGACTTTAGCATGCCCCTTATACTTTCTTGCAGTTGCTCTCTGCTTGGCAGTAGCAAATAATCCATCACGTTGAATCGTTTGGAGCTCGTGTACCTTGGTCCAAGTGTACATCACCTTTGTAAAGACGAATTTTTCAAGAAACTTCTTTAGTTTCTCCAAACGGCGAGGTGTCAATGCAGGATGAGGGACATTGGAACTACTTGAACTATCCATCAGTGCTTGAGTTTTATTATCGAATGACAATGGTCTTATTTATAGATTGCTCTTAAGAGACAGGAAGAAGACGAAGAGAGATCAGTTACCAGAATGGACTTAACTGATCCGGACTAAGTTTCCTCTACTCTTTCTTTTATTTATATGCATTTATTGAGGGGGAATATCGAATATAAACTGTTAACTGAGAAGACAATAGTCAGATGATATTTAACTGAAATGTTTCAGCTTATAACTATCACTCAGTTACTGACCTAACTGATCTTCTCCAATAAGTTAACTGATAAATCGATAAATATTCCATAATAAGTGATGTGACTGATTATTACGCATTTAATGCACGTCTTTCAATGAATAATGTTTTAAAATGTGGCCCGACGAAGTCCATTTAAATTCTTCACTCTTTTTTAACACGCACACCCAATTTTATTCAATTTATCTTGGACTGACATGTGTCCAAAGATTTGAACAGTCACATACAAACATACTTATCCCCGTCTCATTTCAGTTTTTCTTTCTTTATGCGCATTTCATTCTCCAGAGCAAATCAATACACTGAGCTTTCTTTCTCGCAGATAATCAATCTTTCAGTAATTGCAAACCAAGTTCCAGCATATATGTTGAAAGCTATGGCTGTTGATTTTGATTCAGTCCTGTCTGTTCCGGACGAGGCTATCAAAAGTGTTTTTATCAAAATAGAAGCTGCTAGACTGAAGCATTTCTGGGACTTTCTTGCCAAGAAATATATCCTTAAAGAGATTCAGGATCTTTAGGCCAACGGTTTTATCTCTGCTGACGGCAACATCACTTCCACCGTCAACAACCAGTTGCTGATGATCTACGAAGACTCCTTCAGCAACTTTTTTCAGATGCCAACTGATGGGCTAGCAAATATTTTGAGGTAAAATCTTCTGATGTTGAGGAGATTCAACTCTCTTGTCTGTCGATGATCGCAAAATCAAAGTCTTTGATCCCTATAAGGAACTCAAGCCATAAATACAGTTACTGGTTAATATAGTGGCCAAAGGATTTCGAGCCAAAGCAGGATATTTTGCTGCCCTCACGTTGGAGAAATTTCAAGTCATGATCGCCATCATGACTGGAAAAAGAGTGAACCGGAAAGGTATCATCTTCAATCTTCTTATGAACATGTTTCAGTCATCAAAACAGTCAAAGGATTTTGCTGTGCAGCTCAGATATCTGCTGAAGAGCGAGGACTTAGTGGGTGACTCATTTGAGAGGTCATCCAAATTCAAAATCTTCAATGCCAAGAGTGTTCAGCTGCCGAAGCTCAAACTGGACATATATCCTGAGCAGTTTGTCAAGGTGAAAAAGGAGATTGGGACGCAGGGGGCTCCCAAATCAGTTAAGAAAGACAAAATGGCACTTCAGAAAAGGCAATCAAACGTAAACTAATTGTCAGTGAAACTGATTCTGAAAAGACTCCTTCTCCCAAGATCGCCACAAAGCCCAGAACTCAGAAGACAAAACCTTCAATCACTGTGGGCACCATCCCAATTGAGAGGCTGATGCAATTTGGAACTGAACAGCCGATCAAGGCTACTCCACTGAGAGCAATATCATTTGGATATTTAACTGATGATCATTTACCTTCACCTGCTGCTCCTCTCAAGAAGACTATCACCGAATCTGGTGATAAGAAGAAATCTGTTGGAGTTAAAGCTCCACTCATCATTATATCTGGACAAATTTCTTTTCCATTTTCTAGACCTAAAGGGATAGTGATCAGAGAACAAATTGATACAACTAGGTCAGGACTGAGCATTCATCATGTTCTGACTGACTCAAAGGGCAAAGAAAAAATGACAGAAGAGCCCAAACCAACAAACACCATTCAAACCCATATTAACCTCATTTGGAAACAGGTCAATGAATTTTCTGAGACTAAGCTCAAAACTTATGATGAATGGGTAAAGTTTAGAACTATCGTGTTTTCCAGGCAACTGCAAAAGAAATAAGTTTTAAAGAAGTTTATTGCCCTAGAAACCATTGTTTTAAAAATGGTCAAAGCACCTTCAGTGGCTCAAGCGCTGCAAAGGAAGAAATATTTCTTTGATCAAGTATGGGCAAAGAAGCTAAAACAAATGGTTGTTTAGCTACACCAAAACTTTGATCCCACCAGTCCAACTGCCTTTAATGACAAAGAAGTCTATGACCAGCTGGACACGAATCTTTTATGTCTATAGATGGAAATTAAGCATTGGGAACTAGATCAAGAACTGATCATTCCAGAAGATTCCCAAGATCTTTCATCAAACGAGGAAGCCGAACAGTCAGTTCAACCAAAAAAGCCACCCCAGGAACCAGTTGTTGAATCTGCTGATGTAAGTGCTCCTTCTTCAAAGGATGGACAACTGTCAACTGATGCTCATCATTCCTCAATTGCAGGATCTCAACTTTACACTGATGCTGAATTATCATTTGCAAAAATTGATTAAGTTATTAAATCAGTTGTCGCTGATATTTAACTGACTACTACAGAAGCAGTTGAAGAATTATTCGCAACTGACGAGCCAGCTCCACAAGCTACGTTTCAACCAACTGAAGAGCCAGTTCAGTTGATTGCCACAACTGAACAGGCAGTTTTTACAAGAACTGAAGAAGCAGTTCAGTCATCCATCATGACTGAACAAACATTAGAGGTGCCAGTTGTACAACCCACCATAGTTTCAGTTGTTCAACTAACTGAAGAATCAGCTGAGCAACCAGCTCAAGAAACAACTACTATTTCAGCTGATCAACCTCCTAAAAAGCCTTCAGACTCTACTGCCGTTCCGAATTCCTCTTGTTCTCCACAAAATCAACAGGAAGCTTTACTAGAAGATATTTTAGATATGGTCAATCTTGTAACTGAAACAACTGACGGGGCCTTGGTGATCTTCAATCAAGAAAACAGGGAGCAGGAACCAGAAACTTCTGGAGCCATGTCTCCTGGCATACCAATAGAAACTGAATCTTTATTTGAAAAAATTCAGGCTACTCATTTCAACCTCGTCGGTGTAATGACTTTCATTTCTGATATCAAGTCAATCCAATGTTCGCACACTATGAGGTTCAACTCTATAAGAGAAAATACCATGGGAAGACTGTAGAAAATCAAAAGGACGTAACTTAGTTATTTTTCCAAATGGAAGAACTTCGAAAAGACATAGTGTCAGCTGAAGCTCATTTCCAAAATCAAGCCTTGGTTTCTTGATTTTCTGGAAAGCACTGTCTCGAAGAGAATGGATTTACTGCAAGTTATCCTGATGAATGCAGTTTCAAACCTCTCCTCAGATGTGCGAATCTTATCCAAAAAGGTTGATGAGTTTGACAAAAAGGGAGAAGAACAAGAAGAAGTAAAAAATCGGCCAGAGAAATCTTCAAAGTCGATCAAGAAGAAATAGAAGACTATTTTTGGAAGATTTTTTTTGAAGATTATCCAGTTAGAAGATTCTTATTCTTTTATTCTTTGTATGAATCTATACATTGAAAAATTTATTTTATCTACAATGAGTTCAGTTGATCAGTTTCAATTCTTACTTTCTAAGTTTTGTCAAACACCTAAAAGGGGTAAATTGTTGGAAAATGAATTTCGGTTGTTTGACAAATTGAGCATCTAACTAATCTAGAAGAATGATAGAAACTGATCTAAAATATACAAACTATCGGTTGCCAGTAACTAAATGTTAATACGCTCATTTTCAAAGGTAACTGAACCAACAACTGAACTATGCAGAAAACTGACTAATCAGTTGGAAGCTGATCAGTTACTACAAACAGTTGTGAGCTTATCAACTACAATCAATCAGCTGATCCCTCAGCTGTACACATCATCTGTTAAGGAATAAGACATTTAACCGACAAAAGCTGACTGCAACAAGTAGTGGGATCGCAGCATTTCAGAAAAGCTGTAGTGTACGACTGTCAGATGAATGTTGACGTGACAAGAAACAGATAGAAAAGTTCAAGTTGTATTTAATATTATCGTTGGATGGAAGCCTATATATAGCAGAGAAGAGGAGCTGAAGAAAAACACTTGAAACTTTTGAATCCTTTAACTCTGAACGACTATCGATTTTCTATTCAGTTACTCTGTTGAAATCCTTGTAAACATAAAAGCTCACGCATATTGTATACATTCATAGCTTTCAGGCTATACCTCGAGATTTCAAACACAAACTGTAATACTTGATCTTGAAGAGATCAGTTGTGTTAGATTATTTCAGTTCTATTTAGTACTGTAAACAAGTTTGTAACTAAGAGTTTCAGTTTAACATTGTTAAGTCCAAAATTGAAGTGGGTCTATACTACTGCTTGTATCGATCAAAGTCTTTTAGCGTATATCATATCCTTGAGAAAGAAGGGGTGACATAGGAGTATTTGAAATATCCGAACATCCATAAAATCTTGTCTCCTTGTATTTCAGTTTATATTCTATCTATCAGTCAGTTTGTTTCCGCAAACTATTTGTTAACTGATTGATATTGACTTACAAGATTCCCGAGTATCAGTTTATCACTAAACTGACTCATCGGTCAAAAATGTTCTGAAAATCGAAAGTGATTATTCAACTCCCCCCCCCCCCCCCCCTTCTAAACATTTTTCCACATTTATCTGATCCTATCACATACCATATGCTCACTTCCGATAGATGTAAACCCTTCAGGTTGAGACATGTAAATATCTTCCTTAATATCCCCATTAAGAAAGGCTATCTTTACATTCATTTGTCATATCTCATAGTCATACCATACAGCTATGGCTAGCAATATCCTTATAGAATTGAACATTGCAACTGGAGAAAATGTTTCCTCAAATCCAACTCCTTGCCTTTGAGTATATCCTTTTGCCACAAATCGCGCCTTGAAGGTCAATACCTTCCCATCCGCCCCAAGTTTCCTCTTGTAAATCCATTTACACCCAATGGAAACACTTCCCTCATGTGGATCCACAAGATTCCACACTTGGTTCGAACGCATGGAATTAATCTCAGATTCCATAGCTTCAAGCCACTTGGATGAATTGGCATTAGATAACGCTTCCTTGAAAGTCATTGGATCACATCCATGGTCAGGCTCATCATGGCCCTCTTCAAGAAGCAGACCATACCTCATAGGTGGTCTCGAGACTCTCTCGGATCTTCTAGAAGCTTGTATCTCCTTAATTGGATCTTTGGGTGTGGGTTCTACAATCGTGGGTGTCTCTTGGACCTCTTCGAGTTCTATTATCTCCCCTTTCTATCCAATAGAAATTCTTTTTCCAAAAAGGTTGCATCCTAGAAATAAACACCTTTGTTTCTTGGGGATGATAGAAATAATATCAAACTGAATTCCTTGGATATCCCACAAAGTAACATAAAATGAATCAATTATCCAATTTATCTCTCACCACCTGCTTCACATAAGCAGAGCATCCCCATATTCTAAGATAAGAATATTTGGGAGGCTTACCCATCCATATCTCATACGGTGTCTTATCAACTACTTTTTAATGGACATTGTTTAACAACAGTGCCGCTATCTCAAGCGCATATCCCCAAAAGGATGGAGGCAACTCTGTGAACCCCATCATAGACCGAACCATGTCAATCAAAGACCGGTTACGATGCTCCGAAACACCATTTAACTGTGATGTAGCAGGCGTAGTCCACTAAGATACTCTTGGAACTTGGCACTCAAGTACTCATGAAACTTGGCACTTGGCACTCAAGTACTCATCACCTCGATCTGATCGAAGTGACTTGATGCTTCGTCCCAATTGTGTAGAACCCGTATATCAGTAGACGTATAAGCCATGCATAATTCTAGATTTTTAAATTTAATTGACTTCATTGCATGATTATTTTAAATGCATTTGTTTGAAGTTAATTATTTATTATTTCAGTTCAGTAGTATGATTTTTAGCATTTCAGTATTTTCAGTGAGGCCGGACCGGAGTTGGAGTTTTGAGATAGAATTTAAGATTCGAGAAATATTTCCAGAAGTTAATTTAGCTAGTAACTAAGTTCATTTAAGTTAGAAAGGGAGGTTTGAAGATTTAATTTAATTATTTGAGGTGATTAAGAAATGAACTCATTTAAGTTATTAAATTAAGGGGTTAGCTCACTAAATTATTTAAAGGATTAGTAAGGCTTTTAAGGATTATTGGTTGACTAGATAATCAACATTTCCCTTTATTTTATCATGCATTTTTCGGCCACCCTTAGTGCTAGAAGATTCATTTTCCAACTCATCAACTTTGACCAATTCTTTGCATGTAATTAGTAGGATAATTCTAGGATTTTTGGGAGCACAATTTAATTAAATAAATGGACATATCCTAGTCTAGAATCAAGATAAATTTCGGCCACCACCTCCTAGAAGCATCCACCAACTCATTTGATATCAAACCATAATTCAAAATTCAAATTCAAAGGGAGTGGACTTGGTCTTGATCCTTCCTTATATCTTGCACCCACTTCCCTCACCCTCCTAACCATTTTTCCCCCTCTCCTTTCTTTCGAAATCTGAGTGAAAATAAGACCCTTTTCAGAGGTAAAAATCGTGAGCCATAGCTAGGGATAAAGGCAAGAAAATCGAGTTCAAGGAAGGTAGACAAGAAGCGCTCCACCTCCTCCGTGCCGCGTCGTCGTTGTTTCGTTCGTTTTCTTTCGAAACGAAACCAGGCATGTCTAGATTTCTTTCAAACCTCAATCAAGTCATATTATCATTTATTTTTCAGTACATGATCATGTTGTAGCAAGCAAAAATCGAGATCCATGTCAAAATATTTTGGAACACACATGCAGAATTTTCGACTTCCCTTGACAAGCTTCACGTTTTTTTCTGAGTTTTGATGGTTTCAGGTATTGGATCGACTCCAGGCTCCCAAGGCGGCTTGTATACATGTAGTAGGATGCATTAGGACCATGTTGGTCCATTCAAACCAGCCCCATACTTGCTGGAAAACCGAAATGACAGCAAGTTCCCCATAAGTGCAGAAATGTGATTCGAAAATTCAGTTTGGATGTCAAGGAGGAAGGATCTGATCTTGGCTGCCCCAAGGGCCTTTAGCCATGGTTGGATCACTTCCCTAGAATGTCTAAGACGTTACTAAGTTGCCCTTTTGGTGGCTTGGTCCATGGCCCCTCGGTTTTTAATCAAAACGTGAAAACAGCCCCCTCCCCTCTCGGCCCCTTTGGTTTTGACAGCACATGTACTTCGAGTTGGTTGGCTTGGTGTGGATCTTGGTTGGCCTATGGCCTTAGCCACGGTTCATATCATGCTCCTAGATGTCTAGATCGTGCCATGGTCAATCAAATGGCCACTGGAACGACGCAAGACATCGATCATAGCATCAACACTACACACGCACGCATGAGGGCCCTCGGTGAGAACTTTCGGGTGGTTGCTGGAATGAGGCAAATTGTGGCTGGCCTAGGGCCCTTAGCCATGGTTCAAATCATTCCTTGGGACGTTGTGGAGAGGCTTTGGTCAGTGGTTCAAGCCCCAATGGCCAAAAGTCTCGCAAACGACGCGATGCAAGCTAGGTCGCAGCTGCTGGAAATTACAGCAAGTTGCTGTGACGGTTCAGAGGCTCGTTCGAGTTCTTGGTTGGCTTTTAGCCCATGGCTTTGGACTGGACAGTGCCTCATTGAGTTAGGAAGGTCATGTTTTCAACCGTTTGTCATTTGGATCATTTTTGAGGTCGTACGATAATTTACGGTGCAATGTGCCAAATTGACTCTCGAAAGAGTGTTTCGTGTTTTGGCCTCCATTCCACCTAGATTTCGACCCTATCATTTTAGGAACATTATTTTATGATTTTTCAGCGTATTTTAATCATGACTATACGTCAGTTCAGTGTCGGTTCAGGTTGGCTCGGAGTCATGATTAAATGCGAAGTCATTAGGCGTCATAGTCGCATCTTTTGAACGTAAATTGCATAGTTGGTCATGTTTAAACTATTGCATATTTTTAATGGCACAGTTAGGTTGCAGCGAGCCTGGGGACGAACCAATCCAATCCAGTTGGTAAAATTACAGGATTTTTCATTATGCCAGTTAATTATTTTACGTGCATTAAACAGAAAATGATTATTTTTGAGATTTATGCGATATGGCTTGTGGTTCATTCACTATGTGGGAGTGTTATTTTTATACGGTCGCCAGTGACCGATCAGTTCAGTATGGTACCACCCGGTCGCCAGTGACCGGCCAGCTCAGTTCAGTTTCAGCCTCCCCGGTAGCCAGTTACCGATCAGTTCAGCTTAGTGCAGTGGCCACAGGCGTGAAACATAATCTCAACAGAAAATTTTACCAGATATTTCAGTACAGGCTCCAAGGAGCAAATATTTTTACAGTGATTTCCAGTTCAGTTATGCACGTATTATAATTGCTCAGTACAGATTATTTTCAGTATGCCTCAGGACAGGATATTTTATCCCATGCATATTTAAAATTCAGATTTTTACTCGTTACCTGCGATATATGCATGCTGAGTCTTTAGGCTCACTAGACTTGATTGTTGTAGGTACTGATGAGGCCAGGGCCGAGGGCGGGGACCAGTGAGCCAGCTTGGGTCGGCAGTAGTGGCACCCGAGGACCTCAGTGCAGCAGTTGTTATGTTTTTCCGCAAACAATTTTTATCAGTTGATGGATATTTTTAAATTGTGATTTTTGGAAAACTTTATTTTCTTCCGCTGCAATTATTTTGAAATATTGAACTTGTCTCACCAGTGATTTTATGAGCGAGGCCATTAAGTTCTTTAAAAAAAAAAAATTTTTTTTAATTTTCCGCAAATTTTAAAGCAAGTAGTTCGAGGGCCTTTGCAGTTGGTATCAGAGCGGTGGTTCTGTATAGGGTTTCACTACTACTGACCGCGAGAAGCTCACGAAGCCACGCCTTTGGTCTGTAAGTTTTTCAGTTCAGCATTTTGTTCAGCATTTCAGTTATAGCATGAATTATTTTGTCAGCATGCTTCCAGATTTTGAGTATTTCAGTAATAAATTATGGAATTATGCATGTTAGTTACGTATGGGTTATGTTGGAACAGTATGCCCCCTAGACGCATTTTAGAGCGCAACAGAGAGGAGGAGCCTCGCCGAGAAGATAGGGAGGAGCGTAGACAGGAGGGAGACCTACCACCTCCTCCACCGCCCCCACCGGACATGAGTGTCCAGATGTTAGCTGGGATGGCACAGTTCTTCGCACAGTTTGCGGGGGGCAATGCCGCAGCCGTAGCCGCAGCCGCAGCCAGGCCGACAGGGCCCGAGGCTGTGTATGAGCGATTCATGAAGATGCGCCCGAAGGAGTTCTCTGGGGCATCAGACCCCATGGTTGCCGAGGGATGGATCAAATCCCTCGAGGTTATCTTCGATTTTATGGAGCTGGGAGACGCGGACCGAGTCCGATGTGCCACCTACCTGTTCAATGGAGACGCCCGCTTATGGTGGGAAGGAGCTTCGGTAGCCCTGACATTGGCTACACTTTCTTGGACCCGCTTTACGGAGGTTTTCTACTCCAAGTATTTTGCTGAGGAGGTTCGCACCAGGCTGACCACCGAGTTCATGAGTCTGAGACAGGGGGATATGTCGGTTACGGAGTTTATCCGTAAGTTCGAGAGGGGCTGTCACTTTGTGCCCCTGATAGCGAATGATGCCAAAGCCAAGCTGATGCACTTCCTGGTGGGTTTACGGTCGATCTTACGCCGGGATGTTAGGGTATCTGACCCTGCTACTTATGAGATTGCCGTCTCCAAGGCCTTAGCCGCAGAGCAGGATCTGCGGGATATCGAGAGGGATCGCCAGGGCAAGCGCCCAGTCCAGGCACCGCACCGCCCTCCTCCTCATCAGCATCAGCAGCAGAATAAGAGGCCTTTTCATGGACCGCCCAGGAACAGAGGCCAGCAGCAGCAGCAGCGGGGACGCCCAGCCCCGAGGACTCAGGAGCACCCAGTCTGTCCCAGGTGCTCACGTCGCCATCCTGGAGCATGTATGGCTGGCTCAGGAAAGTGTTTTAAGTGTGGCAGTCCAGACCACATGTTGCTGCAGTGTCCTCAGAGGAATCTGCCTACCCAAGGCAGAGTTTTTGCTCTCCATGCCGCGGAAACCAACCCGGAGACTATGTTGTTGACAGGTACCTTTAAACTTTAAGTTATTATTTGAATTTCCGTGTTTTGGGAATCGGGATTTAGATTTTGAACCTAGAACTGTTATAGGATTGCATGCTCTACTCAGATTTATTTCGGGGAAATTAAGCTAGAGGAACCTTGACCTTTGCATGTCTATAAGTTTAGACCTTGTAGTGGGATTCAACTTAGAGCTCCGCTCTTTCAGGGAGAATTTTTATATCTGGTTCCGCTACCAAGGCCTTGATAGATTCAGGGGCCACTCACTCGTTTATTTCGGAGGTCTTTGCAAACTTTCTCAAGATCCAGACCATTGGGCTAGATACAGCCTTTTCAGTAGTGTTGCCGTCAGGAGAGGAGATGGCAGCTACCAATGTTATCCGAGATATAGACCTTGAGCTGCACGGTAATCTTGTTTATGCGGATCTGATCGTGTTACCGATGCCGGAATTTGACATCATCCTAGGGATGGACTGGCTATTGAGGAACAGAGTGTTGATAGACTTCCAGCGGAGATCCGTTCTTGTCCGACCGCCTGGAATGGAGCAGTTCTTATTTGAGCCGGACAGGTACTTTTCTTTACCGCGCATTATTCCTTATGTTCAGGCTAGGAAGCTCATGCATAGAGGGTGTCGGGCATTTCTAGCAACCTTTTTATCTGTCCCCAAGGAATCCAGCAAGTCAGCCTCAGATGTTCCGATTGTTAGAGATTTCTTAGATGTTTTTCCCGAAGACGTCTCTGGTATGCCACCCGAGAGAGAGGTGGAGTTTTCCATTGAGTTTATGCCAGGTACGGCTCCGATATCCAAAGCGCCATACCGTCTAGCACCGACAGAGATGGCAGAGCTTAAGAAGCAGATCCAGGAACTTCTCGACAAGGAGTTCATTCGCCCGAGCTTTTCTCCATGGGGCGCGCCAGTCTTATTCGTGAAAAAGAAGGATGGCACGATGAGGCTTTGCATTGACTACAGGGAGTTGAACAGGGTTACAGTGAAGAATAAATACCCACTGCCGAGGATTGAGGATCTGTTTGACCAGTTGCAGGGAGCTTCGATTTTCTCCAAGATAGATCTGCGTTCTGGTTATCACCAGTTGAGGGTGAGAGGTGCTGATGTTTCGAAGACAGCTTTCAGGACTCGTTATGGTCACTACGAGTTCCTTGTGATGCCGTTTGGTCTGACGAATGCGCCAGCGATCTTCATGGATCTCATGAATCGCGTATTTCAGCCGTACCTCGACCAGTTTGTGATAGTGTTCATAGATGACATTCTCGTCTACTCCAAGAATCGGGAGGAGCACAGCAGGCATCTGACCACAGTGTTGCAGACATTGCAGAAGCACAAATTATTCGCAAAGTTCAGTAAGTGCGAATTCTGGTTAGAGAAGGTGGCGTTCTTTGGCCACATTGTTTCTAGCAGTGGTATTGAGGTAGACCCCGCAAAAGTTGTAGCAGTTAGAGATTGGGTTGTGCCTCAGAATGCATCCGAGATCCGCAGTTTCCTTGGACTAGCAGGATATTACAGAAAATTCATTCAGGGATTCTCATCCATCGCCGTTCCACTCACAGCACTGACAAAGAAAAATGTGAAGTTTGTGTGGAGCGAGGAGTGTCAGAAGAGCTTCGATACTTTGAAGCAAGCTCTTATTTCAGCACCAGTTCTGGCCATGCCATCAGGGCCGGGTGAGTTTGTCCTTTATACTGATGCTTCGAAGCTTGGTTTAGGTGCAGTTTTGATGCAGCATGGGAGAGTGATAGCGTATGCTTCTCGACAGCTGAAAATCCACGAGAAGAACTACCCCACCCATGATCTGGAGTTAGCGGCCGTAGTTTTTGCTTTGAAGATTTGGAGGCACTATCTGTATGGAGAGAAGTGTAAGATCTTTACCGATCACAAAAGCCTCAAGTATTTCTTTACGCAGAAGGAGCTGAACATGCGTCAGAGGCGTTGGTTGGAGCTTGTGAAAGACTACGATTGTGACATTAGCTACCACCCGGGTAAAGCTAATGTAGTTGCGGATGCTTTGAGCAGGAAAGTCGCAGTGATGGCTCATTTGACGATGCAGAAACCTCTTCAGATCGAGATGGAGAGGTTTGATCTTGAGACTTACCCTCGAGGTAGAGTTCCTCGTTTATCTACCTTGGCTATCCAGTCCTCTCTTATTCACCGTATTCGCAGCGGTCAGGCAGCAGATGAGCAGTTGGCACAGTGGAAGAAGAGAGATGAAGCTAAGGGCAGTGTTTTGTATACAGTCAGCGACGGTATTGTGAGATACCGAGATAGGATATGGGTTCCCAGCAGTGATTCTATCCGAGCAGACATCTTATCAGAGGCCCATACGTCCCCGTACTCCATTCACCCTGGGAGTACGAAGATGTACAAAGATCTGCAGCTATTGTATTGGTGGCCAGGGATGAAGAAGGACATCAGGCGTTTTGTATCCGAGTGCCTGACTTGCCAGTTAGTGAAGGCCGAGCATCAGAGACCAGCAGGTTTGCTCAAGCCTCTTCCTATTCCCGAGTGGAAGTGGGAGAACATTACCATGGACTTTGTGACCGGATTGCCGAGGTCAGCCAGAGGATCGAATGCTATCTGGGTGATTGTAGATCGTCTTACCAAATCAGCGCACTTCTTGCCTATTAAGACGACTTTCACCATGGTTCAGTATGCAGAGCTGTATATCCGAGAGATAGTCCGACTCCATGGTATTCCAGTTTCTATCGTATCCGACAGAGATCCCAGATTCACTTCCTCGTTTTGGAAGAGTTTGCATTCGACTATGGGTACGAAGTTGCTGTTTAGCACAGCTTTCCATCCGCAGACAGATGGACAGTGGGAGCGAGTTATTCAGATCTTAGAGGATCTTCTCCGTGCTTGCGTCATTGATTTCTCTGGGAGTTGGGAGTCGAACTTACCATTGGTAGAGTTCACCTATAACAACAGTTTCCAGTCGTCTATAGGTATGGCTCCGTATGAGGCGCTGTATGGCCGCAAGTGTAGATCTCCTGTTCATTGGGATGAAGTAGGAGAGAGAGCAGAGTTGGGTCCAGAGATTGTTCAGCAGGCAGCAGATGTAGTAGTCAAGATCCGTGATAGGATGAGGACTGCTCAGAGTCGACAGAAGAGTTATGCCGATCAGCGGAGGAGAGAGTTAGAGTTTGCAGTGGGCGATCATGTCTTCGTGAAAGTGGCACCTATGAAGGGTGTCATGAGATTTGGCAAGAAAGGGAAGCTCAGTCCGAGATTCATTGGACCGTTTGAGATCCTCGACAGAGTTGGGACGCTAGCGTATCGTGTGGCTCTTCCGCCGAATCTGGCCGGAGTACACAATGTCTTTCACGTCTCCATGCTGAGGAAGTATATGGCAAATCCTTCGCATGTGCTGAATTTAGAGCCGTTGCAGCTTACTCCGAACTTATCTTATGAGGAGAGACCCGTGCGGATCCTAGACAGACAGGAGAAGAAACTTCGGAACAAGTTGGTTAAGCGAGTCAAAGTCAAATGGCTCAACCATTCAGAGGAGGAAGCTACGTGGGAGTCTGAGCCGGAGATGAGAAGTCGATACCCTGAGTTATTCGGTGAGTTCTAATTTCGAGGACGAAATTTATTTAAGGGGGGAAGGATTGTAGAACCCGTATATCAGTAGACGTATAAGCCATGCATAATTCTAGATTTTTAAATTTAATTGACTTCATTGCATGATTATTTTAAATGCATTTGTTTGAAGTTAATTATTTATTATTTCAGTTCAGTAGTATGATTTTTAGCATTTCAGTATTTTCAGTGAGGCCGGACCGGAGTTGGAGTTTTGAGATAGAATTTAAGATTCGAGAAATATTTCCAGAAGTTAATTTAACTAGTAACTAAGTTCATTTAAGTTAGAAAGGGAGGTTTGAAGATTTAATTTAATTATTTGAGGTGATTAAGAAATGAACTCATTTAAGTTATTAAATTAAGGGGTTAGCTCACTAAATTATTTAAAGGATTAGTAAGGCTTTTAAGGATTATTGGTTGACTAGATAATCAACATTTCCCTTTATTTTATCATGCATTTTTTGGCCACCCTTAGTGCTAGAAGATTCATTTTCCAACTCATCAACTTTGACCAATTCTTTGCATGTAATTAGTAGGATAATTCTAGGATTTTTGGGAGCACAATTTAATTAAATAAATGGACATATCCTAGTCTAGAATCAAGATAAATTTCGGCCACCACCTCCTAGAAGCATCCACCAACTCATTTGATATCAAACCATAATTCAAAATTCAAATTCAAAGGGAGTGGACTTGGTCTTGATCCTTCCTTATATCTTGCACCCACTTCCCTTACCCTCCTAACCATTTTTCCCCCTCTCCTTTCTTTCGAAATCTGAGTGAAAATAAGACCCTTTTCAGAGGTAAAAATCGTGAGCCATAGCTAGGGAGAAAGGCAAGAAAATCGAGTTCAAGGAAGGTAGACAAGAAGCGCTCCACCTCCTCCGTGCCGTGTCGTCGTTGTTTCGTTCGTTTTCTTTCGAAACAAAACCAGGCATGTCTAGATTTCTTTCAAACCTCAATCAAGTCATATTATCATTTATTTTTCAGTACATGATCATGTTGTAGCAAGCAAAAATCGAGATCCATGTCAAAATATTTTGGAACACACATGCAGAATTTTCGACTTCCCTTGACAAGCTTCACGTTTTTTTCTGAGTTTTGATGGTTTCAGGTATTGGATCGACTCCAGGCCCCCAAGGCGGCTTTTATACATGTAGTAGGATGCATTAGGACCATGTTGGTCCATTCAAACCAGCCCCATACTTGCTGGAAAACCGAAATGACAGCAAGTTCCCCATAAGTGCAGAAATGTGATTCGAAAATTCAGTTTGGATGTCAAGGAGGAAGGATCTGATCTTGGCTGCCCCAAGGGCCTTTAGCCATGGTTGGATCACTTCCCTAGAATGTCTAAGACGTGACTAAGTTTCCCTTTTGGTGGCTTGGTCCATGGCCCCTCGGTTTTTAATAAAAACGTGAAAACAGCCCCCTCCCCTCTCGGCCCCTTTGGTTTTGACAGCACATGTACTTCGAGTTGGTTGGCTTGGTGTGGATCTTGGTTGGCCTATGGCCTTAGCCACGGTTCATATCATGCTCCTAGATGTCTAGATCATGCCATGGTCAATCAAATGGCCACTGGAACAACGCAAGACATCGATCATAGCATCAACACTACACACGCACGCATGAGGGCCCTCGGTGAGAACTTTCGGGTGGTTGCTGGAATGAGGCAAATTGTGGCTGGCATAGGGCCCTTAGCCATGGTTCAAATCATTCCTTGGGACGTTGTGGAGAGGCTTTGGTCGGTGGTTCAAGCCCCAATGGCCAAAAGTCTCGCAAACGACGCGATGCAAGCTAGGTCGCAGCTGCTGGAAATTACAGCAAGTTGCTGTGTCGGTTCAGAGGCTCGTTCGAGTTCTTGGTTGGCTTTTAGCCCATGGCCTTGGACTGGACAGTGCCTCATTGAGTTAGGAAGGTCATGTTTTTGACCGTTCATCATTTGGATCATTTTTGAGGTCGTACGAGAATTTACGGTGCAATGTGCCAAATTGACTCTCGAAAGAGCGTTTCGTGTTTTGGCCTCCATTCCACCTAGATTTCGACCCTATCATTTTAGGAACATTATTTTATGATTTTTCAGCGTATTTTAATCATGACTATACGTCAGTTCAGTGTCGGTTCAGGTTGGCTCGGAGTCATGATTAAATGCGAAGTCATTAGGCGTCATAGTCGCATCTTTTGAACGTAAATTGCATAGTTGGTCATGTTTAAACTATTGCATATTTTTAATGGCACAGTTAGGTTGCAGCGAGCCTGGGGACGAACCAATCCAATCTAGTTGGTAAAATTACAGGAATTTTCATTATGCCAGTTAATTATTTTACGTGCATTAAACAGAAAATGATTATTTTTGAGATTTATGCGATATGGCTTGTGGTTCATTCACTATGTGGGAGTGTTATTTTTATACGGTCGCCAGTGACCGATCAGTTCAGTATGGTACCACCCGGTCGCCAGTGACCGGCCAGCTCAGTTCAGTTTCAGCCTCCCTGGTAGCCAGTTACCGATCAGTTCAGCTTAGTGCAGTGGCCACAGGCGTAAAACATAATCTCAACAGAAAATTTTACCAGATATTTCAGTACAGGCTCCAAGGAGCAAATATTTTTACAGTGATTTCCAGTTCAGTTATGCACGTATTATAATTGCTCAGTACAGATTATTTTCAGTATGCCTCAGGACAGGATATTTTATCCCATGCATATTTTAAATTCAGATTTTTACTCGTTACCTGCGATATATGCATGCTGAGTCTTTAGGCTCACTAGACTTGATTGTTGTAGGTACTGATGAGGCCAGGGCCGAGGGCGGGGACCAGTGAGCCAGCTTGGGTCGGCAGTAGTGGCACCCGAGGACCTCAGTGCAGCAGTTGTTATGTTTTTCCGCAAACAATTTTTATCAGTTGATGGATATTTTTAAATTGTGATTTTTGGAAAACTTTATTTTCTTCCGCTGCAATTATTTTGAAATATTGAACTTGTCTCACCAGTGATTTTATGAGCGAGGCCATTAAGTTCTTTAAAAAAAAAAAAAAAAATTTAATTTTCCGCAAATTTTCAAGCAAGTAGTTCGAGGGCCTTTGCAAATTGTTTCTCTACTTCATTTCTGAATTCTTTGAACATTTCAAATGCTTCGTCCCAATTGTTTCTCTACTTCATTTCTGAATTCTTTGAACATTTCAAATGCTTCATATTTGTATTTCATCTAATACATATACCCTTACCTCGAAAAGTCATCGGTAAAGGCGATGAAGTAGGCATGTTCATGCTTAGTGATGATACTAAGTGGACCGCACACATCAGTATAGATCAAATCATATAATCCTTTGGCTCGCTCCACATGGCCCTTAAAAGGAATTTTGGTCATCTTTCTTTTTAGACAGGATTCACAAGTTGAGAGAGAATTAATATTAGATATATCAAACATGCCCACTCCCACTAGCATGTTCATCATTCTTAGGGAAATATGTCCTAATGGAACATGCCATAATTGTGCCGAATTTAGAGTATCTTGTTTTTGTTTGTTTGTTGTTATTTCTTGGATATTGTTTAGTCGAATATCTTTCAATTTTATGTTGTAGAGATCGTTTTCAAGTTCTCCCGTACCAATCAAACATTCATTCTTTTAAATGTTGCAAACACCTTTGCTAAATAAACAAGAATATCCATCTTTATCAAGCATAGAAATGGAAACAATGTTTTTCACCAACTCAGGTACAAACAAAACATCTCTCAAAATTAACTTAAAATCATTGTTCAACAATAAGTAAACATCTCTTACGGTCTTGATAGCAACTCTTGCTCCATTGCCCATCCTCAAGAAGGTCTAACCTTCCCTAAGTTTTCTACTTCTTCCGATCACCTGTAAATCATTACAGAGATGTGAGCCACAACCGATATCTAATACCCAAGAAGTAGAGTTAATTGAAATGTTTACTTCATTGTAGATATACCATTTCCATAACCTTTCAGGGAAAGATATTCTCTGCAGTTACGCCTCCAATGTCCAGGATTCTTGCAGTGATGACATACATCAACAGTCTTGTCAGCCTTAACCGGTATGGCTGCCACAGCGGGACTCGGATATTGCCTCTTCAATGGCACGTTCTTCTTGAGACGTCGGAAAGAATGCTTCTTTCCCTTCCCATGTAGATCTCACTTCGTACCAGATGAAGAACCCACATAAAGAACTGACTTCTCTTTCTTGATGGTGGACTCAGACGTAACAAGCATATTCACCAACTCCTCAAGGGTAGGTTCTAGCTTGTTCATGTTGAAATTCACCACAAAAGGATCAAATGAGCTAGGTAGCGACAAGAGCAACACGTCAGTGGTCAAGTCCGATGGCAACACAAGATCCATGCCAAAGAGCTTGTTCACAAGCCCAATCATCTTTTGGCCATGCTCATGGACCGAAGCCCCATCTCGCATGCATAAAGTGATTAGCTCCTTGACGGTATCATGCCTAAAAGGTCGTGTTTGCTCACCAAAAAGCTCTTTCAGATGCATATGAATGTCAACATCATTCTTTGCATCCTCAAAACGCCTCTGCAGCTCATCATTCATAGAAGCCTGTATATAAAACTTGGCTCGCAAGTCATGGTCACACCAATCCTTGTAAGTCTTCAATTCCTCAGGAGTGCAGCTAGTCGGATCCTTAATAGGGGGCGACTCAGTGAGTGTATATGCTATCCTTTCTGAATTCAAGACGATTTTTAGGTTTCTTAGCCAATTTAGGTAATTATGTCCGGTTAAAATATGTTTGTCGAGTATAGCAGATAACGGGTTGCGTATCGAAGACATTGTCAAATTTGTACTGAAAAGTAAGAATAGATAAATGTTAATGACTATTTTAAAATATTTAGTAAGATACAAAGTATGGACTTTTACTTCATAAATTTTCATTCCCACTGTTTTGACATTTTTCACTACCCTCTAGTGAAAATAGGAAACTCCTTTCCTCAGTAGGTACGTAAGGTCCAATTAGCAAATTATGATCCCGAATAATATCAGCAAAATATAATTTCTAAAAGGTAGTTTCCAATTGCATCTCCATGCAACCCTCTACGTAAACATTTGTCTCACGTTTGATTAGGATCCAATAATATGACGTCGTTCATCTTTACATGTAAAGCCTTACCCATCGATATTGAACCTTAATGGACGGTCTCCATGAGTTCCCTCAATAATATGAGCCGAAATCATGGGAGTTCTACATAGTTCACAACACCATGTCAATTGATGTAACAGCTTTCTGGCGTCCAGGGCTCCCCCAATAATATGAGCCGAGCACTGAGCACGGGTGGCGTTCATGATGCATCCATTGTCGATGGAAGACATGGAAATTATAAACACCTTTATAATTCCCCTTTTCGGGCTTGATATTAATTTTTAATCTTATTCAAAATGAGGGTTTTTAATTTTGAAAGGTCTCATCATTAACTTTATTTAAAATCTTGCCATGTTTGATCATATATTTGCTGGATTCATGCAACTTTGTTATTATCATAATAATAACGCACATACTCATTATTTATAATATATCAAGCATATATTATAAATAGTAAACTAACAAGGATGATCAATCGCCCCAATACTAATGTCCCATGTGAGCCGAACACGGGCCTAGGCTCAATACTAGGGAATGCATGGGATGCAAATTACATGATATTACAATATTTTATATGTCTTCGATCTTCATAATCATTAAGGCCCACCATCTTCCAATCTTGATCTTCCACTATATTAGTACTTACAAAAAAAATCCATGGCAAATAGGGATACATCTCATGGAGTGGGAACGGGCTATAAACCAAGCCCACTTATAAATTGATAAGTATTACAATCATTTAACATAAAATATCCTAGCATACATCTAGCAAATTGGGCTTAGGCTTTTGATCATCCTATCAATCATAATATCACATATCATACACCATCAATTAATTATCACAATAATCAATTAATCTAATATTATATATCTTGATCCAATCACTAGCCGCCACAATTATAAATTAAATTAACAAAGTAAACAAACTCTTTTGTTCATTTTCTAATTAATTTATTTATAACCGAATTTCTTGTAAATCACAATTTACTATAAATAATTAAAGTACAACTTCAATTATTTATTTTATGAGAAAATATACACATATTTTGTAAATTTAAACATAAGAGCCCAAATAGACATTTTTCACAAAAAGTTTTTTGGCCCATTTAAATTTCACAAAATAACAACCATCCTAATGATTCAATAAACTTAAGGCCCATAATACTTTGATATCCCAAATAGTTTTGGAAATCCTAGATGTCATCGTCGTTGCCGGAGCCCGTCGCCGGATTTCGGCCAACAATTTTTTTTTATTTTGTTGTGGTGTTTCGGGCAGCCCAAAATGGGCAGCAACCATACGCCGAAACACCCCCAAAACCGGCCCTTGATTCGTTGAGTCGATTTCTCATGCGGTTAGAAAAAAGTTCTCAATATAATATAATGTACTTGATACACAAAAAGTGACCTAAGCTCTGGTACCACTTGATAGGGGATCATTTACGGGTGCCCAAAATGTGCAACGGAAGTTTTAAAAATAATTTACAAGAGAAAAACCCAAGCATTTTTCACTTAGTGTGTAACAAATACGAAAAACACAAAACATACGTAGGGTGTTTAAGTGTTTTTACCTATCAATCTCAAAGATTGATGATGGCTCCAACTAAGATGATAAACAACTTAGCTCTTCAATGGTAGACAAGTTTACAAGCTTTCATTGAGCACTCCTAGCTCAAAAATCAAGCACATCACCAACAAGCTAGAACCACTTTACACTTGCACTAGAAAATGTAAGACATTTTTCTTTGAGAAGTTTGCTATCAATCCATCAAATGAAGAAGCAAATTTTTAAGAATAATGGAGAGCGAAATTCGGCAAGAGGAGAAAGGGAAAGAGGGAACCTTTTCTTGGTTGTGTAAAAAGTGTTGTGTATTCCAAAGGCATGCTTGCCTTTAATTTGAAAGAGTTAACTCCCAACCTTTCATCTCCTAAACATTCAATTTATTTGGGATTGTAACAAATACAAAGCCCATTAACTTTTATTAAATATCTCAAACACATTTGAGACCATTAAAATTTGCTTGAATTTAGTCAAACCCACTAGTTGAATAATTATTTTCAAATTATTTAAGTAATTCAACACTTGAATTAATTTAATTATTTGGACTCTACTAGGTCCACTAGTGTTTAATTAATTAAATACTTGAATTATTTTAATTTAGTCCATAATAACGTTTATGAAAATCACAATTTTCAAATATATTATTTATTTGGCCAAATTTTAATTTGAGAACACTTCAACAAATTAAAAGTTACATTCCCCATATAGAAGTCATACTTCTAATTTTTCCTTGTGCTTTTAACTCCTTTATAAGCTGTTCAACACATTGAACTAATTTCCTTCTCAACGGGATCTAGAAAGCTAGTATTTGTGTTGCCCTCAACGGTTCATTAATACAACTAGCAGTGGGTTAACGTCTCAATGTGATTCAGGACTAAACATGTTCTTATATGAGCATACCCCAGTTGCTCCTTTCTTATTTATCAACTTCTTGATAATAAGAATGTCAAAACTCAAGTCTGCCCAACCAATCATGTTAAACGTCTAACAGCATCGCTTACATGATTCCCTAGGTATCAAATGATAGTGCATGCAAGAACCATTCCATTATGGTTAGCGTACAGTATGGTCCCCTCATCTCATATATCCGGAACGATTCGACAACCATTGGTATATCGAGAGCTGTCAAAGAATCGATACTATGTGTCATGTCGTAGTTGCATTGATGGTGTAAAATAAGAAACCCATTTCTTAATTACCACCAACACTCTGATCATAGATTTCAAAGTACATACACATGAGATCACATAAGATATCCATACCCGAAGGTAAGTGGTGAATCCCCGACTACAATTCATAGACTCCTATATGTTTCGACAAAACACCCAACCTTGCCACCTGATGACCCCATATGAGTCGGTAAACAAGTCAAAGTGCAATTCTAGCATATAGAGTCACAATGTTGTCCTGGGTCATAAGGACTAATGGTGTACAACCATAAACTAGGACGTTTTCACTCGATAAGTGAGAACGACTTGGAAATTCATTTATAGAGGGTTGTTCAGTGCACTCTACAAGGAGCACCTATTTGCATGCACGGACATCACAATGTCCCCTATCAATGAAACATGGTACTCACATCGCAGATACTAGTCTCAAACTCGAGCGGCTTTTATCTTTCTTAGTGGCGGGTGAAGCGACTAGGAACTGTTTAGAATATACAATATTCCAAATATGAGTTTCATTATACTCATGATATTAGAATCTCATATTCTTCTACTATTTGTATATTCAAGGACTTTATCTATGCAAGAAGCATGTGTATACAGATAAAGATGTGTCAAAACAATAATTTCAAATATAATTAAAATAAAGATTGTTTATACATAGAATTTCAATGTGAACCTTCGGCCAACACTTCGCTCAACGGGCGTCTACTCTAACACAAATGTGTTCCACATCTCGATGCTGCGAAAGTACATGTCGAACCCTTCACATGTACTAAGTTGTTAGCCTCTGCAATTGACTCCAAATATGTCATATGAAGAAAGACCTACGCAAATCTTAGGAAGACGAGAAAGGAGACTTCACAACAAAGTTATCCCAATGGTCAAAGTCAAGTGGCAAAATCACTCGGAGGAAGAAATTACTTGGGAAACTGAGAGGGACATGAGGAGTCGCTCCCCGGATTTATTCGGTAAGTTCTAATTTCGAGGACGAAATTTCATATAAGGGAGGGAGGAATTGTAAGGTCCAAAATATGAAAATGTAATCCAACTGCATTTAAATCTAGAGAAAAATTAAAAATAGCTAATTAAATTATTTTAATTGCATAAATTAATTATGTTGGATATGTTTTTATGGTAAGGATGTAGTTTTCTACTTGGATGCATTAAAACTGTGTTTTAAAAGTTATTCGACATGCGATCCAGGAACAGAGACCAGGGACCACACGAGGGAAAAATATTTTATTAAATAAATAATTTTAGTTATTTAATATATGGTATTTGGTATATAGTATTTTTGGAAAAATAGTAACTTTTGAGGTGTTTTACGTGCCAAGTCGTATTTTTAAATTGTATTTGATTTTCGACGAAAATATGAACTTTTCGAGAACTCGGCTAATATTTTCACAAACTTTGCTAAACAAAATATTTTAAATATTTACAGATAGACTTAATGGACCTATTATACTATACTAATTGGCCCTAACTTAAACACATGTCCAATTAACAAATAAATAGCCCTAAAACCCTAACCTAAAGCCATAAAACACACTCCCCACACACAATACACACACAAGAACTTTCCTAGCAGCTACAACTCACACCACACACACATATTGAGAAGGAAAGCCACGCCTTTGTGAGATAAGCGAACAAGGGTTCCGTTTGTCGCTGTTCTTCGCATCTCAACTTAATTGTCGTGCGTAAAATACGCAATGGCACGTCTTAAATTTATTTCAAACATCTTTCACACCATATTATGTATATTTGATTAACCTTGCATGAAAAATAAGTTGCACAAGATTTATTTTCGTTTTTATGGGCATATGTGCATATAACTTATGTTTTGTTGATATAAAACTCATGTTAAGGATGCGTGAAGGGGCTGTCATGGTAGGATACCTTGAAGGGATGTTTTTTCACATGTTTAAGGACACTTAGGAGTATGATCAAAGGCTGAACAGTAGGGGGAAACATGTTGAACGTGATTGGGAATCCTAGAGTCCTAGGGTTTCAGCCTTCCTTACTAGGAGAGCACAACGGTTTGCTGCTGTTAGGGTCACGTCCAGGAGACATAAGGAGATGGTACAAGGGTCTTAGAGTTTCCGTGCAAAGGTTGGAAGAGTACACACAGGCTGCACGCTATTTTGGGGCTAGGGCGTGCGGTCCTTAATAAAACAAAAGAGGGGCCGCAAAGGGGGCTGTCCGGGCAAGGGCTGGGCCTCTTATGGTCTAATTCAGGATTCAAGATGGTCCAAACATGGCCTAATAGGCTGGGAAGGGGTAGGCGCATGGCTAGGGCCCATTATAGTCATGCGCGAGTGTGGGAGGATCGAACCATGAAACTCCTTGTGCATGGCTCACTAGGTATGATTCTTAAGTGTGTTGAGGGCTCAGTCTAGGTCCTATGATAGCTGGTGAGTGATTGGTATTGTTGGTTAAGGGCTGGAGCTGAGGTAATAGAAGCTAGAGTCCCACTAGGACTAGGATTCCTTGTGCAGAAATTCAGTATCTAGTAGGGACGTGTTCAAGGGGATTATTGGGCCTGAATTGGGTTTAATATGGTTTAGTTATGTGTTAGGAAGCTTTGGTTCAAGTTTAATAACGTTTGGTTAAGTTTCGAGTCCATACGAGTCAAAACTGGGATGTATGTCTAAGTTTAAAAATGAATCGGGAAACCTATCGAAAAGCGAAATTTTAAGCCTAAGAAATATTTATGGGAGTTTTTTAGGGTATTAGGCTAAGTTTGGGGACAATTTGGGACATTGTTCTGAGGTCTAAGTATAAATATGAAAAATATGCTACTAGGGGTAAAACGATCATTTTACACCCACATATTTATTAGGCGTCCTGGAAATTAACTGAATGCTGTAAAATATGTTAATATGCTTATTTTAAGTGTTTATGAAATGTTATGATGAAACGTTATTGGCAAAAGACATGTTGCATAATTGGTTTAAAAGAAAAATGATTTATATATGCTTAAATTTTTATAAGTGATGAAAATACGAGGATTTGAAGGAGGTGAAGTGATTGTGACTAATACGAGGATTATGATGATATGTAAGGCCAAGGCTCAGTTGACGGGTGAGAGTGTCGCTGATGTCCTCGTCGTCCAGTACTGTGGTTACATGTTGATGGATCTATCGACCCTCAGCTGAAACGAAAGTTACAATTAACGATCTAAATTCAATAAAAGGAAAATGTATACGTAAATGATGAAAAGGAAAATTTTTATGATAAAAGGAAAATTGTTTGTGTTTATGCATGTTCATGAAAATTTATTTTAAGTAAAAGTATTTTCATTATTGTATGTGGATGTATATGTACTATTTGATATCATGGTTAAGGTTTGTTGAGTCGTAGACTCACTAGGCATGATCGATGCAGGTGAGCATGATATTGATACAGGACTTGATGGTTGAACTAGCTGGACTTAAGTTACACATAACCCGAAGACCAGCGCTAGTTTTCTGTATTTAAATTAAGTTTATGATTTAAGTTTATGTTAAAGATTTTATGATTTTTATGATGCTTTTGAGAGGTTTTGAGAGGGTGTTAGAGTTAGGTTTATTTTGAAATATTGCTAAGTTTAGATTTAGTAAACGATTGACGATTTTATGTTTTGAGTTAATTTCCATTAGATTTTCAAATATAATTGGTTGTTTTATTTTTAAAAAAGGGTGTCAGAAATATATATGTGTGTATAGATGTATTTCGGCCGAATTGGTACGGAAAAGAAAAAAAATTTCTTGTATATTTTAAAGAAAACCGAGTAATTGGCGTTTCAAAGTGACACCCTTGCTCAAACTTGGTCAGAAACTCCGCCACGGTGCGGTATGTTAGAGTAGGTGCCCGTCGAGCAAGTGTTGGCATAGGGTTCATGTTGAAACTCTATGTATAAACAATCTTTATTTCAATAATATTTGAAATTATTTTTTTGGCACATCTTAATCTGTATACACATGCTTGTTGCATAGATAAAATCCTTGAATATATAAATAGTAGAAAGAATATGAGATGCTCATATGATGAGTATCATGAAACTGATATTTGCAATACTGTATATTCTAAACAGTTCCTAGTGGATTCAACCGCCGTTAAGATGGATGAAGGCCGCTCGAGTTTGAGACTAGTATCTGCGATATGAGTACCATGTTTCATTGGTAGGGACATTGTGATGTCCGAGCATGCAGATAGGTGCTCCTTGTAGAGTGCACTGAACAACCCTCCATAAAGAACTTTCCAAGTGGTTCTCACTTATCGAGTGGAAACGTCCTAGTTTATGGTTGTACACCATTAGTCCTTATGACCCGGGACAACATTGAGACTCTATATGCTAGCATTGCACTTTGACTTGTTTACCGACTCTCATGGGGTCATCAGGTGGCAAGATTTGGTGTTTTGTTGAACCATATAAGAGTCGATGCATTGTAGTCGGTGATTCGCCACTTAACTTCGGGTATGGATATCTTACCTGATCTCATGTGTATATAGTTTGAAATCTCTGATCAGAGTGTTGGTGGTAATTATTAAATTGAGATGCGAAGAACGGCGACGAACGGAACCCTTGTTTTATTATCTCACAAGGGCATGTCTTTCCTTCTCAATATGTGCGTGTCGTGTGTGTTGTAGCTTCTAGGAGAGTTCTAGTTTGTGTAAGGTGTGTGGGGCGTGTGTTTTATGGCTTTAGGTTAGGGTTTTAGGTCTATTTATTTGTTAATTAAATATGTGTGCAAGCTAAGGCCCATTCGTCTAGTATAATAGGCTCATTAAGCTCATATGTAAATATTTAAAATATTTGTTTAGCAAAGTTGGTGAAGATATCAGCCGAGTTCTCGAAAAGTGAAAGGGGATCGGTTACGGTGCCCGGATGCGCAACGGAAGTTTCAAAAATTGATTTTAAACAAGTGAAAAACGAGCATTCACTATTAGTGTAGTAAATAACATAACACAAAATATGTCATACATAGTGTGTTTAGAGAAATACCTATCAATCTCAAGAGATTGATGATGGCTCCAACTAAGGTGTGAACACCTTAGCTCTTGAATGGCAAGACAAATCTTCAAGCCTCCTTGTTCTTGGACTCCTTTCTTCAAAATTACGTCCACCTCTAACAAAGTAGAACCTCTCTAATTTTGCACTAGAAAAATTAGAGTATTTTTCATTGAGAAGAGTATGGTTTCCTCAACAAAATAAAGAAGAAAAATGGAGAAGAATGCACACCAAAAATTTCGGCCAAGTGCTTGTTCAAGGAGAGAAGGGGAGACTTTTCTTGGTTATGAGAAAAGTTGTTGTGTATTCCAAAGGCCTGTAATGAATTGGATGTTGAAAAAGTTGTCTCCACCCTTTCACCTCCCATGCATGCAATTCTATTTGGGCTTGTAACAATTACAAGGCCCATGAACTTTAATTTAATTGTCTCAAACAAATTTGAGACCAATTAAACCTTACTTAATTTTACTCAAGCCCACTAGTTGAATAATTATTTCTAATTGGGCTCTACAAGGTCCAATGTTATTTAATTAATTTAACACTTGAATTAATTTAATTATTTGGACTCTACTAGCCCCACTAGTGTTTAATAAATTCAACACTTGAATTAATCTAATTTAGTCCATAATAATGTTTATGAAAATCACAATTTTCAAATACATTATTTATTTGGCCAACTTTTAATTTAGGAACACTTCCTCAAATTAAAAGTTACATTCTACTTATAGACGTCATACTTCTATTTTTATTTGCGCTTATAAACTCCTTTATAAGCCGTTCAACACATTGAACTATTTTACTTCTCAACGGGATATAAAAAGTTAGCACTTGTGTGACCCTCAATGGTTCAATTATACAACTAGTCGTGGGTTCACATCACAATGTGATTCGGTACTAAACATGTCCTTATTTGAGCATACCCCAGTTGCTCCATTCTTACTTATCAACTCCTTGATAATAAGAACGTCAGAACTCAAGTCTGATAGTACCCTGTTAGAGTAGGTGCCCGTCGAGCAAGTGTTGGCATAGGGTTCATGTTGAAACTCTATGTATAAACAATCTTTATTTCATTAATATTTGAAATTATTTTTTTGGCACATCTTAATCTGTATACACATGCTTGTTGCATAGATAAAATCCTTGAATATATAAATAGTAGAAAGAATATGAGATGCTCATATGATGAGTATCATGAAACTGATATTTGCAATACTGTATATTCTAAACAGTTCCTAATGGATTCAACCGCCGTTAAGATGGATGAAGGCCGCTCGAGTTTGAGACTAGTATCTGCGATATGAGTACCATGTTTCATTGGTAGGGACATTGTGATGTCCGAGCATGCAGATAGGTGCTCCTTGTAGAGTGCACTGAACAACCCTCCATAAAGAACTTTCCAAGTGGTTCTCACTTATCGAGTGGAAACGTCCTAGTTTATGGTTGTACACCATTAGTCCTTATGACCTGGGACAGCATTGAGACTCTATATGCTAGCATTGCACTTTGACTTGTTTACCGACTCTCATGGGGTCATCAGGTGGCAAGATTTGGTGTTTTGTTGAACCATATAAGAGTCGATGCATTGTAGTCGGTGATTCGCCACTTAACTTCGGGTATGGATATCTTACGTGATCTCATGTGTATATAGTTTGAAATCTCTGATCAGAGTGTTGGTGGTAATTATGGATATCTTACTGTCAGACTTGAGTTCTAACGTTCTTATTATCAAAGAGTTGATAAGTAAGAATGGAGCATTTGGTGTATGCTCATATAAGGACATGTTTAATCTTGAATCACAAAGAGATGTGAACCCACGGCTAATCGTATCATTGAACCATTGAGGGCAACACAAGTACTAGCTTTCTAGATCCCGTTGAGAAGAAAAATAGTTCAATGTGTTGAACGGCTTATAAAGGAGTTTATAAGCGCTAACAAAAATAGAAGTATGACTTCAATAAGAGGATTATAGGAAATGCGACTTTTAATTTGTGGAAGTGTTCCTAAATTAAAAGTTGGCCAATGATAAAGATAAAAAATTGTGTATTAATTAAATGTTTTATGATATAAATTTATAGTTTCTGTTTTATTAAATTTTTAAATATTATATGTTTTATAATAAATTGTATAAAATATAAGTTTTTGTGTAATTATAAATTTTTATTATTTTTACAGGTTCGATAAAATAAGAATAAATTTGGCGTTGCAAATGGGATTAAGATGATTCTTGGACCTGGAGAAAGTTGATGTTAATATCTACAATATTGGTGGCAAGCATGAAATAAAAATCTTCTCCCAAGTGGAATCAAATTAAGCAGCAAATAAACTTACCAAAGAAGTGGCAGTTTTACCATGCTCTAGCATTTTGACCATATCTCTCAAATTACTTGGTCAAATGGTTAAAAACAAATACCACAATTCAAACAACTCAATTATCTACATGTTTTGTTTTATGTAAAGAAGAAAATTCGGATGTGAAGATTTTCAGAAGTGATGTGTATTAAAATATAATTTATTGGAACAACAATGAAGACTTTTGTGTGAATAAATAATATTTTATTTGTGGTTGTCTCCTCATACCTGAACAATTTCGGAATCCCTCGCCTTCCGGTGTAAGATCGGTTCATTCATGTTCCCTCCGCCTAGAAGCCTGCAAGGAGCCGCTCATTGTCCGTGCAACCTCATGGCACCGGCGATCACCCCCCGCCCTCTTCGGCCCCGGGCCTCACAATATCATTCAATGCAAATTTCTAAATCCATTTGGCTCGAATAAAAATTTCTCCAAACCCAGCGGTCTAACAAATACCGACCTTCGGTGAAAGTCGATTAGCACCCCATTCTTCGACAACCAATCAATTCCCAGAATAATGTCAACTTCTGGCATCGACATTACAATAAGATCGGCATAGACTGTGTGGCCCTGTAGCTCGAGATCAAAGTGTCTGACCACACTAGAAGCTGACAATTCTTTCCCAGATGGGACTGTCACAGAATAATTTATGTCGGCTTTGGTGGACTTGACGCACAAATAACTCACAAAATTGTTTGATTTAAATGAACGAATACGCCCAGAATCTAACACAGCATTCATGGCTGCTCCCGATATAAAGATCCTTCATGAGATAATAGTAACATAACATTAAACTCAACAATTCTCAAAAGAACTAGACTTACTTACATACACAGAATGAATCCACTATCCAAATATTTTTTTAATAGCAGTTCAAAAATCATCATACTAATACCCCAAAAAAGTGAACCATGCCTCCCAAATTCCGATAAACTATAATGTGCCGAATTAATTGCAATACCTGTAAGCAGAGTAGTGTCTGGGTTTTCCTCCACAACATGCATAGCAAAGACTCGTCCCTGAGGCGGCTGCTTCCACTGTGGGCAATCTTTTAGCATGTGACCAAGAGCTCCACAATTAAAACATTTACCTGTCCCCAATAAGCAAGCTCCTTCATGCTGGCGATTGCACTTCGGGCACACATGACAGTCGTTAGGCTTCTAAGTAGCTTTCTTCTAGGGTTTTGTCCCTTGCCCTTGAATGGTCCTTGAAATGACCTCTTATTCTGTTGTTAAGGCTGATGTCAAGGCGTTTTACTATATATGGTATTTGGTATATATACCTTTAATATATGGTATTTGGTATATATTATTTTTGGGAAAATAGTAAATATTGAGGTGTTTTACGCGCTGAGTCGTATTTTTAAACGGTATTCGATTTTCGAGAAAAATTAGAACTTTTTTTTACAGTAGGTGCCCATCGAGCCAAGTGTTGGCCGAGTGTTCACAATGAAACTCTATGTATAAACAATCTTTATTTTAATAATATTTGAAATTATTGTTTTGGCACATCTTTATCTGTATACCCATGCTAGTTGCATAGATAAAGTCCTTGAATATGTAAATAGTAGAAAGAATATTATATGCTCATATGATGAGTATCATGAAACTCATATTTGTAATACTATGTATTCTAAACAGTTCCTAGTCGATTCAGCCGCCGCTAAGAAGGATATAGGCCACTCGAGTTTGATACTAGTATCTGCGATGTGAGTACCATGTTTCATTGGTAGGGGACATTGTGATGTATAAGCATGCAGATAGGTGATCCTGGTAGAGTGCACTGAACAACCCTCCATAAAGGACTTTACAAGTGGTTCTCAATTATCGAGTGGAAACGTCCTAGTTTATGGTTGTACACCATTAGTCCTTATGACCCGGGACAACATTGAGACTCTATGTGCTAGCATTACACTTTGACTTGTTTACCGACTCTCATGGTGTCATCAGGTGGCAAGGTTGGGTATTTTGTCGTAACATATATGAGTCGATGTATTGTAGTTGGGGATTCACCGCTTACCTTCGGGTATGGATATCCTATGTGATCACATGTATATGTATTATGAAATCTCTGATCAGAGTATGGTGGTAATTATGAAAGAGGTTTCATAGATTACACCATCGATGCAACTACGACATGACACATAGTATCGATTCTTTGACAGCTCTCGATATATCAATAGTCGTCGAATCGGTCGGTATATATATTAGATGAAGGGACCGTTCTGTACGCTAACCATAATAGATTGGTTCTTATAGGCACTATCACTTGATACCTAGGGAATCATGTAAGCGATGCAGCTAGGCGTTTAACATGATTGGTTGGGTATGAAAGGGGATCGGTTTTAGGTGTTCTAAAGCGCAACGGAAGTTCAAAAATTTATTTTGTAGCAAGAAAACCGAACACCTCATGTACTAGAATGTGTAGCAAATACAAAAACACAAAATATGACATTCATAGTGTGTTTAGAAGATATACCTATCAATCACAAAGGATTGATGATGGCTCCAACCAAGTTGTAAACAACTTGGCTCTTAAAAGGATGAACTTCTACAAGCTTTCCTTGAGCACACCTTGCTCAAAATTAAGCCCACCACCAACTAGGTAGATCCCATCATATTTTGCACTAGAAAAATAGGAGGATTTTTCTTCGAGAAATAAGTGTTTTCTCCAACAATTGAAGAACAAAATGAGGGAGAATTTTTGCTCAATATTTCGGCCAAGTGAGGTGGGAGGGAAGAGTGAATGAGTTGTCTTGGTGTGTGAGAAAGTTAAGACCATATTTTGCATGTCTTGCAATTTTTTAATTAATAAAAAGTATTCCTCAACTCTTCACCTCCCAAGCATGCAATGTAAGTGGGCATGTAACATTTACAAAGCCCATGGACTTTTATTTAAATGTCCCAAACATATTTGAGACCATTTAACATTTACTTGAATTTACTCAAACCCACTAGTTTAATAATTATTTCTAATTGAGCTCCACGAGGCCCAATGTTATTTAATTAATCCGACACTTGAATTAATATAATTATTTGGACTCTACTAGGTTCACTAGTGTTTAATTAATTCAACACTTGAATTAATTTAATTTAGTCCATAATAATGTTATGAAAATCACAATTTTCAAATACATTATTTATTTGGCCAACTTTTAATTTAGGAACACTTCCACAAATTAAAAGTTACATTTCCCTCATAGAGGTCATACTTCTATTTTTTCCTCACGCTTATAAACTCCTTTATAATCCGTTCAACACATTGAACTATTTTACTTCTCAACGGGATCTAGAAAGCTAGCACTTGTGTGGCCCTCAATGGTTCATTGATACAACTAGCTGTGGGTTCACATCTCCATGTGATTCGGACTAAACATGTCCTTATTCGAGCATACCCCAATTGCTCCATTCTTAATTATCAACTCCTTGATAACAAGAACGTTTGAACTCAAGTCTGATAGTACCCAACCAATCATGTTAAACGCCTAGCAGCATCGCTTACATGATTCCCTAGGTATCAAATGATAGTGCCTGCAAGAACCATTCAATTATGGTTAGCGTACAGTACGGTCCCTTCAACTCATATATCCCGACCGATTCGACAACCATTGATATATTGAGATTTGTCAATGAATCGATACTATGTGTCATGTCGTAGTTATATCGATGGTGTTATCTATGAAACCCATTTCATAATTACCACCATACTCTGATCAGAGATTTCATACTACATACACATGAGATTACATAGGATATCCATACCCGAAGGTAAGCGGTGAATCCCCGACTACAATGCATCGAATCCTATATATTTCGACAAAACACCCAACCTTGCCACCTGGTGACCCCATGAGAGTCGGTAAACAACTCAAAGTGTAATGCTAGCACATAGAGTCTCAATGTTGTCTCGGGTCATAAGGACTAATGGTGTACAACCATAAACTAGGACGTTTCCACTCGATAAGTGAGAACCACTTGGAAAGTCCTTTATGGAGGGTTGTTCAGTGCACTCTACAAGGAGCACCTATCTGCAGGTTCGGACATCACAATGTCCCTACCAATGAAACTTGGTACTCACATCGCAGATACTAGTCTCAAACTCGAGTGGCCTATATCCTTCTTAACGGCGGCTGAATCGACTAGGAAATGTTTAGAATATACAATATTACAAATATGAGTTTCATGATACTCATCATATGAGCATCTCATATTCTTTCTACTATTTGTATATTCAAGGGCTTTATCTATGCAACTAGCATGGGTAGACAGATAAAGAAGTGCAAAAACAATAATTTCAAATATTATTAAAATAAAGATTGTTTATACATAGAGTTTAAACATGAACCATCGGACAACACTTGGCTCGACGGGCACCTACTCTAACAGGGTACTATCAGACTTGAGTTCTGACGTTCTTATTATCAAGGAGTTGATAAGTAAGAATGGAGCAACTGGGGTATGCTCAAATAAGGACATGTTTAGTACCGAATCACATTGTGATGTGAACCCACGACTAGTTGTATCATTGAACCATTGAGGGTCACACAAGTGCTAACTTTTTATATCCCGTTGAGAAGTAAAATAGTTCAATGTGTTGAACGGCTTATAAAGGAGTTTATAAGCGCAAATAAAAATAGAAATATGACGTCTATAAGTAGAATGTAACTTTTAATTTGAGGAAGTGTTCCTAAATTAAAAGTTGGCCAAATAAATAATGTATTTGAAAATTGTGATTTTCATAAACATTATTATGGACTAAATTAGATTAATTCAAGTGTTGAATTTATTAAACACTAGTGGGGCTAGTAGAGTTCAAATAATTAAATTAATTCAAGTGTTCAATTAATTAAATAACATTGGACCTTGTAGAGCCCAATTAGAAATAATTATTCAACTAGTGGGCTTGAGTAAAATTAAGTAAGGTTTAATTGGTCTCAAATTTGTTTGAGACAATAAAATTAAAGTTCATGGGCCTTGTAATTGTTACAAGCCCAAATAGAATTGCATGCATGGGAGGTGAGAGGGTGGAGACAACTTTTTCAACATCCAATTCATTACAGGCCTTTGGAATACACAACAACTTTTCTCATAACCAAGAAAAGTCTCCCCTTCTCTCCTTGAACAAGCACTTGGCCGAAATTTTCGGTGTGCATTCTTCTCCATTTTTCTTCTTTATTTTGTTGAGGAAACCATACTCTTCTCAATGAAAAATACTCTAATTTTTCTAGTGCAAAATTAGAGAGGTTCTACTTTGTTAGAGGTGGACGTAATTTTGAAGAAAGGAGTCCAAGAACAAGGAGGCTTGAAGATTTGTCTTGCCATTCAAGAGCTAAGGTGTTCACACCTTAGTTGGAGCCATCATCAATCTCTTGAGATTGATAGGTATTTCTCTAAACACACTATGTATGACATATTTTGTGTTATGTTATTTACTACACTAATAGTGAGTGCTCGTTTTTCACTTGTTTAAAATCAATTTTTGAAACTTCCGTTGCGCATCCGGGCACCGTAACCGATCCCCTTTCACTTTTCGAGAACTCGGCTGATATCTTCACCAACTTTGCTAAACAAATATTTTAAATATTTACATATGAGCTTAATGAGCCTATTATACTAGACGAATGGGCCTTAGCTTGCACACATATTTAATTAACAAATAAATAGACCTAAAACCCTAACCTAAAGCCATAAAACACACGCCCCACACACCTTACACAAACTAGAACTCTCCTAGAAGCTACAACACACACGACACGCACATATTGAGAAGGAAAGACATGCCCTTGTGAGATAAGAAAACAAGGGTTCCGTTCGTCGCCGTTCTTCGCATCTCAATTTAATTGTCGTGCGTAAAATACGAAAAGGCACGCCTTAATTTCTTTCAAACATCTTTCACACCATATTATGTATATTTGATTAACCTTGCATGAAAATATGTTGCACAAGATTTATTTTTTTTTTCATGGGCATATGTGCATATAACTCATGTTTTGTTGATATAAAACTGATAGGATATGTTGGTAGGTTAAAGAGTGTTTAGAAGGGGGGTTGAATAAACACTTGACAATTTTACCACCTTTTCGAATAATGGGTCATTTTAGTGATAAACTGAACTCGAGAATCTTGTTTTGTCTATATGTCAATCAGTTAACTAATGAAAGTGCAAAAACAAACTGACTGACAGATAGAATAAAACTGAAATTAAGAGACACAAGATTTATGGATGTTCGAATATTTCAATCACTCCTAGTCAGCCATTTTATCTAGAAGATAAGAAATTCACTAAAAGACTTTGATCAATACAAGACTTGTACAGACCCTCTTCTGTTTTGAACTTAACAATGCCAAACTGAGACTCTTAGTTTCAATAGAGTTTATCAGTTCTCAACTGATCTGAAACTACTCAGAACAACTTGTAACGTCTACTGTTTTAAAAGTGCGTAAATATTATTATTATTTTTTTTGTAAAGCTCACATTTTGAAAATAAACACTTAAATAATTTGCATGAATGCAATCCTACTAAAGAAAAATACAATTAAAAAATAATCGTAAACATTTGACAAAAAATAAACATAATACAATTTAAAATGATCGGTCTCCTCCAAATAGGTAATCGCAAGCACGAGAAAATAAAAATACTAGTAATCATTAGTATATTGAAATCAGTGAATAAAATATCCAATTCCTCCCATCTATCCCAAAATCATGATGTGCGGAAAAGTGTGGTCCTCGGGTCGTGCGCACATCTAGGCCTGCCTACTCAGAGTTCGGCACCTCTAATCCCCTCAAAATCATGATCACCTGCATCACACACGCCTAGTGAATCTAAAGACTCAACACACCTATACTGGTATAACGAATACATATACATATACATAACAAGCAGCAGTGAAAAATATCGTAATCAACATACATTTCATGTTCGTGGTAAAATCATATGCATAATCGTGACCTGTCAAAACATGTTAATAATCATAGCCCATATAATCATAAAAACATATACGTGTTCTTTTTTTCTTTATTTGAATTCCATTCGCCAGCTGTGACTTTCATATTATCATGTCATTCGATGGATCCATCTAAGTGTAACCTAAGTACCTGACGACGGAGGCATCAGCGACAGTATTACCCGTCCACTGAACCCCAACCTTTCGTATCATCATGTCATCGTGTCATTGTGTTAGTCACAATCTACTCTCATCCTTCAAAAACGTGTCATCATATTCACCACTTAAATAAAATCATGCATATACATAATTTTTTCTTTAAACCAAGCATGCAACGTATATATCGTAATTCCTTAAAAATCATGAACATGATTCATAAACATTTAAGACATGATAAATTTGTGCTCAAGGCGCTGCCATGACCAAAATCTCACCCCAGTTGCAAAATGATCATTTTACCTCTGGAAATCCAAAATTACCGTTTTACCCCTATACCTCTAAATTTGACCCGAAGCTTACCAAACTCCTTAAAATATCCCATAACTTATTTAAAAGCATTCTTAGACGTAAACTCGAGCCCAATACCAAACATAACCGATTCATTTTAAAACTTAGACCGGGGTCCCGGTTTTAACCCGAATCGACTCGAAACTAAACCCAATTTTTCTCAACTTTGTACAACACCTAATAAACATCTATAAGGTCATAAAAATCCCAAAACCAGCACTTAGACACTCGTATAATGCCCTGAACGGTTGCTGGAAATTCCAGCAAGCCCCCAACCAAAACCCTATAGCCTGAACTCTCATTTTCACTATCCTAGACCAAAACATCAAGGACCAGCTATGACTCGACTACACCCAGACCACCCTAGGACCTTACAGGACCCCAACAAAATGAGGCTTGCAGCCCACAAACGTCCCAACGCCTGAACACTCTACCACGGTTAATCCTAGCCTCGCCCGAGCACACCTTCGAACTTAGCTCCTTCGCTTATATTCCCCACGTGATCAGCCATTCCCAACCCCCTCCAAGCCTTACCACGGACCCAAGGGGTCGGCTTTCAAGGCTGAAATTGAGCCATGCACAGCTAACCACCCAAACCCCTCAATCTAGCCCTCAAACATAAAACCTCCGCTAAACCCGAGCAGTTTCCTTTCGAGCTTGGCAAAAATCGAAGCTCCCATACTTATCCACCCCTACACACGACAGGCATGACCCTTAGCATCGTGAACTAGAAGCCCTTGCACAAAAATACAGAAAACCGTGAGCAAGATATTAAGGAATATGTTTCAATCGTTCAAGAAATCAAAGGGTTATGCGGTGCAGCTCAGCTATTTGCTGAAAGTCAAAGGGCTGGGGACTGATGATTCTGAAAAATCATCAAAACTAAAATCTTCAATGCTAAGAATGTCCAACCACCAAAGCAGAAACTGGACATGTCTTCTAAGAAGTTCTTGAAGGTAAAGAAGGATATTGGGACACTGGAGGCTCCCAAGTCAGTTCAAAAAAAGAAGACTCTTCAGAAGAAGACAATCAAGCGCAAGTTGATTGTCAGTGAAACCGACTCTGAGAAGACTCCATCTCCCAAGGTCATCAAGAAGCCAAGAACTTTGAAGACAAAACCTGCTGCTGCAGTTGGGACCATCCCAACTGAAAGACTGATGCAGTCGGGAGCTCAGCAGCCTATCAAGGATATCTCTCAGAAAGATATTCCAACTAAATCCTCAACTGAGGAACAGTTACCTCTGTCTGCTATTCTCGCAAAGAAGAAGGTCACCGAATTAGGTGAAAAGAAGAAACTTGCTGGAGTTAAGGCTCCATTGATCACTATCTCTTGCTACACCTCTCTACTTCTTGCCAGACCAAAGAGGCTAGTGATCATAGAACAAATTGATGCGACTAATTCAGGGTTAAGCATTCCTCATGCCCTGACTGACTCAAAAGGCTAGGGCAAAATGCAAGAAGAGCCCATGCCAACCAACGCAATCCAAACGCACATTGATCTCATTTGGCAGGAGATCAATGAATTTTAAGAAAACAAGCTCAAGGCTTATGATGAATGGGTCAAATTCAAGACTGAAATCTTTTCCAAGCATATTCAGAAGAAGTCAAAACTGAAGAAATTTGTTGATTTGGAAAATATTGATATGAAGGTAGTCAATGCATCTACCATTGTTCAAGCTTTGGGGCGAAAGAACTATTTCTTCAATCAACTGAGAGCAAAGAAGCTACAGAAGATAGTTGCTCAACTGCGACTGAATTATGATCCTACCAGTCCAACTGCATATAATGACAAAGCTGTGCATGACCAACTGGACTCGGATCTTCTCTCGTTGCAGATGGAGATAAAAAATTGGGAAATGGATCAAGAACTGATTGTTGCAGCAGCCTCCCAAGATTTTTCATCAGAAGAGCCAGCTGAACCACCAGTTCAAGAGCCTTCCAAGGACACAGTTGCTGAATCTTCTCAACAAGCAACTGCTCCTTCAACATCAGTTGCTCATCCATCATCATCCTCAGCACCTCCCTATTCAACTGCTGATCCGAAGCTTTATTCTGAAGCTGAATTATTATTGGCCAATCTTGATGAGGTCATCAAGTCAGTCACTTCTGATATTCAGCTGGAGACATCGAAATCAGTTGAAGCCGACAAGGCTATTTTGGAGAAACTGAAGAACTCGTTCAGTCAGTTGTCATGACTCAGTAGGCAGTTTTTGAACAAACTGAAGAGGCTCAGCTGCACTCAGTTACAACTGAAGAAGTGTAAGCTAAAGAGCCAGTCATTCAAGCGACTGAAGAACCAATTTTGGAATCACCTGTGCAAGAAACTGAACAAATTACTGTCCCAGCTGAACAACAAACTAAAGAACCTTCTACTACTTTTGTTCTTCCACTTGTCTCTTCTCCTCCTCAGCCTCAACAGGAACATACAATTGAAAATACTTCAGGAATGGTGACGCATGAAACCGAAGAAACTGACGACACTATGGTTGTCTTTACTCAACAGGAACGGTGTGGGGACCCGAACGCTAATCATCTTCTTAATCATCTTTGGGATTTAATTATCAATTAAACTAGACAGGGTCTAAAAATTTTTCTTTTAAAACACAAGTGCGGAACGTAATGGAATGTAACTAATATACATCTCAGTATATTAGTACAATAATGTACAACAATTATTCAAACTAGTCTAAGGTTCAACTACTAAATTTCAAGTATTAAACCAAGTCTACAATAATTCTGGAATCACCACTCTATACTCGTCTTCTCTCATCATCTTCTTGACCCCGATCCTGTCCCACCTGTTGTCATGCACACATACAAAACAAGACAACAGCCGGATACTCAGATGAGAATAAATCCCAGTATAAAACATGGTAGACATGCATGTACACAATATAAATCATAAAGCATACTATCATGCATAAAATCAACAGCAATAGGTTTCATAGTCTATGAAACTAAATCAAAATAAGCATGCAGTAACAATGGGTTCCATAATCTCTGAAACCAAAATAAAATAAGCATGCAACTCAATTCAATTCATAACTTGACTCAACTCAACTCTAACTCTAGGGATCTCGGTGTGAATAAGACGTCACTGTCTGTCACCTACCCTCCCAATCGGGGTGACTGTACGTCTTATTCCTAGACTTCGGCCCTGTCTGTATCGAATATCTACAATCGGAGTGACTCTGATCCGAAGCGTCGATACCACCGAATATCTAGTAATTTGGCGAATCTACCAAATGACTTTCTTATCTCAAATGCTTGAATATAAATCTATAAACAAAGCATAATCATATAAAAAGATAAACAACAATTCTAGTATGTGATTTTGTTGGGAAACTCAAATTGAATCTCATTTGAGTTGTGTCTTCCCCAAACAAAACATGAATTATACCTTTGTCTTCCCGGTTTGACGAAGACGAAGTCTTGTATTCCAATCTGTCCATACCCAGTCTGGCCATGACGAGTCACATAAATACCATATCAGTATATAACTCAATTCAAGACCTGTTCTGATCAATACTCAAATCAATACATAATCTGATCCATATCGGAACAATGTACAATTTAATTCATATCAACGATATCACGCTACAATCGAAATCATTACTGAATCTGGTCAATCTAAATCAACTGTTGTTTCGACGGCATAACAATACAGTCTCGATAACCCCGTCAATCTCAACATCGCAAGTATAATACGAGAATTCATAATCTCAATATCGGTACACTTAAAATCAGTAACAACACAACTCTGATATCAAATCTCAATCAAATCCACTCCGAAAATCATAACAATTTCATAAACAGTCTATTCTTTAATCTGACTTCAGTTATACAATGCTTATGGTAGCAGAAACACCATATCTGATTCATATTCAATTCTGACAATATCATAAATTCAATTCATGTCTAAACGTAACAAAACTTACGTCCAGTTGTAGCCTGTGTTGATAGGAACTCAGTACTGTAATCGGATTCAAAAACAGATGGACGGATTTTGCGTAAATCTCACTTGTATTCCTCGAAGGAATTCTGAGCCTTTCTTCATTTCCTTCCTCTGAATTCTCTAAGGATAATATGTATATATATATATATCAAGTGCACGATGGAGACCATGTGGCATTTTGGAAATCTGCATGCACAAAGCCGCGCATATGCGCCGGAGGTTCTGCCCGGCACCTTCCGCATTTATCTTCTCGCGCATATGCGCGAGATGTTCTGTCTCGCACATCCCTTCACTCGCGCATATGCACGCCTCCAGCCGCGCATATGCGCTCAAGGTTCTGGACGTTCCGCGCATGTGCGCGCATGGTTCTGTCTTCCTCGCGCATGTGCGCCCATACATGTCGCGCATGGTTCTGTCTTCCTTGCGCATGTGCGCCCATACATGTCGCGCATGTGCGCGGGGACTCTTTTTGCACCTCATGTCAAATCTTCTTTCGGTTCTCCCGGTCTGATCCGTTTCGTCTATAATCATCTCAATTAATAAATAAATCATTTCAGATTAATCTCAGATTACAGTAATAAAATCTCGGGCCTTACATTTCTCCCCCTCTTAGATCTGAGTTCGTCCTCGAACTCGCGAGTAATCAATTCAGACATATCAGAAGGAATGTATACAGAGTTTAAATCAGAAACTCATCTCAATGAATCCATTCTGAAATCTTAATCTCATTATCCATCTGGTAATCTGATAACTATTATCGTACAATAATTCACACAGTGATAATATGTCATATCAATTAGTGCTAGCATCCAGCACTGTAGCTCCCTGGATATCTTCCAATATCTGGATAGTACACTCTGGCTATCTGGTATTCGGTGGATAATATATGAGAAAGCTTATGGTATATTCTGCCACAAGTACAACTCAATTAAAAATTTAAAATCTAATATAATCTACTTCAACATTCTGATCAATCTGACCATTTCTTTGACATCGATCTTTGTCATCTGGTCATGTTTGTACGTCATCATGTACCAACTAATAGATATAGATTGAACAATCTGTCAACCACAATCATATTATATCACAATCTGGAGAGTATTGCAGTGGTCTCATTACGAAATTCATCGAAATATACTCTCCATGTCTAGTCAGAAATATATAAATTCTGTAATGAATCTTCTGATTTCTATCTTTCTGTCTTCATTTATTGGCAATTCAGACATTTCAGTACAGTTCCTGGTATTCGGTTCTGACTATCGATATCAAATTTTGTTGTACAATTCTGAAACATTTGACATCACAAGATAATCATTTTCATACAGTAAAAATCACATAGCTGTCACTCTGATTGATGCTCTGCTCTGATTATCGAAATTAAGTTCTGAACATTCTGGTTAAATTTCTGAACTGCCGTAATTCGCGAATTCAGCTCTGATTCGGTTTGAATAATCTGTATCAAACCCTTGACTCAGAATAACAGTACTATCAAATCAGATGCATAATATCAATAATCTATACTGATCTAGTGAGTTCAGTAAACTCATAAAACTGCAATTTTTGGCAATATTGTCAATTCTGATTAATCAATCACGTCTTCATGCCGTTCTGATCAACTGCTATATATCATCTGCAAATATAATATGCCCTCATACAATATAAGCTGTCTCAAATATTGTTTTAGAACAATAACAATACTCAAGCAGATACAAAACAACAATCGTATAGGATAATCTGCCAACTCAGACCAAAATAAATTTCTGACATTTCTGAAATTTCTGATCTTTCTGATATCGGTATCGTTCTCATGTCACTGATCACAATCTCAACTGTGTCAAAATCAATCGGTATATTAACTTCAGATATCGCTTATTCTGACTACAATCTGTTTCAAGCAGGATTTATATCTGAATAATTTCTGTATACAATAATCACAATTCTCAGAGTATTCAATACAATCTTCAATTGTTTGATTCAATCGATTAGACGCTGCGAATATATCCACAAATCATAGATATAATAAGCATAAATCATTAGAATACCTCTGAACTACACGATTTATCAATCTATAGACAGAACTGAATATTTCTAGGAGAAGCACTAAATCAGATGTAACTCTTGGTCAGTATTCTTCTACCGATATTTCAATTCTTTCACTTCATGCAGTGACATTTTGTACATTCAATATCATTCTGTACTGAATTCTAAAACACAAACAGTACCTGGTATCAATTCAATTCTGAAATCTATCTTCCTGATATAAAGCAAATCCCAAATCTTATCTAGGAAGACGTCAACCAACTCGTACATCACTTGGCAAATCTGCCAATACTAGGCTCGATTTCAGCATGTCTACTGAATACATAAGGATACCATCTGCTCCTTTCTGTATCAATCGAGTCATAAACAATACAGATATCAAAGGAATACTAGATCTAGAATCCTTACCGTGGAATTTCTACTCATCAGCCCTATCTGGTCTGAATCTTATATTTTTCTGGAAGGAATCTACAATAGTTCTGTACTTGTTCAGCATATTAATATCAATAATGCGGTCAAATCAGAAACACAAGTACATCATAATCTAACTCGACCTCATTCATTTACTGTAGTATACAATATTTCACAGAAATCTCTGATATCAATCTTTCTTTCCCAAAAAGTAAGGAAATCAATACTACAGTACATACAGACCCAACAGGTACAGCATATCTCAATGCAACTCAGTCAAAGATAATCGTAGGGAATGCATTAGTATATATCAATACCTATGCAATATAATCATAAAAAAACAGTACCTGCCACTATATCATCAGGTGTGTCCTGTGCCTGTTCCTCAGTCTTCTGCTCCCTAAAATCTTCGGGAACTTCTCTGAGGACAAACTCTAGCAAAGTGTCCCGGCTGTCTACAAATATGGCAACTACCAGTCGCTCCCTAGCATTGCTCTGTGGGATGTCTCCCTTCGCAAGTTCTGCAATATACTCAAGTATAACTCGGGCTGGAACCACTGGAGCTAGACTAACCACTCAGTCCCTAACTTCTTAAACTGTTTCTTTCGAGCTTTCATCAAATATTGCTTTCCACTCGTACTGCCTTTATTAAATCTAAGAGGGAGTTGTTGTGTTTGGAGTTGAATCACATCCAATCTTTCTCGTTGTCGAATCAGACTCATCTCAGCTCTCTTTGCCCTACTCAAAGTATCAGCAAAATAGTAAGGTCGCTGCATATTTATCAATGCAACTATCTCTGAATTCAATCCTTTGATGAACTGCTCAGCTACAGCTTCATCATTCCCAGCTATCTGAGGAGCAAAACGTAGTAGAGTAGAGAATTTAGCAACATATCCTTCAATATTCAGTTGGCCTTGTTTCAAATTCTCAAACTCTGCTCTTTTGTCTTCTCGGTATGAAACTGAGAAAAATCTTTGATAGAATTCGGCTTTAAAGACTTCCCACGTGATCACAGTACCACATTGTTCTAATACTCCCTTGATTGTAATCCACCAACTCCGGGCGGTCTCTCGTAACTGGTTGGGCACCAATTTAATTCTCTGTTCATCTGGATATTTAAGCAAATCAAACAACAGTTCTATGTCATCTATCCAATTCTGACACTCTTCAGACATCTCAGTACCCCTCAAAATCGGCTGTTGAAACAAATGAAATTTCTTCAACTGTATTTCCATCGGAGTTTCTGATATATCTATCTGTTCAACCGAAGTACTGCCCCGTTCTGGAATTCTTCTAGGAGGTATATCCGATTACCAAAACCATTAGTAACCCAAATACTACAAACATGTTCCATTCTTTCTTTGATCATCTTACTGCTGATCATGAATCAGATCTGATTCATACTCAATAATACATAATACCAACTCAAATCGGATAATCAGGTAAACATGTATTTCAAAGCAGTAAATCATAGTATCATGCTAGCATACATAATGTAAATCAACATTAAAATAAATCTCATGCTAGCAATCACATGCAAGGAAAGAAAACTCAATCTACCCCGCTCATTCTCTTCTATCTCACTCTAAATGATCTATCTCTTTGATACCACCTGTTGTGGGGACCCAGACGCTAATCATCTTCTTAATCATCTTTGGGATTTAATTATCAATTAAACTAGACAGGGTCTAAAAATTTTTCTTTTAAAACACAAGTGCGGAACGTAATGGAATGTAACTAACTATACATCTCAGTATATTAGTACAATAATGTACAACAATTATTCAAACTAGTCTAAGGTTCAACTACTAAATTTCAAGTATTAAACCAAGTCTACAATAAGTCCGGAATCACCACTCTAAACTCGTCTTCTCTCATCATCTTCTTGACCCCGATCATGTCCCACCTAGTTGTCATGCACACATACAAAACAAGACAACAGCCGGATACTCCGGTGAGAATAAATCCCAGTATAAAACATGGTAGACATGCATGTACACAATATAAATCATAAAGCATACTATCATGCATAAAATCAACAGCAATAGGTTTCATAGTCTATGAAACTAAATCAAAATAAGCATGCAGTAACAATGGGTTCCATAATCTCTGAAACCAAAATAAAATAAGCATGCAACTCAATTCAATTCAAAACTTGACTCAACTCAACTCTAACTCTAGGGATCCCGGTGCGAATAAGACGTCACTGTCTCTCACCTACCCTCCCAATCGGGGTGACTGTACGTCTTATTCCTAGACTTCGGCCCTGTCTGTATCGAATATCTACAATCGGAGTGACTCTGATCCGAAGCGTCGATACCACCAAATATCTAGTAATTTGGCGAATCTACCAAATGACTTTCTTATCTCAAATGCTTGAATATAAATCTATAAACAAAGCATAATCATATAAAAAGATAAACAACAATTCTAGTATGTGATTTTGTTGGGAAACTCAAATTGAATCTCATTTGAGTTGTGTCTTCCCCAAACAAAACATGAATTATACCTTTGTCTTCCCGGTTTGACGAAGACGAAGTCTTGTATTCCAATCTGTCCATACCCAGTCTGGCCATGACGAGTCACATAAATACAATATCAGTATATAACTCAATTCAAGACCTGTTCTGATCAATACTCAAATCAATACATAATATGATCCATATCGGAACAATGTACAATTTAATTCATATCAACTATATCACGCTACAATTGAAATCATTACTGAATCTGGTCAATCTAAATCAACTGATGTTTCGACGGCATAACAATACAGTCTCGATAACCCCGTCAATCTCAACATCGCAAGTATAATACAAGAATTCATAATCTCAATATCGGTACACTTAAAATCAGTAACAACACAACTCTGATATAAAATCTCAATCAAATCCACTCCGAAAATCATAACAATTTCATAAACAGTCTATTCTTTAATCTGACTTCAGTTATACAATGCCTATGGTAGCAGAAACACCATATCTGATTCATATTCAATTTTGACAATATCATAAGTTCAAATCATGTCTAAATGTAACAAAACATACGTCCAGTTGTAGCCTGTGTTTATAAGAACTCAGTACTGTAATCGGATTCAAAAACAAATGGACGGATTTTGCGTAAATCTAACTTGTATTCTCCGAAGGAATTCTGAGCCTTTCTTTGTTTCCTTCCTCTGAATTCTCTAAGGATAATATGTATATATATATATATATCAAGTGCACGGTGGAGACCAAGTGGCATTTTGGAAATCTGCATGCCGCGCGAATATGCACGCACAAAGCTGCGCATATGCGCCGGATGTTCTGCCCGGCACCTTCCGCATTTATCTTCTCGCGCATATGCGCGACATATCTCCCGCATATGCGCGAGATGTTCTGTCTCGCACATCCCTTCACTCACGCATATGCACGCCTCCAGCCGCGCATATGCGCCCAAGGTTCTGGACGTTCCGCGCATGTGCGCGCATTCAAGCCGCATGTGCGCATGGTTCTGTCTTCCTCGGCCCATACATGTCGCGCATGTGCGCGGGGACTCTTCTTGCACCTCATGTCAAATCTTCTTTCGGCTCTCCCGGTCTGATCCTGTTTCGTCTATAATCATCTCAATTAATAAATAAATCATTTCAGATTAATCTCAGATTACAGTAATAAAATCTCGGGCCTTACAAACGGGTGCAGATTCCAGAAACTTTCGGAGCCATATCTCATGGTATTTCAGATACTGACGCCCTGTTTGAAGAAATTCAGACTTTTAAGACCAACCTCGTCAGTATGATTAATGTTATTTCTAAAATACAGTCAACTCAGCTTGCGCACTCATTGAAGCTTAACTCTAACAATGAGTTTACCTCGAACAGGCTAAATCTAATCAATCAGAATGTGACCCCACTCTTTCTCCAGATGGAAGAAATCAAGAATGACAGACTGTCGACTGAATCTAATTTCCAAACTCAAGCATTAGTCGGCAGACCCTTTGATTTTCTGGATAGTACAGTCACCAAAAGATTGTTATGCTGCAAAACATTGTAATGAATGTTGTATCAGGTATCGCAGCTGATGTTCGAATTTTATCCAAGAAAGTTGATGTGCTTGACAAAAAGGTGGAAATAGGAGAGATAGAAGAATTAAAAGATCAGAAACGAGAAGACAAAGGAAAGAAGAAGAAATGAAGATCAACTAAATTTAGTTATTTGTTGAAGACTATTGCAGAAATTCTTTATTCTTTTATTCTTTATACGAATTTGTACATTAGAAGAATTATTTTATCTACAATGAGTTCGAAGAACATTTTTGAGTTCAGTTGATCAGTTCATACTTTACAAGTTTTGTCAAAAACCAAAAAGGGTGAAATTGTTGGAAACTTAATTTCGGTTGTTTAACAAGATCAAGTAGCTTGAAGTAACTAAACTAAAAAAATCAACTGACAGTTGCCTAACTTAAGATTAATGCGTAGTTTATCAAAGGCAATTGAAACCAGCTGAATTGAACTTACAAAGACAACTGGCTGATCAGTTGATATATTCAGTTGTGAGCTTTCCAGCGATTGCTTATCAGCTGATCATTCAGCTGTACACGTCATCAGTTGTTGAAAAGGACATTCAACGACAACAGTACAAAGTAGACTGTAACAGATAGTGGGAACGCCACAATACAGCTACAGTGTACGAATGTCAGAAGAATGTTGACATGGCAAACCAACGGATAAAAAGATTCAAATTTCATTTAATATTACCGTTGAAGCGAAGCCCATAAATAACAGAAGGGAAGCAGTTGAAAATATCATCCACCTACTATTTCATTAAGCTTGCTGTTACCCTGCTAAAACTATCGCTCACACTTATCAGATATATTTGTAGCATTTGAGGCTACTTTTCGAGCTCATAAGCACAAACTGTTTTGTTGTTTATTTGATCTTTAATTAGATCAGTTGTGCTAAGACCAGTCGAAGAACTGTGAGATATTTTGTAAACTAAGAGTTTCAGCTTTGGCATTGTTAAGTCCAAACTGAAGTGGGTTTGTACAAGTTTTGTATCGATCAAAGTCTTTTAGTGTATATCCTATCCTTATGATAGAAGGGGTGACGTAGGAGTAATTAAAATCTCCGAACATCCATAAATCTTTGTGTGTTCTTACTTCAGTTATTTATTCTATCTTTCAGTCAGTTTATTTCCACAACTGTTATCAGTTAAACTGATTGTCATTGACTGACAAGATTCTTAGTTTCAGTTTGTCACAAAACTGACACTTTATTCGAAAAGATTAAAAAATCGCAAGTGTTTATTCAACCTCTCCTCTAAACACTTCACAACCAATCAACCGATTATAACATTATTTTTAAGAGTTATTCGAGTTGCAATCGAGGAACGGAGACCGAATGCAGAAAAATATAAAATGTTTTTATTAAATAATTGTTTTTAATTATTTAAAATATGATTGATGCTTTTTCCTATTTTTGAAAATATGGAGTTTTGAGGTGATTTTATACGCCGGGACATAATTTTTATTGGTGTTCGATTTTCAACAAAAATACGAACGTATTGACAACCCGACTAATAAATTCACAAACTTTTCTAAACAAAATATTTTAATTAAACATTGATGTGCTAAATGGGCCTAATTAACATGGTTAATGGGCCTAAGCTAGCAATTAGAGTTTGATTAGGATTTTGATTAATATTTAAAACTGAAAACCTACCCTAAACCCTCCAAACCCCACGCCCCACTCTCTTAATTCACTCCAAACTCTTCCCTTTCAAATACACGGCACACACAAGCCAAGATTGAGAGAAGGTTTCGAAAATTTCAAGGGAATCTCAAGCCAAGGTAGTTCATCGCCGTTCTTCGCAATCCTCAACATTTATTCGTGCGTAAAATACGCAAAGGCATGCCATGCTCTTTCCTTCAAACATCTATCACACCATAGTATTTTACTTAATTGATTTTTTCATGAAAAACAAGTGCATCATGAAACAATTTTGTTTTTGTGCCATGTGTTAATTTTGAGGCTGAATTTGATGCAAAAATCATGTTTTAATATGTGTTAAGGGGCTGCCATGAATTAGGATATGATAAAGCATGTTTTTACACAAGTTTAAGGTCCTAGACACACAACAAATACACTGCAAACATGTTAGAACAAAGCTAAAACAATCGGGTGTCATGTGTGATCATATGGGCTCGGTTTTTGGAAGGGAAGGCTAGGCTTGGGCTCGGCTGGGACTAGGGCTAGCCAAGGATCTTGTAGGAATCAGGGAGAGAGGCCTAGCCTCACTAGAGCTCGATCACCAGGGCTGGGAAGGAGTCCTAGAAAGCTAGGACTCCAACCCGAGACAAGCCAAGGAAGCGCGTAGGGGGTGCAGCTTGCGCAGGGGTTTAAGGCTTGGCCAGGGAGCTTCGGGCTGGGCTAGGGTGACTCACTAGGGTCTTAAGAGGGTACACAAGAGGCTGGTTCAGGGTCTGGGTCGGTTGGCTAGATCCTAGGCGCTGATCGATGAGTCCTTGTCATGAAGGATTCTCGGCCACTCCTTGCTATGGTTTGATGGGTTCGGTTTTGGGGCTAGGGTCAAGTTCTATGGGTGCTACCATAGGGGGTCTGGCATGAGGTTATCTCATGATGGTTCAAGCATGGCTCGACAAAATTCGGAGATGGCTCGAGGTGAAGTCTAGGCGCTCGGTTAGGGTTTTCTTGGAGCAATAAAATTCGAAACATGGCTTACGGGGCTCGAGTCATGGTTCACGAGGGCTAAAATAATATAAAAAGTCTAAGTTTTAAATTTAGTAATTTTATATTAAAGTTCGAATTTATTCGGGATTAAAATGCATTAAAAACGAATAATTATGGAATAATTAAAAAGTCCAGTATTTATGCTAAATAAAATTATGGAAATTTAATTTAAGTTTAAATAATTATTTGGGACATGATAGAGTAAATTAAGAAAAAGTCAAATTCGAGGATTTTTACGTCTAGGGGTAAAACGATAATTTTACACCTAGAAATTTGTAAATGTCACGACAGTGTCCTGAATGCTGTTTTATACGTCAAAATGTTTATGGAATTTGATAGGATTGATTAACGTATCAAGAGTGTTTAGAAGGGGGGTTGAATAAGCACTCACAATTAAAACTGATCTTTTCGAATTTTGAGTTCAGTTTGGTGAAAAACTGATTCTCGGAATCTTGTTGGTCAATGACAATCAGTTAAACTAAAGTAGTTGCGGAAAGTAACTGACTTAAAGATAGAATACGAAAATAAAATACACAAGGATTGTTTTTGGATGTTCGGAGATTTCAGTTACTCCTACGTCATCCCTTCTATCTCAAGGATATGATTTCCACTAAAAGACTTTGATCGAATACAAGATTTGTACTGATCCACTTCAGTTTGGACTTATCACTGCCAAAAGCCGAAACTCTTAGTATTACAAAATGTTCTCAGTGCGTAACTGATCTTAGCACTATCGAATTTAACGAATATTACAAAGTGCTAGTGAGCTCAAATTGTAGCCTTGACTGCTACGAATAAATCAAGTAAGAGTGAGCAAAGATTTTGGCAGAGTAACAGCAAGCTTTGAATAGAGTGATCTCTCTATTTTATTCAGTTGTTCTTCTGTCACATTTATAAGCTTCCCTTCCAACGATAACTTGAGATATATTAGAATCTTTGTATCCGTTGATTGCCACTTCATTATTTCTTGGGCATTGTTTGCTTCATTTATTGTAATGCGGCGTCTTAACTGCTTTAGCCGAAATGCGTTGTTCTAAGCTGTATTGATTGAAGTGCGGCGTTTCATATTCAGTTGCAGTCTTCTATGTCTCTTTGTCAGTTGAGTGTTCTTTTCCGAGTCATGTTCAGTTGAAGGATGCTTAGCTTAAAATCATACGGCTGAATGTATCAACTGATCGGTTTCCAACTGATCAATTTTCTTTATTCGATCAGCTGATTTCAGTTGTTATGTCCAGTTGCTGAATATAATCGCGCGTATCAGTTGGTTGATCAGTTTAAAAGCATACGGCTGAGTGTATCAACTAATTGGTTTCCAACTGATCAGTTTTCTTTATTAGATCAGCTGATTTCAGTTGTTAAGTCCAGTTGCTGAATATAATCTCGCGTATCAGTTTGTTCATATTTTGTCAAACGCCGGAATTTAGTTTCCAATAATTTCCCCCTTTATGGTGTTTGACAAAACTAAGTAAATAATAACTGAACGTCTGAACTCATTGTAGATAAAATAAGAGATTCATCAACTGAATAATGGATTACACGAATCTGTAGAGATTTTTCTTCAACGAGAAGATTTCTTTTGTTGTTCTAGAATCTCTTTGATCTCTTCCCCCTTTTTGTCAAACAAATCCATTTTCTCATATACTCTTCGAACGTCAATGGAAAGAATTTTGACATCTGAGGAGATACTTGAGACAGCAGATTGTAAAAGAGTCTGCAACAATTCCATTTTATTAGAAACAGAAGTTTCCAATCGCTCAACTCGTTTGCTGATAACGTCTTGAGTGATGGAGAGACTCTCAGCCGAACCTCTGTTATTTTTCATCTCAAGCACAGTTCGGGTACGAGACTCCATGTTTGCTTGAATGCTGAAACTCTTAGTATTACAAAATGTTCTCAGTGCGTAACTGATCTTAGCACTATCGAATTTAACGAATATTACAAAGTGCTAGTGAGCTCAAATTGTAGCCTTGACTGCTACGAATAAATCAAGTAAGGGTGAGCTAATATTTTGGCAGAGTAACAGAAAGCTTTGAATAGAGCGATCTATCTTTTTAATTCAGATGTTCTTCTGTCATATTTATAAGCTTCCCTTCCAACGGTAACTTGAGATATATTTGAATCTTTGTATCCGTTGATTGCCACTTCATTATTTCTTGGGCATTTTTGCTTCATTTATTGTAATGCGGCGTCTTAACTGCTTTAGCCGAAATGCGTTGTTCTAAGCTGTATTGATTGAAGTGTGGCGTTTCATATTCAGTTGCAGTCTTCTATGTCTCTTTGTCAATTGAGTGTTCTTTTCCGAGTCATGTTCAGTTGAAGGATGCTTAGCTTAAAAGCATACGGCTGAATGTATCAACTGATCAGTTTCCAACTGATCAGTTTTCTTTATTCGATGAGCTGATTTCAGTTGTTAAGTCCAGTTGCTGAATATAATCGCGCGTATCAGTTGGTTGATCAGTTTAAAAGCATACGGCTGAGTGTATCAACTAATTGATTTCCAACTGATCAGTTTTCTTTATTAGATCAGCTGATTTCAGTTGTTAAGTCCAGTTGCTTAATATAATTGCGCGTATCAGTTGGTTCATATTTTGTCAAACGCCGAAATTTAGTTTCCAACTAATTTCCCCCTTTATGGTGTTTGACAAAACTAAGTAAATAATAACTGAACGTCTGAATTCATTGTAGATAAAATAAGAGATTGATCAACTGAATAATGGACTACACGAATCTGTAGAGATTTTTCTTTCAACGAGAAGATTTCTTTTGTTGTTCTAGAATCTCTTTGATCTCTTCCCCTTTTTTGTCAAACAAATCCATCTTCTCAGATACTCTTCGAACGTCAGTGGAAAGAATTTTGACATCTGAGGAGATACTTGAGACAGCAGATTGTAAAAGAGTCTGCAGCAATTCCATTTTATTAGAAACAGAAGTTTCCAATCGCTCAACTCGTTTGCTGATAACGTCTTGAGTGATGGAGAGACTCTCAGTCAAACCTCTGTTATTTTTCATCTCAAGCACAGTTCGGGTAAGAGACTCCATGTTTGCTTGAATGGCTTTAAGTTTTGCTGAATCAAATTCAATTGAAGAATCCAATTTGACAGTATGAGACAATTGTGTGGATTGAATTTTCTTGATTTCAGTAATCATCTGCTGCATATTGTTCTGCATATTCTGGATTTCTTCAAGGACAAGATCCATTTCTGTGGATTGAAGATGAGGTGATTGATCAGATCTTCCATGTGTTTGATCTTTAGAAGCTTGATCAGAAATTACTAGAATCCTGTTCTGAACTTCAGTTTCAGCAGTTGTAAGATCAGGGACTTCTGATTCAATGACTTCTTCTGCAGTCTGAGTTGTAACTACAAAAATTTCTTGTTGTGACTTTGATTGTTGCACTCCTAAGAGCAGGCTGTCCACAAGTAGTATAATTCGATGAGTTCGAATATCGTATCCACGAGGAAGCTAAGATAATTACAAGTCCACTACAATGTCTTTTTATTTATTTTTTCTTTTAGTTGTTTGAATCTTTAATTGGTAATTTTTAATTGTTCAAATTTTAATTTAAGTAGTTGAGATTAAAGGATCCACTCTTGGTATTTTAATAAAGTTAACATTAACGAACATTATTGAAATCCACTTAATAAAATGGTTCCAATATATTAAATAATAATATTTATATTATGTTATATATTATTATCTTATAAGTATATAATATATACCAAGACTTATAAATATTGTCAAGTATTTATTGTGCTATATATGTATTTGTAAACACTAAATCAAGGTTCCCACTTTAAATGGTTGGTAAAACCAAACTAACATTTAAATGGTACCAAGAAATTATTATTATGATATATTTATATATAGTAAATCAAGGTTCCCACTTTAAATGGTTGGTAAAACCAAAGAAACATTTAAATGGTTCCAAGAATTTAATATTATAATATATTCATATATAATAAATCAAGGCATCCACTTTAAATGGTTGGTAATACAAAACTAACATTTTAATGGTTCCAAGAATTTTGTGTAACATATAGCAACAATAAATTAAAACTCCCACTTATAAGTAGGGTATAAAAATGCTTAAAGAAATAAATATAACATAAACAATAAATAATGATTAAATAATATAAAACATAGATTCTTACCTTTAAGTAACCTTATTATCATGCCAAGAGTTTCACCTTTTCATCTCAACTTTAGGAAGTTAGCTATTCATTATTCAAAGTGTAAAACTTTGAATATGAAATTAACATGCTAATTATATTTAAATGAAGAAATAAAAGAAAAATATAGAGAGAAATATTATGAACTCAAAGGTTTGTTCATAGAATGAGGGATATCTCAATTCATTACAATGCACCCCTATTTATAGCCAAATTTGGGGAGACAACCTACAAATAAAATATTATTTTTTTACACAAAAGTCTTCATTGGTGTTCCAAGATATTATATTATATTACACATCACTTTTGAAAATCTTCTTCTCCGAATTTGCTTCTTCACATAAAAAGAAACATGTGGATAATTGAGTTTTCTAGTTGTGGTATTTTTTATAAAACATTTGACCAAGTAATTTGAGAGATATGGTCAAAATACTAGAGCATGGTAAAACTGCCACTCCTTTGATAACTTTATTTGTTGCTTAATTTGATCCCAATTGTGAGAGGATTTTTATCTCATGCTTGCCACCAATATTGTAGATATTAACATCAACTTTCTACAGGTCCAAGAATCATCTTAATCCCATTCGCAACGCCAAGTTTATTCTTGTTTTATCGAACCTGTAAATAATAGTAAAAACTTGTAATTACACAACAACTTATATTTTATACAATTTATTATAAAACATATAATATTTAAATATTTAATAAAACAAAACCTATATATTTATATTATAAAACATTTAATTAATGTACAATTTTGATGTTTATCACACCTCCCAACCAGCTTATTGCTAGTCCCTAGCAATTTAAGCGTTAATAGCAATACAAAATATATTGATTAATTTAAATAGAAATGTAATCAAAACTATCTAAGTGTTTAAATTAAATTTGAAAATTGTCAAAGTTATATCAAGATCATCATAATTATAATTTATGAAATAATTTGAGATGATCAATTCAAAGCTTATTTCAGGTAGTTAAATGTACACGGCCTTCAGAAATTCCTAGTAAGAGTCTCAACTCCATATCCTCACAGGTTAATAAATGTTTCAATTTGTGGCAACGATTTCTCTCATGGAGTTGGAATACAGATAAATGCTCAGAAAAATGGTTTACAGAATGCAGATAGACAAACGAGCCAAACTAATCAAAAGATAGAAAATCCATTGATTCAAAATCTAGTTGTTCTTATTATATATTTTTTCTTGATATTTTTTTTTTTGCCTAACATCATGGAATCAGACAAAGTTTATGCTTCTTGACCACATATTTATTTAATTTGTACAATAAATTTCTCTCTCTTTTTTGTTTTTTGTTTTTTTTTATGAGAGATATATGGGTCGTAGCATATAACTTAAAAATTACATAGATCTTCAATATCTTTCTTTTTGTATTTTTCTCCCTTTTTGTTCAGGAAATATCATTTTTTTTCTTCAAAATAAGAACTCAAGATCTAAACAGTAGATAGTCTCTCTCATGATCAATAAAGGCTCGAAAGCTGTTTTCTCAGTCCTCTCCACTCACTCACAAAATATGTGTGAGTTTAAAATTATAGGCACTCTTATAAGGTATATCTTGGGTCATATACTTTAATACCTGATTTTATCACAATGGTTAATTACTTAAAAAGATTTCATAAATCATATTTTTATATTGATCAGAATATTAAAATTGATTTTTTTTCAAATAAAAATTTAAACATTCTTAAATAGATTAATGCATATTCTAATATAAATCTTTCAAACATGTAATGTATGACATTTTTGCAAAAATTACTAAGATACAAACAATAAACATGATTTTATTTTAAAATAATATTATTATTTTTTTATTTTTTTAAATTTTTTTTTTATAAGTTTGTTCTCCCCCAATCAGAATATGACATTGTCCCTAATGTCAAAATAACTATTAATAAAGAGTACATAATGAAAGAGATATCACCTGGAATTTTATTGAAGATAACAAACTGAAACAAACGCAAACCAATCCACGACTTTTGAATCAATGATCCAACTTTCTTTTCTTACTGCTTGATTGCGACCAATTGATCTTTGTTATCATCGGATCAGGCTTATGAACAAAAGCTTCCAAATCATCAATTAATTGGTCGGCAGTCGAAGCACAGATGAGCATCCGTCGTGAATTTTCTGAAATGAAATTCTATTCCACAGCTTTATCAAGAAATGTCAACAAACTGTCAAAATAATTATTGATATTCAACAAGCCCACAGGTTTATTATGGATATTAAGTTGTGCCCAATAAACAGTGTGAAAAATTTCTTCTAATGTACTAAAACCACCTGGTAGTGCGATAAAAGCATCAGAATTTTCAATCATTTGAGTGATTCTTTCATACATAGAAGAAACTTTTAATTCCTCCCCAATCGTAACACCTGTAATATTTCCTTCAGCTAAAGCTGTAGGAATAATACCCAAAACCTGACTACCTCCAAGATGAGCAGATGTTGAAACAGATCCCATTAACCCAATATTACCTCCCCCATATACCAAGTGAATTTATCTCTCAGCCAATATCTTTCCAAGATTATTCGCTGCTTCTACAATCACTTCATTTTTTTCAGGACTCGACCCACAAAATACACAAATATTTTTCAATGTTTGTGCAGAGGATCAAGCCATGTTTTTACTTTCTTTTTTTTTTGTCTGCGAAAATAGAGAGAAAGATGAGAGATTTTATAGGAGTAATATGTTATCATGACAAAACTATGGGTCACAGCCGTAAACAGAATAAATAGTAAAAACAATAATGACACACATGCATATAAACAGTAGTGTGATTGTGGCTCACAATTTTCCTCTGGTTTTACATCCAGAAACGGCTTCAACGCCTTCTATGAGTCGAGGATATACTTTCCATCCAATTTTCTTATAAATTGGCAAACATGGTCTTTTTAGTCGGATTCCCAAGACTATGACGCTCATCTTGGAATTGTTTCCATAAACGGAGAAGTTCAATATGCACATGTCCACTAGAATGCGTCTCAAGAGTCAATAAGATGTTATCTAAAGACTCCTTTCTCAGCCCATTCTTATTGAAACCAATTTTATCTTCTCTGTTATTGGAAACACATCCCAAAGATCTGCATCGTTTGTCACAAGTCCATCTTGCACACTTACGACAAACCGCTAAACTTTTGGCCCTTCGTTTTTTCACATAAGTTCTTTTTCCTAATCCAGGCAAATACCGAATGAACAATGATTGTGGAACTTCTCCTCCTAATCGGACCTTAGCTTCTATTACAAGACGAATATCTTCTGGAATTCTTTTTTGAATTAGCAATCTCAATCTTTCACACCTTCCTGCATAAATTTTTCTTAGAACATTTTCAGAAACAAAGGGAAAATATTTACAAATTTTTGAGAGAATTTCATCCATTTTGAAAACAAAAGAAATGATTTTTTTTTATTTTTGTATCAGCAATTGTGGAAAACTGATTTAACCAACTATGAGAGTCACGGAGTACCGTTATCCGCCATTTAACCGGGAAAATAAAAATATTAAGAAAACCTGAAATAAAAACAAACAAACTTAAATACAACACAAAAAAAATCAAGGATTAGAAAGGGAAATAAACTCTTTTTGAAAGATTTCATTTTCTAAAAATGGTTTAAGCCTTTGTCCATTTACTTTAAAAATATCACAATTTTTAGGATTTTCAATATCCACTGCTCCATAAGTATACACATGCTTTACAACATATGGGCCTGTCCATCTTGATCGTAATTTTCCTGGGAATATGTGAAGTCGAGAATTATAAAGCAAAACTTTTTTACCAATCTCAAAAGATTTTCTAAGAATTGTTTTATCATGAAATGATTTGATTTTTGCTTTATAAATCCTTGAATTCTCATACGCGTCATTTCTGAGTTCATCAAGTTCATTAAGTTGCAATTTACGCAATTTGTTGACATCATCCATGCTTGAATTTAAAGTTTTGATCGCCCAATAAGCTTTATGTTCCAATTCCACAGGCAAATGACAATGTTTTCCATAAACCAACCTATAGGGAGACATATTCAATGATGTTTTAAAAGTTGTTCGATATGCCCAAAGTGCATCATTAAGTCGCAGAGACCAATCTTTTCTATTTGAGTTAACAGTTTTTTCCAAAATTTGCTTTATCTCCCTATTAGCTAATTCAACTTGTCCATTTGTTTGAGGGTGATAAGGAGTAGTTACTTTATGAGTAATACCATATTTTTTCATTAATGAAGCAAATGGTTTATTAACAAAGTGAGTTCCCCCATCACTTATCATGGCTCGAGGAATTCCAAATCTACTAAAAATATTTTCTTTTAAAAATTTGATGACGATTTTATGATCATTTTTTCGACATGGAATTGCCTCTATCCATTTGGAAACATAATCAACTGCAACTAAAATATACAAGTATCCAAACGACGATGGAAAAGGTCCCATAAAATCAATTCCCCAACAGTTAAAGATTTCAATTTCAATGATAGGATTCAAAGGCATCATGTTTCTTTTTGAAATCGCACCCAATTTTTGACAATTTTCAAAGATCTTGCAGATTTCGTGGGTGTCTTTAAACAAAGTGGGCCAATAAAATCCACACTGCAAGATTTTTGCAGCCGTTTTCTTTGAAGAAAAATGTCCTCCGCATGCTTCTGAATGACAAAATTTAATGACACTACTTACCTCATTGTCGGGTATGCAACGTCGAAAAATTTGATCTGGACAATACTTGAACAGATACGGATCATCCCAATAAAAGTTTTTTACCTCATTCAAAAATTTTCTTTTATCTTGGGAACTCCATTGCGGTGGCATTTTTCCTGTCACAAGAAAATTTACTATGTTAGCAAACCAAGGTGTAGTAGTAACTGAAAATAGATGTTCATCAGGAAAATTATCGTTAATTGATGTCATTTCACAAGATGATCCTGTTACTATTCTCGATAAATGATCGGCTACGACATTCTCGGTTCCTTTTTTATCTTTGATCACAATGTCAAATTCTTGGAGTAACAAAATCCATCGTATCAGTCGTGGCTTTGCATCCTGTTTGGTCAAAAAATATCTAATAGCAGAATGATCAGTAAACACAATAGTCGTTGATCCAATCAAATAAGAACGAAATTTATCTATTGCAAATATTACAGCAAGTAGTTCTTTTTCAGTTGTGGAGTAATTCATTTGAGCATTGTTTAAAGTCCTACTTGCATAATATATGACATAAGGCTTACCATTTCTTCTTTGACCCAGTACTGCACCGACTGCATAATCACTCGCATCGCACATGATTTCAAATGGTAAAGACCAATCAGGAGGTTGCATGATAGGAGCTGATGTTAAATGTCGAATAATTTTATCAAAAGCATTTTGACATTCTTGAGTCCACTCAAATGCAGTGTCTTTTGTTAAGAGGTTACAAATGGGTTTAGAGATTAAACTAAAGTCCTTTATAAACCTCCTATAAAATCCAGCATGTCCCAAAAATGAGCGAATTTCTTTAATGGTTTTTGGAGGGGGTAAATTGTCAATGACATCAACTTTTGCTTTATCAACTTCAATTCCATGAGATGACACGACATGTCCCAAAACAATTCCAGAAGTAATCATGTAATGACATTTTTCCCAATTTAAAATAAGACCTTTTTCCTCGCATCTTTTTAAAATTTTTTCCAAATTTTCAAGACAATTATCAAATGTATTCCCAAAGACAGTTAAATCATCCATGAAAATTTCCAAACAATTTTCAACCATGTCGCAAAAAATGCTTAGCATACATCTTTGAAATGTTGCTGGGGCATTGCATAATCCAAATGGCATCCTTCTAAATGCAAATGTTCCAAAAGGACATGTGAATGTAGTTTTATCTTGATCTTCGAGTGTAATGGGAATTTGATAATAACCTGAATATCCATTAAGAAAACAGTAGTATGGATGACCTGCTACTCTTTCTAATATTTGATCCAAAAATGGCAATGGAAAATGATCTTTTCTAGTGGCGTCATTTAATTTTTTATATTCAATACACATCCGCCAACTAGATGGGACTCGACTTGTTAACAATTCACCTTTTTCATTTTTTATGACTGTGATGCCAGATTTTTTTGGAACTACTTGTGTTGGGCTTACCCACTTACTATCAGAAATAGGGTAGATAATCCCAACATCAAGTAGTTTGAGAACTTCAGTTTTCACAACATCTTTCATGTGTGGATTTAATCTCCTTTGTGGTTGTTGAGATGTTTTAGCATTTTCTTCTAAATGAATTTTGTGTGTGCAAATTAGTGGATTAATGCCCTTGAGATCTTTTAGTGTCCAACCAATTGCATTTTTATGTCTTTTAAGCATATCAACTAATTTACTTTCTTGATCACTTTCTAGTTTGGAAGAAATTACCACCGGATATGTTTCATCTTCTCCAAGAAATGCATACTTCAATTCTTCTGGCAAGGGTTTTAACTCCAATATGGGTGGTTCGTCTTTGTTCTCATATTTTGCATCAAATTCTTTCTCTGATCCTGGTAACGAGTGAGACCTGATAAAATCATCAAGATCAATTTCAATATTTTCTTTAACAGTTTCAATTGAACAAATATCTAATTGATCACGAGTACTCCCTTCTTGAATGTTTTCTTCCACAAGAGTTTCAATAAGATTTTCATCTTCACTTTCATCTCCTTTGTCATGTGGTTGCTTACAAAGATTAAAAACATTGAGCTCCAAGGTCATGTTACCAAATGACAACTTCATTATTCCATTCCTGCAATTTATAAGGGCATTAGAAGTTGCTAAAAATGGACGACCCAGAATTACAGGAATTGCATTACAAGCTTTGATAGGTTGTGTATCTAAAACTATGAAATCGACAGGATATACAAAGTTATCAACTTGGACCAACACGTCTTCTACCATACCTCTTGGCACTTTCGTTCTCCAATAATACATGAAATAGTAGGACAACCAGGGTCTTTGTATTTCAAAGTAATATTATTTTGAATGATCGCACTTACTTGTTCGGCTAAAAATGCTTTCTTTTTCACATTCAATTTTCTTTTCACAGTGCACAAGTCTTTCAAAAATTTGGCATATGATGGTACCTGTTTTATTGCATCTAATAAAGGAATATTAACTTTTACTTGTTTAAAAATATCATATATATCATAATTCAAATTTGATTTTTTTGTATTGTTCAATGCATGAGGGAATGGTGGTGACACTGTCTGTTGAACCTCCTCTTCGCAAGTTATGGGTTCCACTTCCTTACCCTTTGGAGTTGATTTATCATCATCTTAACAAGGTTCAAGAATGGATTTTTCCACAACCTTACCACTTCGAAGGGTAATAAAAGATTTTACCTGATCCATCGGTTGAGTTCCAGAAGTTCCAGTTTGTGAATGATGATCCTTGGGATTAGGCAGAGGTTGTGAAGGAAATTACCTTTTTCATGAACATTAAGTGCAGATGCAAATTTAGCAAGAGTATCTTTCAAATCTGTCATGGTTTGAGCAGTTTGAGTATTGATAGACTCTTGCTTTGCAATGAAAGAATTCAATGTATCTTCCAAATTTCTTTTAGGTGGAGGAACATAAGGTGCATAATTTTGAAAATTTTGTTGATTTTGGAAATGTGGTTGTGAAAATTGTGCAGCATTATCATTTCTCCAACTAAAATTTGGATGATTTCGCCAACCTGGATTGTAATTTTGAGAAAATGGTTCAAAATTTGGCCTTTTGAAATTGTTCAAAACATTGGCTTGTTCATGGTGACATTCTTTAAAAGAGGGCAAAGTGGGACAATCTTTTGTAAAATGATCACTTGTATCACAGATGTGACACACAATTTCTTGAACAGATTTTAATTGACCATTCTTTTTCAATTCAAGTGCCTCAACTTTTCTTGCCAAAGAGGTAAATCTAGCTTGAAGATCATGTTCATCTTTGAGAGTGTACATACCTCCACCAGATGTAGGAGATTGAATCTTGTTCGATGGTTCGATTGTACCTATAGTGTCCCAATTTTGAGCATTTTCAGCTACTGAATCGAGATACTCAACTGCCTCATTTGGATCTTTATCTTCAAATGTTCCATTACACATAAATTCAACAATTTTCCTATCTTTAGGTGTTAAGCCTTCATAAAATTGAGAAACAACTCTCCAAATTTCAAAACCATGATGTGGACAAAGATTAAGCAATTCTTTGTATCTATCCCAACACTGATAAAAAGTTTCTCATTGTTTTTGAGTGAAAGTGATGATTTGCCTTTTGAAAGAATTTGTTCTATGAGATGGAAAAAACTTTTTCAAAAATTGTTGTTGCAATTCATCCCAAGTTCGAATGGATCACGATCTAAGATTTTGTAGCCAAGTTTTAGCTTTATCTTTTAAAGAAAAAGGGAAAAGCTTAAGTCGAATGGTGTTCATGCTACAATTTAGATCATTATATGTGTTGCACACTTCTTCAAACTCTCGTAAATGCATGTATGGATTTTTAGAATCTAAGCCATGAAAATTGGGTAAAAGTTGGATAATACCAGGCTTAAAATTGAAATGAGATGCATCAGGGGGAAAAACTAGACATGAAGGTGCACTAGTACGTGTAGGATTCATGTGATCTCTAAGTGTTCATCGTCTATCATGATCATGTTGAGATTGAATTTCATCTTCACTTTCTTGGATGGGTTCTTCCGCCATGTTTTGTAAAAATAAAGGGTTATTTCGAATGAGTCGACCACTAAGTGTACGTGACCAAATGCTCATGCGAATGCAAATGCAAAAGAATAAAAACACACAAAAGCAATAAAAATTCAAATAAAGAAAAATAAAATATAAACAAAATTAAATAGACTTGAAATTAAATTATACTTCCCCGGCAACAGCGCCAAAAACTTGTTGTGACTTTGATTGTTGCACTCCCAAGAGCAGGTTGTCCACAAGTAGTATAATTCGATGAGTTCGAATATCGTATCCACGAGGAAGCTAAGGTAATTACAAGTCCACTACAATGTCTTTTTATTTATTTTTTCTTTTAGTTGTTTGAATCTTTAATTGGTAATTTTTAATTGTTCAAATTTTAATTTAAGTAGTTGAGATTAAAGGATCCACTCTTGGTATTTTAATAAAGTTAACATTAACGAACATTATTGAAATTCACTTAATAAAATGGTTCCAATATATTAAATAATAATATTTATATTATGTTATATATTATTATCTTATAAGTATATAATATATACCAAAACTTATAAATATTGTCAAGTATTTATTGTGCTATATATATATTTGTAAACACTAAATCAAGGTTCCCACTTTAAATGGTTGGTAAAACCAAACTAACATTTAAATGGTACCAAGAAATTATTATTATGATATATTTATATATAGTAAATCAAGGTTCCCACTTTAAATGGTTGGTAAAACCAAACAAACATTTAAATGGTTCCAAGAATTTAATATTATAATATATTCATATATAATAAATCAAGGCATCCACTTTAAATGGTTGGTAATACCAAACTAACATTTTAATGGTTCCAAGAATTTAGTGTAACATATAGCAACAATAAATCAAAACTCCCACTTATAAGTAGGGTATAAAAATGCTTAAAGAAATAAATATAACATAAACAATAAATAATGATTAAATAATATAAAACATAGATTCTTACCTTTTAGTAACCTTATTATCATGCCAAGAGTTTCACCTTTTCATCTGAACTTTAGGAAGTTAGCTATTCATTATTCAAAGTGTAAAACTTTGAATATGAAATTAACATGTTAATTATATTTAAATGAAGAAATAAAGGAAAAATATAGAGAGAAATATTATGAACTCAAAGGTTTGTTCATAGAATGAGGGATATCTCAATTCATTACAATGCACCCCTATTTATAGCCAAATTTGGGGAGACAACCACAAATAAAATATTATTTTTTTATACAAAAATCTTCATTGGTGTTCCAAGATATTATATTATATTACACATCACTTTTGAAAATCTTCTTCTCCGAATTTGCTTCTTCACATAAAAAGAAACATGTGGATAATTGAGTTGTCTAGTTGTGGTATTTTTTTTAAACCATTTGACCAAGTAATTTGAGAGATATGGTCAAAATACTAGAGCATGGTAAAACTGCCACTCCTTTGGTAACTTTATTTGTTGCTTAATTTGATCCCAATTGTGAGAGGATTTTTATCTCATGCTTGCCACCAATATTGTAGATATTAACATCAACTTTCTACAGGTCCAAGAATCATCTTAATCCCATTCGCAACGCCAAGTTTATTCTTGTTTTATCGAACCTGTAAAAAATAGTAAAAACTTGTATTTTATACAATTTATTATAAAACATATAATATTTAAACATTTAATAAAACAAAACCTATATATTTATATTATAAAACATTTAATTAATGTACAATTTTGATGTTTATCATTTGTGCCTCTTGTTGTTCTTGCACCAAATATGGGGCTTGCTCTTCAGTTGGAAAATTTTCAACGATTAATTGAGTTTCCTCCGATTCAGTTAGTTCTTTTTCTGAAGTTTGGATGGGCATTTCAGTTTGTTTTTCAGTCTCAGCAGATATTTCTTGCTGAATTAATTCTTCGGCAACAAGAGACTCAACTGGTTCTTCAGATGATATCTGAACCTCTTGTTCTGGTTTCTCAGTTGAAGGAGCAACTGATTTAGAATTTATTGCTTCTAGCTGAGCCTCCAGGGATACCGTCTGAATGATTTCATCAATATTGGCAAAAGTTAATTCAGCCTCGGAATACATGTGTTTATCAGCAGATGATTGTGACACATCCTGAACTGTTTCTTCAGTTGTAACAATAGTTTGTTCTAAGGATGGCTCTTTCTGCTGAGAGGAGGGTTCTTCTTCTTCTTCTTCAGAGGCTTCCTCAGGAAGAACTAACTCCTGATCCAGTTCCCAAAATCTGATTTCCCTTTGTAGGCCACTAAGATCTGAGTCCAGTTGGGTGAACACAGCTCTATCATGATATGCAGTTGGACCTATGGGATTGCAGTTGGATTTCAGCTTTTCAACCTTTCTAGTCAGCTTTTTGGCTCGAATTTGATCAAAGAAATATTTTTGCCTCTCCAATGCCTGGGCAATAGTAGCAGCTTTGACTATATTCAACACAATCACTTCAAGTTTAATAAACTTTTTCAGTTGGGATTTGTGCTTCAGCTCTTTGGCAAAAATCTCAGTCCTAAAACTCTTCCAACTATCAAAAGATTTTAGTTTCGATGTGGCAAATGCATTTACCTGTTCCCAAACCAGGTCAATGTGAGTTTGAATAGCATTAGATGGTCTTGGCTCTTCAACTAGCGTGCCATTTCCTTTTTCAGTAGTGAGAATGTGAGGAATATCCAAACCAGAGTGAGTGGTGTCCACTTGTTCCCTTAATATAATGCCTTTAGATCTGGCCGGAGGCAAAATGGTAGTGCGATTTACATGAGTCAAGGGAGCTCTTACTTTAGTGGGTGCCTTTTCTTCAGTAACTGAATCATCAGGTGGAACAACCTGCAAAGGGATAGCCTGTATAAGTTGTTGGGCAGGTGATTGAGTCAATCTCTCAGTTGGAATGAATTCCACCGTTGTTATTGGTTTAGTTCTTTGCGTCCTCGGTCTCTTGACAAGCTTAGGAGAAGGAGTTTTCTCCGAATCTGATTCACTGATAATCAATTTTCGTTTTGCAGTCTTCAGTTGGGCCAAAGTTTTGGCCTTCTTGACTGGTGTTGGAGCAGGTGGTTGCGTCCCAATCTCCTTCTTGATCTTCAAAAACTGTTTGGGAGAAATGTCCAGTTTGGTCTTTGGCGGTAAGATGTTCTAGGCAGTGAATACCTTGAACTTTGATGATTTCCCAGCATTTTCAGCTACCAATCCCTTTAGTTTTAGAAGATAACTTATTGGAATAGCAAAGCCTCTTGATTGTTTGGTAGATTGAAGCATGTTCTTCAGAATATTGAAAATAATATGCCTCCAGTTAACTTTCTTCTCTCCCATGATGATGGTCATCACTTGGAATTTTTCAAGAGTAAGGGCAGCATAAGAGCCTGCTTTAGCCAATATGCCTTTCGCCACAATGTCGACTAATAACTGAATTTCTGATTTCAGCTCTTTCTTTGGATAGGAAACTTTGATTTTCCGCCCATCAGCAGACAGTAAAGATTGCATTTCCTCAATTTCAGATGTTTTGACTTCAGAGAAGCTGACGTACCCATCAGTTGGTAAAGAGAAAATTTCTCCGAAGGCCTCTTCAGATAGGATCAACAGCTGATCATTGACAGTTACAGAGATACTTCCATCAGTAGTGACAAACCCCTTCAGATAGAATTCATTTACTTCCTTGGGTATATCTCCTGCGAAGATTGTCGCAAAAACATCCTAAGACCAGCAGATTCAATTTTCAGAAAGATGTTCTTAATTTCAGCTTCTTGAACTGATAAAAATGAGTCAAAATCAATGGCCATAGTGTTCAACACATGAGCTGGGATTTGATTCGCCATTTCGAAAGATAAAACGATCTGAAATTCGTAAAAGATAAGCTCTGGAATTAGTATGCTTTTAGGAACTGATTGTATTCGTAAGAAAGAAAACTGAATTGAAGCGGGCATAGTACATTTGTACGTGACTGTTCAAATTCGGTACACGTGTCAGTCCATGAAAAAATTTGAATAAAAATATGTGTACGTGTGCTGTAAGCGTGTGTACAAAAAAGTGAGCGGTTTAAAATAGGCCACGTTATGAAACTGCAGTCACGTCAGTTGATTTGGAATATAATATGATTAATAAGTTAACTTATGTGAGAAGATTAGTGAAATTCTCAACTGAGCGATCAGTTGTAAGACTGTGTCCTTTCAGTTGAGAGTTTACTAACATTTGTCTTCTCAGTTAACCTCTTAAAAACTGATATTCCCCCTTAATCGGTGCATATAATAATTAATGTGACGATATAAAAATAAATTTAAAGGTCAGAAAGATTATCGTTTGCTGAAACGTTGACGGTCCTTCAGCTTCCATGATTTTCGGCTATAAATAGAAGTAACACGGTTAGTTTCAGTCATATTGGTGAAAATATTCAAGACAAAAAGAATGGCAGATACGAGTAGCTCGAGTGCTTCGCCGTTTGCTTTGGAGACCAGGAAGGCTGTTATAGAAGATGAATTCTTCTATAAGAGTCTTCACTACTGGGAAAAGTTACAGAAGCTTGAGTTCCTGTATAATACTGGAGATGCTACCACTCCCGAACTGGTGGCAGAGTTGAAAAGAGTGCGGGAGCACTTCACCATAGCTGTGTGGGTGGACCTCTTCAAGGATGGTCATATCTATCAGCTAATGCTTCGAAAGGAACTGAAAATACTTAAGCGCATAGCTGTTTCTCAGAGCTTTGTCAAGACATCTACCGCACCTTTATCCACTTGGTTGTAAATGTGGATAATTGTTGTAGAAGAAAAATATGATGATGTAATCCGTGCAAACGTTTATGGTTGAATAAAGTATTTATATAAGCTTAATTTTGTTTTTCTCTTTCCTGCAAATGATAAATTTCATCAGTTGTTATATATGAATTGCGAACTTAAGCAGATGAACTGATGAAAGACTAACTTATATAAGTTGACTATGAACTGAAATCAGTTAAGCATTAAGTAATTAATGATAAACTGATATCAGTTGATAATGAACAACTGATAAATAAGAAGCCTGGGTAAATGAGAAAAACGCTTTGGTTGACTTGAGACTCTTTGGTTTCTTCAACATTTAATTTCATCTGTCTATAAACAAGACGAGAGAGATAAAATGTGAGACAATAACAGTTCAATATATCGGATTCAAGTAATTCTGATGCATGCAGCATTACGCATATTCAAGTTACTGAACAATTATGTCCTTATTTAGAAGAGTTGAAGAAAACGATGGAGGAATATGTCTTGACGAAAGTGATGTCAACATGGTTCAAAATTCATGATTTGCAGAAGATAAGTAGTAGTGGTGCTGTTCCTTATCGTGCTCAAGCAGCAACAACAAGAAAATACATTGATCGTTTTGAAGTCAGGCATGTTACAGACCTGGTTGATGACAATGTTCTGTTACAAGCAATGCTATGGAAGGAATGGCATGTGATTGAGAAGATTTCTAACCTGAATCATTTTCTAGAATTCGAATTTATGAGTTGAATAATTGGATTACAGAATGGCAAGATTCAGTTGGTTCTAAGTTATCTTCTGTAAGATGGAATCGATTTTATTCTTAATAAAGTATCATTTCCAATTTGTTGTTGTGTTCTTATTTTCTGCAAAGAATTTTATTAGTAAAACAACATCAATAATAATATTAAGACAAGTCAATTAAACCAAGAATATTTCGAAAGTAAGAAAACTTAGTCTCGGGTAATGGTTTGGTAAAGATGTCAGCTGCTTGTTGCTCAGTTGAAATATACTCCAGTCTAATGTCCTTCTTCAAAGCATGATCTCTAATGAAGTGGTGCTTGACATCTATATGGTTGGTCCTTGTCTGAAGAACTGGATTATAGGTGATGGCAATTGTGCTCGTATTGTCACAAAATATGGGCGATTCATTTGTAATTACTCCATAATCTCTCAGTTGTTGCTGGATCCAAATCAGTTGTGCACAACAACTACCAGCAGCAAGGTATTCTGCTTCAGTTGTTGAGGTAGCTATGGATGTCTGCTTTTTGCTGAACTAAGAGATCAGTCTGTCTCCTAGAAACCGACAAGATCCACTTGTACTTTTACGATCAAGCTTACATCCTGCATAATCTGCATCTGAATATCCAACTAAATTGAAAGTAGAGTCTTTAGAATACCATAACCCAACATTTTGTGTACACTTAAGATATTTCAAAATTCTTTTAGCAGCTGAGAAATGTGATTGTTTAGGATTTGCTTGAAATCTAGCACACATACAGACAGCAAATACAATATCAGGACGACTGGAAGTTAGGTACAGCAATGAACCTATTAAACCTCGATATAATGTCGCCTCAACTGATATTCCCCCTTGATCAGTGTCCATTTTTACTGATGAGCTCATGGGAGTATTTGCAACTGAACATGATTCCATGCCAAATTTCTTCAGCAGCTCCTTTGTATATTTAGTTTGACTGATGAATATACCAGTCTCCAGTTGCTTCACTTGCAGTCCAAGAAAGAATGTCAGTTCACCCATCATACTCATTTCAAACTTATCCTGCATTAGCTTAGCAAACTTTTCGCATAATTTGGGATTAGTTGACCCAAATATGATATCATCAACATAAATTTGAACCAATAAAATGTGATCATTCTTGGAAAATTTGAACAAGGTCTTATCAACTGATCCAACAGAAAAATCATGATCTGTTAGAAATTTTGAAAGAGTTTCGTACCAAGCTCTGGGAGCTTGTTTAAGACCATATAAGGCTTTGTTCAAATGATATACATGATCAGGAAAGTTGTGATTGACAAAACCTGGAGGTTGTTTGTGGGGACCCGGACGCTAATCATGTTCTTAATCATCATTGGGACTAATTAATCAATTATAAAACAGGGTCTAAATTTTTTTTTTAAAATGCGGAACGTAGTGAAATAAAACATATATACATCTCAGTATAAAAGTACAAGTCCTGTACTACATACATTTATTCAACTAAGGTTTAACAGCTAATATCAAGTGTCCAACCCTATTTCTAATCCAAGTCCGGAGCCTCCACTCTAATCACGATCTCTCTTCATCTTCTCAACCCTGAACCTATCCCACATGTTGTCATGCACACATACAAAACAAGACAACAGCTGGATAACTCCGGTGAGAATAAATCCCAGTATAAATAATGTATACATGCAGTTAACTGAATTAACATAAAAGCATGAATTATATCTTATCACATGTATCATAATCAAACAACATGTATCAATACTAGTCTGTAAATAAAACATGAATCGTAATCTATGAAACATAAATCAATACGGATCTGTAAATCAAGTTCTAGTCTCAATATCTAAGACTCGACTCATCTCTCATTCTAATCTAGGGATCCCGATCTAATTTAGACTTTGGTATGCTGTATCGAATGTCTACAATAGACGTCGATCTACATCCAAGCGCATCGATACACCGTAAGTCTAGAGTCTACGTGGTTCTGACTAATTTAGACTTGGGTATGCTGTATCGAATGTCTACAATAGACGTCGATCTACATCTAAGTTCATCGATACACCGTAAGCCTAGAGTCTACGCGGTTCTGACAAAGACTCGGCGGTTCTGCCCTGGCTAGGCTGATCTGCCCTAGACTCAAGCTCTGGCTCTGCTATAATTCAATAGACTGAACATATCAATCTGATAATCTACAAATATCAATGCAATAAAGTAAAGTATGTGATTTTGGAAAACTCAAGTCAAACCTAACTCGAGTTGTGCAATCCCGAATCAACATTTATTTATACCTTTCTCTTCACGATCTGATGAAGACGAAGTCTTTTGTTCCAATCTGTCCATACCCAGTCTGGCAATGACAATCACATAAATACAATATCAGTATACCATTCAATTCAATACATGTTCTGATCAATATTCAAATCGAAATATATATATTCTGATCCATAACTGAACAAGGTACAATCTAATTCATATAAATGATATCACGATACAATCGAAATCATTACTGAATCTGATCAATCTAAATCAACTGCTGTTTCGACGACATAATAATAATACAGTCTTGATAATCCCGTCAATCTTAACATCACAGATATAGTATCCGAATTCATAATCAGTATCAGTACAATTCATAATCTGAATAATAACACAACTCTGATATCGAATCTCAATCAATTCAACTCTGAAAATCATAACAATTGTATAACCAGTCTATTCTTTAATCTGACTTCAATTATACAATGTCTACTGTAGCAGAAACACTATATTTGATTCATATTCAATTCTGACAATATCATAATTTAAAATCATGTCTAAACGTAACAAAACTTACGTCCAGTTGTAGCCTGCGTTGATAGGAACACAGTACTGAAGTCGGATTCAAAATCGAACGGACGGATTTTTCGTAAATCTCGATCAAAATCATAAATTGCTTCTTCCGTTCCTTTCTTCCTTTTCTTCTGAGGATTAACGTTTGTACGTTTATATATATACATACATATCTCGTGCATGCAAGGCAAGTGGCTCACTCCTTCACATAACACGTCTCGCGCATATGCGCGACCCCAATCGGCGCATATGCGCGAGACACTCGGTCTCCGCGCATATCCTGTACATCGCCTCATGCATATGCGCGACTCTTCTCCGAGCATATGCGCGAGACTCTCTGGAGTTACTCGCATAGGCTTCGCGCATATGCGCGACATCTTCCGCGCATATGCGCGAGGTCTTCTGCCTGTTTGGCGCATGTGCGCGCATCCGGTCGCGCATGTGCGCCGATGCTACTGTCCTCGCACATCAATTTTCACACGCGATCTCATTTCGTGCCTCGGTTAGTCCTTTCATAATTATCTCGATTAAAAATCAATAATCTTAATTTAACACGGTATAAAATCTCGGGCATTACATTTCTCCCCCTCTAAGATATGAATTCGTCCTCGAAATCACAGACAATCAAATCAGATAAGGAAGGAATGTATAATAGAGGTTAGTTCGGAAAATTCATTCTATCACACCATTCTGATAAAATTACTTGCAAATACTGGCTATACAGCATCCGTATATACCAATCAACAGCTAATCTCAAATCAATTTCATCAGCTGTTATCAAATTCAATCTCAAATATCACCGTAATATCATCCCCATTCAGCGGAAATTTGCAGTACTCACTGTACAATGTCTTATCTGTGGCTATCTCAATACTCATTTGATAGCTATCATTATACAATAATTCACAAAGTGACAAGACATCAGGTCACTAGTGCTAAAATCCAACACTACAGTTCCTGGATATCCTCTAGTATCTAGATAGTTCACTCCAACTATCCGTCAATCTATAAATCGTAGATAAAATCATGTTACACATTCTGCCAAAAGTACAAAATTAAGTAAAATCACAATCTGATATACTCTACTTCGGCATTCTAGTTATTCTGACCACTTTTCTGACATCGATCTGTGTCATTTGGTCATGTTTGTACGTTATCTGGTACAAACTAATAGATATAGATTGAACAATCTGTCAATCACAATCATATTACATCATAATCTGTAAAGTATTGCAGTGATCTCATTACGAAATTCATCGAAATATACTCCCCATGTCTAGTCAGAAATATACAAATTCTGTAATAAATCTTTTGATTTCTATCTTTCTGTCTTCATTTATTGGCGATTCAGACATTTCAGTACAAGTTCTGCCAACATTTCAGTACCAATTCTGTCATAACTGATTTAATCTGTCTATATCAAAATTATCTGTTCGAATTATCATATACTTTCTGTTACCTGAACGACTACTGAATCCATTTCTGTGCGCTTCTGACTCTATCTGTCATTTCCAATTCGAACTATTGGGTATAAACAATCAGTTAATAATATAAATTAAAGAAAAATACATACCTGGTATTCGGTTCTGACTATCGATATCAAATTCTGCTGTACAATTCTGAAACATTTGACATCACCAGATAATCATTTTCATACAGTAAAAATCACATATCTGTCATCCTGATCGATACTCTGCTCTGATTATCGAAATTAAGTTCTGGACATTCTAATTAAATCTCTGAACTGCCGAAATTCTCGAATTCAGCTCCGATTCGGTTTGAATAATCTGTATATAATCTCACCGGTTCACAATGATCTGTATTAAATGCTGCTGTAAAATTATAACGATACTCAGGCAGACACAAAATAATAATCGTACAAGATAATCTGCCAACTCAGACCGAAATAAATTTCTGACAATTCTGACATTTCTGAAATTTTCTGCTATTTCTGCTATTTCTGATTTTTCTGATATCGATATCATTCTCAGTCACTGATTCTGATCTCAATTGTGTCAAAATCAATCGGTACTACTAACTTCAGATATCGCATACTCTGAATACAATCTGTTATAAGCGGAATTCATATCTGAAAAATTTCTGTATACAATAATCACATTTATCAGAATATCCCATTCAATCTTCAGTTATTCGATTCAATCAATCAGATGCTGCGAATATATCAAAATATCATAGATACAACGAGCATGAAATCATCAGAATATCTCTGAACATACTGAAATATGCCAAAGAGAAACACTAAATCAGAGGTAACTCCTGGTCGGTACTCTTCTGCTGATCTTTCAATTCTTTCAATTCATTCAGTGTCATTCTGGACATTCAATATCATTCTGTACTGTATTCTAAAACAACAAACAGTACCTGGTCTCAATTCAATTCTGAAATCTATCTTTCTGATATAAAGAAAATCTGAAATCTTATCTGGGCAAACATCAGCCAACTCGTACATCATTGGCAAATCTGCCAATGCTAGACTCGACTTCAGTACATCTACTGAATACATAAGGATACCATCTGTTCCTTTCTGTATCGATCGAGTCATAGACAACACGCAGCTATCAAAGGAATTCTAAATCTAGAATTCTTACCGTGAAATCTCTACTCATCAGCCATATCTGGTCTGAATCTTATACTCTCCTGAAAGGAATCTATAATAGTTCTGTACTTGTTCATCATATTAATATCAATTATGCAGTCAAATCAGAAAACACAAGTACATCATAATCTAACTCGATCTCATTCTCATCTTACTGTAGTATACGATATTTCACAGAAATCTCCAATATCAATCTTTCTTTCCTAAAAGGTACAAAGATTAATACTACAGCAATACAGACCCAACATATACCGTATATATCAATGCAACTCAGTCAAAGATAATCATAGGAAATGCATTAGTATATATCAATACATATGCAATATAATCATAAAGTAACAGTACCTGCCACTATATCATCAAGTGCCTCTTGGGTCTGTTCCTCGGTCACTACCACCAGATGGTCCTGCTCCCTGAAATCTGCGGGCACCTCTCTGAGGACAAACTCTAGCAAAGTGTCCCGGCTGTCTACAAATATGGCAACTACCAGTCACTCCCTGGCATTGCTCTGTAGGATGTCTTCCTCCACAAGCTCTGCAATATACGCCAGTATAACTCGGGCTGGAAACATTGGAGCTAGTTGAACCGCTCAGTCCGCTCCCTAACTTCTTGAATGGCTTCTTTCGAGCTTTCAGCAAATCTTGCTTTCCACTCGTGCTGCCACGATCCAATCGTAGAGGGGATTGCTGTGTCTGGGGTTGCATCGCACACACCCTTTTTAATTGTCTAATCAGACTCGCCTCCGCTCTCTTCGCTTTACTCAAGGCATCAGCAAAATGATAAGGTCGCTGCATATTCATCAATGCAACTATCTCCGAGTTTAATCCTCTGATGAACTGATCCGCTACAGCTTCATCATTCCCCATTACATGAGGAGAAAAACGCAGTAGAGTAGAGAATTTGGCAACATATTCTTCAATATCCAGTTGACCTTGTCTCAAATTCTCAAACTCTGCTTTCTTGTCCTCTCGGTACGAAACTGAGAAAAATCTTCGATAAAATTCAGTTCTGAATATTTCCCACGAAATCACTGTACCTCTCTGTTCTAGCATTCGTTTACTTGTAATCCACCAACTCCTGGCAGTCTCTCATAACTGGTGGAATATCAGTTTAATTCTCTGCTCATCTGAATAATCAAGTAAATCAAACAGTATTTCTATGTCATCAAACCAGTTCTAACAATCTTTAGACGTCTCGGTACCACTCAGAATCGGCGGTTGAAATAAATGAAATTATTTCAACTGTATTTCTATCTGAGTTTCTGATATATCTATCTGTTCAGTCGAAGTACTACCCCTTTCTGGAATTCTCCGTTGAGGTATATCTGCTTATCAAAACATTAGTACTCAAATACTACAAATCTGTTCCAATCTTTCTTTGATCATCTTACTGCTGATCATGAATCAGATCTGATTCATACTCAATAATACATTATACCAACTCAAATCAGATAATCAGGTAACCATGTATTTCAAAGCAGTAAAACATAATCTCATGCTAGCACACACAATGTAAATCAACATTAAAATAATTCTCATGCTAGCAATCACATGCAAGGAAAGAAAACTCAATCTACCCCGCTCATTCTCTTCTATCTAAGTCTAAAGGATCTATCGCTCTGATACCACCTGTTGCGGGGACCCGGACGCTAATCATGTTCTTAATCATCATTGGGACTAATTAATCAATTATAAAACAGGGTCTAAATTTTTTTTTAAAAATGCGGAACGTAGTGAAATAGAACATATATACATCTCAGTATAAAAGTACAAGTCCTGTACTACATACATTTATTCAACTAAGGTTTAACAGCTAATATCAAGTGTCCAACCCTATTTCTAATCCAAGTCCGGAGCCTCCACTCTAATCACGATCTCTCTTCATCTTCTCAACCCTGAACCTATCCCACCTGTTGTCATGCACACATACAAAACAAGACAACAGCCGGATAACTCCGGTGAGAATAAATCCCAGTATAAATAATGTATACATGCAGTTAACTGAATTAACATAAAAGCATGAATTATATCTTATCACATGTATCATAATCAAAAAACATGTATCAATATTAGTCTGTAAATAAAACATGAATCGTAATCTACGAAACATAAATCAATACGGATCTGTAAATCAAGTTCTAGTCTCAATATCTAAGACTCGACTCATCTCTCATTCTAATCTAGGGATCCCGATCTAATTTAGACTTTGGTATGCTGTATCGAATGTCTACAATAGACGTCGATCTACATCCAAGCGCATCGATACACCGTAAGTCTAGAGTCTACATGGTTCTGACTAATTTAGACTTGGGTATGCTGTATCGAATGTCTACAATAGACGTCGATCTACATCTAAGCTCATCGATACACCGTAAGCCTAGAGTCTACGCGGTTCTGACAAAGACTCGGCGGTTCTGCCCTGGCTAGGCTGATCTGCCCTAGACTCAAGCTCTGGCTCTGCTATAATTCAATAGACTGAACATATCAATCTGATAATCTGCAAATATCAATGCAATAAAGTAAAGTATGTGATTTTGGGAAACTCAAGTCAAACCTAACTCGAGTTGTGCAATCCCGAATCAACATTTATTTATACCTTTCTCTTCACGATCTGATGAAGACGAAGTCTCTTGTTCCAATCTGTCCATACCCAGTCTGGCAATGACAATCGCATAAATACAATATCAGTATACCATTCAATTCAATACCTGTTCTGATCAATATTCAAATCGAAATATATATATTCGGATCCATAACTGAACAAGGTACAATCTAATTCATATCAACGATATCATGATACAATCGAAATCATTACTGAATCTGATCAATCTAAATGAACTGATGTTTCGATGGCATAATAAGAATACAGTCTTGATAATCCCGTCAATTTTAACATCACAGATATAGTATCCGAATTCATAATCAGTATCAGTACAATTCATAATCTGAATAATAACACAACTCTGATATCGAATCTCAATCAATTCAACTCTGAAAATCATAACAATTGTATAACCAGTCTATTCTTTAATCTGACTTCAATTATACAATGTCTACTGTAGCAGAAACACTATATTTGATTCATATTCAATTCTGACAATATCATAATTTCAAATCATGTCTAAACGTAACAAAACTTACGTCCAGTTGTAGCCTGCAGTTGATAGGAACACTAGTACTGAAGTCGGATTCAAAATCGAACGGGCGGATTTTTCGTAAATCTCGATCAAAATCAGAAGTTGCTTCTTCCGTTCCTTTCTTCCTTTTCTTCTGAGGATTAACGTTTGTACGTTTATATATATACATACATATCTCGTGCATGCAAGGCAAGTGGCTCACTCCTTCACATAACACGTCTCGCGCATATGCGCGACCCCAATCGGCGCATATGCGCGAGACACTCGGTCTCCGCGCATATCCTGTACATCGCCTCACACATATGCGCGACTCATCTCCGCGCATATGCGCGAGACTCTTTGGAGTTACTCACATAGGCTTCGCGCATATGCGCGACATCTTCCGCGCATATGCGCGAGGTCTTCTGCCTGTTTGGCGCATGTGCCGTCATCCTGTCGCGCATGTGCGCCGATGCTACTGTCCTCGCACATCAATTTTCACACGCGATCTCATTTCGTGCCTCGGTTAGCCCTTTCATAATTATATCGATTAAAAATCAATAATCGTAATTTAACACGGTATAAAATCTCGGGCATTACATTGTTCAACATATACTTCCTCTTGCAACTGGCCATTTAGGAATGCACTTTTTACATCCATTTGGTAGACTTTGAAGTTCTTGAATGAAGCATAGGCAAGGAATATTCCGATTGTCTCCAGTCTTGCAACTGGTGCATATGTTTCATCGTAATCAATTCCTTCCTCTTGCATATATTCTTGTGCTACGAGTCTTGCTTTATTGCGCACAACTGAACCATCCTCGTTCAGTTTATTTCTGAATACCCATTTTGTACCTATAATAGTTTTTGAAATTGGTCTTGGAACTAAGTTCCAGACATTGTTATAAGTGAACTGATTTAGCTCTTCTTGCATTGCATTTACCCAGTTAGGATCAGCAAGAGCTTCATCAGTTTTCTTCGGTTCTAGTTGTGAAACAAAAGTTGAATAGATAAATAAATTTAGCATTTGATTGCGAGTTCTTACTGGATCAGATGGATTTCCTATTACCAGTTCAGGTGGATGTGATTTTCTCCATCTGTACTCAGTATTTGTTGTATCAGCAATTTCTTCAGTTGGTAACTGAACACAGTTTTCAGTCTCAGTTGGTGCCTTGTCAACTGATATTTGAATGTTATCATTATGCTCTATCAACTGATCATCAGCAACGACTTCCTGCACATCTGATTGGTCCAGTACTTCTGGTTCAGGTGTTTGAAGTATGTTTTGATTGCCATTTCATTTTTGTCATCATCTTCCAAACTGATATCTGTAAATCGATCAACTAGCTCAACTTGACCAGTTGGCTCATCAGTTAGTTCAGTTTCATCGAAATCAACATGAGCAGATTCTTGATCAACATTTAGGGTTTTCTTATTGAAGACTCTATAAGCTATGCTAACTGATGAGTATCCAAGAAATATTCCTTCTGCAGATTTAGCATCAAACGCTTTTAAATAATTTTTACCATTATCTAGAATAAAACATCTGCAGCCGAATATTTTGAAATAAGTAATTATACTTTTTCTTCCATGCCAAATCTCATATGGTGTTTTCATATGATTTTTATTAATATTGATTTGTTCTGAGTGTAACACGCATTGTTTACTGCCTCTGCCCAAAATCTTTGAGAAATACCAGAATCAGCAAGCATCGTTCTAGCAGCTTCTTTAAGGGTCCGATTTCTTCTCTCAGCTACACCATTTTACTGAGGAGTTCTGGCTGCTTAGAGCTCATGCTTAATTCCAGCATTTTCTAGGAAGTTTGAAAGAGTTTGATTGATGAATTCAGTTCCTCGATCAGATCTGATTCGATCAATTCCAACTGATTTTTCATTTAAAAGTCTTTTGAAGAGCTTTATTAGTTGCGAAGCAGTATGATCTTTAGATTTGAGAAAAATAACCCAAGTAAATCTTGAAAAATCATCTACGACTACCAAGGTGTATTTCATTCCCCCTAAGCTCATGACTAGTATAGGACCAAAGAGATCCATGTGCAACAGTTCTAAGCATCGGGATGAAGATTTACAGCCCTTGTTTTTAAAAGAGGATCGTACTTGTTTACCATACTGACATGCAGAGCAAAGTTTTTCTTTTGAAAAGACTATTTTGGGCAAACCAATTACAAGTTCATGTTTACTCAGATAGGCAATGGTTTTAAAGTTTAAATGATTTAGTCTCTTATGCGACAACCCGTTTTTAGACGATTTGGAAGCAATAAAACAAACTGGTGTATAAGTTTGATCATTCCAACTGACTTTATATGTGTTTCCACAACGTTTGCCAGTTAGTATGATTTTATTAGTTGAAGTTTTGATTGAACATGAATTTTTGTCAAATTGTATTGAGAATCCACTGTCGCATAACTGACTAATGCTAATCAAGTTATACTTCAGGTTTTCTACTAATAGAACATCTTTAAAACTAAAATTACCATGGATAAGTTTACCCTTACCCACAGTTCTACCTTTGGAATTGTCCCCGAAACTGATGTTTGGACCACTGTATTTGATCAGTTGAGATAACACACTTGCATCTCCTGTCATATGTCGCGAACATCCACTGTCCAAATACCATATTGAGTTCTTGTTTGTACCTGTTACCTGCAATCACACACATAATATAACTTGGTACCCATATCTATTTGGGTCCTGAACTGATTAGTCCCTTAGGAACCCACACTTGGATTAGTCTAACAGACTTTCCAGTAGCTGAATTCCAAATGGTTTTTCTCGGCTTTTGTGTGCTTGGTGTTTAGTGTACAGATGATACAGTATGTGTTTTAGTTTTATTCAACTGATTGTTCAGTCTATATCTCTTCTGAACTGGCTTGCAGTTATAATAATTGAAATAGCTATTCGAATAGTTCTTGTGAAACCTCTTTGATGACTGACTTTGTGAATCAATTGAGAATTTTTGACTATAACCAATCCCATATCTTCTAGCCTTGTTCATATTCTCAGTAGGTTGCTCAATCAGTTTACTGGGCTCAATTTGTTCTTGTACCACAGTTGTTTTGACAAAGTGAATGTATTTCCCTTTGTCTGTTTTTAGCTTTGGTTGAGTATCATTTGGATACATTTCTCCTTGAGTGTTGAACCCTAAACCAATTTTATCAGAAACTGATTTTTGTGAATTCTGCATCTCATTCAGTGCAGTAGATGACTTGTTCCAAGACTGAATGAGCTCAGTCTGTTTGAGTTTTCAAGAATCAACTTCTGGATTAATGACTGATTTTTGTCTCTTTCTGTTTTTAACTCAGCAATTTCCCTTTTTAGACTCAACCCATCAACTGATTCATCAGTTTTGGTTTTATTGTCTGTGGGATCAGTTTGTTTTGCTTTGATTTTTCAAATAATGATGCAAGCTTTTGATACTCATTTACCTTGTCATGTAGTGTTAGAATGAGTTCTTCTCGTGTGAAATCAGTTGAGCTGAAATCAAATACCTGTTGGCTAGATAATTCTTCTTCTGCATCATTAGCCATCAAGAACTTGACTTCCTCATCATCACTAGAGCTGCATGAGCTTTCTGGTTCTGACTCTTCACTGTCAGTTTCTGCCCATTTAGATTTGTTTTCTTCAGCTAAGAGTACCTCATGTTTCTTTCTGAAGGACTTCTTATCTTCCTTGGGTCTTCTTTTGTGCTCATATGATTTTTTTCTTCTATCAGTTGAGCCTTGACTATCCTTCTTTGGTTTAGGACAATCAGCAATAAAGTGACCTGATTTGCCACAGTTGTAGCAGGCATTTGATTCATCTTTGGAGCTGTTTCTTTGGTATGGCTTCTGGAAGTTTCCTTTATTCTTTCTCATAAACCTTCCAAATTTTTTTATGAACAATGACATAGCATCACTACTCAACTGATCAGCAGATTTCTCGACTGAATTGATTGGTTCTTTTCTAACAGCAGCTAGAGCAGTTGTGGCTGCAGGGGTAGATGGTTCTCCTTCTCTGGTCTTCAGCTCAAATTCATAAGCCTTTAAATCAGCAAATAGATCATGAAGTTCAATCTGGTTCAGATCTTTGGACTCCCTCATTGCCATGGTCTTGACATCCCATTCCTTGGGAAGACCTCTCATTACCTTCAGTGCAATCTCTTTGTTGGTATACACTTTTCCAAGTGCATTTAACTCATTGACGATACTGCTCACTCTTTCATCATACTCGTGCATTGATTCTCCTGTTTTCATTTTGATGTTATCAAACTTTTGAACAACAACATAAAGTTTATTTTCTTTGGTTGGATAATTTCCTTCACACAGTTGGATCAGCTTTTCCCAAATTTCTTTGGCTGAATTACACATCTTTATTTTGCTGAAGGTTACTTTATCCAGCGTTTTGTACAGAATGTCTTTAGACACATTATCAAGATTTGTTTTTCTTTTATCTTCAGTTGTCCATTCATCTCTGGGCTTTTCTATTCTTTGTGGTGCCCCTTCTGTTATGGCAACTGCTGTATTTGTTTTTAGAATTTTCATGGGTCCATCAGTTATGACATATCACATGTCATCATCTTTTGCAGCTAAATGAGCCTGCATTCTGATTTTCCAATCATCAAATTCTTCTCTAGAGAACATAGGAATTTTGTTGAATGAAGTCATGCTAGCAATTTTATAGATCAAAAGTATTCAAGAACAAGATTCAACAGCTCTGATACCACTTGATAGGATCGATTAACGTATCGAGAGTGTTTAGAAGGGGGGGTTGAATAAACACTCACAATTAAAACCGATCTTCTCGAATTTTGAGTTCAGTTTAGTGAAAACTGATTCTCGAAATCTTGTTGGTCAATGACAATCAGTTAAACTAAAGTAGTTGCGGAAAGTAACTGACTGAAAGATAGAATACGAAAATAAAATACACAAGGATTGTTTCTGGATGTTCGAAGATTTCAATTACTCCTACGTCACCCATTCTATCTCAAGGATAGGATTTCCACTAAAAGACTTTGATCGAATACAAGATTTTTACTGACCCACTTCAGTTTGGACTTATCACTGCCAAAAGCCGAAACTCTTAGTATTACAAAATGTTCTCAGTGCGTAACTGATCTAAGCACTATCGAATTTAACGAATATTACAAAGTGCTAGTGAGCTCAAATTGTAGCCTTGAATGCTACGAATAAATCAAGTAAGAGTGAGCTAAGATTTTGGCAGAGTAACAGCAAGCTTTGAATAGAGTGATCTCTCTATTTTATTCAGTTGTTCTTCTGTCATATTTATAAGCTTCCCTTCCAACGGTAACTTGAGATATATTTGAATCTTTGTATCCGTTGATTGCCACTTAATTATTTCTTGGGCATTGTTTGCTTCATTTATTGTAATGCGGCGTCTTAACTGCTTTAGCCAAAATGCATTGTTCTAAGCTGTATTGTTTGAAAGTGCAGCGTTTCATATTCAGTTGCAGTCTTCTATGTCTCTTTGTCGGTTGAGTGTTCTTTTCCGAGTCATGTTCAGTTGAAGGATGCTTAGTTTAAAAGCATACGGCTGAATGTATCAACTGATCGGTTTCCAACTGATCAGTTTTCTTTATTCGATCAGCTGATTTCAGTTTTTAAGTCCAGTTGCTGAATATAATCGCGCGTATCAGTTGGTTGATCAGTTTAAAAGCATACGGTAGAGTGTATCAACTAATTGGTTTCCAACTGATCAGTTTTCTTTATTAGATCAGCTGATTTCAGTTGTTAAGTCCAGTTGCTGAATATAATCGCGCGTATCAGTTGGTTCATATTTTGTCAAACGTCGGAATTTAGTTTCCAACAGAATTATACGATTATTTATGGAATTTAATGATGAAACGATAACGTTAAAAGATATGTTGCATGCTTGTTTTTAAAAGAAAAATGATATTAAATGCATGATTTTTATAAAGTGATGAAAATGTAAAACATTGAAGGAGCTGAAGTAATTGTGACTATTATGATGATATGATGATATGAATGAGGATATCGTGAGGGAAAAAACCCCAGAGGAAGCCTATTTACGGGAGAAGGCCGCAGAGGGAGCCCATTCGTGGGAGAAGGCCTCAGAGGGAGCTCATGGACGAAGGCCCCAAAGGGAGCCCAACGATCGTATTTCCATATGATGATGATAGGCCAAGTCTCAGTTGACAGGTGAGAGTATCGCTGATGTCACCACCGCTCAATACTGTGGTTATATGATAGATGGATCAATCGACCTTGTGATGATACGAAAGTCACAATTAACGATCTGAATTTAATAAAAAGAAAACTGTTAAGATCGGTTAGGGGGATCATCGTTGAGCTACAATAGCTCGGTTCTTGAAATATTGAACACCAATGATTTAAATCGAGTTTGGTGTTCAAACCAAGCGGAAGATACTCGAAATAATATTTCGTAGAAACCAATTAAATATTTTGTAAAGCATTTAAAATATATGCAAGTTGAATGAGTAAAAATATTTCAGTTGAAGCATGATAGGATCGATTAACTGGTGAAAGAGTGTTTAGAAGGGGGGTTGAATAAACACTCACGATTTTTGCACTCTTTTCGAAACTTGAGTCAGTATAGTGACAAACTGAAACTCGAAATCTTGTTAGTCGATATCAATCAGTTAACAATAAAGTACGGAAATAAACTGACTGATAGATAGAATAAAACTGAAATAAAAAAACACGAGATTTTACGGATGTTCGGAGATTTCAATCACTCCTACGTCACCCCTTCTATCACAAGGATAGGATATCCACTAAAAGACACAAACACTTGTACAGACCCACTTTAGTTTGGACTTAACAATGCCAAAACTGAAACTCTTAGTTTACAAAATATTTCACAGTACTCAACTGGATTTAGCACAACTGATCTCTTTTAAAGATCGAATATACAACAAAATGATTTGTGCTGGAAAGCTCGAGAAGTATCCTAGAATGCTACGAATAAATCTGATAAGTGTGAGCTACTAATTCTTTTGATATGAGCTAGAATTTCAGCAGAGTAACAACAAGATTGATAGAATAGTAACTCGTTGATTGTTGGGATTGTTTTCAACTACCCTTCTCTGCTATTTATATGCTTATCTTCAATGGTAATAATCAATGTAATTTGAATCTTTGTATCCATTGTTTGCCACTTCAATATTCTTCTGACATTTGTACACTGCAGGTTTGCGGCGTTCCCACTATTTGTTACAGTATGCTTGTACTGTTGTTGGTTGAAAGTCCTTTTTGTTAACTGTTGACGTGTACAACTGAAGGATCAGCTAATAAGCAATGGCTGATAAGATCGCAACTGAATATAGCAACTGACCAGTTTCTAACTGATCAGTCAGTTTTCTGCGTAAGATCGGTTCAGCTAGTTTAGTTGCCTTTATAAATCTGCGCATTAATCTTCAGTTAGGCAACTGTCAGTTTGATTATTTTTCAGTTACTTTCAAACTTCTTGATCAGTTAATCCAATCGATTTAAGCAATTGGTTTGTCAAACAACCGAAATTTAGTTTCCAAAAATTTCTCCCTTTTTGGTGTTTGACAAAACTTGGAATATGTGAACTGATCAACTGAACTCACAAAAATTATATTCGAATTCTTTGTAGATAAAAGAATCCTTTCAATGTACAGATTCGTACAAAGAATGAAAGAAAGAAATAATCTTCAAGAAACATTAAAATAATCTTCTATTTCTTCTTCATGATCTTCGAAGATTTTTCTGGCTGATCCTTTCCTCCTTGTTCTTGTTCTTCCCCCTTTTTGTCAAACTCATTAACCTTTTTCGATAAAATCCGCACATCTGAGTTGAGATTTGACACTGCATTTAACCGAATATCTTGCAGTAAATCCATTCTTTTGGATATAGAGCTTTCCAGAAAGTCAAGGCATCTTGTAACCAAGCTTGAGTCTGGAAATGAGCTTCAGCTTACATTATGTCTTTCCGAAGTTCGTTCATTTGAAGGAATAAGGTAGTGACGTCCTTTTGAATTTTCTGCAATTTTCCCATGGTATTGTCCTTTATAGAATCAAACCTCATAGTGTGCCAGAATTGAGTTGACTTGATATCTGAAATGGAAGACACTACACCGACAAGATTGGTCTGGATCGCCTGAATTTCTTCGAACAAGGATTCAGTTGTTATTGAGATGCCAGGAGGCATGGTTTCAGAAGTTTCTGGTTCCTGTTCTCTGTTCTGATCATCGAAGATGATCAGTGCCCTGTCAGTTGTATCTGTTTCAAGGGTCACCATTTCCGAATCATGTTCTGGTAAGGCTTCCCTGTTGAAGCTGTTGAGGAGAGGAAAGATTTGGATCAATAGATTTAACAGTTGGCTCTCTTGTATGAGAATCAGTTGGTTAAGAAGCTAGTTCTTCAGTTGGTTGAACAACTGAAATATTAACTGGTTCTTCAGCTGGCACTTCTTCAGTTTGTGCCATGTCCAGCTGAGCCTTGTCAGTTTCTTCAAAAACTTCTTGTTCAGTCATGTCTGCTAACTGAACTGGTTCTTCTGTCTGTTCGACTGGTTCTTCAGTTCCAGAAACTTTCGCCAACTGCTCTTGTTGATTGTAGATGAATGTCAATGGCAACTAATTTTATCACTTCATCAACATTTTCTAGTGATAATTAAGCATCTGAATAGACTAGTAGTTGAGCATTTGAGGATGGTTGTACATCCTTGGAAATAGAATCAGTTGTTTTCCTGGAAGACTCAGCAACTGGTTCTTCGGGCTGCTCCTGATGTTGAGCTGATTGTTCAGCTGGCTTTGAGTTGATTGATTTTGGGAATCTGCTGGTAGAGTTAGCTCTTGGTCCATTTCCCATTGTTTGATTTCCAACTGGAGTGATAAAAGATCCGAGTCCAGTTGGTCATAAACAACTTTATCATTGAATGCGGTTGGACTGGTAGGATCAAAATTGAGTCGCAACTGAACAAGCATTTTTTGTAACTTCTTCTCATGCACCTGGTCAAAGAAGTATTTCTTCCGCTCCAGAGCTTGAACAATTGAGGAGGCTTTGACCATTTTGAGCACAACTTTCTCCAGTTTTATGAATCTCTCCAGAACTGATTTCTTCAAAAGCTGCGTAGCAAAAACTTGAGTTCTGAATTTAAGCCAATCATCATAGGCTTTTAGCTTTGTCAATAAAAACTCATTGATCTCTTTCCTTATCAGATCAATGTGAGTTTGGATTGAATTTTATGGCCTAGGTTCTTCTTGCATTTTCCCTTTGCCTTTTGAATCAGTTAGGGCATGAGGGATGCTTAGCCCTGAAGTTGTTGCATCAATTCTCTCCCTGATCACTACTCCTTTTTTTCTTGCAATCGGTAGAGGAGTGTGGCCAGTAATGATAATCAATGGAGCCTTGATTCGATCTGATTTCTTCTCATCACTAAATTTGGTGATCTTCTCCTTTATTTGAGCAGCAGATTGAGGTAACTGAACCTCAGCTGAAGATTCAATTGTAATGGCTTGCAGAGGTATAGCTTGAATAGGCTGTTGGGCTCCTGATGGTGTCAGATGTTCAGTAGAAATGGTGCTGACAGCAACTACTGGCTTAGTCTTCAAAGAGCGAGGTTTCTTGGTGATTTTGGGTGGAGGAGTCTTCTCAGACTCAGATACAATAAGTTTACGTTTGATTGTCTTCTTCTGGACTGTTGTTTTAGCCTTCTTAACTGACTTAGGAGCCTCCTGCATCCCAATCATCTTTCTTTACCTTCAAAAACATGCTCAGGAGACATGTCCAATTTGAGCATTTGGTGGCTGGACATTCTTAGCATTGAAAACTTTAAACTTGGATGATTTCTCAGCATCCTCACCCACTAACCCCTTCACCTTCAGCATATAGCTGAGTTGCACTGCATATCCCTTGGATTGCTTGGTTGATTGAAACATATTCTTCAAAATATTGAAAATAATTTTATTCCAGTTCATCTTCATGTCAGCCAAGATTGCAGTCATGGCTTAAAATTTTTTCTAGAGTTAGAAAGGATTCTGCCTTTGCCAATAGCCCCTTGGCTACAATATCAACCAGCAACTGTACCTCTGGCTTCAGCTACTTCTTTGGATCGGAAACCTTGATCTTCCGACCATCACCAGAAAGAAGAGTTTGCATCTCTTCAACATCAGATGCCGTCAATTCAGTGATATATGTAAGCCCATCAGTAGGCAGCTGAAAAAGATCGCTGAAGAAGTCTTCATCAATAATCAGCAACTGAGTATTGACAGTAATAGCGATCTTGCCATCAGTAGTGATGTATCTATTAGCGTAGAAGTCTTGAATCTCCTTCAAATAAATTTCTTGGGAAAATTTTACCAGAATTCCCTTCAGCCCGACTGCTTCAAGTTTGAGAAAGATATTCTTGACTCCTTCATCCTTCACAGTCAAGATTGAATCAAAATCAAAAGCCATATCATTGAGAATGTGAGCAGGAACTTGGTTGGCCATTTGAGTGAATTGTAAACTGTGAAAGAGAATAAGTTTTGAGTAGTGATTTGCTCTGAATGCTCATGTGAGCGTAAGAAAAAAAACTGAAATGGAGCGGGGTATAGTACATATGTAGGTGACGGTTCAAATTTTGGACACGTGTCAGTCCAAGAAAATTTGAATAAAAATGTGTGTACGTGTGATGAAAACGTGTATAGAACATAAATGGATCACGTGGATCCATGTTTTAAAACACTATTCATTTAAAGACAACAATTAAATGCGTAAACAATCAGTAACATCATTTAATATAGAATATTATTCGATAAATCATATAGAGCCTAAAATCAGTACACGTAAATTTCATGCATTTATTTAATGATTAAATATTTTATTTAAGTTTAAAATTGTAATGCCCGAGATTCTTGTTGATATGCTCTGAATTGATATATGTAGTATGAAAAAGGCGATGGAAGAACAGACGTGGAGAAGCGCCGTTGCAAATTGAGTTGATTGGTAAAGAAAGACCGCACCCGCGCCATGGAATTATACCGCAACCGCGGTGGTTGGGCAGTAGGGTACATTTTTGGGCAGAATATGCACCGCACCCGCGGTGCCAGACAGAGCACACCCGCGGTTCTACTATAGTAGAGGCAGCGCACCCGTGGTGCAAGACAGAGCGCACCCGCGGTCGCTGTTTCTGAAATTTTGGATGATGATCAGTACGCCTAGCGCACCCGCGGTGTGAGAAATACCGCACCCGCGGTGAAACAGTGCAGTAAGCACATTCAGCCATGTGCCTTACATGCAATGTGATATATATATATATATATATATACCAAATCCTCATTCTTCCTTAAGCAAGAAACGAGAATTCCCTCAGAAATCTTTCAAGTTTGATGTGGTGCTAGATTTGGGATTTTATACCAACCAGTTATCAGAATTTAAATCCGAGCACAGTTCTACGATCCTCTCGGCGACAGCTACAACTGGACGTAAGTTTTATTACGTTTTGAGATGATTAGAAAATACGATGTTAATGGAATCGAAGATGATTCATATATGTTGTTCTCGAGACAGTAGACATCTTATAATCGAAATCGGACTGAAGGACAAATACAGTATGGAATTATTATGATTTTCGACAGATATTGGTTGGGATTTAATATCAGATTCGTATCGTTATTGACTATGAATTGAGAGTTGATTAGTATTATGTGTTTGGGATATACTAATCAGTATATATTGGAAGTCAGATCGAAGAACGGACTGTTTGTACAATTGTGATGAAATTCTGAAGCGGTATAACTGAAATTGTATATGAAGTATATTGATATCAATTATGAATTGTGGTATTTTATCTGCGATGTTGAGATTTACGGAGTTATAGAGACTCGTATAGTGATACCGTTGAAACAGCAGTAAATGGAATTCGATCAGATCAGTATTGATGAGATTGTATTATTATGTCATTGACATTGATCAGATTATGTATTGATTTGAGTATTAATCAGAACAGGTTCTGAACTGAGCTATATACTGATATTGTATCTATGCGATTTTTCTTTGCCAGATTGGGTATGGATAGATTGGAATACGAGACTTCGTCTTCGTCAGACCAGGAAGACAAAGGTATAAATCGAAGTTAACTGGGAGATCGACTTGAGTTAGATTGAACTCGAGTTTCCCTAAACCACATACTTGTATGGTATTGTTTTTATATCTTTGTGTTCTTATGATTATGTTATTCTATTGAATTAGAAGTAGAAAGCAGAGAGCTATTGAGTGAGTGTCACTGACAGAGGGGTTAGATTTTGACAGTATAGTCACTGACCCATTGCACATTGTCAGACTAGGCTTAGTTTTGGTAGATACGCCAAGGCACTGGACGTTTGGTGTATCGATATGCTTAAGATACAGACATTGTTCTTATTGTAGATTATTCGATACAGGTAGACCAAAGTCCAGAAATAAGAACGTACCGCCACTGCGACTGGTGGTAGTAGGTGGGAGATTTGTTACGTTCTTATTCACCGGGATCCCTAGACTAGATTAGAATGAGAGATGAGTCGAGTCTTAGATATTGAGACTAAGAATTTGATTTACAGATCCGTATTGAGTTATGTTTCGTAGATTACGATTCATGTTTTATTTACAGACTGGTATTGATACTTGTTGGTTGATTATGCTACATGTGATAAGATATAATTCATGCTTTTATGTTAATTCAGTTAACTGCATGTATACATTATTTATACTAGGATTTATTCTCACCGGAGTATCCGGCTGTTGTCTTGTTTGTATGTGTGCATGACAACAGGTGGGGCAGGATCAGGGTCAAGAGGATGATGAGAGATCGAGATTAGAGTGGTGATTCCGGACTTGGATGTAGACTTGGTTTAATACTTGAGATTTAGTTGTTGAACCTTAGACTAGTTTGAATAATTGTTGTACATTATTGTACTAATATACTGAGATGTATATTAGTTAGATTCCATTACGTTCCGCACTTACATTTTAAAAAAGAAAAATTTTTAGACCCTGTTTATCTTAATTGATAATTAAATCCCAAAGATGATTAAGAAGATGATTAGCGTCCGGGTCCCCACAACAGGTGGTATCAGAGCGATAGATCCTTTAGACTGAGATAGAAGAGAATGAGCGGGGTAGAGTGAGTTTTCTTTCCTTGCATGTGATTGCTAGCATGAGATTTATTTTAATGTTGACTTACATTGTGTGTGCTAGCATGACATTATGCTTTACTGCTTTAAAATACTTGTTATCTAATTATCTGATTTGAATTGGTAATATGTATTATTGAGTATGAATCAGATTTGATTCTCGATCAGCAGTAAGATGATCCGAGAAAGAATGGAACAGGTTTGTAGTATTTGGGTTACTAATGGTTTTGGTAATCAGATATGCCTCCACGGAGAATTTCAAAAAGAGGTAGTACGTCGGTTGAACAGATAGATATATAAGAAACTCAGATGGAAATCCAGTTGGAAGAGTTTCAGTTATTTCAGCCGCCGATTCTGAGTGGTATTGAGACGTCTGAAGATTGGGAGAACTGGTTTGATGACATAGAAATACTGTTTGATTTACTTGATTATTCAGATGAGCAGAGAATTAAACTGATATTCCACCAGTTACGAGAGACTGCCAGGAGTTGGTGGATTACAAGTAAAAGAATGCTAGAACATAGAGGTACAGTGATTTCGTGGGAAATATTCAGAACTGAATTTTATCGAAGTTTTTTCTCAGTTTCGTACCGGGAGGACAAGAAAGCAGTGTTTGAGAATTTGAGACAAGGTCAACTGAATATTGAAGGATATGTTGCTAAATTCTCTACTCTACTGCGTTTTGCTCCTCATGTAATTGGGAATGATGAAGCTGTAGCGGATCAGTTTATCTGAGGATTGAACTCGGAGATAGTTGCATTGATGAATATGCAGCGACCTTACAATTTTTTTGATGCCTTGAGTAGAGCGAAGAGAGCGGAGGCGAGTCTGATTAGACAACTAAAAAGGGTGTGTGCGATGCAACCCCAAACACAGCAATCCCCTCTCCGATTTGATCGCGGCAGCACGAGTGGAAAGCAAGATTTGCTGAAAGCTCGAAAGAAGCCATTCAAGAAGTTAGGGAGTGGTTCCTCTAGTTCCAGTTGTTCGAGCTCGAGTTATACTGGAGTGTATTGCAGGATTTGCGGAGGAAGACATTCCATGGAGCAATGCCAGGGAGTTACTGGTAGTTGTCGTATCTGCCGACAGCCGGGGCATTTTGCTAGAGTTTGTCCCCAGAGAAGTTCCCGAAAATTTCAGGGAGCAGAATCATCTGGTGGCAGTGACCGATGAACAGACCCAAGAGGCACTTGATGATATAGTGGCAGGTACTGTTCTTTTATGATTACGTTGCATATATATTGATAATACTAATGCATTTCCTATGATTATCTTTGACTGAGTTGCATTGATATATATATGTTGTATCTATTGAATCTGTTTGTACTGTAGTATTGATTCCCTTACTTTTTGGGAAAGAAAGCTTGATATTAGAGACTCCTGTGAAATAGTGTATACTACAGTAAGAGGAGAATGAGATTGAGTTAGATTATGATGTACTTGTGTTTTCTGATTTGACTGCATTATTGATATTAATATGCTGAAAAAGTACAGAACTGTTATAGATTTCTTTCAGGAAAATATAAGATTCAGACCAGATAAGGCTGATAAGTAGAAATTCTACGGTAAGGATTCTAGATTCAGAATTCCTTTGATATTTAGATTGTCTATGACTCGATTATTACAGAAAGGAGCAGATGGACATCCTTATGTATTTAGTAGACGCACTGAAATCGAGCCTAGAATTGGCAGATTTGCCAATAATGTATGAGTTGCTGATATTTTCCAGATGAGATTTCGGATTTGCTTCTGATTGAAAGATAGACTTCAGAATTGAAATGAGATCAGGTACTGTTTGTTTTATTAGAATTCAGTACGGAATGATATTGAATGTACAGAATGACACAGAGTAAGTTGAAAGAATTGAAAGATCAGTGGAAGAGTACCGACCAGGAGTTACATCTGATTTAGTGTTTCTCTCTTGCATGTTTCAGTATGTTCAGAGATATTCTGATGATTTCATGCTTGTTGTATCTATGATATTTTGATATAATTGCAGCATCTGATTGATTGAATCGAATATCTGAAGATTGTATTGAATACTATGAGAACTGTGATTATTGTATACAGAAATTATTCAGATAAGAATCTTGCTTGAAACAGATTGTATCCAGAATAAGCGGTATCTGAAGTTAATATACCGATTGATTTTGACACAGTTGAGATTGTGATCAGTGACTGAGAACGATACCGATATCAGAAAGATCAGAAATTTTAGAAATGTCAGAAATTTATTTTTGGTCTGAGTTGACAGATTATCTTATACGATTATTGTTTTGTATCTGCTTGAGTATTGTTATTAATCTAAGACAATATTTGAGACAGCTTATATTGTTTGAGGGCATATTATATTTGCAGATGATATATAGCAGTTGATCAGAACGACATGAAGACGTGATTGATTAGTCAGAATTGACAATATTGACAGGAATTGCCGTTTTATGAGTTTACTAAACTCACTAGATCAGTATAGATTATTGATATTTCGAATCTGATTTGATAGTACCGTTATTCTGAGTCAGTATGTGATACAAATTATTCAAACCGAATCAGAGCTGAATTCGAGAATTACGGCAGTTCAGAGATTTAATCAGAATGTTCAGAACTTAATTTCGATAATCAGAGCAGAACATCGATCAGAGTGACAGATATGTGATTTTTATTGTATGAGAATGGTTATCTTATGATGCCAAATGTTTCAGAATTGTACAACAGAATTTAATATCGATAGTCAGAACCGAATACCAGGTAGGTATTTTTCTTTAATTTATATTATTAACTGATTTGTTTGTACCAAATAGTTCGAATCTGAAATGACAGATAGGGTCAGAAGCGCACAGTAATGAATTCAGTTTTCATTCTGGTGACTGAGAATGTATAATATTCGAACAGATAATTTTGACATAGACATATTATATTAGTGGTGACAGAATTTGTACTGAAATGTTGGCAGAATTTGTACTGAAATGTCCGAATCACCAATAAATGAAGATAGAAAGATAGAAATCAGAAGAGTTATTACAGAATTGGTATATTTCTGACTAGGCATAGGGAGTATAATTCGATGAATTTCGTAATGAGACAACTGTAATACTTTCCAGATTGTGATATGATATGATTGTGATTGACAGATTGTTCAATCTATATCTATTAGTTTGTACAAGATGACGTACAAACATGACCAGATGACAAAGATCGATGTCAAAGAAATGGTCAGATTGATCAGAATGTTGAAATATATTATATCAGATTGTGAATTTTGATTGAGGTTGTAATTGTGACAGAATATACCCTGAACTCTTTCACATATTATCAACCGACTGGCAGATAGCCAGAGTATGTTATCCAGATATTAAAAGATATCTGTGGAGCTGTAGTGCTAGATGCTAGCACTAGTTAATATGACATATTGTCATCCTATGAATTATAGTATGATAATAGCCATCAGAAGAGTAATGAGATAGTTGCAGATAAGATATTGTACAGTGAGTACTACAGATTCCTTTCATATGGAGATGATATCTTTGAGGTATCTGAAATTTAATCGAAATTGATCAGAAATATGGAAAAGGAAGTGAAGCTAATTCAGAGGCATACGATGATAGCTCAGAATAGACAGACTTAATATCAAAGAGACTATTTGAGGGATATCTGATATGAGACTGCGATTTCAAAATGATTTCATTGAGATGAGTTTACCTCTGTTATACGATTCGTTTGATAGCTGAATTGATTGTCTGTGATTTCGAGGACGAAATCGTATCTAAGAGGGGAAAGAAATGTAATGCCCGAGATTCTTGTTGATATGTCTGAATTGATATATGTAGTATGAATAAGGCGATGGAAGAACAGACGTGGAGAAGCGCCGTTGCAAATTGAGTTGATTGGTAAAGAAAGACAGCACCCGCGCCAGAAATTATACCGCAACCCCGGTGGTTGGGCAGTAGGGTACATTTTTGGGCAGAATATGCACCGCACCCGCGGTTCCAGACAGAGCACACCCGCAGTTCTACTACAGTAGAGGCAGCACACCCGCGGTGCAAGACAGAGCGCACCCGCGGTCGCTGTTTCTGAAATTTTGGATGATGATCAGTACGCCTAGCGCACCCGCGGTGAAACGTGCAGTAAGCACATTCAGCCATGTGCCTTACATGCAATGTGATATATATATATATATATATATATACCAAATCCTCATTCTTCCTTAAGCAAGAAACGAGAATTCCCTCAGAAATCTTTCAAGTTTGATGTGGTGCTAGATTTGGGATTTTATACCAACCAGTTATCAGAATTTAAATCCGAGCACAGTTCTACGATCCTCTCGGCGACAGCTACAACTGGACGTAAGTTTTATTACGTTTTGAGATGATTTGAAAATACGATGTTAATTGAATCGAAGATGATTCATATATGTTGTTCTCGAGACAGTAGACATCTTATAATCGAAACCGGACTGAAGGACAAATACAGTATGGAATTATTATGATTTTCGATAGATATTGGTTGGGATTTAATATCAGATTCGTATCGTTATTGACTATGAATTGAGAGTTGATTAGTATTATGTGTTTGGTATATACTAATCAGTATATATTGGAAGTCAGATCGAAGAACCGACTGTTTGTACAATTGTGATGAAATTCTGAAGCGGTATAACTGAAATTGTATATGAAGTATATTGATATCATTTATGAATTGTGGTATTTTATCTGCGATGTTGAGATTTACGGAGTTATAGAGACTGTATAGTGATACCGTTGAAACAGCAGTAAATGGAATTCGATCAGATCAGTATTGATGAGATTTTATTATTATGTCATTGACATTGATCAGATTATGTATTGATTTGAGTATTAATCAGAACAGGTTCTGAACTGAGCTATATCCTGATATTGTATCTATGCGATTTTTCTTTGCCAGATTGGGTATGGATAGATTGGAATACGAGACTTCGTCTTCGTCAGACCAGGAAGACAAAGGTATAAATCGATGTTAACTGGGAGATCGACTTGAGTTAGATTTAACTCGAGTTTCCCTAAACCACATACTTGTATGGTATTGTTTTTATATCTTTGTGTTTTTATGATTATGTTATTCTATTGAATTAGAAGTAAAAAGCAGAGAGCTATTGAGTGAGTGTCACTGACAGATGGGTTAGATTTTGACAGTATAGTCACTGACCCATTGCACATTGTCAGACTAGGCTTAGTCTTGGTAGATACGCCAAGGCACTGGACGTTTGGTGTATCGATATGCTTAAGATACAGACATTGTTCTTATTGTAGATTATTCGATACAGGTAGACCAAAGTCCAGAAATAAGAACGTACGACCACTGCGACTGGTGGTAGTAGGTGGGAGATTTGTTACGTTCATATTCACCGGGATCCCTAGACTAGATTAGAATGAGATATGAGTCGAGTCTTAGATATTGAGACTAGAATTTGATTTACAGATCCGTATTGAGTTATGTTTCGTAGATTACGATTCATGTTTTATTTACAGACTGGTATTGATACTTGTTGGTTGATTATGCTACATGTGATAAGATATAATTCATGCTTTTATGTTAATTCAGTTAACTGCATGTATACATTATTTATACTGGGATTTATTCTCATCGGAGTATCCGGCTGTTGTCTTGTTTGTATGTGTGCATGACAACAAGTGGGGCAGGATCAGGGTCAAGAGGATGATGAGAGATCGAGATTAGAGTGGTGAATCCGGACTTGGATGTAGACTTGGTTTAATACTTGAGATTTAGTTGTTGAACCTTAGACTAGTTTGAATAATTGTTGTACATTATTGTACTAATATACTGAGATGTATATTAGTTAGATTCCATTACGTTCCGCACTTACATTTTTAAAAAGAAAAATTTTTAGACCCTGTTTATCTTAATTGATAATTAAATCCCAAAGATGATTAAGAAGATGATTAGCGTCCGGGTCCCCACAAAAATGATTTTAGTGGTCATGGACTTATTTAATTTGCATTATTTTAATGTTTATGTGATGCACGTTAAAATATTTTCTTGAGTCTCAAGTTTCAGGTGATTATCCGATGCGGGATCGAGGAGAAGAGACCGGGGACGATTTTTGATAATTTTAAAACGTGGTAATTTATTTTAAGTTAGGTTTGGGGCATTTTTTAAATGATTTATAAGGTTTAACATTTTCAAAGTCTAATTGAATTATTTATTAATTTTAAGATTTTAAAACTTTTAAAGATTTAGTACATGTGCATTTTTATTTTTAATTAATGGACTTTTAGTAAAGTTAGTGTTTGATTAACATTTAATTAATTGTTAAATTTTAATTAAGCGATTTTTATTCCCTAATTACTACCTAAACTCACGCACACACACACACTTTTACACACACTTATACACGACAAAAACAAACACACAATTCTCTACACTCTATTCCAGAATTTTAAAAGAGAAGACCTAGAGTTCCCCCACTCTACAGCAGCCTCCCCTTCCACTCAAATTCTAGCAAGGTTTTGTTGTGTTTTCTTCAAAGAAAATCGTTCCACGTTCGTCCCGGATCAACCTCGCATCTTTCTCTGCGTCGGTATCGTCGTTTCGGTATTTTTAATTATCAAAAGGCATGTATAATCTGTTGTTTCTGTATCGATCTCGTTATATTACGTTTTGTGATGTTGATTATGCATGAAAACATGTGCAGGATATGGAAGTTTGAGCATAAACTTGTCGAATCGATTTTTGAACGTTTTTAGATCTAAAATTTCGTTTTTCACTGTATTTTGAATTTCTGCGATTTCTCGGTCAAGATTTTGGGAAAACTTGAAAGGGGATCGGTTACGGTGATCGGAAGCGCTACAGAAGTTTAAAAATCGAAATTTTGCATGGAATTTTCGGCCACCACATGAAATTGTGTAGCAAATACAATAAAACACATAAATGACATTCATAGTGTGTTTAGAATTTTACCTATCAATCACAAGGATTGATGTATGGTTACAACTAAGGTGTAAACACCTTAGCTCTTCAATGGTAGAAACTATCTTCAAGCTTCCTTTGAGCACTCCTTGCTCAACTATTAAGCCCACCACCAACTAGGTAGATCCTCTCTTAATTTGCACTAGAAAACTAAGAGGATTTTTCTTTGAGAAGTGAGTGTTTTCTCCAACAATTGAAGAACACAAAATGAGAGAAAACTTGAGAGAATTCCCTTCAATATTTCGGCCATAGTAGATGGAATGAGGGGGAAGGGAGACTTGTCTTGGTCTTGCCAAAAGGCAAAAAGCAAAAACACATTTTTGCATGCCATGCCTTGATAACCCAAAAAGTAGTCTCCAACCCTTCACCTCCCATGCATGCATATATTATATGGTTTTTAACAAATTAAAAACCCATGTACTTAATTTAATTATCTCAAACATTTTTGAGATTAATTAAACATTACTTGAATTTACTCAAGTCCACTAGTTAAATAATTTATTTAAATTGAGCTCTACAAGACTCAATATGATTTAATTAATTCAACACTTGAATTAATTTAATTATTTGAACTCTACTAGGTCCTCTAGTGTTTAATTAATTCAACACTTGAATTAATTTAATTTAGTCTATAATAATGTTTATGAAAATCACAATTTTCAAATACATTATTCACTTGGCCAACTTTTAATTTAGGAACACTTCCATAAATTAAAAGTTACATTTCTCTCATAGAAGTCATACTTCTATTTTTCTTTATGCTTATAAACTCATTTATAAGCCGTTCAACACATTGAACTAATTTCTCCTTTATAGAATACATACTTCTAATTTTCCCTACGCTTATAAACTTCTTTATAAGCCGTTCAACACATTGAACTATTTTTACTTCTCAACAGGATCTAGAAAGCTAGTACTTGTGTGGCCCTCAATGGTTCATTGATACAACTAGCCGTGGGTTCACATCTCCATGTGATTCGGACTAAACATGTCCTTATATGAGCATACCCCAATTGCTCTATTCTTACTTATCAACTCCTTGATAACAAGAACGTCAGAACTCAAGTCTGATAGTACCCAACCAATCATGTTAAACGCCTAGCAGCATCGCTTACATGATTCCCTAGGTATCAAATGATAGTGCCTGCAAGAACCATTCAATTATGGTTAGCGTACAGTACGGTCCCTTCAACTCATATATCCCGACCGATTCGACAACCATTGTTTTATCGAGAGTTGTCAATGAATCGATACTATGTGTCATGTCGTAGTTGCATCGATGGTGTAATCTATGAAACCCCTTTCATAATTACCAGCATACTCTGATCAGAGATTTCAACCTACACATACATGAGAACACATAGGATATGCATACCCGAAGGTAAGTGGTGAATCCCCGACTACAATGCATCGACTCCTATGTGTTTCGACAGAACACCCAACCTTGCCACCTGATGACCCCTTGAGAGTCGGTAAACAAGTCAAAGTGTAATTCTAGCACATAGAGTCTCAATGTTGTCCCGATTCATAAGGACTAATGGTGTACAACCATAAACTAGGACGTTTCAACTCGATAAGTGAGAACCACTTGGAAAGTCCTTTATGGAGGGTTGTTCAGTGCACTCTACCAGGAGCACCTATCTGCATGCTCGGACATCACAATGTCCCCTACCAATGAAACATGGTACTCACATCGCAGATACTAGTCTCGAACTCTAGCGGCCTATATCCTTCTTAGCGGCGGCTGAATCGACTAGGAACTGTTTAGAATATACAGTGTTCCAAATATGAGTTTCATGATACTCATCGTATGAGCATCTCATATTCTTTTTACTATTTGTATATTCAAGGTCTTTATCTATGCAACTAGCATGGGTATACAGATAAAGATTTGCCAAAACAATAATTTCAAATATTATTAAAATAAAGATTGCTTATACATAGAGTTTCATTGTGAACACTCGGCCAACACTTGGCTCGACGGGCACCTACTTTAACAAAACTTTCAACATATGAAACGTAGATCTTTTAGATACCTTCGATTTGATATAAAATCAGAATTATTTGGATTGAGTGAGATATGATAATTTTCGTGGGACTGCTCAAACTGCGTTTTCTGAAAAATTATGTTATTGACGTGTTCTTGAGAATTTCTTGTTGCAGGCTTTGTTGGGAATTGTCGGAGGTTCCTTGCTGTGTTTAGGAGTGTCCATTGGGTTGATCATGTGAATTTTGAGGTATTGTCTCGGGTTGGTTAAGTTGTGCATGCATTAGAAATCATAGGGAACTCGTGTGCAGAATTTTGGGGTGTGCTAGCGCAGGACTAGCGCGGCACTGCAGGTAAGTTCCAACAAGCGCCTAGGCGCTGCAGAGCAGCGCCAGAGCGCTGCTGGTATGCATCAGGCAGCGCCACTGCGCTGCAGGGCAGATTTTTGGCTTTAAATCTAGGTGTTCTTGCTTCCTTTGGGTACTATTAATTCTTTATGTCCTAGTATACTAAAAGTTAATTTAGATGTCATGGAGTTTGATTTGGAAACGTTGAACTATGTTTTAAGCAAGGTCCGTACCTTCTATTGGGTGAGGAAATTCATATTTCTTGACAAGATTTGTTTCGGGGTTGAGTCGGGGGTTAGTATGTTACGGTGAGGTCCCGAGCATTTGTAGAAGGTCATAAGTTAGTAATTCATTGGGTGATTCATTCGATAGGCATGATTAAGTTGTGGAATTTAAAGTTCATGGTAGCATGTTAGTATGTGCAGCAAGGTCCCGAACGAGATCCAACGAATCCCTCAACGCCAAGTAAGTATGTTCGACGTGTAAAGAAAATACTTTTAAGTTTTTGAGGTATGCTAAATGTCTTGTAACAAAATTTATGTATGGGATTGGAAAGCGATAAAGCATGACTAGGGACCAATCCACCCCGTTAAAGCATGAACGGGTTTAGATCAGGATTGGAAAGCGTTAAAGCATGAACGGGGACCAATCCAACCGTTAAAGCATGAACGGGGATCTCATGTATGTGGCAGTGGTTCTTCCCTGTCAGCCCAGTACTGTGGTTTAGTCTGATCAGGCGTATTTATGTATGGTTCACTCGCTTTGAAACATGCCTCTAACCAAAATGATGAAGTTATGTATGTTCAAGTATGTTCAAGTATACAAGCATGTTTAAGAAAAGTTTTATGACAATGGCACGTCTATGTATGTATGTACGTATGGTCAAGCTTTTGATATGCAAGTTCAAGTTTCGGTATGTACTTCCTATTTTAAAGTTGCTTGTGATTTTTATTACGTATTACTTGTTATTTCCAGTTTATACATGTTGAGTCTTTAGACTCACTAGACTTGATCGATGCAGGTGATGATGATTTTGAGGAGACTAGGGGTGGGGACCAAGGATCTGGCTTTTCCTGAGCAGGAGGCTAGACCCGAGGACCGCCCAAGTTTTAAGTTTTTATGAAATGTCAAATACTCTGATTTCACGCTACTGGTTATGTGATTTTGAACAAATACTTTTGTCAAACTTTATTTTTAGATCTTTTGTTGCAACTAATTTTGGGACACACGGTTTACGTTATCGAAATTGAAGTTGCTTACTCTTTTAAGAAAATTTTTAATTTTTCCGCAAATTTTAAGAGGTAAAAAATACGGTACGTTACAGTTGGTATCAGAGCCGTGTTCTTGTAAAGGGTTATGCCTACTGCTTGTCGCAAGAAGCTCACGAAGTCACACCTCAAGTCTGTATGTTTTAAAGTTTTGGGTTATGTTATGTACTAAGCATTAAGTCATGATTTCAGGATGTCCATGTTTTAAGTTCGAATTACGTGCATCTTGTACTATTGATATTATGTTCATGCATGTGGGGTTTACGTGTTGGGTAATTGTTGGAACAGTATGCCTCCTAGTCGCATAATTAACCGGGAAGCAAGGGATGAGGATAGAGAGGCTCGAGAGGAGGGGAGAGACGCTCCTCCTCCTCCACTGCCAGATTTGCAGGCACAGATTCTTGCTGGAATGATGCAGTTCTTTGCACAGTTTGCGAGGAACCAAGCTGCGGCAAATACAGAAGCGACGCACAGACCAAAAGCAGTATACAAGAGGTTAAGACGGATGAGCCCAAAGGAGTTCTCAAGGACTACTGATCCGATGATTGCCGAGGGATGGATTAAATTCATCGAGGTGATTTTTGCCTTTATGGACATGCAAGATGCAGATAGGGTCAGGTGTGCCACATTTCTACTGACCGAGGACGCCAGACTGTGGTGGGAGAGCGCGTCAGTGGCAGGGAACTTGCAGACCCTTTCTTGGGATGTCTTTAAGGAGATATTCTACTCCAAGTACTTCACTGAAGAAGTACAATCCACACTGACCAGAGAATTTATGACCCTGCGACAGGGAGACGGTAGTGTTGCAGAGTTTGTCAGGAAGTTTGAGAGGGGGTGTCACTTTGTGCCCCTGATAGCTAATGATGCCCAGAGTAAGTTGAGGCATTTTATGGGTGGATTGCGGCCGATCTTGCGTCGGGATGTTCGAGTTGCTGGTCCTACGACTTATGCAATTGCCGTGTCTAGAGCTTTGGCAGCAGAGCATGATTAGAGGGATATTGAGGCTGACAGACAAGGCAAGAGGCCTCTATCAGGCTCCACAGCAGCAGCAGCAGTAGCGACCTCTGTTTAAGATGCCGTTCCAGGGGCAGCCAGGGAAAAAGCCTTATCAGGGACCACCGAAAGGCAAGGGCCCTGTTCCGCAGCAGAAGGCCCCCCAGAGGCCGTGAGAGTACCGGTGTGCCCAAAGTGCAATCGCCAGCACCCGGGACAGTGTTTGTATGGGTCAGGCAAGTGTTTTAAGTGCGGAGCAAGTGACCACATGCTAAAGGAATGCCCACAGTGGAGACAGCCAACCTAGAGCAGGGTGTTCGCGATGCATGCGCAGGAGTTAAACCCAGACACGACATTAGTGACTGGTAAACTTTTCTACCTAAGCTCGGTATTATTTCTCCTTGCATGTTGAAATTTTATTTGGGATTATTGGGGTGCTAGTAATATTTTTGAGTCACTTGGGATATTAATTTCTACGATACTTGAGGTTAATTTTTGGGATATAAGTTTTGTGTTGTGCTAACGTACCTCAAGAAATATTTTCATAAAGAGAGTATCTACAAAGGCCCTGATCGACTCAGGAGCCACTCGCTCCTTTATCTCAGAATCGTTCGCTAGTCATCTAGACGTCAAGTCTATTGGACTCGACGTGAATTATTCAGTAACAGTTCCATCAGAGGAAGAGTTGTCAGCTACTAGTGTGGTCAGAGACATTGATCTTGAACTGCAGGACCACCTAGTATATGCCGATCTGATAGTGTTGCCGATGCCAGAATTTGATATCATTTTGGGAATGGACTGGCTGACAAAGAACATAGTCCTGATTGATTTTCAGAAGAGATCAGTACTGGTTAGACCGTTGGGCATTAGGCAGTTTCTATTTGAACCAGCCAGATGGAGAAGTTTCCCTTGCATGATCTCTTGCATGCAGGCTCGGAGACTTATTTATAAGGGTTTTCAAGCTTTCTTGGCCAGCGTTATTTCCACACCTGACATGCCCATTCCGTTATTATCAGATGTGCCAGTAGTCAAAGACTTCCCAGACGTCTTTCTTGACGACGTCACAAGTCTTCCACCAGAGAGAGAGGTGGAGTTTGCAATCGATCTTATGCCAGGTATTGTTCCAATCTCTAAGGAACCGTACCGATTAGCTCCAGCTGAGAAGTTGGAACTCAAGCAACAGATTCAAGAGCTTCTTGACAAGGAATTTATCTGCCCTAGTTTCTCGCCATGGGGCGCACCAGTGCTCTTTGTGAAAAAGAAAGATGGGAGCATGGGACTATGCATCGATTACCGAGAGTTGAACAGGGTGACGATCAAGAATAAATACACACTTCCTAGAACCGAAGACTTGTTTGATCAGTTGCATGGAGCTACAGTGTTCTCTAAGATAGATCTTCGATCAGGGTATCACCAGCTGAAGATGAAAGATTCAGATGTGCACAAGACAGCCTTTAGGACCAGGTATGGGCATTACGAGTTCTTAGTGATGCCGTTTAGACTGACGAATGCTCCAGCAATTTTCATGGACCTCATGAACCGAGTATTTCAGCCTTACCTTGATCAGTTCATCATAGCGTTCATTGACGACATCCTTATTTACTCGAAGAGCCATGAGGAGCACAGCCAGCATTTGAGGACAGTTTTACAGACCTTGCAGAGTCGCAAGTTATTTGGGAAGTTCAGTAAGTGTGAATTTTGGTTGGATAAAGTAGCTTTTTTGGGTCATATATTATCTAGCAGTGGCATCGAGGTGGATCCAGCTAAGGTAGCGACAATTAAGGAATGGGTTGAGTAGAAGAATGCATCAGAAATCCGCAGTTTTCTGGGTTTAGCCGGTTACTACCATAAGTTTATTCAGGGGTTTTCTTCGATAACAGTGCCTCTCACTTCACTGACTAAGAAAAATGCTAAATTTGAGTGGAGTGATGAATGTCAGAGGAGCTTTGATACCTTGAAGCAAGCTCTCATTTCGGCGCCAGTGTTAGCCATGCAAACAGGGCAAGGAGATTTTGTGTTATACACCGATGCATCTAAGCTCGGGTTAGGCGCATTGTTGATACAACGTGGCCGGGTTATAGTTTATGCCTCCAGACAGTTGAAAGTGCATGAGAAGAACTACCCGACTCATGATATTTAGTTAGCCGCGTTGTCTTTGCTTTGAAAATTTGGAAACACTATTTGTACAGCAAGAAATGCTAGATATTTACTGATCACAAGAGTCTCAAGTATTTCTTCACGCAGAAAGAATTTAATATGAGACAGAGACAGTGGTTAGAATTGGTGAAAGACTATGATTGCGATATTAGCTACCATCCAAGAAAGCTAACGTCAGTGACAGATGCCTTGAGCTGAAAGGTTGCAGTCATCGCACAGTTGTCAGTACAGAGATCTCTTCAGTCAGAGATTCAGAGATTTGGGCTAGAGGTTTATCCTAAGGGCAGGGCTCCTAAACTGTCTAATCTTACAGTCCAGTCTTCGTTGTTTGACCGAATCCGTAAAGGTCAGTCTTCAGATGAGCAGTTACAGAAATGGAGATTGAAAGATGAGGCCAAAGGCAGTGTACTCTACACAGTGGCGGATGGTATTGTGAGATACAGAGGAAGAATGTGGGTGCCTAGTGTAGATTCGATTAGAGAGGATATTTTGACAGAGGCACATACATCTTCGTATTCATTCATCCAGGAGGTACCAAGATGTACAAAGATTTACAGATTCTGTACTGGTGGCCAGGTATGAAGCGAGATATCTGTCGATTTGCATCTGAATGCCTCACTTGTCAGCAGGTGAAGGCAGAACATCAGAGGCCAGCAGGAATGTTCAAGCCACTCCCTATCCCCGAGTGGAAGTTGGAGAATATCACCATGAACTTCGTGGTTGGTTTGCCGAAGTCCATCAGAGGATTCAATGTCATTTGGGTTATAGTGGACCGACTCACCAAGTCAGCACACCTTTTGCCAGTGAAGACGACTTTCTCCATGACGCAGTATGCGGAGCTTTATATCAGGGAGATCATTCGTTTGCATGGGATCCCAGTTTCCATTGTGTCCGACAGGGACCCGAGGTTTACATCGTCCTTCTGGAAGAGCCTACATACCGCCATGGGGACGAAGTTGCTATTCAGTACAGCTTTTCACCCACAGACAGATGGCCAGTCTGAGCGAGTGATTCAAATTTTGGAGGATCTATTGTGAGCCTGTATGATCGATTTCCATGGGACTTGGGAATCAAAGCTACCTCTAGTATAGTTTACCTACAACAGCAGTTTCCAACCATCTATAAGTATGGCTCCCAACGAGGCATTGTATGGAAGGAAGTGCAGATCGCCGATTCATTGGGACGAAGCTGGTGAAAGAGCAGAACTTGGTCCAGAGTTTGTTCAGCAGACTGCAGATGTGGTGGTCAAGATTCGAGACAGAATGAAGACCGCCCAGAGTCGCCAAAAGAGTTATTCTGACAAGAGGAAAAGGGATCTAGAGTTCACCGTAGGTGATCACGTTTTTGTGAAGATAGTACTTATGAAGAGTGTTATGAGATTTGGGAAAAAAGGCAAGCTGAGTCCGAGGTTTATTGGACCATTTGAGATTCTTGACAGAGTTGGGACACTAGCTTATCGTGTTGCCCTTCCGTCGAATCTGGCCGGGGTACACAATGTGTTCCACGTCTCGATGTTGAGGAAGTATCTAGCTAATCCTTCGCATGTTTTGAGCTACGAGCCGTTGCAGTTGGCTCCAGACCTGTCATATGAGGAAAAAACCACTCAAATCCTAGACAGACAGGAGCGGAGACTTCGGAACAAAGTGACCAAGTTGGTCAAAGTCCGGTGGCTAAACCAATCGGTGGAAGAGGCCACTTGGGAGGCCGAAGCAGACATGAGGACTCGCTATCCAGAATTGTTTGGTAAGATTTAATTTCGAGGACGAAAATTTTATAAGTGGGGGAGGAACTGTAGAACCCAAAATCAGTACACGTAAATTTCATGGATTTATTTAATGATTAAATCTTTTATTTAAGTTTAAAATGATTTTAGTGGTCATGACTTATTTAATTTGTATTATTTTAATATTTATGTGATGCACGTTAAAATGTTTTCTTGAGTCTCATGTTTCACACGATTATTCGATACGGGATCGAATAGAAGAGACCGAGGACGATTTTAGGTAATTTTAAAACGTGGTAATTTATTTTAAGTTAGGATTGGGGCATTTTTTAAATGATTTATAAGTTTTTAGCATTTTTAAAGTCTAAATGAATTATTTAGTAATTTTAAGATTTTAAAACTTTTAAAGATTTAGTACATGTGCATTTTTATTTTTAATTAATGGACTTTTAGTAAAGTTAGTGTTTGATTAACATTTAATTAGTTGTTAAATTTTAATTAAGCAATTTTTATTCCCTAATTACTACCTAAACTCACGCGCACACACACTTTTACACACACTTATACACGACCAAAACACACACACAATTCTCTACACTCTATTTCAAATTTTTAAAAGAGAAAACCTAGGGTTCCCCCACTCTACAGCAGCCACCTCTTCCTCTCAAATTCCAGCAAGGTTTTGTTGTGTTTTCTTCAAAGAAAATCGTTCCACGTTCGTCCCGGATCAACCTCGCATCTTTCTCCGCGTCGGTATCGTCGTTTCGGTACTTTTAATTATCAAAAGGCATGTATAATCTGTTGTTTCTGCATCGATCTCGTTATATTACATTTTGTGATGTTGATTATTGAAAACATGTGTAGGTTTGAGTTGAGCATAAACTTGTCGAATCAATTTTTGAACGTTTTTAGATCTGAAATTTCGTTTTTCACTGTATTTTGAATTTCTGTGATTTCTCAGGTCAATAATTTGGGAAAACTTTCAACATATGAAACATAGATCTTTTCAATACCTTCAATTTGATATAAAATTCAAATTATTTGGATAAAAATTGAGTGAGATATGATCATTTTCGTGGGACTGCTCAAACTGCGTTTTCTGAAAAATTATGTTATTGATGTGTTCTTGAGAATTTCTTGTTGCAAGCTTCGTTGAGAATCGTCGGAGGTTCATTGCTGTGTTTAGGAGTGTCCATTGGGTTGATCATGTGAATTTTGAGGTGTTATCTCGGGTTGGTTAAGTTGTGCATGCATTAGAAGTCCATAGGAAACTCGTGTGCAGAATTTTGGTGTGTGCTAGCGCCGTACTAGGGGCGCCGCCGCGCTGCAGGTACGTGCCAGCAAGCGCCTCTACAGCACCGGAGCGCTACTGGTACGCATCGGGCAATGCTGCAGCGCTGCAGGGCAGCACCTAGGCGCCAGTCTTGCGCTGCAGCGCTGCACTGCAGCGCCTACGCGCTACTTCGGGTAGATTTTTGGCTTTAAATCTAGGTGTTCTTGCTTCCTTTGGGTACTATTAAGTCTTTATGTCCTAGTATACTAGATGTCATGGAGTTTGATTTGGGACCGTTGAACTATTTTTTAAGCAAGGTCCGTACCTTCTATTGGGTGAGGAAAATCATACTTCTTGACAAGATTTGTTTCGGGGTTGAGTCGGGGGTAAGTATGTTGTTTATTACGGTGAGGTCCCGAGCATTTGTAGAAGGTCATAAGTTAGTAATTCATTGGGTGATGTATTCGATAGGCATGATTAAGTTGTGGAATTTAAAGTTCATGGTAGCATGTTAGTATGTGCAGCAAGGTCCCGAACGAGATCCAACGAATCTTCAACGCCAAGTAAGTATGTTCGACGTGCAAAGAAAATACTTTTAAGATTTTGAGGTATGCTAAATGTCTTGTGACCAAATTTATGTATGGGATTGGAAAAGCGGTAAAGCATGACTAGGGACCAATCCACCCCGTTAAAGCATGAACGGGTTTAGATCAGGATTGGAAAGCGTTAAAGCATGAACGGGGACCAATCCATCCGTTAAAGCATGAAAGGGATCTCATGTATGTGGCAGTGGTTCTTCTCTGTCAACCCAGTACTGTGGTTTAGTCTGATCAGGCGTATTTATGTATGGGTCACTCGCTTTGAAATATGCCTCTACGCAAAATGATGAAGTTATGTATGTTCAAGTATGTTCAAGCTTTGATATGCAAGTTCAAGTTTCAGTATGTACTTCCTATTTTAAAGTTGCTTGTGATTTTTATTACGTATTACTTGTTACTTCCAATTTATACGTTTGAGTCTTTAGACTCACTAGACTTGATCGATGCAGGGGAGGATGATTTTGAGGAGACTAGGGGTGGAAACCAAGGAGCTGGCTTGGACTGAGCATGAGGCCAGACCTGAGGACCGCCCAAGTTTTAAGTCTTTATGAAATGTCAAATACTCTGATTTCGCGCTACTGGTCATGAGATTTTGAACAAATACTTTTGTCAAACTTTATTTTATGATCTTTTGTTGCAACTACTTTTGGGACGTACGGTTTACGTTATCGAAATTGAAGTTGCTTACTCTTTTAAGAAATTTTTTAATTTTTCCGCAAATTTTAAGAGGTAAAAAGTACGGTACGTTACAAATCAGTTAACTTATTGGAGAAGATCAGTTAGGTCAGCAACTAAGTGACCAGTTATGAGCTGAATCATTTCAGTTAAGAACCAACTGAATATTGTCTTCTTAGTCAACCATTTATTCGATATTCCCAATCACCAAATGCATAAAATTTAAAATAAGGGTAAGAGAAACTTAGTCTGGATCATGTAAATTTATTTGGAACTGATGACTCTTCGTCTTCCTCCAGTCTCTTCAATAGCTGTCTATAAATCACACTGTTTGTTAATTGAAAATAACATTTTAAAATTCGATGGATTGTGAAAGCAGTTCCCACGTCCCTCATCCTTCATGGACTCCTCATCATTTTGAAAGATTTAAGAGGGTTGTTGAAAAGTACGTCTTTTCAGAAGTTATGTCCGTTTGGACCACAGCTCATGAACTCCAATCAATTCACAGTGGTGAATTTCCTGCTACTACAAAGCAGAGATCAAATGCCAGGAAGTATAAGAGACTTGCTGATGTCGATCATATTTCCGAGCTTGTTAAGGATGATGTGCTGATCCATATGATGCTCAAGAAGGAGTGGTTCTTGCTTGAAAGTATTTCTACTACAGAAACCTTCAGGAATATTAGGAGTCATAGTTTGAATAACTGGTTGACTGTTTGGCAAGATTCCACTGCGCTACACATGGATCGTGTAACTTGGTTTCGATTTTATCAACAATAAAATTTTGTTATGATTCAATGTAGTTGTTTCTTTTCTTATCTGCAAAACTAACTGGCATCAATTTAAAAACAAAGAACTAACTGAATTAGGTAACTGATAAATGATTAACTGACAAAAATTGATAAACAGTTAACTAACTGAATAAACAGCAACTAACATATCAACAATAAACTGATATAATTAAGACAAGTCAAAAATTAAACCAAGAATATTGCGAAAGTGAGAAAACTTAGTCTCTGGTAAAGGTTTGGTGATGATGTCAGCAGCTTGTTGTTCAGTTGGCACATATTCTAGTCTGATTGCTTTCTTTAGAGCATGATCTCTGATGAAGTGATGCTTGACATCAATGTGTTTGGTCCTTGAGTGAAGAACTGGATTATATGTGATCGCAATTGTGCTTGTATTGTCACAAAATATAGGAGATTCTTTTGCATCGACTCAATAATCTTTCAGTTGTTGCTGAATCCAGAGCAGTTGGGCACAGCAGCTTCCAGCAGCAAGATATTCTGCTTCACTTGTGGAAGTAGCTATGGATGTTTGCTTCTTGCTGAACCATGAGATCAGTCTGTCTCCTAGAAACTGACAAGATCCCTTGGTGCTTTTACGATCTAGCTTACATCCTGCGTAATCTGCATCTGAATATCCAACTTAATTAAAAGAAGAGTCTTTAGCATACCATAATCCCACATTTTGTGTGCCTTTAAGATATTTTAAAATATGTTTGGTAGCTGAATAATGCGATTGCTTAGGATTTGCTTGAAATCTAGCGCACATACAAACAGTAAATACAATACTGATGAACTCATGGGAGTAGTTGCAGCTGAACATGTTTCCATGCCAAATTTCTAAAGCAATTCCTTCGTATATTTGATCCGACTGATAAAAATACCAGTTTCCAGTTGCTTTACTTGCAAACGGAGGAAAAATGTCATTTCACCCATCACACTCATCTCGAATTTGTCATGCATTAACTTGGCAAACTTCTCACATAATTTGGGGTTAGTTGATCCAAAAATAATATTATGAACATAAATTTGCACAAATAAAATATGATCATTCTTAGAGAATTTGAACAAACTCTTATCAACAGATCCAACAAAAAAATCATTATCAGTTAGGAATTTAGAAAGTGTCTCATACCAAGCTCTTGGAGCTTGTTTGAGACTATACAAAGCTTAGTTCAGATGATAGACATGATAAGGAAAAGAGTGATTGATAAAACCTGGTGGTTGTTCAACAGAAACTTCTTCCTGCAACTGACCATTCAGAAAGGCACTTTTCACGTCCATCTGGTAGACTTTAAAATTCTTGAATGATGCATAGGCAAGAAACAATCTAATTGCTTTCACTCTTGAAACTGGTGCATATGTTTCATCGTAGTCAATTCCTTCTTCTTGGCTGTCTCCTTTTGCCACAAGTCTTGCTTTGTTGCGTGCAACTGAACCATCTTCGTTCAGTTTGTTTCTGAATACCCTTTTTGTACCTATAATAGTTTTACAAACTGGTCTTGGAACTAAGTTCCAGACATTGTTATGGGTAAACTGATTAAGCTTTTCTTGCATTGCATTTTTCCAGTTAGGATCAGCAAGAGCTTCATCAGTTTTCTTCGGTTCCAGTTGTGAAACAAAGGCTGAATGAATAAATAAGTTAAGCATTTGATTTCTAGTTCTTACCAGATCAGATGGATCACCTATCACTAATTCTGGATGATGTGATTTCTTCCATCTTAAATCAGTATTTGTTGCGTCCATATTAGCGACTGTTGCTGTTGGCAACTGAATGTTTTCTTCAGTTTCAGTTGGAGCTGTATCAGTTGGTAACTGAATATTATCAATAGGCTCTACCAACTGATTATCAGGAACAATTTCCTGTTCAACTGATTGATCTAGTACTTCTGGTTCAGGTGTTTGAAGGATGTTTTGATTGATATTATTCTCTTCTTCATTATTATCCTCGAAACTGATATCTGTAAATCGATCAACTAGCTCAACTTGATCAGTTCGCTTATCAGTTAGCACAGTTTCATCAAATGCAACATGTATTGATTCTTCAACATTTAAAGAGCTTTCATTAAAAATCCTATAAGCTTTACTTACTGAAGAATATCCAAGAAATATTCCCTCAGCAGATTTAGCATCAAAGGAATTTAAATGATTTTTTCCATTTTTAAGAATAATACATCTGCAGCCGAATATTTTGAAATAAGAAACCACAGTTTTGCGTCCATGCCAGATCTCATAAGGTGTTTTCAAATGATTCTTCTTAATCATTTATCTGTTCTGAGTGTATCATGCAGTGTTTAAGTGCTTCTGCCCAAAATCTTTGAGAAATACCATAATCATCAAGCATTGTTCTAGCAGCTTCTTTAAGGGTCCGATTTCTTCCCTCAGCTACACCATTTTGCTGAGGAAGTTCTAGCTGCTGAGAGCTCATGCTTGATCCCAGTATTTTCTTAAAATGTTGAAAGATTTTGATTGATGAATTCAGTCCCTCTATCAGACCTTATTCGATCAATCCCAACTGATTTTTCATTTAAAAGTCTTTTGAAAAGCTTAATCAGTTGTGCAGCAGTTTTGTCTTTGGATTTGAGAAAAAAAACCATAGTAAATCTTGAAAAATCATCCACAACTACTACGGTGTATTTCATTCCCCCTAAACTCATGACTGGCATTGGACAAAAAAGATACATATATCACAGTTATAAGCATCGGGAGGATAATTTACAACCTCTGTTTTTGAATGAAGATCTTACTTGCTTACCAAACTAATATGCTGAACAAATTTTATCTTTTGAAAAATCTATTTTGGGCAAACCAGTTACAAGATCATGGTTACTTAGATATGCAGTAGATTTAAAGTTTAAGTGGTTAAACCTCTTATGCCACAACCAGTTTTTAGAAGATTTGGAAGCAATGAAACAAACTGGTGCATAAGGTTGTGTTAGAGTAGGTGCCCGTCAAGCCAAGTGTTGGCCGATGGTTCATGTTTAAACTCTATGTATAAACAATCTTTATTTTAATAATATTTGAAATCATTGTTTTGGCACATCTTTATCTGTATACCCATTCTAGTTGCATAGATAAAGTCATTGAATATACAAATAGTAGAAAAAATATGAGATGCTAATATGATGAGTATCATGAAACTCATATTTGCAATACTGTATATTCTAAACAGTTCCTAGTCGATTCAGCCGCCGCTAAGAAGGATATAGGCCGCTCGAGTTCGAGACTAGTATCTGCGATGTGAGTACCATGTTTTATTGGTAGGAGACATTGTGATGTCCGAACATACAGATAGGTTCTCCTTGTAGAGTGCACTGAACAACCCTCCATAAAGGACTTTCCAAGTGGTTCTCACTTATCGAGTGGAAATATCCTAGTTTATGGTTGTACACCATTAGTCCTTATGACACGGGACAACATTGAGACTCTATATGCTAGCATTGCACTTTGACTTGTTTACCGACTCTCATGGGATCATCAGGTGGCAAGGTTGGGTGTTTTGTCGAAACATATAGGAGTCGATGCATTGTAGTCGGGGATTCACCGCTTACCTTCGGGTATGGATATCCTATGTGATAACATATATATATAGTATGAAATCTCTGATTAGATTATGGTGGTAATTATGAAACGGGTTTCATAGATTACACCATCGATGCAACTACGACATGACACATAGTATCGATTCATTGACAACTCTCGTTATACCAATGGTTGTCGAATAAGTCGGGATATATGAGATGAAGGGACCGTACTATACGCTAACCATAATTGAATGGTTTTTGCAGGCACTATCATTTGATACCTATGGAATCATGTAAGCGATGCTGCTAGGCGTTTAACATGATTGGTTGGGTAATATCAGACTTGAGTTCTGACGTTCTTATTATCAAGGAGTTGATAAGTAAGAATGGAGCAACTGGGGTATGCTCGAATAAGGACATGTTTAGTCCGAATCACATAGAGATGTGAAGCCACGGCTAGTTGTATCAATGAACCATTGAAAGTCACACAAGTGCTAGCTTTCTAGATCCCGTTGAGAAGAAAAATAGTTCAATGTGTTGAACGGCTTATAAAAGAGTTTATAAGCGTAAATAAAAAATTGAAGTATGACTTCTATAAGGAGAATGTAACTTTTAATTTGAGGAAGTGTTCCTAAATTAAAAGTTGGCCAAACAAATAATGTATTTGAAAATTGTGATTTTTATAAACATTATTATGGAGCTAAATTAAATTTATTCAAGTGTTGAATTAATTAAACACTAGTGGACCTAGTAGAGTCCAAATAATTAAATTAATTGAAGTGTTAGATTAATTAAATAACATTGGACTTTGTAGAGCTCAATTAGAAATAATTATTAAAGTAGTGGACTTGAGTAATATCAAGTAAAGGTTAAATGGTCTCAAATGTGTTTGAGACATTTAAACTAAAGTCCATGGGCTTTGTAATTGTTATAAGCCCACTTAAATTGCATGCTTGGGAGGTGAAGAGTTGGAGACTACTTTTTCATTAAAAAATTGCATGGCATGCTCATGCACCTTATCACTTTTTGCAAGAACCAAGAAAAAGCTCCTCCCTTCTCTCTTGAATAGCCTTGGCTGAAATATTGCTCTCAATATTCTCCTCATTTTTCTTTTTTCAATTGTTGAGGAATTCATACTCTTCTCTTTGAAAAATCCTCTTATTTTTCTAGTGCAAAATAAGAGGGGTTCTAGCTTGCAAGTGGTGGGCCTAATTTTGAAGAAAGGAGTCTTGTAGATTGTCATCCATTCAAGAGCTTAGTTCTTTAAAACTAAGTTGGAGCCATCATCAATCCTTTGTGATTGATAGGTAAAATTTTCTTAAAACACCCTATGTATGACATTTCATGTTTTTGTATTTGCTACACACTAATACATGAGGTGCTTGATTTTTGCCTTGAAAATCATTTTTGAAACTTCGTTTGCGCATTCGGGCACCTTAATCGATCCTCTTTCAAGTGGTATCAGGTGCTAAGGATACTATTTTGTGTAGCATATACATAATATTATATTGAGGTCGATTTCTAACCGCATTAGATGATTTTTTGCAACAAAAATCGAGGCCTTCGTGGGGTGATTTTGGGCAGCTCGAGCTGCCCGTTTCAGGGCAGCAAGGGCAGCCTTGTGTTGTAATAAAAAAAAATTTTGCTTGTTGGCCGAAATCCGGCGACGGAGCTTCGGCGACGGCGATGATGACTAGGGTTTCCAAAAGTATTTTGGAATATCAAAGTGTCATGGGCCTTGAAGTTGTTGGGCCATTAGATGGCTAATACAATTTGTGAATTTAAATGGGCCAAAATATTTTTGGTGAAAAATGATTTTTTGGGCCCTTAAGTTTAAATCCACAAAAGTTGTACATATTATCTCATGAAATAAATAATTGAAGTTGGACTTTAATTATTTATAATAAATTGTGATTTACAAGAAATTCGGTTATAAATAAATTAATTAGAAAGTAGACAAAGGAGTTTGTATACTTGTTAATTTAGTTTATAATCGTGGCGGTTAGTGATTGGATCAAGATATATAATATTGGATCAATTAATTATTGTGATAATTAATTGATGTGTATGATATGTGATATTATGTATAGAGGATGATCAAAAGCCCAAGCCCAATTTTTCTAGGTGTATGCTAGGATATTTTGTGTTGAATGATTGTAATAATTATCAAATTTAAAGTGGGCTTGGTTTATGACCCGTTCCCATCCCATGAGATGTATCCCTAGGATTGGACCTAGTCCCGTGTTTAGCTCGCATGGGCCGTTAGTTTTGGGGCGATTGATCATCCTTGTTTTGTTTACTGTTTATAATATATGCATGATATATTATAAATAATGAGTATGTGCGTTATTATTATGATAATAACAAAGTTGCATGAATCCGGCAAACATATGATCAAATAAGGCGAGTTTTTTAAATAAAATTAATGATGAGACCTTTCAAAATTAAAAACCCTCATTTTGAATAAGATTCAAAATTAATATAAAGCCCGAAAAGAGGAATTATAAAGTTGTTTATAATTTCCACGTCTTCCATCGACAATGGGTGCATGATGAACGCTACCCGTGCTCGGGGCTCGACAATGGGTGCATGATGAACGCTACCCGTGCTCGGGGCTCGGCTCATATTATTGGGGGGGCCCTTGTGACATCCATTGACATGGTGATGTGAACTACGTGGAACTCCCATGATTTCGGCTTATATTATTGAGGGAACTCATGGCGACCGTCCATTAAGGTTCAACATCGATGGATAATGCTTGACACGTAAAGATGAACGACGTCGTATTATTGGGTCCTAATCAAACGTGAGGCAAAAGTTTACGTAGAGGGTTACATGGTGATGCAATTGGAAACTACCTTTTAGGAATTGTGATTGGCTGATATTATTCGGGATCATAATTCGCTAATTAGACCTTGCGTACCTACTGAGGAAAGGAGTTTCCCGTTTTCACTAGAGGGTAGTGAAAAATGTCAAAACAGCGGGAGTAAAAATTTATAAATTATAAGTCCATACTTTATATCTTACTAAATATTTTAAAATAGTCATTAACATTTATATGTTTTACTTTTTAGTACAATTTTTGACAATGTCTTCGATTCGCAATCCGCTATCTACAATACTCGAAAAACACATATTAACCGGACCTAATTACCTCACTTGGCTAAGAAACCTAAAGATCGTCTTGAATTCGGAAAGGATAGCATATACACTGACCGAGTCGCCCTCTGTTGAGGCTCCGACTAGCTGCACTCCTGAGGAATTGCAGACTTACAAGGATTGGTGTGACCATGACTTGAAAGCCAAGTGTTATATGCAGGCTTCTATGAATGATGAGCTGCAGAGGCGTTTTGAGGATGCAAAGAGTGCTGCTGACATTCATTTGCATCTCAAGGAGCTCTTTGTTGAGCAAACACGGCCTCTTAGGCATGCTACTGTCAAGGAGCTGATCACTTTGCGCATGCGAAATGGGGCTTCGGTCCATGAGCATGGCCTGAAGTTGATTAGGCTCGTGGACAAGCTCGTTGGCATGGATCTGATGTTGCCTTCGGAGTTGACCACCGATGTGTTGCTCTTGTCACTACCTAGCTCGTTTGATCCTTTTGTGGTGAATTTCAATATGAACAAGATGGAGCCGACCCTTGAGGAGTTGGTGAACATGCTTGTGACCTTTGAGTCCACCATCAAGAAAGAGAAGCCGGTTCTTTATGATGGATTCTTCAACTGGTGCGGAGACTGGTCCACATGGGAAGGGAAAGAAGCGTTCTTTCCAACGTCCCAAGAAGAACAGTGCCCTTGAAGAGGCAGACACCGAGTTCCGCTGTGGCAGCCATACCAGTGAAGGATGACAAGACTGCTGATATTTGTCATCACTGCAAGAAGCCTAGACATTGGAAGCGTAACTGCAGGGAATATCTTGCCCAGAAGAGCTCTGGAAACGGTATGTTCTATATTGAAGTAAACATTTCAATTAACTCTACTTCTTGTGTATTGAATACCGGTTGTGGCTCACATCTCTGTAATGATTTGCAGGTGATGGGAAGAAGTAGAAGGCTTAGGGAAGGTAAGACCTTCTTGAGGATGGGGAATGGAGCAAGAGTTGCTACCAAGGTCGTAGGAGATGTTTACTTATTGTTGAACAATGATTTTAAGTTGATTTTGAGAGATGTTTTGTTTGTACCTGATTTGGTGAAAAATATTATTTCCATTTCTATGCTTGATAAAAATGGATTTTCTTGTTTATTTAGCAAAGGTGTTTGCAACATTTACAAGAATGAATGTTTAATTGGTACTGGAGAACTTGAAAACTGATCTCTAGACCTTAAAATTGAAAGATATTCCACTAAACAATGTCCAAGCAATAACAACAACAAACAAGCAAAAACAAGATACTCTAAATTCGGCACAATTGTGGCATGCTCGATTAGGACATATTTCCCTACGAAGGATGAACAAGCTAGTGGGAGTAGGCATGTTTGATATGTCTGATATTAATGCTCTCACGACTTGTGAATCCTGTCTAAAAGGAAAGATGACCAAAATTCCCTTTAAGCGCCACGTGTAGCGAGCCAAAGGGTTATTGGATTTGATCCATACCGATGCGTGCGGTCCGCTTAGCATCACCACTAAGCATGGACATGCCTACTTCATCACCTTTACCGATGACTTTTCGAGGTATGGGTATGTGTATTTGATGAAATACAAGTCCGAAGCCTTTGAAGGTTCAAAGAATTCAGAAGTGAAGTTGAGAAACAGTTGGGGCGAAGCATCAAGAGCACTTCGATCAGATCGAGGTGGTGAGTACTTGAGTGCTGAGTTCCAAGAGTATCTTAGGGAGAATGAGATTCTCTCGCAGTGGACTCCGCCCGCTACACCACAGTTGAATGGTGTTTCGGAGCGTCGTAACCGGACTTTGATGGACATGGTTCGGTCTATGATGGGGTTCACGGAGTTGTCGCCATCCTTTTGGGGATATGCGCTTGAGACAACGGCACTGTTGTTGAACAATGTCCATTCAAAGGCAGTTGATAAGACACCATATGAGATATGGATGGGTAAGCCTCCAAAAGTATTCTTATCCTAGAATATGGGGGTGCCCTGCTTATGTGAAGCAGGTAGTGGGAGATAAATTGGATAGTCGATCCAATTTATGTTACTTGTGGGTTATCCAAGGAATTCAGTTGGATATTATTTCTATCATCCCCAAGAAACAAATAGGAACAAAGGTATTTGTTTCTAGGAATGCGACTTTTTTGGAAAAAGAATTTATATTGGATAGAAAAGGGGAGATGATAGAACTCGAAGAGGTTCGAGAGACACCCACAATTGAAGAACCAACACTCGATGAGCCAAGAGAGGAAATACAAGCTCTTAGAAGATCCGAGAGAGTCTCGAGACCACCTATGAGGTATGGTCTGCTTCTTGAAGAGGGCCATGATGAGCCTAACCATGGATGTGATCCAAGGACCTTCAAGGAAGCGTTATCTGATGCCGATTCATCCAAGTGGCTTGAAACAATGGAATCTGAGATAATTCCATGCATTCGAACCAAGTGTGGAATCTCGTGGATCCACCTGAGGGAATTCTTTCCATAGGGTGTATATGGATTTACAAGAGGAAACTTGGGGCGGATGTGAAGGTATTGACCTTCAAGGCGCGATTGGTAGCAAAAGGATATACTCAAAGGCAAGGAAGTTGACTTTGAGGAAACGTTTTCTCTAGTTGCAATGTTCAAGTCCATAAGGATATTGCTAGCCATAGCTGCATGGTATGACTATGAGATATGGCAGATGGATGTCAAGACAACCTTTCTTAATGGGATATTAAGGAAGAGATTTACATGTGTCAACCTGAAGGGTTTACATCTGTCAGAAGTGAGCATATGGTATGCAAACTTCAAAGATCTATTTATGGTCTAAAGCAGACATCTAGGAGTTGGAACCTTAGATTCGATAGTACAATCAAAGAGTTTGGTTTTACTAAGAATCCTGAGGAACCCTGTGTGTATAAGAAGTTCAGTGGGAGTGCTGTGACATTTCTTGTGCTTTATGTTGATGACATTTTACTCATTGGGAATGATTTAGGAATGTTGCAATCAACTAAAATATAGGTTAGCGAGTGAGTTCTCGATGCAGGACTTGGGTGAAGCATTTTTGTATTGGGAATACAAATCTATAGAGATAGATCAAGAAGATTGCTTGGTGTCACCCAGTCCACATACATTGATGATAAAGATAAAAAATTGTATATTAATTAAATGTTTTATAATATAAATATATAGTTTTTGTTTTATTAAATGTTTAAATATTATATGTTTTATAATAAATTGTATAAAATATAAGTTGTTGTGTAATTATAAGTTTTTACTATTTTTTATAGGTTCGATGAAACAAGAATAACCTTGGCGTTGCAAATGGAATTAAGATGATTCTTGGACCTGTAGAAAGTTGATGTTAATATCTACAATATTGGTGGCAAGCATGAGATAAAAATTTTCCCAGAAGTGTGATCAAATTAAGCAACAAATAAAGTTACCAAAGAAGTGGCAGTTTTACCATGCTCTAGCATTTTGACCATATCTATCAAATTACTTGGTCAAATGGTAAAAAAAAACACCACAATTCAAACAACTCAGATATCTACATGTTTGGTTTTATGTGCAGAATAAAATTCGGATGGGAAAATTTTCAAAACTGATGTGTATTAAATATTAATTACTTGGAACACCAATGAAGACTTATGTGTAAAAAATAATATTTTATTTGTGGTTGTCACCCCAAATTAGGCTATAAATAGGGGTGCATTGTAATGTATTGAAATATCCTCATTTTATGAACAAACCTTTGAGCTCATAATATTTCTCTCTTTGTTTTTCCTTTATTTCTTCATTTAAATATAATTAGCATGCTAAATTCATATTCAAAGTTTTACACTTTGAATAATGAGTAGCTAACTTCCCAAAGTTGAGATGAAAAGGTGAAACTCTTGGCATGATAATAAGGTTATTAAAAGGTAAGAATCTATGTTTTATATTATTTAATCATTATTTATTGTTTATGTTATTTTTATTTCTTTAAGTATTATTATACCCTACTTATAAGTGGGAGTTTTGATTTATTGTTGCTATATGTTACACTAAATTCTTCGAACCATTTAAATGTTAGGTTAGTATTACCGACCATTTAAAGTGGATGCCTTGATTTATTATATATGAATATATCATAATATAAATTTCTTGGTGCCATTTAAATGTTTGTTTGGTTTTACCAACCATTTAAAGTGGATGCCTTGATTTATTATATATTAATATCATAATATTAATTTCTTGATACCATTTAAATGTTTTTGTTTGGTTTTACCAACCATTTAAGGTGGGACCTTGATTTAGTGTTTACAAATATATATATAGCACAATAAATACTCTGACAACATTTACAAGTTCTGGTATATATTATATACTTATAAGATAATAATATATAACATAATATAAATATGATTATTTAATATATATTGGAACTATTTTATTAAGTGGATTTCAATAATGTTCATTAATGATAAATTTATTAAAATACCAAGAGTGGATCCTTTAATCTCAACTACTTAAATTAAAATTTGAACAATTAAAAATTACCAATTTAAGATTCAAACCATTAAAAGAAAAAAAAACAAAAAGATATTGTAGTGGACTTGTAATTACCTTAGATTCCCTGTGGATACGATATTCAGGACTCACCGAATTATACTACTTGTGGCCAACCTGCTCTTGGGAGTGCAACAATCAAAGTCGCAACAAGTTTTTGGCGCCGTTGCCGGGGAAGTATAATTTAATTTCAAGTCTATTTAATTTTTTTTATAGTTTATTTTTCTTTATTTGAATTTTTATTGCTTTTGTATGTTTTTATTCTTTTGCATTGCATTTGCATGAGCATTTGGTCACGTACACTTAGTGGTCGACTAATTCAAAATAACCTTTTATTTTTACAAAACACTGCGGAAGAACACATCCAAGAAAATGAAGATGAAATTCAATCTCAACATGATCATGATAAACGAAGAACACTTAGAGATCACATGAATCCTACACGTACTAGTGCACCTTCATGTCTATTTTTTCACCTTCATGCATCTCATTTCAATTTTAAGTCTGGTATTATCCAAATTTTACCCAATTTTCATGGATTAGATTCTGAAAATCCATACATGCATTTACGAGAGTTTGAAGAAGTGTGCAACACATATAATGATCTAAATTAGTAGCATGAACACTATTCGACTTAAGCTTTTTCCTTTTACTTTAAAAGATAAAGCTAAAACTTGGCTACAAAATCTTAGATCGGGATCCATTCGAACTTGGGATGAATTGCAACAACAATTTTTGAAAAAGTTTTTTCCATCTCATAGAACAAATTCTTTCAAAAGGCAAATCATCACTTTCGCTCAAAAACAAGGAGAAACTTTTTATCAGTGTTGGGATAGATACAAAGAATTTCTTAGTCTTTGTCCACATCATGGTTTTGTAATTTGGAGAGGTTTTTCTCAATTTAATGAAGGCTTAACACCTAAAGATAGGAAAATGGTTGAATTTATGTGTAATAAAACATTTGAAGATAAAGATCCAAACGAGGCAATTGAGTTTCTCGATTCATTAGCTTAAAATGCTCAAAATTGAGACACTATAGGTATAATCGAACCATCAAACAAGATTCAATCTCTCACATCTGGTGGAGGTATGTACACCCTCAAAGATGAACATGATCTCCAAGCTAGATTTACCTCTTTGGCAAGAAAAGTTAAGGTACTTGAATTGAAAAAGAATGATCAATTAAAATCTGTTCAAGAAATTGCGTGTCACATCTGTGATACAAGTGATCATTCTACAAAAGATTGTCCCACTTTGCCCTCTTTTAAAGAATGTCTCCATGAACAAGCCAATGTTTTAAACAATTTCAAAAAGCCAAATTTTGAACCATTTTCTCAAAATTACAATCCAGGTTGGCGAAATCATCCAAATTTTAGTTGGAGGAATGATAATGCTGCACAATTTTCACAACCACATTTCCAAAATCAACAAAATTTTCAAAATTATGCACACTATGTTCCTCCACCTAAAAGGAACTTGGAAGATATATTGAATTCTTTCATTGCAAAGCAAGAGTCTATCAATACTCAAACTGCTCAAACCATGACAGATTTGAAAGACACTCTTGCTAAATTTCCATCTGCACTTAATGTTCATGAAAAAGGTAAATTTCCTTCACAACCACAGCCTAATCCCAAGGATCATCATTTACAAACTGGAACTTCTGGAACTCAAACGATGGATCAGGTAAAATCTGTTATTACCCTTTGAAGTGGTAAGGTTGTGGAAAAATCCATTCTTGAACCTTGTGAAGATGATGATAAATCAACTCCAAAGGGTAAGGAAGTGGAACCCATAACTTGCGAAGAGGAGGTTCAACAGACAGTGTCACCACCATTCCCTCATGCATTGAAAAATACAAAAAAATCAAATTTGAATTCTGATATATATGATATTTTTAAACAAGTAAAAGTTAATATTCCTTTAATAGATGCAATAAAACAAGTACCATCATATGCCAAATTTTTTAAAGACTTGTGCACTGTGAAAAGAAAATTGAATGTGAAAAAGAAAGCATTTTTAGCCGAATAAGTAAGTGCAATCATTCAAAATAATAATACTTTGAAATACAAAGACCCTGGTTGTCCTACTATTTCATGTATTATTGGAGAACGAAAGTGCCAAGAGGTATGGTAGAAGACGTGTTGGTCCAAGTTGATAATTTTGTATATCCTGTCGATTTCATAGTTTTAGATACACAATCTATCGAAGCTTGTAATGCAATTCCTGTAATTCGGGGTCGTCCATTTTTAGCTACTTCTAAAGCTCTTATAAATTGCAGGAATGGAATAATGAAGTTGTCATTTGGTAACATGACCTTGAAGCTTAATGTTTTTAATCTTTGTAAGCAACCACATGACAAAGGAGATGAAAGTGAGGATGAAAATCTTATTGAAACTCTTGTGGAAGAAAACATTCAAGAAGGGAGTACTCGTGATCAATTAGATATTTGTTCAATTGAAACTGTTAAAGAAAATATTGAAATTGATCTTGATGATTTTATCAGGTATCACTCGTTACCAGGATCAGAGAAAGAATTTGAGGCAAAATATGAGAACAAAGACGAACCACCATTATTGGAGTTAAAACCCTTGCTAGAAGAATTTAAGTATGCATTTCTTGGAGAAGATGAAACATATCCGGTGATAATTTCTTCCAAACTAGCAAGTGATCAAGAAGGTAAATTAGTTGATATGCTTCAAAGACATAAAAATGCAATTGGTTGGACACTAAAAGATCTCAAGGGCATTAATCCACTAATTTGCACTCACAAAATTCACTTAGAAGAAAATGCAAAAACATCTCAACAACCACAAAGGAGATTAAATCCGAACATGAAAGATGTTGTGAAAACTGAAGTTCTCAAACTACTTGATGTTGGGATTATCTACCATATTTATAAAGCTGAAAAAAAATCTGGCATCACAGTGATAAAAAATGAAAAAAGGTGAATTGTTAACAAGTCGAGTCTCATCTAGTTGGCGGATGTGTATTGATTATAGAAAATTAAATGACGCCACTAGAAAAGATCATTTTCCATTACCATTTTTGGATCAAATTTTAGAAAGAGTAGCATGTCATCCATACTACTGTTTTCTTGATGGATATTCAGGTTATTATCAAATTCTCATTGCACTCGAAGATCAAGATAAAACTACATTCACATGTCCTTTTTGAACATTTGCATTTAGAAAGATGCCATTTTGATTATGCAATGCCCCAGCATATGCTAAGCATTTTTAGCAACATGGTTGAAAATTGTTTGGACATTTTCATTGATGATTTAACTGTTTTTGGGAATACATTTGATAATTGTCTTGAAAATTTGGAAAAAGTTTTAAAAGGATGCGAGGAAAAAGGTCTTATTTTAATTTGGAAAAAATGTCATTACATGATTACTTCTAGGATTGTTTTGGGACATGTCGTGTCATCTCATGGAATTTAAGTTGATAAAGCCAAAGTTCATGTCATTGCCAATTTACCCCATCCAAAAACCATTAAAGAAATTCGCTCATTTTTGGGATATGCTGCATTTTATAGGAGGTTTATAAAGGACTTTAGTTCAATCTCTAAACCCATTTGTAACCTCTTAACAAAAGACACTGCATTTTAGTGGACTCAAGAATGTCAAAATGCTTTTGATAAAATCGTTCGACATTTAACATCAGCTCCTATCATGCAACCTCCTGATTAGTCTTTACCATTTGAAATCACGTGCGATGCGAGTTATTATGCAGTCGGTGCAGTACTGGGTCAAAGAAGAAACGGTAAGCCTTACATGATATATTATACAAGTAGAACTTTAAACAATGCTCAAATGAATTACTCCACAACTGAAAAAGAACTACTTGCTCTAATATTTGCATTAGATATATTTCGTTCTTATTTTATTGTATCCACGACTAATGTGTTTACTGATCATTCTACTATTAGATATTTGTTGACCAAACAGGATGCAAAGCCACGACTGATACGATGGATTTTGTTGCTCCAAGAATTTGACATTGTGATCAAAGATAAAAAAGTAACCGAGAATGTCGTAGCCAATCATTTATCGAGACTAGTAACAGGATCATCTTGTGAAATGATACCAATTAACGATAATTTTCCTGATGAACATCTATTTTCAGTTACTACTACACCTTGGTTTGATAACAGAGTAAATTTTCTTGTGACAGAAAAAATGCTACCGCAATGGAGTTCCCAAGATAAAAGAAAATTTTTGAATGAGGTAAAAAACTTTTATTGGGATGATCCGTATTTGTTCAAGTATTGTCCAGATCAAATTTTTTGACGTTGCATACCCGACAATGAGGTAATTAGTGTCATTAAATTTTGTCATTCAGAAGCATGCGGAGGACATTTTTCTTTGAAAGAAAACGGCTGCAAAAATCTTGTAGTGTAGATTTTATTGGCCCACTTTGTTTAAAGACACCCACGAAATCTGCAAGATCTGTGAAAATTGTCAAAAATTGGGTGCGATTTCAATAGAAAACATGATGCCTTTGAATCCTATCATTGAAATTGAAATCTTTGACTGTTGGGGAATTGATTTTATGGGACATTTTTCACCATCGTTTGGATACTTGTATATTTTAGTTGCAGTTGATTATGTTTCTAAATGGATAGAGGTAATTCCATGTCGAACAAATAATCATAAAATCATCAACAAATTTTTGAAAGAAAATATTTTTAGTAGATTTAGAATTCCTCGAGCCATGATAAGTGATGAGGGAACTCACTTTGTTAATAAACTATTTTCTTCATTAATGAAAAAATATGGTATTACTCACAAAGTAACTACTCCTTATCATCCTCAAACAAATGAACAAGTTGAATTAGCTAATAGAGACAAAGGCTTAAACCATTTTTAGAAAATGAAATCTTTCAAGAAGAGTTTATTTCCCTTTCTGATCCCTAAATTTTTATGTTGCATTTAATTTTGTTTTTTTTATTTCAGGTTTCATTAATCTTTTTATTTTTCCGGTTAAATGGCGGATAACGGTACTCCGTGACTCTTATAGTCGGCTAAATCAGTTTCCCACAATTGCTGATACAAAAATAAAAAAAAATCATTTCTTTTCTTTTCAAAATGGATGAAAATCTCTCAAAAATTTGTAAATATTTTCCCTCTTTCTGAAAATGTTCTAAGAAAAATTTATGCAGGTAGGTGTGAAAGATTGAGATTGCTATTGAAAAAAAGAATTCCAGAAGATATTCGTCTTGTAGTAGAAGCTAAGGTCCGATTAGGAGGAGAATTTCCACAATCATTGCTCATTCGGTATTTGCCTGGATTAGGAAAAAGCACTTATGCGAAAAAACGAAGGGCCAAAAGGTTAGGGGTTTGTCATAAGTGTGCAAGATGGACTTGTGACAAACGATACAGATCTTTGGGATGTGTTTCCAATAACAGAGAAGATAAAATTGGTTTCATTAAGAATGGACTGAGTAAGGATTCTTTAGATAACATCTTATTGACTCTTGAGACGCATTCTAGTGGATATGTGCATATTGAACTTCTCCGTTTATGGAAACAATTTTAAGATGAGCGTCATAGTCTTGGGAATCCGACTAAAAAAGACCATATAAGAAAATTGGATGGGAAGCATATCCTCGACTCATAGAAGGCGTTGAAGCCGTTTCTGGACGTAAAACCAGAGGAAAATTGTGAGCCACAATCACACTACTGTTTATATGCATGTGTGTCATTATTATTTTTATTGTTTATTCTGCTTACAGCTATGACCCATAGTTTTGACATGATTACATATTACCCATATAAAATCTCTCATCTTTCTCTCTATTTTCGCAGACCAAAAAGAAAGTAAAAACATGGTTGGATCCTCCGCACAAACATGGAAAAATATTTGTGTATTTTTTGGGTCGAGTCCTGGAATAAAATGAAGTATTTGTAGAAGCAGCGAATAATCTTGGAAAGATATTGGCTGAGAGAAAAATTCGCTTGGTATATGGGGGAGGTAATATTGGGTTAATGGGATCTGTTTCAACATCTGCTCATCTTCGAGGTAGTCAGGTTTTGGGTATTATTCCTACAGCTTTAGTTGAAGGAAATATTACAGGTGTTACGATTGGGGAGGAATTAAAAGTTTCTTCTATGTATGAAAGAATCACCAAAATGATTGAAAATTCTGATGCTTTTATCGCACTACCAGGTGGTTTTGGTACATTAGAAGAAATTTTTCACACTGTTTCTTGGGCACAACTTAATATCCATAATAAATCTGTGGGCTTGTTGAATATCAATAATTATTATGACAGTTTGTTGACATTTCTTTATAAAGCTGTGGAACAGAATTTAATTTCAGAAAATTCACGACGGATGCTCATCTGTGCTTCGACTGCCGACCAATTAATTGATGATTTGGAAGCTTTTGTTCATAAGCCTGATCCGATGATAACAAATATTAATTGGTCGCAATCAAGCAGTAAGAAAAGAAAGTTGGATCATTGATTCAAAAATCGTGGATTGGTTTACGTTTGTTTTAGTTTATTATCTTCAATAAAATTCCAGGTGATATCTCTTTCATTATGTACTCTTTATTAATAGTTATTTTGACATTAGGGACAATGTCATGTTCTGATTTGGAGAAGAACAAACTTAAAAATTTTTAAAAAAATTATTTTAAAATAAAAATATGTTTATTGTTTCTATCTTAGTAATTTTTGCAAAAATATCATACATTACATGTTTGAAAGGTCTAGATTAGAAATTGTAATAATCTATCTAAGGATGTTTAAATTTTTATTTGAAAAAAAATGTCAATTTTAATATTTTGATCACTATAAAAATATTGATTTATGAAATCTTTTTGAATGATTAACCATTGTGATAAAATCAGTTATTAAAGTATATGGCCCAAGATATATCTGATAAGAGTGCCTAAAATTTTTAAACTCACACATATTTTGTGAGTGAGTGGAGAGGATTGAGAAAACAACTTGCGAGCCTTTATTGATTGTCAGAGAGGCTATCTATTGTTTAGATCTTGAGTTCTTATTTTGAAAAAAAAATTGATATATCCTGAAAAAAAAAGATATTGAAGATCTATGTAATTTTTAAATTATATGCTTGCGACCCATTTATCTCTCATAAAAATACAAATAAAAAGAAAGAAAGAAAGATAGAAATACATTGTACAAATTAAATAAATATGTGGTCAAGAAGCATAAATTTAGTCAGATTCCATGATGTTAAAAAAAAATCAGGAAAAAAATATATAATAAGAACAACTGAATTTTGAATCAATGGATTTTCTATCTTTTGATTAGTTTGGCTCGTTTGTCTATCTACATTCTGTAAACTATTTTCCTGAGCATTTATCTGTTTTCCAACTCCATGAGAGAAATCATTCCCATAAATTGAAACACTTATTAACCTGTAAGGATATGGAGTTGAGACTCTTACTTGAAATTTCTGAAGGACATGTACATTTAACTACCTGAAAATAATCTTTGAATTGATCAGTTCAGATTATTTCATAAATTATAATTATAATGATCTTGATATAACTTTGACAGTTTTCAAATTTAATTTAAGCACTTGGATAGTTCTGATTACATTTCTATTTAAATTAATCAATTTGTTTTGTGTTGCTATTAACGCTTAACTTGCTAGGGACTAGCAATAAGCTGGTTCGGGAGTGTGATAAAGATAAAAAATTGTATATTAATTAAATGTTTTATAATATAAATATATAGTTTTTGTTTTATTAAATGTTTAAATATTATATGTTTTATAATAAATTGTATAAAATATAAGTTGTTGTGTAATTATAAGTTTTTACTATTTTTTACAGGTTCGATAAAACAAGAAGAACCTTGGCGTTGCAAATGGGATTAAGATAATTCTTGGACCTGTAGAAAGTTGATGTTAATATCTACAATATTGGTGGCAAGCATGAGATAAAAATCTTCCCACAAGTAGGATCAAATTAAGCAACAAATAAAGTTACCAAAGAAGTGGCAGTTTTACCATGCTCTAACATTTTGAACATATCTCTCAAATTACTTGGTCAAATGGTTAAAAAAAATACCACAATTCAAACAACTCAGATATCTACATGTTTCGTTTTATGTGGAGAATAAAATTCGGATGGGAAGATTTTCAAAACTGATGTGTATTAAATATTAATTACTTGGAACACCAATGAAGACTTATGTATAAAAAATAATATTTTATTTGTGGTTGTCACCCCAAATTAGGCTATAAATAGGGGTGCATTGTAATGTATTGAAATATCCTCATTTTATGAACAAACCTTTGAGTTCATAATATTTCTCTCTTTGTTTTTCTTTATTTCTTCATTTAAATATAATTAGCATGTTAAATTCATATTCAAAGTTTTACACTTTGAATAATGAGTAGCTAACTTCCCAAAGTTGAGATGAAAAGGTGAAATTTTTGGCATGATAATAATGTTATTAGAAGGTAAGAATCTATGTTTTATATTATTTAATCATTATTTATTGTTTATGTTATTTTTATTTCTTAAGTATTATTATACCCTACTTATAAGTGGGAGTTTTGATTTATTGTTGCTATATGTTACACTAAATTCTTGTAACCATTTAAATGTTAGATTGGTATTACCAACCATTTAAAGTGGATGCCTTGATTTATTATATATGAATATATCATAATATTAATTTCTTGGTACTATTTAAATGTTTGTTTAGTTTTACCAACCATTTAAAGTGGATGCCTTGATTTATTATAAATTAATATCATAATATTAATTTCTTTGTACCATTTAAATGTTTGTTTGGTTTTACCAACCATTTAAAATGGGAATCCTTGATTTAGTGTTTACAAATATATATATAGCACAATAAATACTTGACAACATTTACAAGTTTTGGTATATATTATATACTTATAAGATAATAATATATAACATAATATAAATATGATTATTTAATATATATTGGAACCATTTTCTAAGTGGATTTAATAATGTTCATTAATGATAACTTTATTAAAATACCAAGAGTGGATCCTTTAATCTCAAATACTTAAAATAAAATTTGAACAATTAAAAATTACCAATTAAAGATTCAAACCATTAAAAGAAAAAAAAACAAAAAGATATTGTAGTGGACTTATAATTACCTTAGCTTCCCTGTGAATACGATATTCGAACTCACCGAATTATACTACTTGTGGAAAACCTGCTCTTGGGAGTGCAACAATCAAAGTCGCAACAATTGATACCATCGTGAAGAGGTTCTCGATGGATGAGTCTAAGAGAGCACATCTACCAATGTGTCATGGCGTGTCCCTATCCAAGTCTATGTCTCCCAAGATTGATGCAGAGATAGCGGCGATGACACGCATTCCATATGCTTCTGCAATTGGTAGCATCATGTATGGGATGATATCTACACGTCCTGACGTGGCTTTCGCACTAAGTGTAGTGAGTAGATATCAATCGAACCCTGGTCTTCCACATTGGAAAGCTGTGAAAGACATCCTCAAGTATTTGAGAAGGACCGATAAATTGTTCTTGGTCTATGGGGTGGAGAACTGAAATTGGAAGGCTATACCAACTCTAGCTTCCAAAGCGATATCGATGACTCTAAGTCAACCTCTGGGTTCATATTCATGCTCAATGATGCTGCTGTCTCTTGGAAGAGTTTTAAAGCAAGACAGTACAACGGATTCCACCACTGAGGCAGAATACATTGCTGCATCAGCTGCAGCAAAGGAGAATGTTTGGATAAGGAATTTCGTCCAAGAGTTGGGCGTCATTCCTAATGGAGTTGCTCCTGTCCCGGTGTTTTGTGACAACACGGGAGCCATTGCTCAGGCAAAGGAGCCAAGTTCTCATCAGAAGTCCAAACATGTATTGAGAAAGTACCACATCCTCCGAGAGATTTTGGAAAGAGGAGAAGTCCAAACATGTATTGAGAAAGTACGACATCCTCCGAGGGTTCATGTTTAAACTCTATGTATAAACAATCTTTATTTTAATAATATTTGAAATTATTGTTTTGGCACATCTTTATCTGTATACCCATGCTAGTTGCAGAGATAAAGTCCTTGAATATACAAATAGTAGAAAGAATATGAGATGCTCATATGATGAGTACCATGAAACTCATATTTGCAATACTGTATATTCTAAACAGTTCCTAGTCGATTCAGCCGCCGCTAAAATGGATATAGGCCGCTCGAGTTCGAGACTAGTATCTACGATGTGAGTACCATGTTTCATTGGTAGGGGACATTGTGATGTCCGAACATGCAGATAGGTGCTCCTTGTAGAGTGCATTGAACAACCCTCCATAAAGGACTTTCTAAGTGGTTCTCACTTATCGAGTGGAAACGTCCTAGTTATGGTTGTACATCATTAGTCCTTATGACCCGGGACAACATTGAGACTCTATATGCTAGCATTGCACTTTGACTTGTTTATCGACTCTCATGGGGTCATCAGGTGGCAAGGTTGGGTGTTTTGTCGAAACATATAGGAGTCGATGCATTGTAGTCGGGGATTCACCGCTTACCTTCGGGTATGGATATCCTATGTGATAACATGTATATGTAGTATGAAATATCTGATTAGAGTATGGTAGTAATTATAAAAGAGGTTTCATAGATTACACCATCGATGCAACTACGACATGACATAGTATCGATTCATTGACAACTCTCGATATACCAATGGTTGTCGAATCGGTCGGGATATATGAGATAAAGGGACCGTACTGTACGCTAACCATAATTGAATGGTTCTTGCAGGCACTATCATTTGATACCTAGGGAATCATGTAAGCGATGCTGCTAGGCATTTAACATGATTGGTTGGGTACTATCAGACTTGAGTTTTGACGTTCTTATTATCAAGGAGTTGATAAGTAAGAATGAGCAACTGGGGTATGCTCGAATAAGGACATGTTTAGTCCGAATAACATAGAGATGTGAACCCACGGCTAGTTATATCAATGAACCATTGAAGGGCCACACAAGTGCTAGCTTTCTAGATCCCATTGAGAAGAAAAATAGTTCAATGTGTTGAACGGCTTATAAAAGAGTTTATAAGTGTAAATAAAAAATAGAATATGACTTCTATAAGGAGAATGTAACTTTTAATTTGAGGAAGTGTTCCTAAATTAAAGTTGGCCAAACAAATAATGTATTTGAAAATTGTGATTTTCATAAACATTATTATGGACTAAATTAAATTAATTCAAGTGTTGAATTAATTAAACACTAGTAGACATAGTAGAGTCCAAATAATTAAATTAATTCAAGTATTGGATTAATTAAATAACATTAGGCCTTGTAGAGCCCAGTTAGAAATAATTATTAAACTAGTGGACTTGAGTAATATCAAGTAAATGTTAAATGGTCTCAAATGTGTTTGAGACATTTAAACCAAAGTCCATAGGCTTTGTAAATGTTACAAGCCCACTTAAAGTTGTATGCTTGGGAGGTGAAGAGTTGGGGACTACTTTTTCATTAAAAAATTACATGGCATGCTCATGTACCTTTATCACTTTTTCAAGAACCAAGAAAAAGCTTCTCCCTTCTCTCTTGAATAGCCTTGGCCGAAATATTGCTCTCAATATTCTCCTCATTTTTCTTTTTTCAATTGTTGAGGAATTCATACTCTTCTCTTTGAAAAATCCTCTTATTTTTCTATTGCAAAATAAGAGGGGTTCTAGCTTGCAAGTGGTGGGTCTAATTTTGAATAAAGGAGGCTTGTAGATTGTCATCCCATCAAGAGCTTAGTTCTTTTAAACTAAGTTGGAGCCATCATCAATCCTTTGTGATTGATAGGTAAAATTTTCTTAAAACACCATATGTATGACATTTCGTGTTTTTCGTATTTGCTACTCACTAGTACATGAGGTGCTCGATTTTTGCCTTGAAAAACATTTTTGAAACTTCCGTTGCGCATTCGGGCACCGTAATCGATCCTCTTTCAGGTTGATCAGTCCAACTTACTTTGTAAGTATTTCCACAACGATTGCAAGTTAGGATGACCTCATCAGTTGAGTATCTAACTGAACAAATGTTTTTGTCGAATTGAATTGAGAAATTATTGTCGCATAACTGACTGATACTAATCAGGTTATACTTCAAATTCTCAACTAGTAAAACATCTTTGACAGTAAAGTTAGCATGGATAAGCTTACCCTTACCCACAGTTTTACCTTTGGAGTTCTCTCCAAAACTTATGTTTGGTCCATTGTATTTGATCAGTTGAGATAGTAGGTTTGCATCCCCTATCATATGCCGTGAGCATCCACTATCTAGATACCAGGTGGATTCCTTATTTGTACCTGTCACCTGCAATCACACACAGTATATGATCTTGGTACTCATATTCATTTGGGTCCTAAACTGATTAGTTCCTTTAGGAACCCAGACTTGGACCAGTCTAACTGACTTTCTAGTTACTGTGTTCCAAATAGTTTTTCTCGTCTTTGGGTATTAAGTGTGTGGTGTGAGGAAGAAACAGTATGATTTATACCCTTTTTTCAACTGACCTGTTCTTTTGATACCATTTCTGAACTGGCTTACAGTTGTATTAATTGTAATAGCCATTCCTTGAGTGCTGATTTTTGTAACTGAATCATTTAGGTGACCATTTTCTTGAATCAGTTGAACTCTCAGAGCTATATCCAATTCCATATCGTTTGGCTCTGTTCTAACTTTCAGTCGATTGAACAGTTGGTTTACGTAGTTCAGAGAATTCATTCACCATAGTTGATTTTACAAAGGTAATGTACTTTCCCTTTTCATTCAACCTTGGTTGTGTATCACTTGCAAAATTTTCAACATGACTGTTAAAGCCTAAACAAGTTTTATCATCAACTGATTTTTGTGAATTATGCATTTCAGTCAATGTAACTGAAGACTTGTTCCAAGCTTGATTTAGTTCAATATGTTTTGAAATTTCATATTGAAATTTCAGTTTTAACTGATATATCAAAGCTTGGTTCTCAATCATTTCAACTTTTTGCTCTGCAATCTCCATTTTTAGACTCAACACTTCAACTGACTCATCAGTTTCAGTTTTGTCATTATTGGGATCATTTTGCTCAGCTATGACCTTCTCAAATGATCGAGCTAGTTTGTGATACTCATTTACCATGTCATACAATGTCGTAATGAGTTCCTCAGGAGTGAAATAAGTAGAGCTGAAGTCAAATACCTGTTCACTTTTAGACTTCAGTTCAGCATCATCTGCCACTAAGCACCTGACTTCTTCTTCGTCATCACTTGAACTGATTGGGCGTTCTGGTTCTGACTCCTCACTGTCAGTTTCTGCCCACTTTGACTTACTCTCCTCAGCTAGAAGCACCTCATGTTTCTTTCTGAGAGATTTTTTGTCATCCTTGGTTCTTCTTCTGTGCTCATAGGGATTATTTTCCTTTTCAGTTGATCCTCGATTGTCTTTCTTTGGCTTGGGACAGTCAGCAATGAAATGGCTAGTCATTGCCACAGTTGTCGCAAGTGTAAGGTTCTTCTTGAAAAAGGATCGTTTAAGGTGCTTGCTTGCGCAACGGAAGTTTCAAAAATATTTTCATACAAGAACCGAGCACCCTAAACACTATAGTGTGTAGCAAATACAATAAAACACAATGACATTCATAGTGTGTTTTAGAAAATATACCTATCAATCTTAAAAGATTGATGATGGCTCCAACTTAGTTGTCAAACAACTAAACTCTTCAATGGCAAGACAAATCTTCAATCTTCCAAGAGCACACCTTGCTCAAAAATTAAGCCCACCACCAACAGAAAGTTCCACCTTACACTTGCACTAGAAAATGTAAGGCATTTTTCTTTGAGAAGTGTGTGGATTCATCAACAAGTGAAGAAGCAAAATTGAAGGGAAAATTATGTGTAAATTTCGGCCAAGTCTATGGAGAGAAGGATGGCTTTTCTTGGTGCTTGAAAAAGTAAAAGTGAGCATGTGCATGCCATACCTTGGATGTTGAAAAACTAGCCTCCAACCCTTCACCTCCCTTGCATGCTTTCTACTTGGGCTTGTAACAATTACAAGGTCCATGGACTTTTATTTAAATTTCTCAAACATATTTGAGACAAATTAAACCTTACTTGATATTACTCAAGCCCACTAGTTTAATAATTATTTCTAATTAGGCTCTACAAGGCCCAATGTTGTTTAATTAATTTAACACTTCAATTAATTTAATTATTTGGACTCTACTAGGTCCACTAGTGTTTAATTAATTCAACACTTGAATTAATTTAATTTAAACCATAATAATGTTTATGAAAATCACAATTTTCAAATACATTATTTGTTTGGCCAACTTTTAATTTAGGAACACTTTCTCAAATTAAAAGTCACATTCTCTTATAGAAGTCATACTTATAATTTTCCTTGCGCTTATAAACTCCTTTATAAGCCGTTCAACACATTGAACTATTTTTACTTCTCAACGGGATCTAGAAAGTTAGCACTTGTGTGGCCCTCAATGGTTCATTGATACAACTAGCCGTGGGTTTACATCTCCAATAGATTCGGGACTAAACATGTCCTTATATGAGCATACCCCAATTGCTCCATTCTTACTTATCAACTCTTTGATAATAAGAACGTCAGAACTCAAGTTTGATAGTACCCAACCAATCATGTTAAATGCCTGGCGGCATCGCTTACATGATTCCCAAGGTATCAAATGATAGTGCTTGCAAGAACCATTCAATTATGGTTAGCTTACAGTACGGTCCCTTCAACTCATATATCCCGACTGATTCGACAACTATCGGTATATCGAGAGCTGTCAAAGAATCGATACTATGTGTCATGTCGTAGTTGCATCGATGGTGTAATCTATGAAATCCCTTTCATAATTACCACCATACTCTGATAAGAGATTTAAAACTACATACACATAGGATATCCATACCCGAAGGTAAGCGGTGAATCCTCGACTACAATGCATCGACTCTTATATGTTTCGACAAAACACCCAACCTTGCCACCTGATGACGCAATATGAGTCGGTATACAAGTCAAAGTGCAAAGCTAGCATATAGAGTATAACGCCTCTGACCGATTTCTTAAAATAACACAGCGGAATATAAAATTTCTTAAAGGAAAGAAGGATTTAAAATTTTCTTGACCCAAATACATTTTCAATATATACAATCAAAGGTTTATACATGATCCATAAAGTGTTATATCAAAATACAAAATATTATTTGATCATGTATATCAAAATATATTTCTTCTTCCTTCCATCTTTTATACATATGACCTCGGCTCCAATCAACGTCCTGGCTCGTCCCTCTTATCTGCATCACATGAAATAACTGGAATGAGTATAAAACTCAGCAAGCGGAACTCTTACATAACAATCTACATATATCATACTCTGTAAAACATGACTTTGAAATCATTAAAATACCATCTAACTCTTGAAATATGTAATAACATAGTATAACATGACTATAACGATGATATTTCTCTTTTCTTTGGTATATTGATATCTAAATAGTATCTATGTCTCTGTACCTATATCCCATCGATATAAATCGATTACTCTGTTGGGATATAAGCCTATGGTCGTTGATCAACTAATTGCATGCAATCTCTGACTATCTATTTATCAATCCAATAAATCATTTGAACTCTCTTTAGACATTAAAACAAGCACTTTGAATACTCTTCTCTTTGGCATTCCCTTTTACTATAATTGAGACTTATAAAAGCCTCTAATATACAACAAAGTATATCCATACATAACATGAATCAAATGGAAGGGAATAACATGTTAAAAACATTAAAATACAATACATATACTTCATCATGTGAGCACAAGAAATGAATTCCACTTACAACTAATGAAAATCTTGATTCTAATCTCTTGGTACAAATCCTACAACAATAAACCATGTATTGAATCATCAACAACTTAATAATCACAAACCCATAAAACCAACACAATCAACATTCCATGATTTCTCCCCAACACCATAAACCAATAAATAACTAAACCACAAACTTACCTTAGCTTCTTGAACCTACAATGATCTTGTTCTCACCTCAAATACCCAACAAGATGCTTGAATCAAAGAAACAAATGGAATTAGAACCCTAGCTCTCCCGTGAGCTGAATTTTCGAGAAGAGTGGAGAGGAATGAGGGAAATAAGAGAAAAGTGAAGTCTCCACCGATTTTATACCTTAAAACACCAAAAACACGCTTTTTAAACATCGCTGGCCGCCCGGGCGAACATATTTTTCCAGCTCGGGCGCGGAACTCACGGCCAAAACACAATATTTACGAATAGGGTCTGCTCGGGCGGACATTATTCCCGCTCGGGCGCTCTCTGCGCGCAGCCACTTCAAATATTGCTTCCGAAACTCCTTTTCCCTTCAGAATTAGGAAAAGTGGTAAACGAGAAAGTTGTAGCTCTATGTCTTGGTTTGCATCTCAATTGGCCTCATGTCATTTGAAGGTCTGAGCAAAATGTTATGCTAAATCTCCCAACATGTGTCACTGGAGGAACGACGAAACACACGACACACTTCGGGACACTTTTGGCTTATCTTCCACAATGATTTGAACAAAACCCAAAACAAGAAAGTTATAGCCTTATGTCTTATCTTTCTAATGGAAGTGGTCCTCACCTCATTTGGATCAATATATAAATTATCATGAATTTAATCGTAACGCCGCTACTATAACACTACACGTCATCTATAACCAACCATACTATAAATCATAAATCGAAACTCTTAACATCCAAACTATACTTAAACTTGACCAAGTAGTCAATAAACGTATGAAATCTTAAACCGTACTGTTCACCAGGCTTAGATATTACAATCTCCCCTCCTTAAAGGAATTTCGTCCTCGAAATTGACGTCACTACGCAAACAACTCAGGATACTTTCCTTTCATCTCATCCTCTGGTTCCCACATGGCTTCTTCAATCAATTGATTCCTCCAAAGGACTTTAACAATGCCGATCTCTTTGTTTCTCAATACTTTAACTTTGTGATCCAGTATCTGGACTGGAATCTCTTGATACGTCAAATTCGGCGTCAAATCCAATGGCTCGTGACGAAGAACATGGGAAGGATTCGTAATACTTCCTGAGCATGGAGACATGAAAAACATTATGAACTCTATCAAGATCTGGCGGTAAGGCTAACCCTGTAAGCTCGATCACAAACTCTGTTCAAGAAATCTTGGACTCAACTTTCCCTTTTTGCCAAACCGCATCACACCTTTAAGAGGTGCAATCTTCAAGAACACATGATCACCAACCTCAAACTGCAACGGCCTTCGCCTTACATCAGCATAACTCTTCTGTCTTGACTGTGCTGTCCTCATCCTTTCTTGAATAACAACAACAACATCAGCTGTCTGTTGGACCAACTCTGAACCCAACATCTTTCTCTCACCAATCTCTTCCCAATACAAGGGGGATCTACATTTTCTGCCATAAAGTGCTTCATACGGTGCCATGCCAATTGTCGTCTGGTAACTGTTATTGTACGTGAACTCAACAAGAGGCAATTTGGAATCCCAACTACCTGGATAGTCGATAGTACAAGCTCTGGGCATATCCTCCAAAATCTGAATAACTCTCTCTGATTGACCGTCGCTCTGAGGATGATATGCTGTGTCTGAATGCTAACCGTGTACCCAAGGCTCTGTGCAAACTCTTCCAAAACTCTGAAGTAAATCTAGGGTCACGATCAGACACAATCGACACAGGAACACCATGAAGTCTAACAATCTCTGCTATGTACTCTTCGGCATAGTGGTTCATGGAATACGTCGTTTTGACTGGGAGAAAATGTGCTGACTTGGTCAATCGATCAACGATAACCCAAATAGAATTATAACCTTTCTGCGTTTTGGGAAGACCAACCACGAAGTCCATCGTAATGTGCTCCCATTTCCAATGAGGAATCGGCAATGACTGCAATGTCCTAGCAGGTTTCTGGTGTTCGATTTTCACCTGCTGACAAGTTAGACACTGAGTAATAAACATGGCAATATCCTTTTTCATACTTGGCCACCAATAGAGCCAACGAAGATCCTAATACATCTTGGTACCACCTGGATGTTTCAAGTATGGCGCGGTATGTGCCTCTGTCAAGACGACTCGCCGAATATCATCACCAGTAGGAATACATATACGGCATCTGAATGTCATTAAACCATCTCTATTCATCCCAAACTCTGAATTACCTATCTCTTCTGCTCTGGCTCTCATCTTTATCAACTGTGCATCATTGGCCTGCTCTCTACGGATCCTGTCCGTCAATGTAGGCCGAATGATCAACGCTGAAAGCAAGCAATAGTTCCCGGAACTACCAAAACTATCTCTTCTCGTTGCAAATCTAACAACAACGGCTTCTGAATCATAGAACTGAAAGAGGAACTTGACTTACGGGTCAATGCATCCGCTACAGCATTCGCCTTTTCAGGGTGGTAACTAATCGTCACATCATAATCTTTGACAAGCTCTAACCACCGTCTCTGTCGCATATTGAGTTCTTTCTGAGAAAACAAATACTTTAAACTCTTGTGGTCCGTGAAAATTTCACACTTCTCGCCATATAAATAGTGTCTCCAGATTTTAAGGGCGAAAACCACAGCTGCCAGTTCCAGATCATGCGTAGGATAATCTTTCTCGTAGTCCTTCAACTGACGAGAAGCATAGGCTATAACCTTTCCACGTTGCATCAGCACTGCACCAAGACCCTTCTTCGACGCATTGGTATAAACAACAAAATCCTCTGTACCACTAGGCAATGCAAGTACCGGAGCTGTCATCAACCTATCTTTCAACTCCTGGAATCCACTTTGGCATTCATTGGACCACTCAAACTTCACAGTCTTCCTCATCAAGTTGGTTAATGGCAGAGCAATCTTGAAAAAACCTGAAATAAAACGACGATAATAACCCGCCAAACCAAGAAAACTGCGTACCTCTGATACAGTGGTAGGGATAGGCCACTTCTGTATCGCCTGTATTTTCGCTAGATCAACAGCTAAACCATCCTTCGAAACAACATGGCCTAAGAAAGAAATCTGCTCCAACCAGAACTCACATTTCTTCAACTTAGCATATAACATTTTCTCTCTCAACAACTGAAGAACAACTCTGAGGTGTTCTGCATGAAGATCTCTGGTCTTGGAATAAATCAATATATCATCGATGATAACAATGACAAACCTATCCAAATACGGCTTGAACACTCGGTTCATAAGATCCATGAATACTGAAGGAGCATTAGTCAGACCGAACGACATCACAAGAAATTCGTAATGACCATACCTGGTCCGAAACGCCGTCTTAGGGATATCAGACTCCCTAACTTTCAACTGATAATAGCCAGATCGCAAATCAATTTTCGAAAATACTGTAGCCCCCTGCAGTTGGTCAAAAAGGTCGTCTATCCATGGCAACGGATATTTATTCTTAATCGTCACTTTGTTGATTTCTCTGTAATCAATGCACAGTCCGCAAAGACCCGTCTTTCTTCTTGACGAAAAGAACCGGAGCTCCCCAAGATGAAGAACTCGGCCGAATAAAACCTTTATCCAATTGATCCTGCAACTGCGTCTTCAATTCTTTCATCTCTGTAGGGGCCATTCTGTACGGAGCTTTGGAAATAGGAACCGTTCCGGGGACTAGATCAATCACAAACTCTACATCTCTGTCCGGCGGTAAACCCGGCACATCATCTTCAAATACATCAGGAAACTCTCTCACAACATCAATATCATCAATATTCAACTCACAATTCTATCTGTATCAACAATCGAAGCCAAAAACCCATCACAACCTCTAAACAACAACTTCTTAGCCTCAAGACATGAAATAAAAGGAAGGACCAGCGAAGTACCTGCACTGGCGAGCATACCTTCCTTATTTCCATCATCTGAAAATTTCACAGTCTTGGCAACGCAATCAATCACTGCACGGTAAGTTGATAGCCAATCCATGCCAAGTATAATATCAAACTCAACCATCGGAATAACAATCAAATCGGCATAAACTACTGGCTCATCAATTTGAACAGTACACGCATACATAATAGACGTCGGGCAAAACACATCCCCAGAAGGCAATACAACATTAAACTTAAGGGGAAGAACAGAAGGAACTAAACCCAAAGATCTCAAAAATAGTTCAGACATAAAAGAATGAGTAGCACCTGTATCAATCAATGTCGTAGCTACTCTGCCTGAAATTAATATAGTGCTAGAGATCACAGAAGAATCAGGGTTTATACCTTCCTTGGTCATGGTGAAGATGCGACCCTACACCTTCTCTTACTCGATCCTCTCGGATAGTCCTTGGCGATATGGCCTACAATACCACATCGGTAGCATGTGTGAGTACCAAACCTGCATTCACCCCTAAGAGGCCTACTGCACATGGGACACAATGACTTCTCTGGGTCAAACGGGACTGTCGGTGCTTTAGAACTCGGCTCTATCTTACCTTTCCCCTTGTAACTGCCTTGTCCTCTTTGGCTCTAACTGTAAAGTACCGTACTTTTCATACTCAAAATTTTGCGGAAAAATTTAAAATTTTCTTAAACATAAAATAACCTTCGAAGTCTGCCATAAAATATCTCAACCAAGTCCCCCATAAGACATGGTTGTTAAAAATACTACAATAAAATTCGCTCACAAAAGGTTTGCTCAAAGTGTTTCCCTCAAACATGAAATCAGAGTAAATTAACATTTGCATAAAAACATAAACATTGCGGTCCTCGGGTTAGCCTCCCGCTCAGTCCAAGCCTGCCCCTTGGTTGCCACCTCCTGTCTCCTCATCAACATACTCACCTGCATCGATCAAGTCTAGTGAGTCTAAAGACTCAACACGTATAAACTGGGAAATAGCGAGTACTACATAATAAAACCGCATGCAACTTTAAAACATAACATACATACTTGAACTTGAATTTGCGTACTAAAACTTGAACATACATACGTAACATAGACGTGCCATAACGTGAAAACTTGTCATAAAGATACTGCATACTAGAACATACGTAACTTCATCATTTGCATAGAGGCATGTTTCAAAGCAAGTGACCCATAACATAATAAATGCCTGATCAGACAAACCACAGTACTGGGCTGACAGGGACGTATCCATTGCCACATACATGAGATTCTCGTTCATAATTTAACGGGCTGGTTGGTCCCCGTTCATAATTTAACGCTTTCCAACCTCAATCTAACCCGTTCATAATTTAACGGGCGGATTGGTCCCCGTTCATAATTTCACGCTTTCCAATCCTAAACATAATTTGGTCACAAGACATTTAGCATAACTCAAAAACTTAAAATATTTACTTGCACGTCACACATACTTACTTGGCGTTGTGGGGTTCGTTGGACTCCGACTGGGGCCATCGCTGCACATAATGACATGAAATTTCATACCTAACTTGCATAACTTAGACTTCGAAAATCATGCTTACTCACAATCTCATTCTATCCCTTAGGACGTTTTAGATTTTCCCATGACTCGACCTTGTAAAACATCTTATTAAACCATAGCATAAAACCTCGAATCGAACCTTAAGTGATAAAAGAATTTAACCCAAAACTGAAGATACACGGACCCCGTGCCCAGGTCCGGCCCCGGGTTCGTGTAGGTTCGCTAAGTTATGTGCGTGAAGAAGAAGAAGGCACGGAACCCGTCTCTAGGTCCGGGTAAGGGTCCGTGTAGGTGCGGAAAAATGACACTCCTGAAGGAACAAAGGCACGGACCCCGTGGAGAGGTCCGGGTAAACATCCGTGTAGGCACTGCAAACATACATCGAGTGAAACACAAAGGCACGGACCCCGTGCCCTCATCCGTGTACGGGTCCGTGCTGACTCGCAAAAAAAAAACGACACTGAAGGAATAACAAAGGCACGAACCCCGTGTCAGGGTCCGTGTACGGGTCCGGCTAGACACTGAACATTCAAACATGCGTGCAAAACTTAGTGTGATGTTTCCTTCTCCCCAACCAAAGCAAATGACCACGGATCGATACCGCGAGACACATCCTTGTACGCTACGGCATTGTACCAACCCAAGTAAGCCATTAAAATTGTTCCCAGGAGCAACAATCAACAACAACAACGACACGACCTGAAATTCGTCACCATTATTCTCCCTACGACTTTTGATTCAACCTGGTGCCTAACGACACGAACGGTGATCCAAATACCAACCCAACATCATAAAAATCATACCTAGATGTAGCAACGATCGCCCGTCGATCCCCAGCGAAGCCTGCAATATATAACTTCAAGAAACGCATAAATAACAAAATTTTCTAGAATTCACAGTTTTAGCAGTCTCACAAAAAACACCATAACTCACTCAATTTTCACCCAAAAATCTTGAATTTTATATCAAATCGAAGGCATCAAAAAGTTCTACAATTTTCTAGTTGAAAGTTTTCAAAAAATCTCGACTGAAAATTCGCAGTTTCAACCAGAACAGTAAAATGTGATTTTTGATTCCTAAAATGGTTTCAAAAGTGATCCCAACACAATTGCTCAAACTTCTACACGTCGCACACATGGTTTTACTCATAAATAACAACGCACGCGTAATATGACATGATCGATGCATCAAGAACAGAATATACGTGCCTTTTGATATATAAAAATACCGAACGACGTCACCAAAGTGGAGATAGAAGCGAGGTTAATCCGGGACGATTGTGCAACGATTTTCTTGCCACAAAATACACGAAACTCGATGGAAAATTATTGGAGAAGGGGGCGGCAGCTTTCTCCTCCAAGAACCCTAGTTTTCTTTCTTTTAAAAAAATCTAAAAAATAAAAGTGTGTGTGTGTTGTGTGTTTTACGTGCAGCGTGTGTGTTTGGCTAGATTAGGGGATTAAAATTTGGCTTAATTAAATAATTAACATACTAATAAAATGCTAATTTAAACGCTAGTTAAAATGTTACTAAATTAACAAATTAAATAGAATACTATATCTATACCCTGTTTAAATATAATCCCTTAATTGGAATAAAACACACTAAATTTTAAACAAACTCTTAATTTAAAATAACACACACCAAAAGGCTAATTTTAAAAGTTTTAAACTTTTAAACCACTACATACGTAAATTAGGCTTTAAAATGCTAAGCTAAATAACTTTATTTAAAATGCCCATCCATAACTTAAAATAAAATACCACAATTTTAAATTGCCAGAAATCGTCACCGGGTCTTTTCCTCAATCCCGCTTCGAATGAACACCTGAAACATGAAACTCGAAAAACATTTTAACGTGCATCTCATAAACATAAATAATTTAAAATAATGCATTCAAATAAATCATGCATGGCTTAAAACTCATTTTAAAATTAATTAAATGATTTACTAATTAAATAAATGCATCGGTTATACGTGTACTGAATTTGGGCACTACAGTTCCTCCCTCACTTATAAAAATTTTGTCCTCGAAATTAAGTCTTACCGAACAACTCCGGGTAGCGAAGTCTCATATCTGCTTCTGATTCCCAAGTGGCCTCTTCCACCGATCGATTTAGCCACCGAATCTAGCTTAGTCACTTTATTCCGGAGCCTACGCTCTTGCCTGTCTAGGATTTGGACTGGTTTTTCCTCGTAATACAAGTCTGGAGTCAGCTGCAACGGCTCATAACTCAGAATGTGCGAAGGATTAGCTAGATATTTCCTCAGCATCGAGACATGGAACACATTGTGCACCCCGGCCAGATTCGGCGGAAGGGCAACACGATAGGCTAATGTCCCAACTCTGTCCAAAATCTCGGACGGTCAAATAAATCTTGGACTAAGCTTGCCTCTCTTCCCAAATCTCATCACCCTCTTCATAGGTGCTATCTTGACGAAAACGTGATCACCAACGGCAAATTCGAGATCTCTCCTCCTCTTATCAGCATAACTCTTCTGACGGCTTTGGGCAGTCTTCATTCTGTCACGAATCTTGACCACCACGTCTGCAGTCTGCTGAACTATCTCTGGACCAAGTTCTGCTCTCTCACCAACTTCATCCCAATGAACTGGTGATCTGCACTTCCTCCCATACAACGCCTCATAGGGAGCCATACCAATTGATGATTGGAAGCTGTTGTTGTATGTGAACTCCACTAGAGGTAGTCTAGACTCTCATGTTCCTTGAAAATCAATCATGCAGGCTCTCAGCAAATCCTCTAAAATCTGAATCACTAGCTCAGACTGACCATCTGTCTGCGGGTGAAAAGCTGTATTGAAAAGCAAATTCGTTCCCATGGCTGCATGTAAGCTCTTCCAGAAGGACGATGTGAATCTCGGGTCCCTGTCGGACACAATTGAAACTGGGAATCCAT